>NC_067485.1:7133359-7733359 GCF_947179515.1 Apodemus sylvaticus
AGCACGACTGGAAGCCTGTGCAGGCCTCAGAGCCCAGGCAGCAATTCTAATGTGTCGAGTGTGCCTGCTCCAATACGTGCTGTGACGGAGGAGCCGTTCACAGCTGAAGAATGGTGTTCAAGCCACCCAGGGTTCAGAGGAACTCAGCAGGGAGACGGTGAGACGTGTATCCCATGGAGGTTGTCCTGAGTATACTGAGGTGGAGATGCTGGGGTTTATGGTTGTGAACCCCTGGGGAACTGTGGGGACCCACAGTGTGGGTGGACTTTGCGATCACACAAAAACAGGTTGGACTTTTTTTTCCTAACTAGATTTCTCAAGGAGGGGAAACCCAATTACAAACAACGCAAGATTTTTATCTTGGAAGAACGCCCCCTCCCCCGCCCCCGCACTCCCTGAGAGTGATGTGTCTCTCATGCACCCAGAACCTGGGGACAGCTATATGAACAGCTGAATGCCAAAACTCAATGTCTTGAATGTGTGATCCGCAAGCAAACCCAGCACCCTGGGAAGAGCTGTTAGTGAGAAATGAGGCCCGGGTTTGACTGGTGTACGGATTCGAGCCTGGCATAGCTCTGGCTGAGAACGTCTAGTTTCATAACCAAAAGAATGTATGTGGGACGTTTTAAATTTTCCTGTAGTTACAAAGGTCTTTTGCCCCCCACAAAACAGAACTCTGAGACACCCACATCAGAGGCTCAAAGCCACACACGTAGACAGCATCCCTTGCCCAATATGACCAGATCATCCAAGTTGATCGATAATTTTGTGTATGTTGAAAACTCCTCAAATCTGGAATTCTGGGAAATTGTAGAATGAAGTGCCAGAAAAGGAAAAACGGTCCAATGGTCGCATGTGTACAGACACCTCCTGGGAAAAGATTGTTTTCAAAAATGTACTTTAAAAGCTGTAAAGTGGCTGCTTCAGAGCAGCTGAGGGTCGGGCCGTTCCTGGGAGCCACTGATTTCAAGTTCAGTGAGAGCCCAGAGGACAGAGAAGAAATCCACCACACACTTCACCATCAGACCCGAGGACAGAGAAGAAATCCACACACACTTCACCATCAGACCCGAGGACAGAGAAGAAATCCTCACACACTTCACCGTCAGACCCGAGGACAGAGAAGAAATCCACACACACTTCACCATCAGACCCGAGGACAGAGAAGAAATCCACACACACTTCACCCTCAGACCCGAGGACAGAGAAGAAATCCACACACTTCACCATCAGACCCGAGGACAGAGAAGAAATCCACACACACTTCACCCTCAGACCCGAGGACAGAGAAGAAATCCACACACACTTCACCCTCAGACCCGAGGACAGAGAAGAAATCCACACACACTTCACCCTCAGACCCGAGGACAGAGAAGAAATCCACACACACTTCACCATCAGACCCGAGGACAGAGAAGAAATCCCCACACACTTCACCATCAGACCAGAGGACAGAGAAGAAATCCCCACACACTTCACCCTCAGACCAGAGGACAGAGAAGAAATCCACACACACTTCACCATCAGACCCGAGGACAGAGAAGAAATCCACACACACTTCACCATCAGACCCGAGGACAGAGAAGAAATCCCCACACACTTCACCATCAGACCCGAGGACAGAGAAGAAATCCCCACACACTTCACCATCAGACCCGAGGACAGAGAAGAAATCCTCACACACTTCACCCTCAGACCCGAGGAGCCTCCCTTCCTACCTCTTGCTCCAATGCAGGTGCTCAGCTCCCTTCAAGTGCATGCGGGATGGGGAGAGTTCGTCATCTGGGGAAGTCATTGATGGCATCTCCCCATCCTCTGGACTTTAGGAGAGTTTTGAAGTCCTGCTGAGCAGAGCCTGGATGACCATCTCCGGTGTAACATTCTGCCTTTGGTCCTGAGAGACAAACCACTAACTGAGGAGGAAGCACTCCACTGTGACACTGTGTGATGTTCCTTCGCTCTTCAAATCTCAATACTCTGTCCTCTGTGATATCCTTGATTCCAGGGTGAACTAAGTCAAAATGTCAGGGCTAAGCAAGATTCTCTGACCGTCTGTTCAGTAAGCGTACAGTTAAATGTGGGAGCGTGCTGCACTGAGTCTATGTCACGACCATTACAAGCGACGTCTCCTCAGTACCGTTACACAGAGATTAACAGTCCCCTTCCCCCACTCTCTGAGGACCAGAAGCATTTGGCCAAGTTCATCATCCACCCAGGGACGAATTTAGAAGGCTCTCAGCTGGAAGCTACGCTCTAGGCCCTGGTGCTTTCCATTACAGATGTCTAAGCAATAATTAAATTGAAATGACAGCAGAGAGGAAAATTTGAATGTACCAATAACTTCATTTTCCTGGCTTCTCTTAAAAAAGCAGGAATATAATTTGAACAAGAAATCATATTTTAAAAAACATGAAGATCTAAAAAAAAAAATGTCCCTCTTGCCTGGCAACAGACATACAGTCTCTTTCTCAGTTAGGCTCCTCTCCTTTCTCTCCCCTCCACTCTCACCCCCACCCCCATACACACACACAATGTAGTTAAGGTCTTACAACCGTGTGTGCTGAATTCGAGAAGGCTCACCAGGATTGCTTTCGCATGCCTCTTGGAAACATAATAGCATGCTTTTGCTGTCAAGGACTGAAATGAGTCTTCCAAGAGCAGCCCCTCCCCCCAGACCCCACCAGGCTCACACATCTGTGGCCTTTTGGGTTCAGATCCTCTCATCTCCCTCACCTAGGTCCAGTTCCTCTTTCCCTAAGCACTGAGAAGTTTCCGAGTCTAAGCTGGTCTGGGGAGGCATAAAGATCTACTCAGTACTGGTTTCAAGTTTGATAAAGTAAATAATGACACAGGAAATGCAAACTGTTACAAGTTTATTACCCACTTGAAGAATGCCTCTCTTTCCGGTTCAAATGCAGCCTCTTTATAGAGTTCTGAATTAGAAGTTGTAATTGAAGTCATGATTTCTGAAATCTCAGCAGAGGCCTCTGACAGAGTTAACTCCAAATGCGTTGGGACTTCATCTGCCACTCCAGACTGAGACCACAGAAGAAGAAAGACTAAACTTGGAGACCAGGTGCTGCCTGAAACTGAATAGTCAGAGAGTGTTCCCCAGTTCCTGCCCTTGGGGGGAAAATGAAATAATTCACCCTTAAATAGTTATTACAGCCTTGTTATGAATATTATATGGTTCTCCATATCTTCCAGATGACCAATTGACTGGTGGGTAAAGAACACATTATTCTCAAACTCAGAAACATTTCTGTGATGGTTTATATATGCTCAACCCAGGGAGTGGAACTATTAGAAAGTGTGGTCCTGTTGGAGTAGGTGTGGCCTTGTTGGAAGAGGTGTGGCCTTGTTGGAGTAGGTGTGTCACTGTGAGTGTGGGCTTTAAGATCCTCATCCTAGCTGCCTGGAAGTCAGCATGCTGCTGGCAACCTTCAGAGGAAGATGCGGAACTCTCAGCTCCCCCTGCCTGGATGTTGTCTTGTTCCCACCTTGATGATAATGGACTGAATTGATAGCACCCGCACTGCCACGGTACCAAGTATCGGGCGTAGGCCTGGGGGCTTAACAGAAAACACGGACACGAGTCATTCTGTAAGGAGAATGCCAAAGCTTTACTGAGAGACCAGCAATATATATACTAGAGGCCAGGGAAGGGAACAGGAAAAAACAATTATAGCCATAGGTCAGGCACCTGGGAAGTCCGTACCACACCAGGCGGGAAAGCAGGAATCAAGCTAAGCCACGGGATGTTTTGCTCTCAAGAAACTTGTGCAAACAGCTCAGCTGGGGGCGTTGAGCCAAGCTCACTGGTCCCAACACTGAATATCTGAAAATGGATACAGAAAATGTGGTATATTTACACAATGGAATACTACTCAGCAATTAGAAACAATGAATTCACAAAATTTTTAGGCAAATGGTTTGATCTGGAAAATATCATCCTAAGTGAGGTAACCCAATCACAAAAGAATACACATGGAATGCAATCTCTGATAAGTGGATATTAATTAGCCCAGAAGCCCTGAATACCCAAGGCACAAATCGCATAACAAATGACTCCCATGAAGAAGTATGGAGAGGGTCCTGATCCTGGAAAGGATTGATCTAGCATTGGAGGGGAATATAAGGACAGAGAAAAAGGAGGGAGGTGATTGGAGAATGGATGGAGAGAAGAAGGTTTATGGGACATATGGGGAAGGGGGATCTGGGAAAGGGGAAATCATTTGGAATGTAAACAAAGAGTATAGAAAATAAAAATATTTTAAAAAAAAAAAGCCCACCCTATTTAAATGTTGTCCTTGTAAGAGTTGCCTTGGTCATGGTGTCTGTTCATAGCAGTAAAACCTCAGACAATTTCTAAAGCAGGAAAACCAGGAGCTTGAATATATTTCATCTTATGATCAGAAGTGTTTGGTAACCTGAACAGGACTTGGTATTATATAGATTTATGTCTGTTAAACTTCTTGTATTTTAAAATTATTCACTCATTTTATAAGCAACAGCTGACATAACACAAAGTTTCCTACAACTTTGAAGAAAAGTCTGGGTGAAAGAACCGCTCTGCGGAAGGTAGGTAGGTCATTTGCATCATCTGACCCAGATGCTAGCTGGACCAGCAGCATAGCCTCGTGTGGATTATAATGCATTTAAGTCCATCTCTGTAGCTATTTATGGGAGAAGTGTCAGACAGAAGTTCTGCAAATTTAACATTGTGATGCCACTTTCCCTTTGAGGCTTTGGTTCCAATCCTGAGACAAAGTCTTGAGGAAGCCAGGCAGGCACTGAGGGTGGGAGCAGCCATCTTTAATAAGCTTTTGTCGTGGGGACCACATCAGCTTGTTTGTGCTGCAGCTCAGTTTACCTGGCTGCCTAGTCTGAAGTTCAGGGTGTGCCCCTCCGCCCCCCACGCCCAGCAAAGATGCAGCCGCATCTTGCTTAGTTAATTCAGCCAGTGACTTTCAGGTGCTTATAAAATCCCCACCCTGTTCCCATGTTTTACATGGACTTTTACATCACAGGAGGTCATGGAAGATTGGATCAAAGAAGCCAGCATGGGGACACAGCCATCAGCACTACCCTGCAAATTCTATATTCTAAAGCAGAGAACTCGGGGTGATGGAGATGACTAAACAAAGGACATAAATGTGGCTCATAGATACCCCAGACATCAAAATGTCCCCAGAGCCACAATAAACCATACCTTTAATTGGGGACACTTTCTTCTAGGAGTCCCTAAGGGAAAGGCACTTTGCACAGTGTCTTACAGCTTGAGGGGTCCAGGACGTGTCTCTTGAGATTTTTAGAGTCAAATGACAGCAGGGTCTGAAGGTTGCAATTAAAACGAACTCAACTGATCTGACATTAAGGTAATAGACATCTGCTGGCTGCTTTAACTGGTTGTTATCAACACACTTTAGTGAAAACCCAGCTTTCAGCGTTGTAACTAATAGACACTTGTGGGATATTTTTTTTTCTTTTTTTTTTTATTCGATATAATTTATTTACATTTCAAATGATTTCCCCTTTTCTAGCCCCCCCCACTCCCCGAAAGTCCCGTAAGTCCCCTTCTCTTCCCCTGTCCTCCCTCCCACCCCTTCCCACTTCCCCGTTCTGGTTTTGCCGAATACTGTTTCACTGAGTCTTTCCAGAACCAGGGGCCACTCCTCCTTTCTTCTTGTATCTCATTTGATGTGTGGATTATGTTTTGGGTATTCCAGTTTTCTAGGTTAATAACCACTTATTAGTGAGTGCATACCATGATTCACCTTTTGAGTCTGGGTTACCTCACTTAGTATGATGTTCTCTAGCTCCATCCATTTGCCTAAGAATTTCATGAATTCATTGTTTCTAATGGCTGAATAGTACTCCATTGTGTAGATATACCACATTTTTTGCATCCACTCTTCTGTTGAGGGATACCTGGGTTAAGGACACCATCAAGAGGACAGATCGGCAACCAACAAATTGGGAAAAGATCTTCACCAATCCTACATCAGATAGAGGGCTAATATCCAATATATATAAAGAACTCAAGAAGTTAGACTCCAGAAAACCGAACAACCCTATTAAAAAATGGGGTACAGAGTTAAACAAAGAATTCTCACCTGAAGAACTTCGGATGGCAGAGAAGCATCTTAAAAAATGCTCAACTTCATTAGTCATTAGGGAAATGCAAATCAAAACAACCCTAAGATTTCATCTTACACCAGTCAGAATGGCTAAGATTAAAAATTCAGGAGACAGCAGGTGTTGGAGAGGATGTGGAGAAAGAGGAACACTCCTCCACTGCTGGTGGGGTTGCAAATTGGTACAACCACTCTGGAAATCAGTCTGGCGGTTCCTCCGAAAACTGGGCACCTCACTTCCAGAAGATCCTGCTATACCACTCCTGGGCATATACCCAGAGGATTCCCCACCATGTAATAAGGATACATGTTCTACTATGTTCATAGCAGCCCTATTTATAATTGCCAGATGCTGGAAAGAACCCAGGTATCCCTCAACAGAAGAGTGGATACTTGTGGGATATTTAAACTTCACAATGGAGCCTGGAGAGATGACTCAGTGGTTAAGAGCACTGACTGTTCTTGCAGATGACCAGGGTTCAGTTCCCAGCACTCAAAAGGCAGCTCTCAACTGCCTGAAACGCCAATCCCAGGGATCTGACTCCCTCTCCTGGCTTCTTCAGGTACTGCATGTACAGGATGCAGAGATGCATGCAGGCAAAAAAACAGGCAAAAACTTTTACACACCTAAAATAAAAATAAAACTTTAATGAAATTAATAAACTTTAGTTAATTACAACAAAATGGGGTTAACTGTTTCCCATCTTGGTCTCACCACACACACTTCTACCACCGACCAGGCACCTAGTTAGTGAATGATCGATCATGATGGATGCAGATGGAAATACTCTGTCATTCCTGCAGTAGGAAGGCAAGTGCAGTGCCCCTTCCACCAGCCTCCAGGAGGTCACAAAAGATGAGGTCCTGTCCGGGCAAGCAGCGAGTGGGATGTTTTCACAAGTACCACTGAAGCACAGATCTGGCCAGTCCTGAGCAGGACTGGGGCAGAGTCCATGCAGACCAGGCATAGCCTGTGAGTTGAAGTCTGTGAACAGAAGGGAAAGGGGAGATAGAAAAAGGTAGAAGCTTCAGACGATGCTGAAGTGACCTCGGATCCTCAAGGAATGTGGTGTTGGTTTCCTGTTCCTACTAAAACAGCCTTGGATTTTCTCTTTTAAAACAGCACGTTTGTTATCTAACAGCTCTGCAGGTCAGAAGTGTGGCTGGGCTGAAAGGAAGGGTAGGATGGGCCTACTTCCTCTTCTGGGTCCGATTTCATTGCCCCCTTCCAGTTTGTAGACCATCCCACCATCCTCTTTTTTTTTTCTTCTTTAGTATATTTATTTATTTATTTATTTTTATTCGATATATTTTTTATTTACATTTCAAATGATTTCCCTTTTCTAGCCCCCCCACTCCCCGAAAGTCCCGTAAGCCCTCTTCTCTCCCCCTGTCCTCCCACCCACCCCTTCCAACTTCCCCGTTCTGGTTTTGCCAAATACTGCTTCACTGAGTTTTTTGCTATTGCTAACCTAACTCTACCAAACTGGACTCCTAGTGTATCCATGAAGTATTTGTAAGTGGACTGAATTGCCTACTAGCCTGTGAACTGAACTGCTGATGTCCAGATAGCACAGATCAAAGTTGCTCCAAAGAGCCTTTATAAACAGGTCCACTCCCCCATATCCTTTCTTCTCCACTACTTCTAGTGGGTGGTGGCTTACAAAAATGGTTAAAATGTTTAAAAACCATCATTAAAAATAAGATTTTAAAAAATTAAAGTTACAGTTAGGGTTAGGAAGTGAATTTTTCGGAGGAGGGGACATTAATATGCCTACTGTACGTACAATAACCCCCAAAATCTACTTGAAGGTTTAGTAACCTTACAGATTTATTTAAACCTTAGAGGTTGCCAAAGTTTTAGACTCACAAATTATTTATAAATATGCAGGCTACTTCCTTAGCTCCATAAATGAGCTAATAGCATATAACAAGGTGCACTTACAACAGAGATATGTATAATAGATAGCTTTGTTTATAAATAGGGTAGGAGGAGAAAAATGGAGTATGCAGCAAAACAAAACTCTTTTCAGTGGCCTCTCCATTTGTATATTCATGGGCATCTGGTGTAGGCCTTAGGTTGGTAAGGGCAACTGCTGTGGCCACACCCTGTCTGGACGACAGCATTAAACAGCACTCCTCCACACTCTCCAGCTCTTACATTCATCCCATCTCCACTTTTCTGGGTTTCCTGAGTCTTTGCGGAAGGATGATGACTCAGAAGTATGTCCCATTTAGGGCTGAAAACTCACAGTTGCTTATTTGAATCCGCCTTCCAAGATATGCATCTCTGAAGTGGAAACATAAGGTTTCTTTGGAGAGTCAGTTGTGTCAGATGGTGTTTTGCAGGGCAAGCACAGGAAGGAGTGTTTTCCTGAAGCAGACACATGTGAGAGGACATTTTTGCTAAAGCAGATGCGTGAAGGAACACTTGGCTGTAGCAGACACAGGTGAAAGGATGTTCTGCTAAAGCAAGCACATGGAAGGATGCAAGATGAAGGATTCTCCTGAGGACAACACACATGGGTTGGTCTGCCTTACGTTTCACCGCTGAGCTCCGTTTGTCGTGACTCCATAGAAAGAAATGCAGCGAAAGCCTCAGGAGGCGTTCTGGCAGCTTCTTGCCACTTCCTTGGACTGGGGCTGATTGGTAGAGTGACGGCAGCTGACACAGACTCATGGAGAGTGGCTAAGACAGATTCATGTGCTGAGGTAAGCCCATGGAGGGCACGTGAGGTTTGGAGGGAGTATAAATAGGACTCAGTGGACTGTGAGAAGAGCTTGCATGGCTAGCTCTGCAATGCATCTGGTCTCGAGTCTTCACTGATCTTTGCTTCATTGAGAGGCACAGCAAGGAACTTCTCCTGGTAGTCACTCCCGCTGACTCATGCCAATATGGCTGAAGCCTGGCTGGCTGTTCCTGCTGGACCATGCCACCTCTGCTGCTATCCAGACACTACTGAACTGGACTGCTGGTATATTTGTGAAGTGTTTGCGAGTGGATCAAATTACCAAGGTTGAATCCTGTGAACTGAACTACTGATTTCCTGACAATACAGGTGGTTCTGTTCCAAAGAACAACTTCTAAACAGGTCCACTTCCCCCATATCCTAATAATCATTCTTTCCACTATCTCTGGTGGGGAGTGCGCTAGAAGGGGGGGTGGAAGCATTTAAGAGCCCATATTAAAAGTAGGGTTTGAAAATTAAAGCCTACACATCTCTGTCCCACTGCCCTCTGCAAATAAAAGCTTCCCTGACCACAGTGGAGAGTAGCTCAGGGCTGTGCCTAACAGCATAGATATTTAGAAGGCAGTTTGACAACATGACCATTTAGCAAAATAAGAATAGGTTATAAGCCTATTAACAATAGGTTACAAATATAACCTAATAACAATAGGTTACAAATAACAAAAGGTTCTGTCGTAGGTCCCATGACCTCTCCAGCCATGAGTTCTTGACCAGGTCTACAGTACCAGGCATGAAATGTTCTCCTAAGAACCAGGCCTCAAATGCCACCAGAAAATGATTGGTTACTGCACAACAGTGCTATACCACTGGGCACATCTCTTGACAACATCATCTACAGTCCAAACGTCTTTGAGTTCTGAGATCTCAAGGATTTTTTATAATTTTATATTCATCAATGTTTAGGTCTTACAGAATTCTTGACTAATTATTACACCAGCTTATGTTACATGATACAATGTCAGATATACTTTTGGTACAAGAAGAAAGACATTAAGAAAAACTGCAATGAGCAGGGGGGTGACTTGGTATAGAGCATCTTCATATGAATTGTGGCTGGGTTGAAGAGATGACCTAAATCTTGCCAGACCTACAGTTAACAAGATATTTAAGAGAGAAAACAGTAAGTGCCCCCAGGGAAAAGCTCTGGGTAACTTTGTTGCTAATAAGTAACAAATGATCATAAGTAGGACACAATAGCCAATATCTTCACTAACTGCTATCCTTTGACATTGGAATTTCTCAGTTTTTCTCCAAATATTTACCCTTCAATTAATTTCTTATATCCTCCAAATTAAAATTTTATTTAAATGGCTCTACACGGAGCTAATAAAACGAGTCTGTGGACGAAGTGTCCTTTTTATCTTCTTTGAGGCATAAGTCAACTTGGAATATTTGAAACCTGGCCACCAATCCCTGGGTTAATTTTTATTATTGTTTCTTTTCATTGGACTTTTGAGTAAATGTTGGTCACATCAACTTGATACTGGCCCATCCAGTAAATAATCAGGGTGCATTCTTTCATGTTATCTGTTTGGCCCAGTTAGAGTCTTGTCAAGTCTGACTAGACTAGTGTTACTTTGGCTTGAAAGAAGACTAGAATAGTAGTCCCTGTCCATGGACACTGGCTTTTAGAACATAGCCGAAAATCTTCAACAACTGACAACTAAAGTGGCTAAGTAGCTAGCTGTCTGACTTAGCACTACCCAGGAGAGTCACTCTGCCACATGTCCCTTGATGCCATCAAGACATACTGCGTCAGCCAGCACACTTAGATTGTGCTGTGGTTAGTGGATGTTACAGATATTGCTTTGGAAATAGATAACCAACTACAAGTCTTTGACCTACAAACCCCTTGAACTTCATGTTTTGTGAGAGCCCAGGAATAAGGGCATATCCAGGAAAATAAATTTGCAATTCATTTCATTTCTGCTTCTCCTCCTCCTCCTCTTTTTCCTTCTCCTCCTCTGGCCCCTCCTCTTTCTCTTTTTCCTCCTCTTCCTCCTCTTCTCCCTCCTGCTAATCATCTCTCTCCTCCTCTCTGTCCTCCCCTTCCTCCTCCTCCTTATCATCATCTATCACTTCTTGTCCCCCCTCCTCTTCTTCTTTCTTCTCTTCCCCTCCTCTCCCTCCTCTTCTTCCTCCTCTTCCTCCTCTTCCTCTTCTCTTCTTCCTCATCTTCTTCCTCCTCTCCCTCTTCTCTTCTTTCTTATCTTCCTCCTCCTCTTCTTCCTGCTAATCATCTCCCTCTTCCTCTCCATCCTCCCCTTCCTCCTCTAATCATTATCAACGTCCTCCTCTCTTTCTATTCTCTCCCCTCTCTGTCCCTCCTTTCTTTCCTCTCCATCAGACAATCCTCTTCCTTTATTCTCTCCTTGTCTTTCTCTTTTCCCCTTGCTGACATAATAACAAAGTGTTTTCAAAGTTCTGAAAAGCAAGACACAATATCAAACAGTTGTCAGAGCAATTGTTATAACCATTTATTCATTCATTTATATGTGCCTGAGTGTTTGCCTGCACGCATGTGTGTGCACCATGCACATGTCATTCCTGTGCAGGGTAGGAGAGGTCATTGTATCCCCTGGACCTGGAGTTGTGAGTGACCATGAGCAAACACACGTGCTGAGAATAGGCTCTGGGTCCGTGCCATGGCATAAATACTCTTTAACCACTGAGCCATCTCTCTAGCCCTCAAAGAGAGGGTCCTAAAATGATATCTCAAGGGTATCCAAGTGCCTTATTGGATACTGTCATATATGTAGCCCCCACACTTTACTCCTCCTGACTCAACACAGAGATCATAAAGTTCAGGGTGGGCTTAGTGAAGGATGCTGCTAACTCTGGAATGCTCCACTGCTGTGATAGCACAGAACTGCAGAGCTAGCTGCTGGGGTCTGTGTCAGTTATAGTCAACTGCCTGTATTGGTCCACACACTGGTGCTCCTAAAACAAAACCATGCATCAAAGGGGGCAGGTGGGGGTAGTTGTAGTCCTCAGCTCATGAGCCCAGTGCAACCACAGTTGTGTCTGTATCTCAGCCTTCCCGGAGCTGAGATCACTATAGACAACACAATTAACTCATCTCAGAGTGCTTCAAGTCAGGGCTGAAAAACAATCTCCAAGCATGTGTGTTTCGGGGCTCACAGCCTCAAAATATGATATGTATACTCAGAGAGGTACAGAAGCACAAAATACTTGAGTGGGAGAAGAGGCAGGCTGAGATGAGCTTGGAAAGAGAAGTGTGTAGTGTTGGTCCAGCCAAAGGACAGGGAGGGTCCGTGCTCCTGCCTGTGTGTGCCCAGCCTGGGAGGTTGCATGTGCTCTGTTCCCTAAGTTGTTCTCTGGCACAGCTCAGCCCAGTGACCTTTCCAGAAGCCTTCGTCTCCTCCACAGCCCATGAAGATCTTCTCTAGAATTTCCCATCCTGTGAGCAATTTAAGGGCAGCTGTTTTCATTTGATTTATAAATGCAGGGCCCATCAAAATGGAACCTAAAGTGTCTTTTGGGGGATGAGGTCATAATGGAAGTGGCTGGTGGATAGGTTTTTATGTCTTGTTAGTGGAGATATAGATTTATACAAGTCCTCTGCAGCTGAGCCGCGAGCAGCAAAGCAGTTACAGTGACTTCTCCGGAGAAAGTGGGAACAGCGTGGAGACAGACAAGTAAGCTCCACCCATGTTTGCAGGAAATGTTTAAAACAAATGTGACCATATGAAGATTTTTCTAAAAGGACCTTGGGACTCAGCTGTACTGTAGGGCCTTACACTCTCGCTTCCACGGGTGAACTGCTTCTTGATTAAATTGCTGAAAGAGGTATCGTGTGCAGCGGTTTTCACACAGCAGTGTGTGTCCAGGCAAGAGTGTGGTTGCACTCACTCACTCCACAGGAGATGGCAGGCCCTGGGGCCTATGCCCAGTCTGGGAAGGGCCTGAGACTCTGCATTTCTAACATGGCCCTGGCTGCTGCCGAAGCTGCTTCAGGGAGCTCTCATTAGGCGCCATGGATGCAGTAGAATTCTTTTGTTCTGGGGCTAAGGGGCCTCAGTTCAGGAAGAAGCCATTTCATTCATTTTCCTTCATAAACAATGTGTGGTTCTTGTGCCTGTTGTGCCCAGAACTCCCAGGCAGGTAGGCTTTAGGACGTTCTGTGCAGTCTCTGCTCTTAGTTATTTTTACGTATTTTAAGAAAGATTTACTTATTTATCACATGTAAGTACATTGTAGCTGTCTTCAGACACTCCAGTAGAGGGCGTCTGATCTCATTACAGATGGTTGTGAGCCACCATGGGGTTGCTGGGATTTGAACTCAGAACCTCCAGAAGAGCAGTCGGTGCTCTTAACTGCTGAGCCACCTCTCGCGGTCTCTGTTCTAATGGAGAGCAGAAGAAAGAAGAGATTAAGTAAGTAGAGAAGATGACACATTTTTGAAAAACTAGAACAGGAATGTTCAAGAGGGTGGGGCAGGAATCTCACTATGGTGGGAGTTGTTAAGGTGACCCTGAGGAGCGGCGTTTGTTTTGCTCGTTTGTGTGTGCAGGTGCACACATATGCACACATATGCACACATATATATGTGGAGGCCAGAGCTCAATGCCAGGTGTCACTCTCTACCTTAATTTATGAGACTGGGTCTAGTACTGAGCTTGAAGCTCCCTGATTGGCCAGGCTAGATGGCTGGCTCACAGATGCTGGGGATTCACCCATGCCTGCCCCACCTATGCCACCTGCAATGATGTAGTTACAGTTGTGCACCCACACTTGGCTTTTACACGGAAGCTGAGGTCCAAACTCAGGTCTTCATGTTTGTGTGGCAGGTACCCTACCCACTGAGCCTTCCCTAGCCCTTCATATCCATCGTCTTTATCATTTATGGTTTTTGTAATGAATATCATATTGTTAGACATCAGTCATGTCCAACAAGATTTTTGAAGTACATACATACTATGCACAGCTGTACTTGGCTACTTAACACATGCATTATCTGATGAAGTGGTTGGTTTCAGAGGTGAGAGCACAGGACATCATTCTCTTTACATTTTAAAGAATACAATGTATTGTTATTAACTGTAGCCATTCTGCTGTGCATTGGATCTCTAGAAACCCATTTTAACAAATACAATGTATAGTTATTAACCTAGCCATTCTGCTGAACACTAGATTCCTTGTAACTTATTTCTCCTAATAGTAACCATGCACCTATCCCCACCCCCCACCCCCCCAGAGAAAATTCTTAAAGCCTAAGACAAAACAAATATTAAACACCTAAAAGGATAGCAACAGATGAAAAGAAGTTTATGATCATTTTCACTAATAGAGAAATAGTGATTTTTAACTATTTTTTAAGCAAGTAATCAGTAACAGAGAAATATCCAGGTGGTCGTGCTACAGTGAGCAGAGAGGTGCCTCTGAGCCACGCCGAGAACTCTAGATTTTGTCCTTGGTGACAGTCTTGGAAGTTTGACATTCAGGGTCCCACAGTTCGCCTCCTGTCCATTCAAGGTTCCTGATTCTTCCCACCAGAGCAAATGCCACGCCCATAAGATGCAAATTAAATGCAGCACAAATAAAAGAGTCACTTCTCCAAGCAAAGTCAGGACACTGGGGCTCTCAAAATCTGCTAAAGTAAATGAAATAAATCTTTAAAAACAACCCTTCCCACATCTGAAACACTTTTCAAAAGGGCATCAGAACACTGGCCAGAGATGTTAATTAGCAAATAAAATATTTTTTTTTTTCAAAATGTGTTTTCTTTTCCTTGAGAGGCTAGGAAACAGTTCCCAGCTCTTGGAAGAGAATCAAAAGCTTCACAATGCTTGTTCCATTATCAGCCATGAAAGTCCCTGCGTCAGAAGCCCTTAAACACACTCTCTTCCCACTCTTATTCTGTGGCCAGCGAGTTCACAGCAGAACTTACTTCCCTCGCTATGTACATCTGTAAGCGGCAACAATGATCAATTTCCCATACTGAAGTTCCTACTCTTGGGCAAAGTTTACACTCATGTTAAAGCATTTGTAGAATTACTTGTTTGTTTCTCTGTGTGTGTGCATCCATGTATTGCTTAGATATATGCACACTCGCACACATGTGTAGTAGTTCTAGTGGAGGTCAAAGGCCAACGTTGGGTGTCTGCTGTCTTGTATTGTTTGAAGCCCAGTCTTACAGAACCTGCACCTCACCAGCTCAGCAAGGCTGGCTGGCAGAGATGTCTGAGAGTCTGTCTATCTCCTGGGCACTGGGATTAGAAGTGTGCTCTGCTACAAGATCCTTTTATTGGATCCTTTTATTGCTGGAGATCTGAACTTAACATCAATGCTTGCACACATGCCTTCCTTACTGAGCCAATCCCACTATTCACTTGTAGAACTACTTTTAGGTAGTTATCACATTTCTTTTCAGTTTCTTGGTGTTTTTATTTTTCAGCTGACACTATTATGATCTAAAGAGGAGGCTCAAAACCTTAGTGAATTTTTAATTAAGAAAAGATTTATTTAATATTACTTTTCTGTGTATGGGTGTCTTGGCAGCATGTATGTATGTACACCACATACATGCAGTGCCCAAAGGGGCCAGAAGAGGGCATCAGATTCCCTGGAACTGAGTTACAAGTGGTTGTAGGCCGCTCTGTGGCAGCTGGGGAGCCAGTGCTCTTAACTAGGGAACCAACTCTCCAGGCCCTTCTATTAACAATGTTTAAACATGCTCAATGACTAAGCCAATGGTTGAATCAGAGTTGCACTATATGTTAGCATGCAAATGTCTTTACTGAAGACTAATTGACTCAGGCATACCTGGTGATTAATCATTCACAGTATGAGAAAGCTCATGGGAAAAGCAATGAAATGAACAAAGCCATTGTTACAAGGGACCCTGTTCTTTGGTGGAAGCAACAGATAAGTAAACACATTCTGCCAGGTGTCTAGTAGTACACAGAAGAAAGTAGGCTACACAGTTGGGGGGGGGGAGGCATAGTGCAAGGTTACTCGGAGTCCAGAGTGCAGTCTGTATTAGTGATATTTGTTCATTTTCTCCAGCCTTACAAAGCATTTTATGATGTATAATGGGATCTTTTGGATCTATGAACTTGTTGTGAAATGGCAATATCGAGTTGTCATAACTGTCATATTTTCTGTACTTGTGTGGAACTGGCACAGGAACTGACCCTTGGGTGGAGTCATAGAGACCTGACATGGGAGAAGGAAGCACTTGTCCCCCAAACAAGCAAAGTTACAAAAGAAGATGGTCAAACAGGAAGGTCCAGACCAGCTAACGCTTTAGGGCTACAGTGAAAACGTTGGATTTAATTCAGAGACGTTAGAAGCCTCTGACAGATTCAGGACAGGGCAGTGGAGATGCCTACTGTGACCTCAGAAGCATGCAGGCCCCTGTCACTGTTACCCCCATTACCCCGAGGGAGAAGCAAAGACAGGGAGATGAGACTGAAGTAGTAAACTTGGCAGGAAGTGATGGGAGCAAAGAAGAACCTGAGATGTGGCCAGACTCTGAGTATATCCCAAAGACAGAGCCAAGAGCAACAGATATCAATAGATAACATGGAAGAAGAGCCTCAAGGAAGAAGAGCCAAGAAGACGGCAAGGATCTGGACAGAAACAAAAGGGCGGGTGAAGCTGTCTTCTGCTGAGACGGAGAACAAGGAAAGGTCAAGTCTGAACTAGATAGTCAGCCACTCAGATTCGTTGAGATTAGGTTTAAAACATTAGTCATCGACCCAACAAGGCAGGTGGATAAACAAATCTCCAGTCGGGGAGGATGGCCCAGGCTGCACATAGACATGCGGGAGCCATCAGTGTGGTAGGGGCATTTACTAGATGAGATTAAATGACCATTCTGCATAGATGGAGAGGGAAGGAGATATGAAGGCTGGGCTCTGGACAGCACTAGTGTTTGGAAGTTCAAAGAATAAGAAGGATCTAATAAAATTTACAAGAAGGAGCAGGCACGAGAAGGAAGCCAGGAACAAACGGTGCTAACGCTAAGCAAGGAGAGCCACAAGAACTGGGAGCACCTGGCGCACATCGGGCGGACAGATCAAGAGAGAAAAGGACCAAGATGTGAACACTGGGTCCAATGGGCGGGTGTTTTAGCAGAGCGATGGGCAAAATCCGGTGGGACTATATCCAAGGGATACCCAGACAAACACAAGATGGAGGCAATGAATGGGGGAAGTCATGTTGGATTATCTCCAAGATGTTATAAGAAGTCAATGGGGAGTTAGTGGGTTTAGGAAAACGATTTTGAGAATTTTCAATACAGAGTAAGGAGGCAAGTAGTGGGAGGGGAGGGGAGGTCAACAAAGAAGAGGGCACAATGTCAAGGGGTAGTGAAGAAATGGCGTGGAGGTAGCCCGCCTCTCAGAGCGCTGTGGGAATCTGAGGCTCGACACTGTGATAGAAACGTCCAGGAGATGAACGTGGGCTGCCTGACACTGAGACCTTCTGTAAGGGGCACAGTTAACAGAACTGTTGTGGTAGAGGGACAGTTGGATCGTTTGAGAGGATGACAGAGGTGGGGTAGCATAGAATGCTGAGGAGATTTTTAAAAAAACGTGAAGGGAGATGGAAAGCTGAGCTATTAGGAGGGAGACATGGACACTGGAACCCTCGTGAGCCGTAAAAGGAGCTGCGTGGAAAGAATGCAGACACTAAACTCGAGAAATGAAGCCTCTACAGGTCTGCAGACAGCCGTTCTCGGAGAGGGGGACGCGGAAACGGAGACTCTTAAAGCGAATCTCAGATGACCTGGTGGGAGGGGCTGCTGGAGGAAGGAAGAACCTTCTGGAAGAATGAGTGATGAGCAGGGAGGACACCGCCAGCCTCAGTGGTAACAAAGGAAGGAGTTAAGTATAAACTCTCTGTGAGCGGCCACCCCTTTGGAGCACTGTTGAGGACAGCCAAGTCCTCAGGGCAGTGGCTGAGCAGTTGGATTTAGCGGTTCTATGAAGTGGCTGTGAACACTAGCTTAGTAAGCACTGAAAGACTGCTCATGGTGCTTGAAGCATCGGCCGGGCCATGCCCACCCTTGCTAACGTGAATCTTTGCGGTCTGGTTAAGATTTGACCCTCAGCGCCTGCTACTGTACCTCCGGCTAGGAGGAACTTATCCAAGGCGTGTTCTCTCCCAGTGGCACATCTCAGCTTTCGTGCGCTTAGGATCCACTAGACGTCTGCATGAAGCTTGGCCCCATTTTACACACCAGGAAACCAACTAGTACAGAATTTCCAAAACCGAGATGCTAATATGCCACAAAAGGACACTTTGTTACAGAATGAGAGCTGAACCCGAGAGAGCATCCTCTTACCCACTCTACCTGGGAATAGGTACAGAGGATGGCAAGATTGTCTTCTCAACGTGTATGTTTGGAAATAAATACAAACATACTGCGGGTACTTATTTGGGGGTTGCAAATAAATTGTAACAAGAAAGCACATTCACAAATACAGAAATCTATGTAAACAGGCTCAACCTCCACCTGGGAGGTTGGCAGAATGAGGGTTCTGCTGAGAGCCTTGAGTTTGGGGTACAACAGAGGTGCCTAGGACGTTCCGGAAGACATGGCAGTGAGGGGGCTGCGCTTGGAGCCTGTCTGTGCTAGTCACTTATCTGTGGCTGTGACAAAACATCAGGACCAACCACAGCTTACAGAAGAGTTGATTTTGGGTTCTTGGTTCCAGATGGAGAGAGTCCGTTCATCTAGGGAGAGGCACGGCATGCAAGCAGAGGCTGAGAAGCAGGAAGCTGGAACATTACATTTCAGTTTCATACAGGAAACAGGCAGAGAGACAGAGAGAGACAGACAGAGACAAAGAAAGAGACAGAGACACAGAGACAGAGAGAGACACAGAGACAGAGAGACAGACAAGAGAGACAGACACAGAGACAAAGAGACAGAAACACAAAGACACAGAGACAGACACAGAGAGACACAGAGAAAGAGACAGAGACAGAGAGACAGAGGCAGAGAGACAGAGAAATAGGCAGAGAGACAGACACAGAGACAGAGACAGACAGAGAAACACAGAGACAGAGACAGAAACAGAGACAGAGAGACACAGAGAAACACAGAGACAGAAACAGAGAGACAGAGAGAGATACAGTGACAGAGAGAGACACAGAGACAGAGACACACACAGACAGAGATGCAAAGAGACAGATATACCGAGGGGAGTTATGAAGAGGAAGAGAGGAAAGGAGGGAGAGGGAGAACAGGAGGTGGGTCAGGACTCAGGACTACAAACCATGACACTCCAGTGTCACTTCTTCCAGCAAGGCTGCAGCTACAACCGCCCCAACCGTGCCACCCCCAGAGACCAAGTGTTCAAATACCTGAGCCCATGGGTGACATTCCTAATCCAAGCCACCGAGCTGTCAAAGGAGAATGCTGTGTGGTCAGATTAGGGACATGTAGGATGCTATGCAGATGTGATGCCAGTGCTGAGGGGTGGTGGGATTCTGGACATGTCTGTAGTCAGCAGAATGGTCTTGGGGAAGGGGGGGAACCTGATGCAGGATTTGCCTGTTTTCACTTTTGTGTACAAACATACCATTTCAAACATACCATACGACAGCCACCTTGCTGTCAGCATCCCAGGTTCTGCGAGCCTCCTGCTAGGAAAACCAGAGTTGGGAGGGTCAGTTTGGATGGCCAAGCAAATCCACAAAGGCAGCCGCTTGACTTGGCAATCTCTGAGGTAGGAGACCATGAAGGGGCGGGGCTGAGGGGTGGCACAGACTTGACTTCTGTTCTCTCACTTACCACCATATCCGAATGGGTTGGGGGATTCCTGAGTTTGACCTGCAAACATGGAAGGAGGATCTGATCATTTCTTAGGCTGGCTGGTATTACTTGGGCCTGGACCAGCATTCTCTTTCCTACAATTATGGTAGCCTGTTCCCATGGGTCTTTATAACCCAGTTGTAACACAATAGTGAGAGTGAAATTTCTGAACATGATTAATTGTATTTGCCCTCTGCTAAAAAAAAGACAAAGACAAAAACAGAAAACTCTGATGGACTCCACTCCTCATGGTGTGTGTGTGTGCACGCGCGCGCACGCGCGCGCACACGCACGCGCGTGTGTGCGTGTCTATATGTGTGCATGTATGGATATGTGTGTATATGCATGTGTGTGCATGTATGTGTATGCACATGTGTGTGCATGTATATGTGTGTGGACACATACTCATACACATGCACATGTGTGTGCCTATGCTTGGATGTGTCTGTGTGTGTGCATGTATGTGCATGTGTATGTGCATATGTGCATGTGTACAAATGTGTATATGTGTGTGTATGTGTGTGCATGTATGTGCGTGTGTGCATGTGCGTGCGTGTGTGTGTGTGTGTGTGTGTGTGTGTGTGTGTTATGTCTATCTGGGTATGTGTACACCTTAGCTTATTCATTCATATGGCGCTAGAAGCAGTCTAGTTATTGTATATTATAGTTGCTTAGTTGGCCTCAAAATAAATGAGTTTATTTAGATGTCTAGAAGTGAAACTGCCTTGTTGATGCTGAAGAGCTGGCTGCAGCCCTTGGAGACTCGAGGTCTCACCATCGCCAGGTCTGTATGTGAATATACTGAGGGAGCGGATGGCCTACACAATGCTGTAAATGAAGCTAGCACAGCTAACAAATTTTTTTAAGTCCATTTATTTTTGGAAGTCCTTAAGATTCCCCACTGTATATATTTCCATAGTCTTTCAGTTGCTCATTATGAAGTGTCATTCCAGGCATATGATTCACTGTGCTTCTCAACACTGCTGCATAGCCCCCGAGGCTTTTGCATTCTCTGATAAAATATTCTTCCCTCTGCAGTCCCTGGGTTCAGAGAGTGGCTCCCTGCAAAGTGGTCCTGTGGTGACTTGATAATCCATATGTCAGATCCACGGAGGGAATGTAACGTGGGGGAGGAACCAGATCCTCATGTAGGGAAGTCCTAAGAGGATTATTTAATTAAGATCTTGTAATTATTTATCTTGGACAAAGATCAAGTTTTCCATTCTAGTGGGAAAATAATGTTCTACATTTGTCACATCTGCTCAGCCATGCCCCTCCAGACCACTAGAGAGCAGTGTGTCGAGGGGTGGGGATTGGGTGTACCTCTGAACCATGATCTGGTTTGACTGCTTCTGCCTCTGACCAGACGCCTCTTTGCCCCATTTATGAATGGGAACAAATTCTTCTCTCTTGGGGATTCATGTTGATCTTTACAGTAAAGGCTGGTCTTCATGAGGTCTAGATTACATGGGAGCTTGGTGGTGACTGATGACTCCTGTCATGTGACCACTATGAACATGAAGTCTCTCTTTAGTCCATGATGTAGTTACAAAGAACCTTTTCTAGTTCCATAGAAAAACTTGCTCTTATGAAGAGCTGGATTCCAATTGGACACAGACCTTCCCATTAAAAAGAAAGAGGAGAGAGAGACAGAGACAGAGACAGCGAGAGAGATAAAGACAGAGACACAGAGAAAGAGACAGAGACAGAGAGAGACAGAGAGACAGAGATAGACACACACAGGAGAGCGCGCGCGCACACACACACACACACACAGAAAGAGCACCAAACAAGCCACACTTATTTAAAATCAAAATATCTCCGGAACATTTTTCAGTGCCTTAGAGGGACATGAGAAGGTTCTTGCTTCTAGTCAGTTTTAGAAAACTTCTTGAAGAACCATTCGCAGCCTGTCCTTCTGCGCTGGTCTGAGTGAGAATGGCCCCCACAAACTCATCTGCTTGAATACTTGGTCCCCGGTTGGTGGACCAGTTTGGGAAGGGTTAAGAGGTGTGGCCTTGCTGGATGAAGTGTGTCCCTGTTGATGGGATGTTAGGTTTCTTTTTTGAAGAAGAAGAAGAATTATTTGTTTATTATATATATATGAATACACTGTAGCTATCTTCAGACACACCAGAAGAGGGCATCATATCCCATTACAGATGGTTGTGAGTCACTATATGGTAGCTGGGAATTGAACTCAGGACCTCTGGAAGAACAATCAGTGCTCTTAACCACTGAGCCATCTCTCCAGCCCAGCTGTTAAGTTTCAAAAGCCCACTCCTGACACAGTTTCTGTTTCTCTCTTCTCCCTCTCCCCCACCCTATCTCTTCCCCCTTTCTGCCTACTACCTATGGATGGAGATAGAAAGCTCTCAGCTTTTGCTCTAGTGCCATTCCTGTCTAGTGATCATGGACTAACATTTTAAAACTATAAGGAAGCTCCCCATTAAATGCTTATCTTTGTAGCCATTGTCTTTGTCATGAGATCTCTTCACGGCAATAGAATGTGGCTAAGCCACCTTTCTTCAGCAGTTGGTTTATCATGGGAGGAGAACTACCAAGGTCTCATGGCAGAGATCCACTCTTTGGGCCAACAGATTCAGGGAACTCGTGTTTTAAGGCATTTGCAAGAGGAAAATTATTCACAAATATTTGGCAACCAAAGCTTTGGGTATCTCTTTGTTACTTTCAAAGGCAAATTTGGACTAGTAAAAATGCCCATGTTTGTGACAATAGAAAGCCACTATTTAGCCTCATATTTGTGAAGACCTCTGTGCTCAGAGATGGCTGGAGAGATGGCTCAATGATTAACAGCACTGGCTGTTCTTCCAGAAGACCCAGGTTCAATTCCCAGAAACCTCAGGGCAGTTCACAAACATCTGTGATTCCAGTTCTAGGGGATTCAGCTCCCACTTTTGACTTCCACAGGCACCAGGCATCCAAGAGGTGTACATACATATGCAGGTAAAACACCCATGCACGTAAAACGAAATTAAATTAAATTAAATTAAAATTGTTAAAGGTTTGGGTTGATGAGGGGACTCTGTAGTCAGAAACCCTGACTGGCTGGGGCTGTAGAGTGGTCCTTCATCCAGAGGGAAGTTGGAAAAGCTGCTTGGGGGGGGGTCACTGTGTTGGGCATTCTGAGCAGCTTCCCCTGTATATAGACAAAACTGAGGGCTATCTTGGGTATGTGTCTCCCTGGTCAGCTAAAAGAACGGGTCTCATTAAAGGATGTGAGAAATGTAACCCTTTTATTTAAGTTTGAGACCAAAGTGAAAGGGATTCATCCTTAACTTAATGCAACATTATGGAAAACCATTGAGTATAAAGAGATCTCTGTGGATCAAGATCTTCTGCTTCTTGGCATCCCAGAACTCCAAATCCCCCATTTCTCTTGCTGTGTGGCAAAGTCTTAGACTGGGAAGAAGCAACCTCAGCCTCATTCATCAGACAAGTATTTTTTAACTTATTTTTTAATTTAAGATTATTTATTTATTTATAAACATGGGGGTAGTATTGCTTGGTGCACATAGCACATGTGTGGAGTTCAGAAGACAACTTCCAGAAACCAGGACACTCTACTATGTGTGGAACCCAGGGATCAAAGCCAGGTTGTCAGGCTTGGCAGCAAGCCCCTTTTTCTATTGAGCCATCTTGCCAGCCTGAGAAGCATATCTTTAAGCCCTGATTTTGCAGCCCGGTCAGTGAAAGTACTTAGGAATTCCTTCTTAATTGCAGTTAGGATGAGCCTGGGTCGGATCATGAGCCGGGGCTGATTGTATAAGCTTTCTTTTCATGCCTTCCCCTAGCCTTTTTGGTAGCTGACTTGAGACAAGTGCTCTGGTCTCCTTGAATCTGAGTTGAGGGCTCTGTGATCTTCAATATACAAGGTCCATCAATCACTGACTCCAGAGGTCATGTATAAGCCTGCAAAGAGTCAGGAGACACTCTGAAGGCTGTGCGTCAGGAGAAGGAAGGCCCACGGCTGGTCCCAATGCCAAGGTCTCCCTCCTTCCATTGGCCTGCTGTACCAGGCCTGCCTCAGCATGAGTGTTTCTTCTGGGCGTCCACACTCATTCCATTCCTATTGCAGAGACTCACTGTGCTCAGTCCTTTTCAGAGGCATTGAGGAATGCTAAGGACGACTCTTTGATTTGGATCAATGACTAACCCTGAGCCTAGTTACAAACACCTAATCCCAGAAACAGTGCCCCCAAGAGAAAGAATCACATCCTTGTTAATTGTCCCTGCACTCCGACCTCCAGGATGGCTTATAACCCTTCATCCTTCACACCTGCCTGTAGAATCGGGAAGAATTCAGGTTTTAGAGCCTGTATGGAAAATTCCAAATAGAAGATTCTGGCCTCCGACCTCCCTCATGATTGATCGACAAAGAGAAAATGTTCAGAAGCAGCAGGGATGAGGGTGGAGCGGTTTTGGTTTCTGCCAAGGTCCTTAGTGACTTCATCGGTGCTGATCCACTAGCCACACTCCCGAATACCATGGGGTAGGGGAGAGATTAAACGACTGACTTCCGGTCACATGAGCATCCAGGAAGTCCTCCAACAGCCATAGCGAACATGGATAAGCCTCAAAAGTATGGAGCCGTGCAATATTAAGCAGGCTTCTGAATCTCTCTAATACAGTTTCCTCGTTTACTTGTATGGATTTGTAGACACTGGGACCCTTTTGAGTGGCCAAGAGAACACTGTAGGTTTCACAAAGGAAGAGAGACTATAAAGAAAACACCGACCCAGGAGCCCTTGGGTGACCTAACTGTGTGACCAGGGATGATTGCAGGGTCCAGGCTTTATTCCTTGATGATATGAGGGTCTGCTCACCTTTAAGATCCCCTGCAGCTTGCACAGCTGACCAACCATGTAGAACACTATGTCCCTGACTACACTAGGTGTAGCAACACGCACTGTGCTATTCCTCTTTACAGTACAATGGCGACTTTGACTGTCACATAGGTACGCGTCCCCATTAGATCCCCACAGGTCTCCTCACTGCAAGATCCCAGGGCCAGTCTACAGCCATTGTCTTCTCAGAGGAACCACTGTCCACACAAATCTTTGGATACCCCAGGAAGTGTGGAATCTCAACCTTTCTCAAGAAGAGGAAAAGGAGCCTGGGCATTTATGGCCCCCCTCCCCCGCCACTTGCTTCTTTGCAGAGAGCTCTTGTAAGCGTCTGATGATGCATGTCTCGTTCAGGAGGAATGCTCCCTTGGACCGTTCCTAATATATCTGTATGACAGGCGCCATCTTTACAAACTAAAGTTTCTATCAATCTCATTGTGTCCTCGCCATGACCCCAGAAGCCGGTCTCCCCCATCCCCGGCCCCCTCTTCTCAGAGAAGGAATTAAAGCTTGAGCTGAAGGGAGGAGCCAGATCATGATGCGGCCGGTAGTGCACAGGCAAAGCCAGGCTCTCTTCTCAGCCTGGGTTTTCTTCACACCACGAAGGCTGTGGCCTTAACAGCCTACAAAAGTCCTGTGAAAATGTCCATATGAAATATAGGCCCTGTAACAGGTCTGTTTACTTCTGACTGTGGAAAGATTTTAGAGCCATGGCTCCCCAACCCCCTCCTCTTTTAAAGACCCTATGAAGAAGTATGTGTATGTACAGCACCTCTTCTGGGGCCCCTGGAAGGAATCCAAAACTGTCACTGTGTTTTCCATCTGGATCCAGTTCAAGAATCTCTGCACTGCTTACTGCAGCCTGGAGGTCGCAGGCAGAGCTCTGTGAAGTGCTTCTGACAGGTTGGCTCTGCAGGGAAGCAGCCCTGTGCTATTCTGCATCTGGAAAAGGCATGGTGAGCATGCAGGCACATCTCTACATACTAACCAGAAGACAAGAAGGCAGCCTCCGATGAGACTGCCCCCTTGAAGCACATAACTACTGCTGGTCTATCAAAGAATTTTAAGTTGTAATCAGTTAATAAAAATTTAAAAACATAATTCATCTCATAAAAAGCCAAACCAACCAAACAACAAACACAAAACCCTTAATTTTCCTGAAACAGTTGTTGGTTTAAACAGTCGCTGGTTTTAAAACCAGCAGCAAAAGGATATATTTGAATTTCCAAAAAAAAGGCTGGGGACAGGCCTTGGCCCCTGACTCTCGGCTGTCCATGGATTTATAAGCTTTGAGAAAAACAAAACCTAAGCAAGAAGCTGATGAGATTATAGACATCAAGCTTTTCTGGAACTTCAGAAAGTCTGTGTTTCCAATAGAGACTGTTGTCTGTAGCTTTCTCTAGAAATGACCCAAGAAGCAGAGAAGAAGAAGAAGCCTGTCTGGACTGTCTATGTGAGTGAACCTAAGCTCCAGTCAGTTGCTACATGCTGTACTGGCTGGTTTTGTGTGTCAGCTTGACACAGGCTAGAGTTATCACAGAGAAAGGAGCTTCCGTTGAGGAAATGCCTCCATGAGATCCAGCTGTGAGGCATTTTCTCAATTAGTGATCAAGAGGGGGAGGGCCCCTTGTGGGTGGTACCACCTTTGGGCTGGTACTCTTGTGTTCTATAAGAAAGCAGGCTGAGCAAGCCAGGGGAAGCAAGCCAGTGAGTAACATCCCTCCATGGCCTCTGCATCAGCTCCTGCTTCCTGGCCTGCTTGAGTTCCTGTCCTGACTTCCATTGGTGATGAACAGCAATATGGAAGTATAAGCTGAATAAACACTTTCCTCCCCAACTTGCTTCTTGGTCATGATGTTTGTGCAGGAATAGTAACCTGGACTAAGACACTGGTTAAACATCTTATCTGGTAGTCTGCAAATTCATTCTTGTCCAGTCTGTGAGGGATCCAGTCCAAGATTCTCATTCAGTCCTAGAAACCCAGGTAGCCCTGGCCACTGTATCCAAATGCCATGATGCCCTGACAGTCTATTGCTAGCCAAGGTGTCTGCTGTAACAGATGGGACACATGCACAGAATGGATACACTGGATCAGAGGAGAAGGCCAGATGGCAGATGCTCATCAGTCTACTAAGAATGGCGGGGAGTTCAAAGCTTACGGATCATCTACTTTTGTTGAGCTGCAGTTGATTACTAGTAACTAATGTTGTGGAAAGCTTAGCTACATGATGAAAACTGTTGAGGGCTGGAGTTTGTGGGTCACTGTAGAGTTTTGGTCTAGCATGATGGAGCGAGGTGGATTTGGAAGGACAACACTGCAAATTAAAATGTAATGGTATGTGGGGAGCTTGTTCTTTAGGCTTCCTGTGGATGGTCCTAAAATCTTAGAGCCAGCGGAACTGTGAGAGCCAGTGGGACTGCAGTAACCATCTGATAACTTTACAATGACTCACTTCACTCGGGCACTGGCTGCGAAGAGGTGATCTCCCACACTGTCCTTCAGAACTGTGCTCCACTCTTTTGCTCACCCTGACATGGGCATGCTCTTAAGTCTCTCTGTGTCACAGTGAACCCCCCTGGGGAAATGGCTGCTGTGTATAAACATCACCTTAGTGAGAGGTCCAGATGCTAAGGGGTGCTCCCTTCCAGGGGTATTTTCCCTTAGTTTCCCTTGACTCAGGGCACTAGTACTATATCTTTTTGTAGCTTAAGAGGTCAGAAGTCCAAGGAAGAGAATACTTCCTTGTGCCATTTGGCTCCTGCTGCTCCTTGGTTTCCTGTAAGATCTTGATAGTCTCTTTCCCATTCTTCCCTCCAACTGTGCTTCCATCTGCCTTTCCTTTTCTCATTCAAGAGCCGCTGCCTTAAGACCGTAGGCCCGGTCCACTTAATGCAAGGCGATTCTCTCCTCTCCATGTACTTAAGCCCAACACAGTGGTGAAGATCCTCTCTCCTGGTGAAGCCACCCAGTTCTCAAGGGTAGGACCCTGACAAGCTTTTTGAGGATCACCATTCACCCCATACTGCACTTTTACATAGAGATCTCAGGAATTTTAAATCTTTAATGTGGCTATAGAACATTCTAGACTTGCATTTCTTAGGATGGATTTCTCACACATAGTTTTAAAGAGCTCTTTCCCAAGGAAGATTCCTAATCCAAAGAATTGGGTGATTTTCTACTTAAAGTTAAACAACAAGCAAGTTTTGTTGTTGTTTTATTTCCATTTTATTTTGTTTTGTTCTTGGTTGGTTGGTTGGTTGGTTGGTTGAAGTGGAACTCCTTAAGATCTTTAAAAAGCTGAGAATGTCTCCTTAGTTTCTGTTCTATTGCTGTGAAGAGACACGGTGACCAAGGCAACTTTTAATAAAAGAAAACATTTAATTACAGGCTTGCTTACAGTTTCAGAAGGTTGGTTCATTTTCATGATGGCAGGCAGCACGGTGCCACATGGGTACGCACGGTGCTGGGGGAGTGGCTGAGAGCTTAGGTCCTGACGCACAGACAGCAGGTAGACGCAACACTGGGTCCAGCCTGGGCTTTGGAAGCCTCAGACCTCACTCCCAGGGACATACCTCCTCCAACAAGGACCTACCTCCTAATCCTTCCAAACAGTTTACAAACTCGGGACTGAGCACACAGATATACAAGCCTGTGTAGGCTATTCTCATTCAAACCCACACAGCCGGGTATCCCAGATTTCCAGAAATAAGATATGGAATGTGACATTTCCCAAGTGGAAATGTGTTTTTGCCCTTTTTTCCCCTCAAAAAGCAGAGTTTGGAACAAGGCTTAAATTCAAATTTTCCATTGGGCAACATAACCCAGGGGCCAGCATGAAGGATGGTGTGCTAGCCAGAATCTGTCAGTAGAACAATTCAGTCAACTTATAAAGAGGAAAGATTTATTTTGGCCCACAGCAATGGAGGTTTCAGCCCATGACTAATGGGCCTTGTTGTTCTGAGTCTGTGGTGTGGAAATATATCATGGCAGGGGCACTGAATGGAACAAACTATTCACTTCCTGGATGGGACATGAAAGAGTAGAAGAGGCAGAGACTGGACCCCTAGTGTTCTTCAAGGGGCATCTCAATGGCTTTCGTTCTCCTGCTGGCTACATCTCTTACAAGTGTGTACCACTCATAATACTGTGGCTTCAATACAATGGCTTGCGGGGACCGTTCAGTTGAGGATCCAGCACAGAGAGAACAGGCACCAAAACCCAGTGCTTAGTATGTTCTGGGTCTGGGCACCTCTGGAAGACATCTTCAAGAGCTGGCTGAGACTGGTTCCGTGCTGGGACTAGAGGAAGACAGGAGGCTCCGATTATGCCCAGTTGCTTTCTTTAGTTCTCTGAGGTGCCTTCTACAGAGCTTTACATGCTGGGCTCCTGCGGGTCTACAGCGTGAGTAACTGCACCCCCCACCCTGCACCCCAAGTCAGAACAGCACCAGTGCCAGCAGGAAGCTGGCTAGCAAATACACAACAGTGGCCACAGCACAGCCACTAGATGAGGGAGATGGATGAAGCCACATTGGGGTGGGGGGGGGGGGTTGATACTAACTGGGCCCTTTAGTTCAGAGAACCCCTGAAGTGTGCACACTGTGGACGGCTCCCTGACAAAATCATCTCACAGCTGCACTATCGTGCCACAGTCATTTTGTTAAGACGTGTTCTGACCTGACCTGTGAGTTCTGATGTCATACACTTTCTCAAGTGCAAAGTAAAGAGTCACTATCAATTATAAAGTTTTCAAAACACATTCCTAGGCTAGTGTGTCTGTGTTTCTGTGTGTGTGTTTGTGAGTGTGTGTGTGTTAATGTGTGTGTTTGTGAGTGTGTGTGTGTTAATGTGTGTGTTTGTGAGTATGTATGTTTGTATGTGTGTGTTCAT
Source organism: Apodemus sylvaticus (assembly GCF_947179515.1). Taxonomy (NCBI): domain Eukaryota; kingdom Metazoa; phylum Chordata; class Mammalia; order Rodentia; family Muridae; genus Apodemus; species Apodemus sylvaticus. Next base: position 7,162,794 of record NC_067485.1, read on the forward strand.
GTGTGTGTTTGTGTTCATGTGTGTGCGTCCGTGTGTGTTTAAGATGGGATAATGCTTTTTCCTGAAAGAACAATTTATGTGCTCTGGGAAGCACATTCCTGGAGATGATTAGATTTTCTCTTCATTTGGTTCGTATCTGCTGACTGCATCCTGTACAATTAGAGGGCTTGCTGCGGCCATGGACTACTTCCAGTCCAGCCTCCTTAGCCAGTATGGTCAGAATCAGCCAATAGAGAAGGGAAAACAATGCAGAGCATCTTATAATCCAGCACAATGTGGGGAAAATCAAAGGAGGTAAAAGAGAATTCCCTGGACCCAGATTCCGATACACGTAGATTAAACACAAGGATCAGAAATGGAAATGTGTTCCTTTGAAATGACTGTAACCGCCCAGACGCTGAGGCTGAGTGGTGATGGGGAGCAAGGGAGGTGAGAGTATTCATTTTCCGGGATGATAGAGGGTGGGCAGTTGCCGTTGAGAATCTCTTACAAGCATCTCTGGGGAAAGATTCTGACTCGGGGGAGGCCGCAGCTCTTCAGAGCCCTGCTATGCTGGCTGGACTCTGTTTTACGGACTGTAGCTTGGTGAAGAGGAGCCACGAGCCACACTGTGGCTGTGTGCTCTCAACAGCGACACACAGGAAACATGTGATCCAAAGTGAGCCAGGAAAGTAAGGGTTGTTGAGAAACCCCAAATCTTGCCAAATTAGCTTGGTCTGGCTGTGCTGTTGCCATCGGCTAAACAAAACAGAAGCAATGAGCAAGGTCAGCAGAAGAGACAAGTGGTTCATGAAGTGGCAAAGCTTCGCTGGTCCAAGTGTGGCTAAGATGCCCGTGTGTGCATGCGTGCATGCGTGTCGATAGAGCTGTTCCATTTATGCCTGAAAACTCGGTCACGCGTTCTCAGCGCTTTGAAGTCTCTGTGTTAGACTGTACCTCCAGCAATAAGATGCTTCCCTGACCAAAGTGGAGAGCAGCACACATCTACAGACATAAATATAAACCTTTAGAAGACAGTTTGACAATATGAACACTTAGAAAGAACACGATCAATGTGTTCTCCTCTGGGACCTCTGGTTTTCCTCACTATGGGTGGGTTTTGACCCCATTCGCCATACTGGGCATGAATTCCCTCCTGTGGAGCAAATCTCAGATCCAATCAAGAGAGTGGTTACCTACCCTGGTAAGTCTTGCCAATCTTGCACAGTGGGCTTGGCAGGCTGGTATTGTAGTATGTGGGGTCTAGCAGTACATAAGACTGTTGATTCTCTCTTACCTACTCTCAGCCTACACAGCCCCTTCTAATGCTCTCAGTGCTAGCCAGCAGGAATAGAGGCTCTGGGTTAATTCAAGATTGGTTTCTCTGTGTTTTACAACCAAATGTGAGGTGTCTTCCTAATAAGATCTTGCCATCTAGTCACAGTGGACCACTTAGAACAATGACCATGGCCCATATTTCTTTGGGTGCCCTGAGATCTCCAGATCAATAATTCCTGGGGAAGTGTCCCAAACCTGACACTGAGATTTTCCATCTGATTACCTGTGCATTCTGGGAACAGCACTGTTCACAAGAATGCCTTTCTGTTCAAACTCTTATGGTGTTTTAATTATTTTATAAGCTAGTAGGGTTTTATAAGCCCCTTCCTACACCCTGAGTTTTGAGTAACCCACACCCTGTCCCTTCTTCCTCCCTTTAGTTTCTGGGTTGTGAGGTAAGTGGCTTTGCCCAGCCCCACACTTCCCCCATGATATTCTGTTTTGTCACAGGCCCAGAACCATGAGGCCAGGTGATCATGGGCAGAAACCTTCAATACTGTGAGCCCAATAACCCTTTTATCTTCATAAGCTAATTACCTGTAGCATTTGCTACAGTTGTACAAAGTCATATAGGTTCACACTTGGTTCCTGGGGATCAAGATTTGGACATTTGGAAGGAGCGTTGTTCTCTGCTGTGAGAGTTCACTAGAGATGAAGACAGATCCCAGTAGTATTGTGACTGAACAGGCAATCTGGTGGAAAGCAGGCAGCAAAAGCCAGACTCGGAGGTAAATTTATACTCTTACATGCAAATACCATGGCTTAAAAGACGATTACAAGTAAACTATGTTATTCAACCCCAGAAGTCACAGAAGAAATCAGGATTACTCTCAAAGCCAAAAAGCCCATAAAGTTTTACTGGCCAATTTTTTGGCAAGTTCAAGGAAGGAACATTCCCCACCTTGTGCATATCTTTACAGAGTTTAGATTTAAAACTGTCAGCTATCCACGTAAGTTTACCAGACTAAAGTCTTAGCAGAACTCAGCTATGTACATTACTGGAAGCCACTCACATGCTTACGGTCACGGTGGCGAAACGAACCTGCAACCTTGCCGTCATAAAAAGAAGTGCAGCACAGTATGTAAAGTCTAATAACAAGTGGCCATGCCCGACTGTGCACTCACTGCACGGTTCTGTGATTCTATGGGTATTTAAGAGTTTATCCGACATGTGAAGTTACTGGTGAACACTACATCTGGGTCCCGCTGGAAGCGGCCTTGGCACCTTGCTGTAGAAAATATTTAATCTCAATCTGAGGCTTCTACCCTGCCTTTGGTTATTTAATTGCCAGATAAAACGCACACATATGTGACCTTTAATTTATAATAAGCCTTTATCAGCATTAAAGCTAAGTAGATAATCCACCCTCTGTGCTATTAGGATCTACTTTTCTATAGACCACCTCGAGTTATTATCTACTATGTTTCATCTGGGCTGCTCTTAACTCCAATTGGCCAGCCCTCATGGCCATGACTTGAAGATTCTTATCCCATGGTCTCTTCTCCTCTCTTCCTTTCTGCCTCCCTCCCGCTGTGTTCTCCTCAGACCCCAGGAACCCTAAACCCTGCCTGTCTCAATTCTGCCTAGTTATAGGCTGTATGCTTTTTTATTCACCAATCAGGGATAACTTGGGGGCACATAGTTTTGATTGGGTATAGTGCAGACTCTCACCCTCAACCAAGCCTTGAGTATTTAACATTACAATGTAAGCAAAAGACCAAACCTCAACAGCACCTTACTCCTAATATCTCCTAATTCTATCATCTTCTCTTATGTTTGATCCATTTTTACCATGACGTTCTGGCGTCCCTCAGAGCCATAGGAAGCACTCCACAATCTGCACAGCGTGCCTTTGTATGTGGACCGTGTAACAGGTTGTGGGAGTGTTTCACCCTCTAGGTGTGTGCATGCACACTTTGCAATGCTCACAGGATGGTGAGGCCACCTAATGGCAGCTTTCAGAATGTGTGCCTGTCCTTAAGTCCCCATGTGATTAAACAAGAAGAGGGAAGATGGGGGGAGGGGAGGAGACTAGGAACAGCAGTCTTCCTGCAGTCAGCCACAGTCATGAGGAGACCCCAGCCAGGTCACAGGGGACAGAGAAGGCTCTGTTTAGAGCTAGAACAGGAGGCAAAGAGCTCACAGAGCAATGGTACCGTTATCTCCACAGAGCTCAGGGTCACTGAGCCTGGCCGAGGCCTGTCACTGGGCCTTGCTTGCACATGCTCAGTATGTGTCAGAATTCACCCAGCTGCAGGGTAGAGCCAAGAAGAAAACAGAAAACATAGCTGATCTGTTCCCATGCAGCTTATATGTCCCTGAGGTGGGCAGGTGGACTGACTGACTGACTGACTGACAGACAGACAAGCAATTACCTCATAATAGGAAACTGTGCAATGCCAGGTGACATAGCAGTCATCCTCAAAGAACCGGAGAAGGTCCTATAAGATGTGGTAGCTCACACTTAGGATCCCAGCAAAACCAGAGGCAAAAGAGGGTCAAGGCCAACCTGGGCTCCATGGTAAGAGGCTATCCCCCAAACCTGGGCTCCATGGTAAGAGGCTATCCCCCAAACCTAGGCTCCATGGTAAGAGGCTATCCCCAAACCTGGGCTCCATGGTAAGAGGCTATCCCCCAAACCTGGGCTCCATGGTAAGGGGCTATCCCCCAAACCTGGGCTCCATGGTAAGAGGCTATCCCCCAAACCTGGGCTCCATCAGTTGATTAACTGCAAACAGCTTGGGGTCCTGAACTGGCTGGATTCTGTGTGACAACTTGACACAAGCTAGAGTTATCACAGAGAAAGGAGCTTCAGGTGAAGAAATGCCTCCATGAGATCCAGCTGTGGGGCATTTTCTCAATTAGTGATCAAGGGGGAGGGCCCATTGTGGATGGTGCCATCCCTGGGCTGGTAGTCTTGGGTTCTATAAGAGAGCAAGCTGAGCAAGTCAGGGGAAGCAAGTCAGTAAGGAACATCCCTCCATGGCCTATGCATCAGCTCCTGCTTCCTGACCTGCTTGAGTTCCAGTCCTGACTTCCTTTAGTGATGAACAGCAATGTGGAAGTGTAAGCTGAATAAACCCTTTCCTCCCCAACTTGCTTCTTGGTCATGATGTTTGTGCAGGAATAGAAGGGACTAAGACAAGTCCTATCAAGCCTAACTTGTTAGGCTCATGTCACAGAAGATTTAAGGGCAGAAAGATAACAAAAGACAGAGGGAGGTCTCAGGAGACCTGGGCAAACAGTGTCTTCTGTGTATGATTAAAAAAAACACACTGGCACTTCAGAACTCGGCTGCCCGCCAGTCAGGAGAGACTCACCGCCATCTTGATCCCGGGCTCCAGAGATCGGTCAGACTGAGGTACACAAACATAATCCTAGGCCCAACACCGCAGGGGTCGGAGCCAGACGGGCGTTGGCCTGCACCCAGGCCCTGGGCTGTTCGAGTGGCCATCGGGGCGCCAACCCAGCCAGGAGTTTTTTTTTTTGCCCCGGCCGGTGCACGCGCCACCATTTTGCCTACAGGAGCCAGAGTGCTCGGGAGGGCAGAGACTGCTAACAAGCGTAGCCTGAGGCTAACAAAACGGGGGTCTAGGCCCCAAAAGGCACAGGACTGACCCCAAGAACTGGGCGGCTTGGTGGGCCATCTGTGTGTCAACCAGCCCAGGAGGTTATTAGCACAACAGACTCTCCCGGTGCTTTCGCGGAGCGCGGACGCGCACGCCCGCCATCCGGGTCACCTGGCGGACCCAAATAACAGACATAGCCCTAGGGGAACTTTGCTCGGACCTTGGCCTCCCAGGCGTTTGCCTGGACTCAGGGCCCAGGCGACAAGGCTAACCTAGTGTGCGCCAGCCCGGTTGGGGAAATCGGCTGCCCAGCGGAGTGAGCGGAGCACAGGGGAGGTCACAGCAACATTCACCTTCGGAGCTCCCTGGGGGTGCACACGGGTTCCACCTGGTCCACAGACACAATCTGGGGCAAGGCCTCAGGCAGAAGCCCCCAGCTCAACTCTCTCCGCTTCAGATCAGCCTGGGTGGCCGCCACATCTCCAGGTCCCTCAAGAGGCTAGTGGGGGCTTCCGGGCGGCCAGCTGGGAGAAGTCGGTGTGCTCCAATAAATCCTGCGGGCCCCAGCGGGAGCCTTCAGGTGCCTGCTTCGGGATCTGAACAGCCTGGACAACAGCACCCTGTCTATAGGCAGTGCAGAGTGTAAGCTGTGCACCAGAGGCCAACGGGGAAGGGGCAGCTTGCACTGGTGAGTCCAGCACTGACAAGACCAAGTAACACCAGTGAGAGCTAGATGGCAAAAGGCAAACGCAGAAACGTCACTAACAGAAATCAAGGCAATATGGCAACATCTGAACCAAATTCTCCTCTACCAGCAAGTCCTGGATACCCCATCACACCAGTAAAACAAGATTTGGATTTAAAATCACTGGTCATGATGCTGGTACAGGAACACATGAAGGACATTGAGGAGAAAATGGATCAAAAGTTAGAAGCCCTTGCAAGGGAAACACAAAAATCATTGAAAGAAATCCAGGAGAATACAAAAGCCAACAAGGAGGAAATGCAAAAAACACTTAAAGAAATACAGGAGAACTTTGCTCAACAGGCTGAGGTCATGAAAGACGAAACACAAAAATCTCTTAAAGAAATACAGGAGAACTTTGGTCAACAGGCTGAGCTCATGAAAGAGGAAACACAAAAATCTCTTAAAGAATTACAGGAAAACACAAACATGCAAGGGAAGGAGCTAAGCAAAACCATCCAGGATCTAAAATCAGAAGTAGAAACAACTAAGAAAACTCAAAGGGAGACAACTTTGGAGATAGAAAGCCTTGGGAAGAAATCAGGGGACAGAGATGCAAATATCAACAACAGAATACAAGAGATAGAAGAAAGAATCTCAGATGCTGAAGATTCCATAGAAACCATGGACTCAACAGTTAAAGAAAATGCAAAGTGCAAAAAGCTTGTAACCCAAAATATCCAGGAAATCCAGGACACAATGAGAAGACCAAACCTAAGGATTATAGGCATAGATGAGAGTGAAGATTTACAACTTAAAGGGCCAGCAAATATCTTCAATAAAATTATGGAAGAAAACTTCCCTAACCTAAAGAGAGAGATGCCCATGAATATACAAGAAGCCTACAGAACTCCAAACAGACTGGACCAGAACAGAAATACTTCCCGTCACATAATAATCAAAACACCAAATGTTCTAAACAAAGAAAGAATACTAAAGGCAGTAAGAGAAAAAGGCCAAGTAACATATAAAGGAAGACCTATCAGAATCACAGCAGACTTTTCACCTGAGACTATGAAGGCTAGAAGGTCCTGGGCAGATCTCATGCAGACTCTAAGAGAACACAAATGCCAACCAAAACTACTATATCCAGCAAAACTCTCAATCACCATAGATGGAGAAACTAAGATATTTCACGACAAAACCAAGTTCACCCAATATCTATCCACAAACCCAGCCCTAAAAAGGATAATAGGAGGACAACACCAATACAAGGAGGGAAACTCCACCCTGAAAAAAGCAAGATAGTAACCTTTCATCAAACCCAAAAGAAGTTAAGCAATCAAATTTAAAAAATAACGTCAAAAATGATAGGAAGTAACAATCACTATTCCTTAATATCTCTTAACATCAATGGACTCAATGCCCCAATAAAAAGACACAGACTAACTGACTGGATACGTAAACAGGACCCTACATTTTGCTGCTTACAGGAAACACACCTCAGGGTCAAAGACAAACACTACCTTAGAGTAAAAGGCTGGAAGACAATTTTACAAGCAAATGGTCTCAGGAAACAAGCTGGAGTAGCCATTTTAATATCAGATAAAATTGACTTTCAACCCAAAGTCATCAAAAGAGACTCTGAGGGACACTTCTTGCTGGTCAAAGGAAAAATACAACAAGAAGAACTCTCAATCCTGAACATCTATGCTCCAAATGCAAGGGCACCCTCTTTCATAAAAGAAACTCTATTAAAACTCAAAGCACACATTACACCTAACACAATAATTGTGGGTGACTTCAACACTGCACTTTCCTCAATGGACCGATCAGGAAAACAGAAACTAAACAAGGACACAATGAAACTAATTGAAGCTTTGGACCAATTAGACTTAACTGATATATATAGAACATTCTATCCTAAAACAAAAGAATATACCTTTTTTTCAGCACCTCATGGTACCTTCTCCAAAATCGACCATATAATTGGTCACAAGACAGACCTCAACAAATATAAAAAGATAGAACTAATCCCATGCCTCCTATCTGATCACTATGGAATAAAAGTGGTCTTCAATAGCAACAGAAACAACAGAAAACCCACATACACGTGGAAATTGAACAATACTCTACTCAATGACACCTTGGTCAAGGAAGAAATAAAGAAAGAAATTAAAGACTTTTTAGAACACAATGAAAATGAAAACACAACATACCCAAATCTATGGGACACAATGAAAGCAGTGCTAAGAGGAAAACTCATAGCCCTGAGTGCCTCCAAAAAGAAAATGGAGAGAGCATACATTACCAACTTAATGACACACCTGAAAGCCCTAGAACAAAAAGAAGCTATTTCACCCAGGAGGAGTAGAAGGCAGGAAATCATCAAACTCAGGGCTGAAATCAATCAAGTAGAAACAAAGAGAACCATACAAAAAATCAACAAAACTAGGAGCTGGTTCTTTGAGAAAATCAACAAGATAGATAAACCCTTAGCCAGACTGACCAAAGGGCACAGAGAAAGTATCCAAATTAACAAACTTAGAAATGAAAAGGGAGACATAACAACGGAAACTGAGGAAATCCAAAAAATCATCAGATCCTACTACAAGAGCCTGTACTCAACACAACTGGAGAATCTGGAGGAAATGGACAATTTCCTTGACAGATACCAAATACCAAAATTAAATCAGGACCAACTAGACCATCTAAACAGTCCCATAAAGCCTAAAGAAATAGAAGGAGTCATAGAAAGTCTTCCAACCAAAAAAAGCACAGGACCAGATGGTTTCAGTGCAGAATTCTACCAGACCTTCAAAGAAGAGTTAACACCAATACTCTTCAAACTATTCCACAAAATAGAAACAGAAGGAACACTACCCAATTCCTTCTACGAAGCCACAATTACGCTGATACCAAAGCCACACAAAGATCCAACAAAGAAAGAGAACTTCAGACCAATTTCCCTTATGAACATCGATGCAAAAATACTCAACAAAATTCTTGCCAACCGAATCCAAGAACACATCAAAACGATCATCCACCATGATCAAGTAGGCTTTATCCCGGGAATGCAGGGTTGGTTCAATATACGGAAATCCATCAATACAATCCACTACATAAACAAACTCAAAGAACAAAACCACATGGTCATTTCATTGGATGCTGAAAAAGCATTTGACAAAATTCAGCATCCTTTCATGCTTAAAGTCTTGGAGAGAACAGGAATTCAAGGCCCATACCTAAACATAGTAAAAGCAATATACAGCAAACCGGTAGCCAGCATCAAACTAAACGGAGAGAAACTTGAAGCAATCCCACTGAAATCAGGGACCAGACAAGGCTGCCCCCTTTCTCCTTATCTTTTCAATATTGTACTTGAGGTACTAGCTCGGGCAATTCGACAACATAAGGAGGTCAAAGGGATACAAATTGGAAAGGAGGAAGTCAAACTATCATTATTTGCAGACGACATGATCGTCTACCTAAGTGACCCAAAGAACTCCACTAGAGAGCTCCTACAGCTGATAAACAACTTCAGCAAAGTGGCAGGTTACAAAATCAACTCAAGCAAATCAGTGGCCTTCCTATACTCAAAGGATAAACAGGCTGAGAAAGAAATTAGGGAAATGACCCCCTTCACAATAGCCACAAACAGTATAAAGTATCTTGGGGTGACTCTTACCAAACATGCGAAAGATCTGTATGGCAAGAACTTCAAGACTCTGAAGAAGGAAATGGAAGAAGACCTCAAAAAATGGGAAAACCTCCCATGCTCATGGATCGGTAGAATCAATATAGTTAAAATGGCCATTTTGCCTAAAGCACTATACAGATTCAATGCAATACCCATCAAAATCCCAACTCAATTCTTCACAGAGTTAGAAAGAGCAATTATCAAATTCATCTGGAACAACAAAAAACCCAGGATAGCTAAAACTATTCTCAGCAACAAAAGAAAATCTGGGGGAATCAGTATCCCTGACCTCAAGCAATACTACAGAGCAATAGTGTTAAAAACTGCATGGTATTGGTACAGTGACAGGCAGGAGGATCAATGGAACAGGATTGAAGATCCAGAAATGAACCCACACACCTATGGCCACTTGATCCTCGACAAAGAGGCTGAAAACATCCAATGGAAAAAAGATAGCCTTTTCAACAAATGGTGCTGGTTCAACTGGAGGTCAGCATGCAGAAGAATGCGAATTGATCCATCCTTGTCTCCTTGTACTAAGCTCAAATCCAAATGGATCAAGGACCTCCACATAAAGCCAGACACTCTGAAGCTAATAGAAAAGAAACTGGGGAAGACCCTTGAGGACATCGGTACAGGGAGAAAGTTTCTGAACAGAACACCAATAGCGTATGCTCTAAGAGCAAGAATTGACAAATGGGACCTCATAAGGTTACAGAGTTTCTGTAAGGCAAAGGACACCATCAAGAGGACAGATCGGCAACCAACAAATTGGGAAAAGATCTTCACCAATCCTACATCAGATAGAGGGCTAATATCCAATATATATAAAGAACTCAAGAAGTTAGACTCCAGAAAACCGAACAACCCTATTAAAAAATGGGGTACAGAGTTAAACAAAGAATTCTCACCTGAAGAACTTCGGATGGCGGAGAAGCATCTTAAAAAATGCTCCACTTCATTAGTCATTAGGGAAATGCAAATCAAAACAACCCTAAGATTTCATCTTACACCAGTCAGAATGGCTAAGATTAAAAATTCAGGAGACAGCAGGTGTTGGAGAGGGTGCGGAGAAAGAGGAACACTCCTCCACTGCTGGTGGGGTTGCAAATTGGTACAACCACTCTGGAAAGCAGTCTGGCGGTTCCTCCGAAAACTGGGCACCTCACTTCCAGAAGATCCTGCTATACCACTCCTGGGCATATACCCAGAGGATTCCCCACCATGTAATAAGGATACATGCTCTACTATGTTCATAGCAGCCCTATTTATAATTGCCAGATGCTGGAAAGAACCCAGGTATCCCTCAACAGAAGAGTGGATACAAAAAATGTGGTATATCTACACAATGGAGTACTATTCAGCCATTAGAAACAATGAATTCATGAAATTCTTAGGCAAATGGATGGAGCTAGAGAACATCATACTAAGTGAGGTAACCCAGACTCAAAAGGTGAATCATGGTATGCACTCACTAATAAGTGGTTATTAACCTAGAAAACTGGAATACCCAAAACATAATCCACACATCAAATGAGATACAAGAAGAAAGCAGGAGTGGTCCCTGGTTCTGGAAAGACTCAGTGAAACAGTATTTGGCAAAACCAGAACGGGGAACTGGGAAGGGGTGGGAGGGAGGACAGGGGGAGAGAAGGGGGCTTACGGGACTTTCGGGGAGTGGGGGGGGCTAGAAAAGGGGAAATCATTTGAAATGTAAATAAATTATATCAAATAAAAAAAAAACACACTGTATGGAATTCTCAAAGAATCAATAAATTATTATTTTTAAAAAAGAGTTTTCATTATAAGTAAAAAAAAAATGCAGCTGGTTACCCCTACCAAAACAGTCATACCACCATTGTGGCACAGGGTAGACACGTTCACAAACACTTTGCACACATGTATGAAACTGAGAATTCAGGATCTGGAGAGATGACTCAGCGGGAAGAGCAGCAGCTGCACTTGCAGAGGAGCTTGGTTCATTGCATACCACGGGGTGACTCAAAGCTCTGTAACTCCAGTTCCAAGGATTTCAGTGCCTTCTTCTGGCCTCTGTGGGTACCACACGTGCATGTGGTGTATACACATACATTAGGCAAACACTCATAGACATGAAATAAAAACACTTTCTTAAATTTGAATAAAAGATAATTATTACTGAAAAAGAAAAGAGTTGCCTAGCAGCGCCTTGTAAGGATGGGTCCCTGTCCTTGACTGAGGGTCACTAGTGATGTATCAGCAAAGTCAGATCCATTGTACACACACAACACGCAAAGCACAGATGCAGAGACTTACATCTCTCAACTTTGACACACCGCCGGTTTCTCTTTTTCTCTCCCCTTTCCTCCCCCACCATCTCTGTTCTTCACAGAATTCTCTCAGATCGGGGAGAGTGTGCTCCTGGCAGAAGAGACAGTGGTAACAAAGGTTTACATGTGACCTTGTATTTAGTGACCAAGATGAAGTCTCCGATGATACTCTGCATATAATTTTTCATCTTTGAATAAAAGCTTATGTTCAGAAATATATGTTCAACACATGGAATAGCAGGAGAAAGGACATGGAGTTTGTGAATATTAACATAGTAACTATTTACAAACAGTTATAGCTGATCCATCCAGCACATCTCTACAGAGAGCACCAGGGCCACCGAAAGAGGCAGGGAGCAGAGACTCCATTACGGTCAGAAGTGACAAGGAGGACATATTTTAGGCTGAAAACAAATATCCACTTCTATGCCCGTCTTTGCATGACTTCCTATTTCAGAACAGTGGGAAACTCTGGAACCACTTTGGTTGGTCTTGAACTGCATATCCACAGGGGAAATACTTTTTCCAACCTGATATCTAATGTCTGTGCTACAATGTAGCTCAGTTCCCCCCATAACAGTGTTAACAATGTTAGTTTCAAAAGTGTATGGGAATCTGGGGCATTTAATTTAAATATTTGGATATGGGCATAACTCTCATGGATAAATGCATATTTCTCCTTAATATGACACGAAAGGTTAATACATAAAATGTCTGACCTAACAAGCTTTGCTCTAGGGTAGGAAGCAGGACAGAAACACAGCAAAGACCATGGGCTTTCATTTTGTATGGTGCTGAAACCATGGTAACTGATGATCAATCTGCAAGCTTTCTCCCCACAAGCCCCTCTCAGCTTAAAGCCAAAGCTGTGGTGACCTAGGTGTGGTGGCACACTGTCCCAGCATGTGTGGAGGCTGAGGCAGGAGGATCGCTGAGAATTCAAGGCCAGGATACATAAAACATTTGAGATCAGTCTGGCCAATATAGGAAATCCTTTCTCAGACAAAAAAAAAAAAAAAAAAAAACAATAAAAATTAGACTCAAGTATTTCCAGGCTTACAGGGATATCTGTCCACCTCTTAGTGTGTGTGTTGAGAGGACTCAAGAACTGCACCATCAAAGGCATCTCTACAGAGCTCGCCTTGAGCCAGGGTGAGATTTGGGGATGGCAATCCTGCATTTTAACTGTCTCTGTTGTAAGCAGGGATGGCCCATCTGCACTGGTCAGGCTCCAAATGTTCTCTATCAATCACAATAGCTGGCTCATCCCCAGTCTCCTCGGTCGTGTTGAATTTCCACACACAAGAGGCACACAGAGCAAATCTGAAGAGAAAGAGCCCTCTGTGCCCGGATCTGGAAATTCTCCCTTAGTTTAAACGTCATGAGAGGCCAGAGCCCCAGAGCTCACAAATTCACTGCAGCCTGAGAGGTTTTATCTTGCTCCCAAAAGCAATAAGATGCTATCTCTAATTTCAACAAATTAGTCATATTTCTGTAGAGAAGGGGACACTGATTTTAAAATGTGATGTTCCTCAGGTCTCCCAGGACAAATGCTACTTCTGGGAAGGGCACTTATCATGTAGGAGGCTCCCATGAACTCTGGGCCCACGTGACGCTCCTCAGGAAGCAACTGTTCCCTGGGTAGGAGCCAAAAGGAGCAACTCTCGAAATGTGGAAAAAGGGGGAGGGGGAGAGGACTATGATGCCTCTCAGAGGAGACACAGCCACATGAGTGTCAGAGCATTGGTATGACAGAGGAATCTTTTCCAGGGCAGCTCTTACCCTCAAGGGGCTAGGCTTCTACCGGAGATCTCTGCCATCTCAGGAAGTAATGATATGTGAAGTGCACTGTGGGTCACAGACACACTTCAACACTTTGCAAGCTGTGCATGGATAGGTCCCAAGATGTGTAGGTCATATTTTGCTTCTTGTTTTTCCTAAGTTTTCTTCTGTAATGAGAGAACACTGTTTCTCAGGATCCCTGGATCCTGAGCAGAGTGGGCTCACAGTACTGAAGACATAAGATCCCAATGTGAGAGGAATTGGGGACATGGGGTTATGTGGGATGCTTTGACAGTACTAGACATGGCTCTAGAGCAGTGATTCTCAATTTGTGGGCCACAGCCCCTTTTGGGGTCAAATGACCTTTCATAGGGTCACCTAAGACCATCAAGAAACAGAGAGATTTACATTATGATTCATGACTCACAAAATTACAGTTATGGAGTAGCAACAAAAATAATGCTATGGTTGGGGCCACCACAAAATAAAGGGTCACAGCTTCAGAAAGGTGGAGGACCACTGACCTAGAGAGCAGCAGCAGGACTATCTCAGCATCCCTTCACACAAGTGCTGGGGCCAGAGACACAGATCCAAGCTGTGGTCCAGAGTGGGCTGAGGACATCTTTACAAGCTGTCCACTGAAAACCTGACCTGAGACTCTTCAGCAGAAATGAATATTAGGATGAGTCAGAAGTAGGCCAAGTCTGAGTTGGCAAGGAGGGATTTGAACACAGAACTAAGCATGGGTGGGGGGAGAGACAGACAAAGAGACAGAGAGAGAAAGATGGAGAGAGAGACAGAGACAGAAACAGAGAGACAGAGACAGAAAGAGAGACAAATAAACAGACAGAGATAGTCAGAGACAGAGAGAAAGGGACAGATATAGAGAGATGAAGAGAGACAGAGTGAGACAGAGACAGATGGAGAGAGACAGAGAGACAGGGATAGACAGAGAGAGACAAGAGAGAGAGAGAAGGGCTTAGAGGAAAAAGACATAGCGAGTGTGTGTGGTGCATGATGAGCTTCTCAAAGGAGAGTCATACTTTATCTATATTGATCAATTGGCAAACATTTCAGTTACACAAAATAAACCATAACCTTAGCACAGTGCCTAAAATAGACAATACCATGTGGTCCATGGGAAATTTTGCTAAGGCAATAGCTCTCATGTAAAGTATTATGTTCCAAATGGCAACAACAATACACTGAGATAGAGAGGGAGGGAAGGCTCCCACGTTTGCAGGCTCAATGCATATATGGCGGTTATGTTTCCACAGGTGTACTTATTTCAAAGCTTATAAAGTTGCATGCATTAAATACGAACAAGTTTTTTGCATGTCAACTATATCTCCACAAAATGCTTAAGAGTACAAGTGGAAATGAACTTTGTTAACCAATATTGAAGTACACTCTTGTTACACTATGTCTTAGAACACACTAACTTAGAACCAGGACGGATAGCTACAAAGTAAACGCAAAAGGGTAAGTTCCCACAGATAGAAACCTCAGAGAATAGCAATCCCATCAAGGATTGTCCTGAGTCCCGCGTCTGAGTTACAGGAACCCAGGGGCGAGCCTCCGGGAGAATGGCCTCGGGTCACCTGATAGCCGTCCTTTTTTAATCCCTGTGCATTTTTGATAATTTCCCAGGACTCCTCATCAAAGCCCCCAGTGAACAAGCAGTTTTTGTGAGCTCTTTCATTCCTGTGCATCAAACAGCAGAGACAGACACAGAGATGAAGGGAGAAGCAGATGGCTGTGATAGCAGGAAGGAGCAGGCTCTCTGAGGGCTCTTTTCAGCGACTACAATGGGGTGGATTCTAGCATGGCTCCCTTCCCTATCCCATGGCACAAGGCAGCAAGTTGAAAGCATGGTGACAGATAATTTGGTAAGTCACCACCATTTCTGTACCACAGTGTCATCAAAGAAATAATAGCGATGGTTGATAAGAGATTCTGCCGTAATGGCACCCTGCATATCCAAGGGGCCGTTTCTGAGCTGCTATTGTAATCTGCCCCCACTTAATGACACAGGTGTCTGCGTCCACAGGCACCTGTGTTTAGAAACATAGGGTTTATTATGGGAACAGAACACCGAGCCCCTCCTAACCATTCTTCCACCACGAACAATGGGCACACACAGCTGCAGAGCCGTTCAGCCCCAGCATCCGCCTCCCCGTGGCAGATGCATTCTTGGACTTCAAAATTCAAAACCCACAGGAGCAAATTATAGGCTTAAGGGATTTATTTTTTATTACAGGAGGAATGCATGCACAGCGATGCTTTCCCACCGATGATGGGCCAACAATGGTCTCCATTTAAAACACAAATATATCATTTAATAGAAGGGATAAAGAAAGGGCAGGGCATAGGGTGCACAGGTAATTCTCAAAGGAGTGGGGGAAGTGCAGTGGGTATTTCTCAAGGGTCTGGTTACAAAGCAAGAATAAATTCTCTTTTATTTCCCAAGCATACAGTTCAAGAGTTAAGCAAATATTTTTTTGGCAACTAATTTGTAGCAGGCGTTGAGGTCGCTCTTGAGGATTTTTTTTTTTTCAGTCTGATGAGGAAGAAAAGCTGCCTCCTCACTATCTGAATGTCTCCCTCTGCTGTCCTCCGTGCAGGGTAGTGCTTTGTGTGGCTAGGAAGCAGGGCTGGTTTGTGGGATGCCTTACAGCAGGAAAGAGACAGGCAGGGCGGGGCACCCAGCAGAGCGTGATCTGCTTGCCAGGGGCTACAATCCTTCACATAAACCAACGCCCTCCCTCCCCGAGAAGCTATCAGTTGTCAGGAGGCTCCTTTGGGAGGGATGAACCCCGTGAGTATCAGCTTGATTTCTCACTGTTCTTTGACTCAAGGATGGGAGTCTTCAGTAATCAGGTCTAATTGTTGAGTTCTTGAGCGTAACCAAGAGGATAAGCAATGGGCCAATGTTTGGAGGCAGACGTGGGATTTCGTTGACCAACAACTCCAACAGAGGCGACCTATTCCTGGCAGTGTGCTTCTTTGAAGAAATAACATTTCAAAACAAAACACAGAGAAGGCAGACTTCAGAGGTTGTCAGCTAAAAGCATTCTGTGGGAGGAGATTAAGGATGGTGGGTAACAAGAGAGAGCCTTTGTCATGGTCATGACACAGGAAGTAAGTGTAGTAGGTTTAGGAAATGACGCTGGAGAGATGGCACATTCTTACAGGGTCCGGGAGACTTGGTATGAATTTTTTCTTTCAATTTACTCAATATCTCTAAAAACTTGGTGTTTCTTAAACTGGATTACTGAGCTCTCCCAAACATAGCATTTTGTAGATCTTGGTTTGATTTGGTAATTTGTATTTTCCAGGATCCTACTTGATTTATATGTTGCCTGCCCACTGGTTTAAAACAACAACAACAACAGCAGCAACAACAGCAACAACAACAACCTTTATTGGAGCCAGCAAGATGGCTCAGCAGTTTAGGGCATTTGCCCCCAAGCCTGACAGACTGGGTTTGATCTCCAGAGGCTGCAGGATAGAGAGAGAGAGCTGGCCCCTCTGGGTTGTCCTCTGACTTTCCACCCATGAGCTATGGCATACCTGTGCCCACTCGCTGCAAAGTAAGTAAGTAAGCAAATGTAATAAAAGATGCAGTAACTTTACTGGTCTTGGGAGATGGCTCATTTAGTCAAGTGTCAGGTGCGCCAGCATGGGGACCTGAATTCAGATGCTTAGAACCCACATAAAATCAAAAGGAGCAGCTTTCTTCTTGAGCACCCCCACTGTAGATGTGGGGTGCCCATGCAGACAGGCATGTTTTTTAAAGCTCTTTAGCGAGTTAGCCCAGCTGAATTGATGACCTTCGAGTTCAGTGTCTCAAAAAATAAAGAGGGAAATGATCAAGACAAGACACTTAAGGTCAACCTCTGGTTTCCATACCCACATGTATGCATGTGCACTACACACACATGTGTGCGTGCACACATGGCAACAAGCACATAATACAACAGTCTCCCCCACACGTACACAAACCGACAACTTGAAAGTTTCTTCCATTTGCACTGAGAAATAAAAAATGTTAACAGTAGAGGGAAGGAGCTGGGGATGTGGCTCTGTGGGTGGAGCATGCAAGAAGCCTTGGGTGTGATCTCTAACACTGCACAACTCAAGTGCTGTCCAGCATGTCTGTATTCCTACCGTTTGGGAGGAACAAGAAGGAGGGACTAGTAGTTCAAGGTCATCCTTGGCTACTTAGCAAGTTCTAGGCCATCTTGGAATACACATGACCCTGTTTCAAGAAGAAATACATTAAAAGAATTTACCCATATCTTTCCAAGAGCAATAGCCCTTTTCTTCTCCTCTTGGAAACCAGGACTCTGGGCTGTCTAGCCTTAGAATTCCAGAATTTATACCAATATCTCATCTTCCCAAGTCTCAGGCCGGGAGCCTGGACATGAGCACTGCACCATTGATCTCATCAGCTCTGAGGCCTTCTGACTTGGACTGAGCCATGTCAGCGCTCTGTGGTCTCTATAGTACAGCATGAGAATGCTTGGCTACTCTAGTTGTGAGCAGCAATTCCCTCAATAAGTCTTCCATATCCTTGTCTCTCTCAAGCATTACTTGTGTTCCCAAGAAGAACCCTGATTGACACCCGGGGGCAACAAATACAGGCACTCATGAGATATGACAGTATAAACAGGTGGCATGCCAAATACAGAGACACACAGAGCACTCTGCGTGCTCCTCGTCCCTTATTAGCCATCAGTGAGTGTCAGCTCAAAGGAAGTCTGATGAAACCCAAAGTTTAATGGGCAAGCTACATTTACCCTGCAATCTTCCCTACAGCATGGGCAAATACTGTTGGCTGTAGGCTACTCCATTCCATTCATTTGACTCTTGCCAAATCTTCAGTTATGGTCCTTAAACCATGCTTGTCTGTTGGGAGATCACACACCAAAGAGGAATAAAGATGGAGATGCATCATCTTTGCATAACCAAGGATTCCAAAAATGTGGTCTTTGTGCCTTTTAATGTAAACATGTTGGTCTCCCAGGTCTCCCCTCTCTCTTTACATTTGGCTATATGTTTTAAATATTTTTTTATTTTTAATTGTGTGTGTGTGTGTGTGTGTGTGTGTGTGTGTGTGAGTGTGCATCTATTTGGGGTATGGATATATAAGTACAGTTGCCCACAGAATCCAGAAAAAGATGGCAGAGCCTCTAGAGCTGTAGCTACAGGTTGTTGTGAGCCACACACCATGAATGCTGGGAGTTAAACTTAGGATCTCTGCAAGAACAAAACATGCTCGTAACCACTGAGTTCTCTGTCTACCAAAGGACTTATGTTCTAAACTGATGTTATAAGTCATGTGACCCGAAAATAATCATCAAAAATGTGTTTGCCGGTCTTTCTGTTCTATACTCTTCTTGGAGGCCACCGTTGCCCCCGTGTAAATCTCTGAAGTTACAAGTTGTCAGTGCTCAAAGAGCAAGAGAGGAAGCCATTATCCAGAAGTCAAGAGCCAAGTTTGCATCGAGTTTGTCTCCATTCAGACCTCTTGTGAGTTGGCCAAGGCTGACTCTAAGACTACAGTCTTCCCCCTCCCCCCCGCCTTTTCTTTTACCAGGCAGACCCTTGTGTGTGTACAGTGCTACTCCAAGCTCTATTTGCACGGCTTGACCCATAGGATCCACTTAGGATCCACCTCTGGAGTAAAGCTGCCACACTCAGCAGCTTGAATGTATATGCATCTATACTTAAGAGTCTACCTCAGCTCTTAATAGGAAATGCATTCAGATAAATGAAAACAAGAAGACACTGGCTGAAGTAAAACCAAACTTGGGCGAAGGCAAGTGTTTCGGAGGGAGGATTTGCCTGTGATGGAAACCGGGTGCCCTAGGGTGATAAGCTGACTGCGAGTCAGCTCTCCGACTCCTCCTTGCCATCATCATCTTCCAAGTCCTTATTTGGAAATATGTTGACAACTTTTACAGAACACAGGATTTGACCTTCGTTCACTTGAACACATAACCCTGTGCAGAAAAACCCTCAGACTGTAGTGTGTCTGTCACAACAGAGAGAAATACAAATGAAACGGCTGGTCAGCAAATAGTCAGCAAAGGAATAGGGAGAGGTGAGAGTTTTCAAGAAGGAACAAAATGTTATCCTAGAGACAAGAGGACCTTGGCGCTGAAAATGAAGTTTTCTGCTTGAAATCCTCTTCTCCCACTGCAGAATCTGAGTGCTGGCCGACATGTCTGGGTGGAGCCTGAGTTGGAAAGCAAAGAGAAAGAAAATTTCCACTCTGAGTTCCCACCTTTGAAACTTATTTCCATTTCTTCATTTGTCACAGCCAGGATTGAATCTGAGTCTTGAGTCCACATCCATCTGGGGGAATCATTTGGCCAAAATAAGAGGATTAACAAATTCTTCCAAGATACTTTATATTGCACTTTATGTGGCAATGTCATCCACATTTCGGAAAATCTTATTAAGAATCCAGTAAAATAAAGGTTCACACCTCACAGCCACATTGACCACAATGATTTACACTGATAAATACTTCTTCTATTCCCTCATTCACACCATCTGACCACTTCAACGCACCGAAGCTCATTTGGAAGGTAAGATGGAACTGTCATCTCGATGGAAAGTCCTGCCCACGAGGCCCTTGCATAATACTTTTGTCCAAGAGCAGAATTCATCTTGCTTACCCACCTCTTTCTGTATGACCTGTGGAGCTTTGTGGCGAAGATGGGCAGAAGCCACTGGCTAGTAACCAAAGGGGCCATTAATGTAACCACTGTAGTCACCCAGGGCACGGCACTGCCTTGTGAGTCACTGCAGTCAGCATGAGTATTGATTAATATAGTCCCTTTACTTTAATATCTAGAGTTTGAGAGCTGGACAGTAAGTGTGCCTCTCACATGACAAATGGCCACAAGCTGTCTCGCAGCTCATATTAGACGGTAACAACAATGCTTCTATTCAAACAAGTGTAATGGGGCTGGAGAGATGGCTTCATCAGCATCCGTGCTTACTGTTTGCCATAAACATGAGGCCCCAAGTCTGGATTTTCAACACCCACACAAAATCCAGTCATAGATGACCTGGCCTGTAATCCCAAGGCTACAGAGCAGAGACAGGAAAATTCTTCAAGCTCTCTAGCCAACCAGTCTAGACAAACTAATGAACCTACGTTAACTTCTGGCTTCCAGCTCATGCATACATCGCCAGGATGACTTACAGGTGTGGCCAGATCTCCAAAGACTGTAAGAGATCTGGCTGCAAACTTCAGTTTGTCACAGGTGAACATTTTACGTTGGAGGAATCCTTGATTTCCAAAGGCAAGTGAAGAATTTGAGCCAGACCATTGCTAAAGTCCTTGCAAACTCGTGTTCAAGTGATAAGCTTATTGAAAATAGAATCCCTTCTCTAAAAATAGAGGTTTAAAGCAGTAAAGGTTGATTCCTGGCCAACAGAATATAGAACACCTCTATTTAAAGTAGAGTACTATATGACCTTGGCAAGAACAGATCCTTGTGGCCCTGACACACATCTGCTCTATCAGATCTGTTGAATACCAAGGCAAGGAGGAGGTGGTCCCCTCCAAAGAAGTGACAGGCTTCTTAACCTACAGCTTCAGACTGCATGAAACTGGACTGGCCCCTGGGCTCCCCTCTGACAAGCGAGCACAGCATAGCCTTCTTCTTGAGTAAGACTTTAAAATCCTGGGCAGAGCTGACCATGGAAATATAATACAGAAAAATATCATTTTGATAAATGATTAATTTAATCCATGGAAGACAGAAGGAATTTGGAAGTTTGACTTATAAATATTTGAGTGGGGTGAAACTAGACAGTGACAAATGACCAGTTGCCTGGGGCTATACCAAGAACTGTGTCTTCTACAATGGCTTCCTGTGTTGCTGAGATGGCATGGGGAGCAGGTGCCGATGGAAACACCATTTTTGTCCAAATGCTCGCACTTTCTGTGAGGGCCCCTGGAAACTACAGTTGGCACATTGACTGAGCCTGTGAGCATTTGGTGGGGAGACAGTGGAGACTCCACAAAGCAGCTTATGATGCAGCAAGGGTGTTGATGGCTACAGGCCAGAATCTGACATGGACCAGATCCTCTCTCTCTCTCTCTCTCTCTCTCTCTCTCTCTCTCTCTCTCTTTCTCTCTCTCTCTTTCTCTTACCTGCTTCCCCCCTCTCTCTCTACAATGAGGAGAGAATCTCTCATAATTAGATTGGGCACACTTAGACAATTTGAAATAATCACCTCTTTTCACATCCCTATAGATATTCCCAGGTTATAGGGATCCTGCCACGTGTGTTAAGTGGTGGGTGAACACCAGGCCACGGTGACCAGCAAGGGGTGGTTTTATTTTCACAGTCATGTCCCAAGCTGGTGAGGACTGTCATCCAGAAACAAGAGGGGACACAAAGCCACCAGAGCTCAGTTCTGGCTAATGACAGTATCTTCATGCCTCTCTCTCTCTCTCTCTCTCTCTCTCTCTCTCTCTCTCTCTCTCTCTCTTTCTTCTTTCCCTTCTTTTTTCTAGACTAAAAGATGTTAGGATGCATCAACTTTGAAGGTTTTTCTTTGTTTTTGTTTTGTTTTGTTTGTGTTTGTTTGTTACTAAAACACAAGTTTGACTTTTTATCCCATCTGGCAATTCGTGGGATTCTTCTGCTCAGCTGGGTTTGGCTGGTGAATCCTTAACTCCAGTCCTCTCTTCCCCCTACCCTTTCAATCATACCTGTGACATCCTAGAGGGTCCTGAACGCCCTCCCAGAATAGGCTATCATGGGTGATCCATGCAGGCTTCAGAAACCTACTGGCTACAATGTTTTTTCTTCTTAAACATTTTTTTTAATAGAGAGATGGAGAGGTTTGGTCTTAGACAATACAGGCATTATCATCATGTAAGCTGGAAAGACAAAGATCAAGTCTGACACGCACCCTACAGTACAATCCCGTTGTCTATCCTAAACAGATTTCTGACCCACTACATTCTCATAGAAATCACCAATCCATAAATTGTAAGCACCCTACGCTAAGAGCAAGTGCTTCTCCTCACCAGCACCATGTACTTTGTGGGTAAGGAATGATTATGGAGTCATCCCTACGGTAACTCAGTGCTTCACCTCTGCCCCAGCAGGAGTGCGTGTGAGGGTGAGCACAGATTTCTGCAGAGCCTGTGCAAAACTGAGGGAAACAACTGTTTCCCTCTTTCCACTTGTCTGAATATTTCAGCCAGGTGGAAGGTATACACTGGATTTGGGAAGGATGAGTTCTAGATCCTTCCTACTTTGGTGTGCTGCAGTGCATGCTTTGTAATGAGTAGCGTGAACGAGAACCCAAAGAGAAACAGCATAGGCAACTCACCTTGGATATGAATGAACTTAAAGAAGTTCGCATATCCAAAAATTACCTTTAAGCAATAAATAGAAATTTCCCATTGAAAATGAAGAGACAGCAAAGGGGTGTAAAGGAAAGGCAGCGGCTGATTGGAAACATGACAGGAAGCAGTAGAGCATTCTGTGTAATCTGTGGTAGACATCCATGTTGGCTTCCTTGTCTCTCTGTCCTCCTCCCCACTCCGCCCCACCCAACCCCCTTTTGATAGTGAAAGCATTCTGAGTATCTCGCAGAAAGACTCCTTCACAGCCCCAAGTGTTCGGGATTTATACAAGGTTCTACCTTACTTGGAACATCAACGGTGACCCCTGAAACACTGGATACGTCCATCAAATCTTTTCTGATATTAAGGAACAGCACCCTGCCACGTGGATTCACAGAATAAGTGACACTAGCTGCTGTGAGATGCTGCTTTCCCTCCAATGCTGGCTGATTGACTGTTCCTTGTATGATGACCGGGATGGAGTTCCTTTTAGTTAATGGCTCTACCATGCTGTGGGGACTTATCACATGACCGAACGAACATAAGAGCTGTGATTTAGCTGAATGTCTTGGGGGAAAGGAAGTCGTGTGGAGAGTCCAATACTTTGAAAAGTTCTGACACACCCATGCTGGGTTATCAGGACCACTGCACACAAACTGTGTTTCCACTTTCTAGTTAGTATTAGGGAGAATGTTTTGCGAGGAGGCCGGAGTCTGGGGCTAGGTGTGGGGACACTGATAACAACCTTGTCTGGAACTTTGTTAACTTTCTCGGCACTGTGTGGAAGAGCCCACCTGAGGAAAGAGGCAGCACAGAAGCCAGAGCGGAGAGCAGAGATCACCTTCCAGACTCAGGCAAGGCCGGCAAGTCACTCACGAGACAGGATTAAGAAAGGAAGCTTTTGTTCCCAGCCCAGGCTCTCAGAATTTGAGCTGGCACACTGTGGCAGACTCAGATTGTCTGCCCAGTTTTCCTACACTTAAAACCACCTGAGACAGACAAATTATTAGCAGTATTATTTCAACTCTGGATCTGCAATGTGTACCAGGCTCTGGAATGTTTGGTCCTGCAAGCCAAGGAGCACATTTCCACCAGACCTCTGGATTTTTTGCCCCTTGCAACAGTGGAATTCTGGTAACTCTGTATGTCATGGTGACTTGTGGAAGTATTTGATGATCACAGGTGGCAGTACCAATACCCAGCCTATCCTAAATCAATTGTTCTTCCTGGAGACTGACTGGGAAGGCCTTCTCATCTCCATACATTTCTCATTATGTGCGTAATGTTGATCTTGCCTTCTGGATTCATTCTCTAAACCAAAGCAGCCTATAAGACTACCCAAATGTCTTCAGACTTCTATGTTTTAGCTCAAACGATCTGAAGCTGGTACTAGAAGGAAAGACCTCTCTGTAGTTTTCCTGCCCCCACCATGACTAATAAAAACTTGAAATCTTGCAACAGGAAAGTACACTCATGTTTTAGCACTGAATCTTAAGAAGCCTGCTTGGAACATGGTCAGAGTTGTTCCCACAGGAGGCCCCACAGGAGGTGGTAGGCCCTGGAGTCCGGAAAGTGGGAGAGGACCTGCTGTCAGCATAAATTACTTTCTTAGACACTGATTGCCACTCCCAGCATTCCTGCCTGGCCAACTATAAGGTCATAGAAGGGTCAAGGTTTCCATCAAAGTAACAATGGCTGCAGTGAACTCTAATAGGACAGTGGGCCAGCTCACACTAACTCTGGAAGACAGAAGCCCCACAGCCAGGAGCGCACAGTGCAGCAAAGACTGCTTTCATGACTCATGATCATTCTGGAGATAAATTTCTTCTTACATTGAACAGATTTCTCTAGAATATTATGAGACACATTGCCTTCTTTTTCCAAATGCCAGCATTTCTTCCTGTCAATGGTTTCTTACTATCCAGGAGAAAGAAAGCAGACGTTTGCCTTGAAGCTACGGGACCGTCCTCCCCACAGCCGCTACCATCTCAGGAATTCTAATTTATCTTATCTCTTCAGACACACTGCCAGGAAAAATGGCAGACTTATTTTAAGAAGCCAGAAGGTCATTTGAGTTCACATAGGAGACAAGAAAAATTTTAATTTGCTTTTTCACCCTTAATTTTGGTTACAGACTGTCCTATAAAATTAACCTGAATAACAACACAACAACAACACCTCTTCAACCAGCTCAGGTTGAAAACAGAAAGACCTAAGTTAGACACTTCTAGAAGCACAAGCCCCCTGCCGTGTCACAGTGTAGGAAGCAAAGGGATTTGAGAAGGTGTCCTCACAGGAGCAGAAGGGTTAGGGGAGGACCCACTCTGGAAACAAACTCAGATAAAACAGCAATGGCTTCCTGCCAAGGGGACCACTGTAGTCTATTCTACAACTCACAGCTCTGGAATATTGATTGTGTCTCCTTACAAATATCCCTGAACATGTGCAAAGATTTGGAACTGGTTGCAAAGCCTGTTTATGCTTGTCTAAGTCAGGCTGAGATGGTTGAAATGGACACAAGTTTCTTCCAAGTCTTTGATTTGTAGCCCATATACCAGGGGCCTCTGTACAGGCTCTACCCACAGAGGTGAGCCTGCTTCAGACCTTGTTAGTGAAGCACCAATCACTAGGGAGGGACAGCAAGATTACTTCCTCTCAAAACAAAAACCTTGACACCAGGACTCTGAGGCTATTGTGGACTCTAAGCATTCCTCCTGTTTATTTTTATGCAAATGCTATAAATAAGTTGCAAAGCTCACATCTATTGAGTGACCCAGTTCCACCCCACACTGTAGCATAAGGCCTGTGCATTTTCACATTTAACAGATAGCGTGCTGCACAGCTTTAACCATCAACTTGACAGAGCCTATAATCACTTTATACATTCGCCTTGCGGTTGAAGGGCTTCTCAGATCCTGTTAGCTTGTAGGCATGTTTGGGGCTGGAGGCCCATATCTTCATTATTAATTGATGTGTGAGGGCCCAGCCTACTGTGGGCAGCACCATTCCTTAGGCAGATGAACTTAGGTTATTTTTATAAGCTATCTGGGCATGAGCCAGGGAGGAGTCAGTGTTTCTCTACCATGTCTGCTTAAGCTGCTTCTTGAGTTCCTGCCCTGACTTCCCTCAATGACAGGCTGTGACCTGGGAATTTATGCCAAATAAACTCTTTCTGCCCATAAGTTGCTTTTGGCTAGAGTGTCTTATCACAGCCACAGATCAATACAGAATGGATAGTCTTGTTCTCCCTCTCTTTAGTTCATTTACACTCAAAAAGTTATGTGGGAGGGTCATCCTCAAAAAAGGAGAATAACATTTGGAAATATTTGTGTGGAGGTGGTAGAAAGGGACACAAAAATTTATGAGTCTGTAGACTTCATAAACCTTGGTATATTGGAAGTATGCATAACTAAAACCTGTCGTGTTTTGAAAAGAGTACATTGGGGAAACATGTAAAAATATAAATTCTGTTTTTCTTATCATGGCCAGGAGGACAGACAGTGGCCAGATGTCCAGCCAGAATTCCATGCCCTCATTCATTCTCCATGTGACCCAGAGCAAGCTATTCAGCACCTCTAGGGTGCCAGTCCATCCGGAGAAGGACCTGCAATATCAGCTATGCTTTTGGTTCAGTGTAAGTGGGAGCATTAAATATGTACCAGGCAAAGGGAAATCATAAAGAACACATAGCAGTGCATAGATAAACTCAGTGGGGAGAAAGCAAAGCCACCAAATTGGGCAGTTATGGCAGGCGGTAGAAATGACTGGAGTAGCCAGAATGGAAGACCACACAAAAGTGACATCATAAAGTCAAGTTTTACAAGATCTAGTGGGAAAGAATGGGGAACCTTGCACAAATAGCCATACTGGAATTCTCAAAAGAGAGTCCTGGGATAGAGCAGGGAGTGCACTCCAGGGATGAACTTCTGGTTTCTCCTTCCATTACAGGTTTTTGTACCACAGCATAAACAATAGTAACTTCTATAGAAAACAGCTTGCCTCCTAATGATACTCAAGGGTGTAATGTGTTTAACACCCTTAACTCCTTGTTGTTCTCCTTTTCCCTGTCACAGGGCTAGGGGACCAGGATGTGGAATGGTGGTGAAGACTGGTGAAATAAACATGCCTGGGAACCCTTCTCATGCCCAGAGTCCACTTTCAACAAGGGAACCCAGTACAAGGCAACTGACCAATATAGCTTGTATTAAGGATGGCTTTTGCCTGCCCATCAAATGTATTTGGTAACATTATTGCAAGTATTGTAAGGAAGTGAAAGACAGACTACCTGCATTTGGTAACATTGTTGCAAGTATTGTAGGGAAGTGCAAGACTGACTAGCCCTATTTTATCACCTGCAACTCCAGAAACAAAAGTGCAACAGAGAAGTATCTGGTACTGGTTGCAGGGTTACTAGCTTCCTCCTGCATTTACAGCTGATTTTCTAATATTGAAACTGTTTGATTTAGCATGAAACAGCACAGTTTGTTAAAAAAAAACTGATCAGACAATTCATCATCAAAATTTTCAGAGTTAGGGAGATGAGCCAGTGGTTAAAGTGCTTATCACACACACACATAAAGATTGGAGGCCAGAGCCCTAAGTCTCCAGCACATCAGCCCTCCTGTAATTCCAACACTTACAGTGGCAGGGCATACTGGGAATATGCTACCTAACCATCGTCACTGTGTTCTGGGTTCATCTGAGAGACATTGCCTCAGTTTAAAAGATGTAGAGTAATGGAGTAAGACGTCAGCATCACCCTTGTCCTTATATGCCTGTGCATGCACATACATACACCTATTGCAATATGCATGTACTGTGATTCAAACACACACACACACACACACACACACACCACAGGAGAAAGGAAATAAACAGAAAAAAATTAAAATTTTTGTCAAGCATCTGATAGCTATGAACTGCAATATAGAAATAAAATAAATCAAAATACCTTGAAATTAATATAATATTTTATACTCTTGTGTCCAAAACTTCACCAAAGAGTCATAACTGCAATCAAATTTTAGAAACATGCAACATAAAATAAGCTCTGAAAGTACTTTTTGCCATGATTAAATTTAGTACTGATTACATTTAAATTGAGTTCATTTATCATGAACAAAATGAACATTACCCCATTGTCCCAATGGCGGCTCACTCAGCTGAACTTTATCTGTATTTCATCTGAGAATTTATTTTGATTTTCCTTTGTAAATACTCCCTCCCCCCAGCCTAGAGAAATAAGCTTGGGGTTGTGTCCCTTTGTCTTTAAGAAATGTTATATATAATGCTGAGTCCAGTCAGAATACGTGGGTGCTTCTCCTTCTACAAGGACTTAATTTACCCACACTGGATGAACAGGGATGTCAAGGAGCCCAGCCTTGCTGTGGCCATGTCAATGCAATGTGTGTGAAACATCGTTTTTTCTGAATGCTCCCTGTCTATAGATTAAAACTAACACCCTTTTCACCACCCGACCCCTAGAAGCAACAGATGCATTTCCATGATCCCTGTCCTGTGCCGCCTTGCTTCTGGTTAGGAAGGGGTCCTCTGTAAAGTCAACAGGGTGAAAACCACTTCCCTCTCTGTCTCAGTGGGGAATCTAGTCCTCCTTAGCATATAACCTTGTATATTTTAAAACTGTGTGATTTAAAACTGAGCTAGGTGGGTAGTAATACTATATATTTCAAAATCACTAAGAAGAGTTTTAGATTTTCCACCAAGGCTGAAAAGTACGTGAGGTGATAGATATGTTAATTATCTTGATTTAAGCATTCCATAAGGTGCACACGTGTGAAATATCACATCATACACTATAGATCTTTGTAATTTGTCTGTCAGTCGAAGCATGAGTCAGGCTTTAACCATTCCAGAAATCTTAAGCCTCCTAGCAGTGGGATTCGGGAGGCCCAACAGAAAGCAACACTGGCAGCTGCACTTCAAACAGCAGGGCCAGGTGCCAGGAAAGGTATTAAATCTTCAGTGTTCTCCCCCCACCCCACCCCTGCCCTCCTCTTCCAGGCCCTCTCTTCCCCATCCTCTGCCTTCTTTCTTTTCCTCTCTTTTTCTATCTCTGTTTTGTATTTTCTATGTAATAGCATTGCCTATGAAGAGAGCAGATTCTCCTGAGAGATCTATCCTCAGAACAGGAGAATGCAAGTGAGCAGCTGCTGCTCAGCTTCCCCGAGCCCACAAGGCGCTGCCTCAGCTAGGATGGACAGGTGACACACATCCACCCCGCTCTGCCATGCTGAAGTATC
Organism: Apodemus sylvaticus; assembly: GCF_947179515.1. Classification (NCBI taxonomy): domain Eukaryota; kingdom Metazoa; phylum Chordata; class Mammalia; order Rodentia; family Muridae; genus Apodemus; species Apodemus sylvaticus. The sequence goes on from NC_067485.1 coordinate 7,191,805, forward strand.
TGTAGCTCCAGTCCAGGCAGGTAAGAGTTCACCTCCACCAAGCTACTTGGCAAGCACACCATAGGGCCACTACCCTGAGATGCTAAACCTTGCTCTTGCGCCTACCAGAGTTCATGCTACGGATAGCCGCTGTGAGGCATAGAGTGCAGAGGCTGAGCAGGACACAGGAGATCTGTGACGGTGGAAATCTGAGCAGGACACAGATCTCCAGAAGGTGGAGAGTGAAGGTAAGAGATATGACACTAAGAACCCGGAGAATGTGTGAGCCGAATCTCAAGCCTCCGCCCTCAGCGCCTGCTCCGTGGATATGTCAGCCTCCCTTTAAAACCACAAAGCCAACGGGAAGATGATTAATATTTGAAGATGGCGGCCGCAGGTATGACAGGACCCAGAGCAATTGTGACATCGCAGCGCTAAGAACTGACTCTGTTCTTAGGTCAGCTATCCCACGAAATGACTGTCCAGTGATGACACCGAAATCAGATAATTGATAACTCATTGAAAACATAAAAAGACACGCATGTTGATACAAGAAGTTAGAAAGGTTCAAGAAGGGATTTGGTGGCAGAAGTTAACACTTACATAGATTGCCCCAGAGCCAAAATGTGTTCCTCCTCTCTCTACCTTATAAACACTAGACAGGTACCAATCAATCAGCTATGGGCACACAAGGCCTCGGGAGGCTAATCTTCACTGTCAGCTAGACTGGATTTAGAATTGCCATAGAAACACATTTCCGAGTGTGTCTATGAAGATGTTTCCAGGAGAGTTCAGAGTATGATGAGAGTTCACATACCAGACTTATGGTATGTCTTCTTCTCATACCAGACTTATGGCTGGGCCACCTCAAGAGTGAACTTACAGACATTATTCAATCTCCATTGTTCCTCACAAATAACATTGAGATCATAAAATTAGAAAACATAGAAAGGTGTTGAGAGATGGTGTAGGCAAAGTTTTCAGTCAAGGCTCTAGCTTGCTGCAGGTATGTATATGTGCTGTCTTGTAATATGTAGGCAGACATCGGAAAGGAAGGCTGGATGGAGGCGTAAGGGGTGGATTCATGGATGAGGTGGTCTTCTTACATACAACTCACAGAGGACATCTCATTGAGGCTGCCTTAAGCACTATTCTCCTCCTGACACCAGGTTTTCCTTTGGTTTGATCCATCCAGGCTGTGTGTGTGTGTGTGTGTGTGTGTGTATGAGTAACAGTATTGTGCGAACATGTGAGTGTGGGATGTGTCTGTGTGAGAGTATGTGTGCATATATGTGTGAGTGAGCAAGTGTATGTGTGAGTGTGTCTGTGTATCTGAATGAGTGAGAGTGTATGTGTGAATAAGAGTATGTGTTGTGAATGTGTGAGTGAGTGAGTGAGTGAGTGTATGAGTGTGTCTGTGTATCTGAATGAGTGAGAGTGTGTGTGTGAATGAGAGTATGTGTTGTGAATGTGTGAGTGTGTGAGAGTATGTATGCATATATATATATGAGTGTGTGTGAGAGAGTGTGTATATCTGAATGAATGTATGTACAAATGCATTATATGTGTGCTTATGTGTGTGTTTATATGTGTGTATGTGGGGGGTATAGAGAGGGAGAGAAAGAGAGAGAGAGAGAGAGAGAGAGAGAACATCAAGAGATCAGGTCCCCTTGTCCAGATGCCAGAAATAGAGAAACCATCTTATGATAGAGAGAATGATACATTTCTACATTATCAAGCTTATTACAAGTTACTTCTCTGTTTTACAAAGCTCAGCCACGGGGCACTAAAGCTGTGCCCAGATCTCCAAACATGAGTCTCTCTTCCCTGACTCCGTGTTTGTTATCATTCTCATCCGAAACAGTTTTTAGTTTTAGTTTAGCTCTCCTCCTTCAAGATCACAGGGTCCATGGAAGATAAAGACAGGGAAGGAGGGAGGGGCATCCCAGCAGACTGAAGGGAGCAGTGTGTCCGTGCATGAGTCCCATCTTACCAAAGCCATATTTCCAACTGGGCTCTCCTGAGCTTAGACTAGGCATATTCTGTTCATTTCTGCCTTGTGGAAAATAAGCCAAAAAAGAAAAAAGTGGCTGATTTTTCAGCCACATTGTCTTTTTTTTGGCTATCATTTACCCATGGGTACCTTGGATATAAAACATCTATTTGGTGAGTTGTGATAAGCAGGAAAAACTGGGGCCATCCCAGAGACTAATGAAGTTGAGGGTTGGGGGATTCTGAAATTTGTTTATTCAGTGGGTACCACAAACCCTTTGTGTTCCAGAAAATAACAAGGCAGATGGGTCCTTCCCCCCTGGGCAGGAATGCTGGAAGTAAACACAGCCTTTAAGAAATGCACTGTGGAAGCTTATGCGTTGAAACAGACAGACAGACAGCAGCTGGCACCTGGTTCTCAAACACCCACCACTCTGATAATCACAGGCTCCCTCCCTGTCCTCATCAGTAAAGTGTCACTGATCTACTTAGAGACTTCTGGGGACACACAGATGAAGCAGTTTGTAGAACACATTAAGTTGGGTTTGTAAACCTAAACGGTACCAAGACATTCTTATCATCCTGCCACTTTTATTGAGACAGAAAAGCTGGGTGTGCACCTGTAACCTCAGTTCTCAGAGGCAGAGGTCAGCAGACTCCAGGTCCTGTCTAGCTAGTCTAGCTCAAATGGAGACGTTTCAGGACTGGCCCAGCCAAGGAGTAGCTTTGCCCTGATAAGCCTACTCTCACTATGAGCAGACTGAAGTAATGGGTGCATTGGTATAGACAAGACCTTGGCATCCCTCAGTTCAGTATCCAGAGAAACTGAACAGTCAGGGGAATGTCACACACTGACAGATTCATCACCAGGCACAAGAACCTAAACTCTCTAAACTCCTTTTCCCTCAACAAAAACAAAGCCCGGATTTAAGTTTGCACGCAAGACCAATCAGATTCCTGTAAGCCAAAACACCTGTCTGTTTCCCTGCCTTGGCATCCGTGTGCAAATGCCATGCGTGATCCCACCACCTGTGTCTTCATTCTCTGTGCCCCAACATGGCTCTGCCTCCATTTCTTAAGCATATGGTGGGAAATACTTTGCATCAGTGATCCCAAAATATACTTAATTTTGAGCATAGAAAAAGAACCCGTAATTCTGACTTTCAACTGCTCTGGTCATTTCTGTCGTTCACTTTCCTTGACCTCAGGAAACTCGGTATCTTAAAACCTGAATGTCAGATAATAAAGACCGCTCTGGTCTTCTTCACCAGCTTTTCCAGCTTTCAAGAGGTCTTCCACATGCCACTGTCATATGGATGGACATCCCATGGCAAAAGGAGTCCCTGGATATCCTTCCTTAGTAGCTACCACACTGTCTCACGTCACAGCATGTCTGCAGCTCTTTGGAACCATTCTCATAACTCTCTGGAGTTGGGCTGCATTGACCTGAATCCATTTCTTCCTTATGTATGCCTGCCATGGGGAGAATGCACCCTTGGTTTAGACATAGGATTATAATCTTAATCCTGGATCTAAATAATAGCCCCAATACAGCCTTGCATGTAGCCATGACCTATGGGGCAGAGCCTCAGGACAATGGCAGACAGAATAAAATGTCATTATCCTCATAGGTGAATTGCCCAAATTCTTTATTTTTAGCAAAGGATGTATGTACAAGCTCCACCACAGCTGTCGCCCACCCTTATCTCAGTCGAGATTCCTGGAGGCCTCCCATGCTCTCAGTGACATTCCCCACCTCCCATGCAGCCTCAAGCACCTCTGACCTTCCTTCTAGCCTTTCACCTTTCTTCTGCCTCAGTGTCTGCTCCAACTCCTGTCTCAGTCCTCTTTGTGTTGTTATAACAAACTCCTGAATATTGGCTGAGAAATAAAAAGAACAGATTTATTTAGTTCATGATAATGGATCTGGGAAGTCCAAGTAGTATGATGTCTCTTAAAGACACCCTAACTACACTGAAATATGTCAGAGAGATTGAGCGTGACCACACATGAACCTGGTAAGGTACAGTGGGTGGCTCTGTGGTTTGACAATCTGCTTTCACAAGATGTTTTTCTGGATCTACATTAATCCCTGCCTAGAGTGGAGTCCCCATGACCTAATGACTTCTCTTGGATCCTGTCTCTTCTACTTCCCTGGGTCTGAGGAGGTGGTTCAGTGTAAGGTGATTTCCTTTCAAGTGTAAGGACCTGAATTCAGATTCCCTGAATCTAAAGAAACTCAGTCATGGTGACTCCCATTGGTAATCCCAATGGTAATGTGGTAGAAGCAGAGATAGGAAAACCAGGAGCTTGCTGGCCAGCTAGCCTGACCTACTTGGTAAAGTTTTGGGTCTATTAGAAGATTCATGTCTAAGATGCCAAGTCCTGATACATGAAAGAGATTGTGTGACATAGTTCTTGATCCTGGAGCAGAGCCATCAGGGCATGGTCATCCACAAGTGTTGACAGTTGATAGGTGAGGCTTGTTTGTATAATAATATACAAAATTTACTTTCTGTTCCTCCTTTGGGAAATAGTCTCCCTTTTAAGGTTATTGGGGACTGTCCTCCCTGCCAAGGTTAGTAACTAGAGACAACACAAGTCTGGGAGGTGAGTGTGCGTCTAATGTCTTTAGCAAAATGGTGAACCTTCAGGACAGCCCTTAAGGCTGTGGGAAAGAACTCTAAACACATGAGTTCAAAAATATATAAACAGGATTTCTCAACTATGCAGAATACAAGGATGCAATATGAATTATACAAGGGGCTTCATGAACCTAAAACAAAAAACAAAAAACAGCCAACCAAATGAACAAAAAAAAGAGGCCGCTTTATAAGCCAGCTTGTCAAAAGATATTAAGGAAGGAGATAAAAAGATTTAGGGAGTGGTGATTGAAGTTCAAGATCCCACCCAGCTAAGTTTATTGCTTGTGCTTACAAAAGCAGACAGATTACTAAATTCAAGGTAAGTCTGGGACAGTGCTAGTTTAGGCCCGAGAATGGCAGGAATGGTGATCTCATAGCTGGAACCCACCCAGCTAGCTTATTGTCTCAGCTTACAAAGGTAGGCAGATCTCCAAATTCATTGCTATGTTTAAAAACAAAACAAACAAACAAAAAAACTTGCTGTCTTTTCGAATAATCAAGGGGCTAAGGTCACTACATGTTGCTAATTAAAGGGGAACCTGGGGTGAACAATTGTATTGATATGTAAATAAAAGACTGGGCTTTAGTCTGAGAGAGCTAAGCTATCCACAGAAGCTGTCTGGAGATGTTTGGAAAGTTTTCTCAAGCAGAACACAAGGCTGTCAGCTTATACCCAACAATTGACTTCAAGTTGTTCTTTTTGCTGCTCCCAAACTACCCTTTCTTGTGATCCCTGACCAAGCTGAGGCTGATCCTTGGCAATGAGAGACCAGTCTCAAACAATATGTGGAAGGTGTACCTGAGGAATGACACATATAGTTAACCTTTGACCTCTATGTGCACTCTGCTCACATTCATGCATCTGAAGTACACACACACACACACACACACATACCACACATGCACATACACAATCTACCCCCTCTACGTGACTACACTGAAGATCAAGGTTACAGCACACAGACTTTTAGTGAACACATCTATAGCACTCCCAAATCTATATGGAAATTGAAGAGAGACAGACAAGGCTAAAATTAGCTAGATAGAAGCATTTTGGCAAGCAGCAGTATAGAAAAGAATGGGACCACGAGGAGATGAAAATGCTTAGTTAACATGATCAAAGGCTTGGTGATAGACTCACTGATGCTATAACTGTTCATATGAAATTGGAAACTTTCCTACTTGATGTCATTTACTGTCTCTGGGGAGACATTCTTAATGAGGTCTGTGTTTCCAGACTCTCTAAGGAGGTGAGCTGATCCTGAGAATTTTCCTGACTGCAGCCATGGGTAAATCCTGGGATTTTTACTTCAGTGTGTTTGCTTCCGGCCTCTGGAACAGCTGTCCTGAGTCATCCCACTAGAAAGTGGACAGCAAATATCTCACTATAGACTTGCACGAGTATGAGGATCATAGGGAGTGGTCTCCCAGACCCTTTTCCTCCCTGGTCCCTGTGTTCTCATACCCAGGACTACCTTTCTGGCTAGTGTGAGACCTCTTCCCAAGGCATGACAGGGTCATCTTACCCTGAGCAAATGTGGCCCTCTTACATGAGACCATTACAAAGTCAGACACGTTGAATCCCCTTGAACAGAAAATGAATAAAGGGGAGGGGTGTCAGCCTTACCTGAGATTCCAACCGCTTACCTCCCACCATACTGTACACAGTCCTCCCCAGCTGCACTAGACTGGGGACGCAGGGCAGGGGACAGGTAGGAAGTAGAAGGCTCACTGAAGGGAGTACTCAACCTATACAGCTTTCAGAAAACTGTCACCGTGTAGGTGGGTCTTTGCAGTGATCTACGGGTCCACCTACATTCCTCATTCCTGGAAGTGGACTCACTGTATCACCAACCTAAACTTGGGTGGCGTCATTATTTTGGTGTGTTGGTGGTGTCCCATATGAGGCAAATAGATGTTTGTTCATGTCTGTCCAGAAAAAGCCCACTTAAGATGGACCCAAGACAGAGTCGAGGCTCCATATTTTTCTCTCTAACATGACAAGTTTGACTCCGGTTGCCCAGGCAGCCTGGTTGGAAGCTGTATGCCCTTTGTATTTTGTCAAACATCCCCCATTTCTTTCCACACTAAAGAGATGCCCTCCTTACTTCTTGCTGTTGTTTAGATATTTTACATTCTATTTCCCTTAAAGGATATTCTGAGCTGAGTCACCTTTGAGTGATCTTTTTAGCTGACTTATTATTCTAACACTCTGCTCTTTAACAGAGAATCGCCAAATGCCTTTCAGAGATTTTTTTTTAAAATCTAGACTACCATGTATGTAAGACACAAAGTGTTTTATAGAGACAGTAGAATGTGAAATGATGTTTAGAATTCATGGGCTGTAGGTATATATGCTCAAAATTTTGTTGTTTTTAGCATTTTTTTGACAAAGAATATAAGTACCCACATGGGGAAACTCCCCCCACCACCACCACTTCCTCCTGCCTGTTCTCCCAGCCTGAAAGAAAATTACCCAGCTTCCTGGGCTGAGTGCTTACATTATTATTTTGCTGTTGTGCCTTCCATATCTTGTTTAAGACTGGTTCTCTCATTGTCAAGGGCCAGCCTTGGCTTAGTCAGGGGTCCTGAGGAAGGGGTGTTTGGGAACGGTGAAAAGAACAAGTCTCCAACTCAATTAACCCTTATTTCATATTTTCATAGGGAGGGAGAATGTCAGAGCAAAATAGTCTAGATTTGAAAACGCTTAATGAATCTTTCTTTAATTATGTTGATTAGGCAGTGGTTTATCAATCAATAAAATGTTTTATAATGCTGTAAAGGAGCTGGGAAGTTATCTCAGAACCTCTTCTAGTTAATTGCCAACACAGGAATGTTCAGGCTCACCAACCTCTCTTCTCCCAACCTTTTTCTTCATTTCTTTGACATTGCCAGAAGTGATTTTGAGTATCTATCCATATACACTATTGCATGAAGTCTTACCTCATTCAGTAGTGTAAAGACAAGGCAGTGCTGAGAGGGAACTTGTGCCTCAGGAGACTCTAGGAATCCACTGGGAGTTGTCTATCTTTGCTTCTGATCTGCTTCTAGATTTTCACAGATCAGTCCCAAAACTTTGACTAAATCATTGTTTCCCAAGTTTTCTGGAGAACCACTTGCTGCATTTGCAGAACCAGATAATGGAGCAAACTTCAAGAGAATTGGCTTGGAAAACTATGTAGGGTTTGTGTGCTCTGTCTTTCTGGTTGTGTGTGTATGTGTGTGTGTGTGTGTGTGTTTCTATCTCTGTCTCTCTGTCTCTTTCTCTGTCTCTATCTCTGCAGGTCTCTCTATTTCTTTGTCTCTCTTTGTCTGTCTCATCTCTCTGTCTCTGTGTGTGTATTTGTGTGAGTGCATGTGTTTGAGTGCATGTGTGTGTGTGTTCCTATGAAAGTGTGGGCACAGACACTCGTGTGTGGAGGTCAAGGAACAGCCTTAGGTGTCCTCTCACCTTCCACCATGCTTGGGACAGGGTCCCTTTTTGTTTGTTGCTGTATATGTCATGACTGCCTGTGAGTTTCTGCAGACTTCCTTGCTCTGATTCCCATTTTACCACAAAGAGGGCAGGATTACAGATACCTGCTGCCTCACCCAGCTTTCTGTGGGGTCTGGGTGTGTGAAATGAAGATTTCATACTTGCTCAGAGAGTGCTTTTCCTCCAGACCCATCTCCCCATGGGTCTAGAGGACTATGAGCAGCCTCGGCAGGGACCAGATGGCCTACAACATCTCTTTAGAAAGCAAGTGTGCCAACCTGGTGACAGGGTGTCCTTGGTACAGGAGGATCACCTTGTCACCGCCACTTGCTCTCACTAGTATTTCCGGATGTGTGTGTTGCCTCCGAACTGCAAGCCCTGCCTCCCTCCCCCTCCCCCTGCTGCTCAGATCACCATCCATGGAAAAGAAGGAGCAGCTGGAAGACTGATGCAGAGATTCTTGGATCCCACTCTAGACTTTATCGGAACTCTGACTGCCCAAGAATTCCAAAACCTGTGGGCTCGTTGCTGAGAGCACTAGTTGAATCTCCTGAACTGGAATGGGTGGCGACTCAGACGTGAGAGAGGACATTGCTTCAGAGTCCCATCTCTACACATTCACCCCTTGCACTGCAGCTGTGAGCTGATTTGCTGTCTACACAGGGGGACTTGAGCTGCTGGAGTTCACCCAGTGGGAACTGGTGGGAGCTGGCTTTCCTCTAGTCAACAATCACATCAGAAAAACATGTGAGCTTTGTGGTTTGCTCTCTTTTTAAAAGAGAAAGAAAAACTTGTTCTTGAAGCCTTCATGATGTGTTTATCTGCTGAAGAAGCACATACCTTGAAGGACAATTCATGTCCACATTTTTGTCTGTTCAACACTTGGGTGGTGTCAGTGCTGCAGTTTAAAGCTGATGTAGGGACGCGTGAACCGCCAAGGAGAATCAGCTCAGACTCCTTGTGCACGAGGCTCAGGGTGAGCGGCTTCTCCCCTCCCGGAGGGTCTGTCTTGGGCTTTCAGGTTTTCTAATTAACTATTAACAAGGCAGCTGTAATTTATTGAATAGGGCAAGGTAATCTAGCTGAGGCTGGGGTTGAGTTATGTTTCCTGAGGGAAGAGAGGAGTTAGGAATAAATCACTCCCTCTTTAATTAGTAGCTTTGGACTGGCCTGGGAGAAATGACGGTGCAAAAAAATGGCAAAGAAGCCAGCAGTTCTGCCAGAACCCAGCGTGGGCCTCAGGCTCTGCTCACTGAGAGATTTATGTGGTTGGAGGTGAGATCTGCCTAGCGACAGAGGGACCCAATGAAATGTTCCCATCCTGCTCCACCACTGCAGGAACCTAGAAGCAGGATCCTTGCTTTCGCAAACTAGTGTTGCATTCAAAATGAAAAAGAGCCAGGGAACACTAGAAGTGAGCTGCCGCTAGCACTGCTGATCCTTAGCTGCTTCTTTCTCCTGCAGATCTACTACCAGAGGCCCTTCTCCTCCATCCTATCCTCCCCCGTCCATCCTGTTTGAGGCTACTATCTACAGGGCCATGCTGGCCATCCATCAGTGGAAGCTTACTATGACATATTGGATGCTGGGATACAGGCCAGGAAAATGAGCCTCTGAAGTAGGCTTTGTAGATGATGTCAGAGAAGTGTCTCTGGGATTTCAGGAGTAAATACATCGAACTGAGTATAGAGACACTGGTTTACTTAGCACAGGTTAGACTCATTGAAATGACCCATTTTGAGCACAGAACATACTCAAAAGTTCCACAGAACCTCAGCCATGGCATCCTACACCAGAAACTGCACAAACGAAATGCTTACCCCAGGGTCCTGGTGCTTCTGGGGGAAGCATGTGTGTCCCTGGAGTCTCAGAGCCAGCCCTGCACTGCCTGGTGTCAGAGCCACTGTCCGAGGCCTAACAGATTTTCCCTCCCTGGACTCAAACAGCAGAGTGGACCTGAAACTCAATCAACCAAACCCAATGACCTCAAAACTTCATGGATTACACTTTCTTGAATATATATTCATGATATATATGTATATATTCAAGATACATATATACATTCAAGATACATATATATGTATATACATATGCTTAAATCATATATATATGGTTTAAGCAGCAAAATCATTTGGCTCCTCACATTTTGTTCTCCTGAAGTTTCTGTCAGGGACTCCGGGTCTTAGTGGGATGCCAGGAAGGGGTGGGGCACCACCTGCAGTTCCCAGCTGGTGGTGTGGATTTTATTAACCACCATAGTTGTTCCTGCCTCCTCATTTGAGGGCTTTTGTGAGAGGTGATCACTCACAGCCTCCGGCCCCTGGTGGAAAAATGCTCCCAGCTTCAGAACTCAGAAAGGGAACGCCAAAACCGCTTCTAGGGAACGCACATTGCTTTAACAAACCCGGCCCCGTTTGGCTGTCATTTTCATTTTATCAACACCAGCACCGAAGCCCTTTGGTGCCTCTATGGCTGTGTCCTCTTTTCTCGGATTCTACTCAGCTGGTCAGCAAATACTGTTAACATTTCGTCTAGGCTCCGCCCCACAGTTCCCTGGCAACCCCAGGTATGCCTGCCTCACTATAAAAGGGGCTGCCTGCCCCATCCTCTTCCTCTTGTGCTCTCTGGCTTCCTTGATCTTGCTCTGTCCTCTAGCTCCTTCCCCATTCCCCTCCCCTAATATTTCTGCCATCAAACCCAATCCCAGGTACTCGGACTCTTCCCCGTGCCTTGGTGTGGAAGAGAACAGGTCTTGTCTCCCCCTTGATAAAGGCTGCTCTTGCCCACCTGCTGCCAAGAAGGCGGAGGCCGACTCAGCCGAGACTGCGCCCTGGGGGAGGGCGGCAGGAGGCGGAGGTTCCAGTGAGGAAGAACAGACCACTAATAAATCGCACAGTCATTACCCTTTATGCATACTTCTTCTAATAGGTGTTACGGATTCCTGCCTCCTAATAAGGAAAGGAAGTGGGAACACATAAATTCTCTCAAGGGAGTCAGACAGCCCGAAGCCACGGTCGGTCGAGAGCTGCAAACGTTACCATGCACACACACAAGCAAAACAGGGCTTTAAAGATCCATCCAGGGCTAGATTCTGGCAAGGTTCCCTTGGATCTAGACTGTGTTTTTGCATTACTACAGCCGAAAAGAAGAGCCTTTCTCCTGCCAGCCACATGGACTGGACTGATTAAATAAACAATGACATTAATTGATGGAAAGAGGTTTTATTGAACGCATCCCAGAGATTTGTTTGTTTGCCTGCTGGAATGTTTAGTTGTTTACTAACTAATCTCTCTCTCTCTCTCTCCCTCCCTCCCTCCCTCCCTCCCTCCTCCTCCTCTATTTTATCTAAGCCATTCAAGTTTTGGCACAAGAAAGGGGCATTTTCAAAGTTTTTCTCTGCATTGCCACCCTGACTTGAGTCAACCACGAGCTTAGTAGCACTGAAGGCTGCCCTCCCAGCCGGCTTCTTTATCTTCTAGAATTTGCTTTTCCTGGGACCAGCTGAGACTTTGTTGGAGATGGGCTGCCCCATATGTACATGGTGACTGACTGAATTCAAGGCCCCAGTTAACAGGGCTATTACTCCATCCTCCCACCCCCAAGCCCAGGGTTTATGGGTTTACAGAGAAAATCCGTGAGAATGGGTAGGGCCAGGCTTTAAAGGGAATTCAGAAGGCTAAGGCAGCAGACAAGAATTTGTTGCCTGTTTTGATTTTGACCAAGTTTTGGCTTTGTTAATTATGACTGAGTCTTCCCTAGGAGTTCAGGTCAGTTCTCCCCAGGGGGAGCTCCAGGTCCCCCTCACAGCTTGTTTCATCTCCTTCACACTGGTATGGCCAAGTGATTCTGGGAAACAGTGTAATTCTGAGCTACTTCAGACTTCTCCGTTTCAGGATCCCCACCCCCACCCCCGCCCTGTTTTTCACCAGCAGATGCTAGGAAGCTGTAGTGAGGCCCCTGCTCAAAGGAACAACAGAACTCGGAGCTGTGCATCTCCTCCAGATGGCACGAGGGGGTTTATATTCCCCATTTTTCTTTTTGTTGGTGTGGTACCTGTTAGCATTTCTTCTAGGCTCCAGCCCACAGTTACAACAGCCATATGTCTGACTCACTGTAAAAGGGGCTGCTTGCCCCTCCTTCCTCTTACTCCCTTCCTCTCTTTCCTCTCTGCTTGTCTCTCCCCTCCATCTCTCCACACGTTCATAGCCAGCCTCTGCTCCCCATGCACTAAATAAACTTTCCTATACTCTACCTATCATCCTATGGCTGGTCCCTCAACACAGGATGGGGAAGGGATGCCCTCAGCATGTGCCCACAGAGGCGCCCCCTTCCTCCTCACCATACCTCACTCTACCAAACAGATCCCTGCTGCCTCTCTTTCTTATAAGACACAACAGTACCGAAGCTCAGGCAGTATCAAGTGAGGGTTCCTCTCCTGTGAAGAGCCTCCATGGACTCATTCCAAACAAACAGAAAACCAGGCCACACCTGGCCTCAGCACCCCACCATACATTGGGTTTTCTCTGTTTCTCCATTTTTGTATTCAAACAAACCAAATAAAACCAAGCTATCTGACAGATGCACACACACCTAAGGTCATGGTCTTTGTTGAAAGAATCTTCAAGCCTTGTGGTCTCCACGGAGATCTTGGAACAACATGGATTCTGTGACAGCTTCAGAGAGAGAGAGAGAGAGAGAGAGAGAGAGAGAGAGAGAGAGAGAGAGAGAGAGAGAGAACTTCAAATCTAAGCACATGGCTTATGGAAAATTCCATGGATGGTTATTAAAATTTTTAAAGCTGTTGAGGCCTCTGCTGATGTCGCTTGGTAGTAAGAACTTGTCCCAGGCGCACAGGCTCCAAACCCGAGCTCCAGCACCACAAGAATACAAAAGGTGTGCGGTCTGACTCGGGGCTGATGCACTGGGAGAGTCCTCCCTTTAAAATCACATTCCACTGGAATCTGTTTGTCTTCCTCATGTTTCATTTATCATCTGTGTATCTAGTGTCTGTCTGTAATCTGTGATCTGTCATCTTTCTATTTTCTAGCTATCATTGTCTATCACCTATCATCTGTCTATCATCTATCTATCCATTATCTATTTATCATTTACCCATCAATCTTCCTTCTATTCCTGCATGTACACACACACACACACACTTGAGTCCCACATGCATTGCACGCGCTCCTGTTTGAACATTGTTTACAAATCAAGGTTGTGTGGAAAATCAACTGCCATCAGTAAGGAAAAATCAAAATATGGAGACACATCCTTCCAATGTCCCTGATGTATTGTTAGATGAAGAACTGAGCAGTTACAAAGACACACAGAAAGTGTTTTCTTTTACTATACAACTATTATCTTTATCTAAACTCATAGAATTTGGTTTGTGTGCACACCATACAAACATATGAAGGAGCCATGCATAAGATTTAATTTGAAACACAAGTTTTCAGTGACCATCTTGAGGAGACAGAACTGCTGCTGGAGGGGGTGGGGGCATGAAGAAAGGCATCTGACCTTGTTTGTGGTGTTTCTTGCTTAAAGTAGATAGTACCCACTGTATAATATTATGATATCCTTCAAGTGATTCTGTATGTCTAAAATATTTCCTAATTTTCCAGAGTACTGAGCTCTGAAATCTTTAGACGCCTTTGTGATAGCAGGTACACAGTACAGAGTCACCACAGGGGCAAGAGGAATTGCACCTGCCACCTTTCCCTCAGAGACACCGCAATGACTTTCCCATGAAGGTCTCCATACCACCCTCCATCCCAAAGTAGTTCAAAATTCTAACCTCTAGTCGTTGTGGTTTGAGAAATTTAGTAATAGTTTTTAGTGGGTTGTTTTTGCTGTTCTGTGTGAGCTGAGCTCATGCACATGAGTGCAGTGCCCACAGAGGCCAGAAGAGGGCATCAGATCCCTTTGGAGCAGGAGTTACAGGGGGTTGTAAGCTGACAGACAGGAGTGCTGTGAACAGAACTCCAGGCCTCTGAAGAAGCACTATGTTCTCATAACTGCTGAGCCATCCCTGAAGCCCTCATAAGGTTTTTACTGGATATATAAGCAGTTGTATGTTAAAATAACATGTAATGCTTAGCCTCTGTAATGGCTATTCCTGGTTGTCAACTTGACTCTATCTATAATGAACTACAATCCAGAATTGGAAGACTCACCTGTGATCCAGATCTTCAGGCTGGAAGACACAAGTTTCTGACTTAGATCTTGGCATGGAGATCTTGAGGCATAGTGGTCATGAAAATCTTAGGCCCAGGCAAGGCAGTGCAGGACTTTAATCCCAGAGGCAAGGAGATCTCTGAGTTCAGCGTCAGCCTGGGGCAAAACCAGTCACAGATCCAGGCGTGGTGGTACACACCTTTAATCTGGGCCACACCTTCTGCTTGAGACCTACATAAGGACATTGGAGGAAGGAAGATTTGCTTTTCTTCACCTGCTTGCATTTGCTTGCCAGTACATCTGTTGGAAGCTACTTCTACAGAAGACCAGCTGACACAACTACCCTCATGGACTAAGCAACTACTAGATCCTTGGAATTCCTATAAACAACTCACCATTGTTGGGGAGATGGATTCCAAACTGTAAGTCATTATAATAAATTCCCTCAATATAGAGAGACATACCATAAGTTCTGTGACTCTAGAGAACCCTGAATAATATGGCCTCCAACATCAATCATTCCTTCATCATGAGAGCATTCAGGACCTACCCTTCTAGATGACTTCAATGCCATTAATTACAGTCACTCTCACCCTTGACCAGGACTCCAGAGTTGACATGACCAGTCTCTTACCCAACTGTCTCCTTTCCAGGTTCTGGAAATAGCTATTCTGCTCTATCTTCCATGACATCTGCCTTTTCAGAGTCTACAAATGAGTAAGATTGTGTAAGCAGAATGGAATACTATCCAGCCATGCAGAATGGGTCTGTCACATGCAGTGACACACGTGTGCCTTGAGGATATCATGCCGTGAGGATATCAGAGCACAGAAGGACTTACTATGATCCTTGTCAAATATAGGCCATGTTTTCGTTTTACCTAAGTAACTGTTATCACAGACAATGTCCCCTGGATATACCATAATGGAAGAGCACATTGATCCCACATTTTTGGAGTCAGATACATGGATGATGGGTTAAACGGATGCTGGATGATCTGCTAAAGCCGTTCACTTTTGAGGGGATGTTTCTGCACAGATGCACAGGGCTAGCAGGCCTTGTGCTGATTTTGTTTGCTGGAGGTGAAGCTTCTGCTCCAGGCCCTTCCATTCGACTCCTTGTCCAGCTTCTTCCTGCTAGGCCACGGTTCACTGTGAGTCTTAGAGCACCGCCCGGCTCAGTGGGATTAAATCATCCTTTTACAATGATCAGCTGTCCTGCTATATTTAATTCCCTCAAACTTTCTCCCGTGGGAGGAAGCAAATTGTGAGCGAGCTTGTCTTGTAAATATTTGGAAGGATGAGAGCGGACTGTTGCAGCGAGCGTCTGTTCCCTGTCAGCGGAAGCTGCCTTGTGTAGTGACCAGTCAAAGCCCCTAGTTCTCAGGATGAGCCTGGAGGATCAAGAAAGGGCGTCAGTTTCTAGAAAGCACTGCACTGCTTTCCAGAAGAACTCAGGACTATGACACAGAACGTAGCTTTCAGATTTGACAGCAGCCAACAAATAAAAACAAAGCCAAACACATCTGCAATGTGATTTCGATTGTTAGCCACAAAGATTTAACCTTCATTCACTTGCATGTTTGAATTGCAGAATGCTCTCATTTCCCGCAGAGATGTCTAGTTCCTGGGAAAACCTCTGGAGCCCAGCCCAACGCAGCACATGTCGTAGGTTGGAAGTCACCAACCCAATGCATGGTTTTTCACACAGTATTGCTGAGTGGCAAAAAGTGCCCTAGGGCTTCCCACATACTCTGGAAGACTGCCCTCTCCTGACCTCTAGGGGTGTGTGTGTGTGTGTGTGTGTGTGTGTGTGTTTGTCTGTCTATCTAAGTATGGATACATACACATGCTTAGAGTGACTTTGGAGGCCAGAAGCATTGGATGTCCTTGGAACTGGTGTTGCAGACAGTTGTAAGGCACCCAGTGGGTGCTGGGATCCAGAGTTGGGTCCTCTGGAAGACTGGTAGTTTAACAGCCACCCTCTCCTGCCTCTTTCTGTTATTTTCTAAATTTAAAAGTACAGAAAGAGTCCTGAACTAGCAATAGTTAGATCATTGTGCCTTTATGATTGGGGGAACCCTGTTTCTCATAATTGGAGCAATGTTGCACACTACTGATTTGTAGGGGAAATTTTGTAGCATTTTTTTACAGTACACCCATAAAGCTTTTTGCTCTTATCAAAGTCAAATGCTTTTTTCAGAGTGAAGGCATCCAGGGGTGGACAGAACTGGTCTCGGGAGAGACCAAGGTGAGATTAAAAGTTGAAGACTTGAAGCCCTACCCTCCCATCTCCAGAGAAGAGAAGAAACTAGCAATCACTTGATCACCACTAGTCAATAATTTAATCTATTATGCCTGTGCAATAAAAGGCTTTTTTATATGAAATCTTTATATAAAGATTCAACTCTGAGAATTTAGCTTAACTTACAGAGGTCCTCGCTTGTCTGCCTCCCACAAGCCTGGTCTGAAGAACCTCTTCTGCCAGCTGGGAGCAGAGTCGTCTTAGGCTCTTCCCACATGCCACCCCTTTCCCCTGAGGAATTTTTGTGTGTCCCTCATGTATAGGTCTATAAAATAGATGTACAAATCAGTTACAGACAATAAATAAGAAATTTATTTTAAAATAATTCTTTGGTATGCGTATATCATCACTTATTATAAAGAAGACAAATATGCATATTAATGAGTCTGCTTTTCATAATGAATTAAATCTGATGCTTATTTGATACCATGGGATGGAGGGCTTCTTCAATGTTCTTTAGAGTTGACAGATGTGTTGACTTTATAGTCATCAGTTTGCTTCTTCACACAAATATGTACTTAAAAAATGGCAGAAGGTCATCTAAAAGATGATTGATGATTCTATCCTAATTCCAAGCTGAAACTCACTAAGTAATTTATGACAGCCAAGTCAGCAACTTAAATGGAAAACGTTCAGATCAAATGTGCTAATCCAGCAGATCCAAAGACACACCAATCTGATGCAAGCTGAAGAACAACGGCCGGAAATGCAAAATATTTGTTCTCTGTAATTGAACTATTTCATTTCTATAAACGAAAACATAATTTAAGGATGTTCTGTAAAAATACCACAAATGCTCCCCTCCCCCCTTTATCATTATCCTGTAAAGAAGGGAGAAATGAATCAACTTACAAACGCAGACTACTGAGGCAAGTCAGCTCAGTGTTGCCTGCATGTATATACTTTTAGGGCTGATCACTTGGACTCGGATAACCAATCAGAGGGCTCTGATAACCAATCAGAGGGCTCTGATAACCAATCAGAGGGCTCTGATAACCAATCAGAGGGCTCTGATAACCAATCAGAGAGCTTGGATAACCAGCTGCTCTATCAGTTGTTAATTGCCTACATCTCCTTACCTAGCAGTGGGATCCTAGTGAGATTTCTTCCGTCTACATTGGATGTCAACTGGTATGGAATTGTTGCGGTCCTGTTAGGGTAGGCGTGTTGTTGAGATTTCCTTGTCATAGCTGGAAGGCACACTCTCACAGCTGACTTCCTGTCTTTTAGCCCCTTCTTCCGTGATGTTCCCTGAGCCTTAAATGCAGGCACCACATTGCAGGTGTACTGTCTTCTTTCACCGTTCCCTGTTAAAGATGCCTCCCCATATTTTTCCCATTTCTCCTTCATATCCTTAACATACATTAATCTCAAATCTGAGAAACTACAGGCAGTGTTCACAGGTGCCCTGTGATATGCTGGCACACACAGTGGGAGATAACCAAGGCTGCAGTGAAGCTGTGCATTTCCACACAGGTGAGCCCTGCCAAAATACCTTGGAGTCATTTTCCGCTTGATTTGACTTTGATTTGACATACAGACACCTTTATTATTATTATTATTGTTGTTGTTGTTGTTGTTATTTATTGTTGTCATCATTGTTGTTTATTTCTTTTGTTTTATTTATCCAAATGTTTGCTGATCCCCACGTACAGCTCTACAACCCTATGGACTTTATAGTAAATGCTGGGTAGGAGGTCTAAAGGGCCATATGCTCAGAGCTGGAGTGGAGGTTGGCGGTTCGAGACTGCATCTCAGATGCTCTTGGGATAGCCAGCACCAGAACTGAATTAGAGCCCAGCCGGCAGCAGGCTCTCGTTGACAGCCTTCCCCCAGCAGGATGAGCCTAGGAGCTCCTTTCTTCCTAGTGCAGCAAGGCCCTTCTCTTTTATCCTGAATTCTTGGAAATGTGTTCCCCTATGGTCATCTGACTTCAGGTACACGGGGAAAAGGTCTTAAAAAGGAGAGAGAAACTGTGGCCAAAGCAGAGATAGCACTGAGAAGAAGAGTTACTTTAAAATACATGTACTAACTAAACAAATGAGAAATTCTAGACCAGAGGTGGCTCCGCAGGTAACGGTACTTGCTGTCCAGCCTGCCTGAGCTCAGCAGCTGGGAGAAGTGAGGCCTGCAAGCTGCCCTCTGACCTCCACACATGCCCTGTGGAATGCGTCCCCTCCTTAAATAAATAAACAAAAACCTCTGGCTGAGTTATTGCCGCATCATCCTCGCTATATAGTCTAGTCTGATTGATTGCAGTGGCTGCCACATAAGGCTGTGCCAGAGTGCAGGGTGCAGGGACACAGTACAGTGATCAATTAACCATGCCTGGTAGGACCATAGCCTGCTTTTCTTTTTCCTATAAGGCAATTAGCTGCAAATCTCCTCCCAAAGGTGACTGTGATTTTTGCAAAGCGAGGGATGGAAAGGGGAGGGGCAGGGAGGAGAGGGGAGGGGAAAAGAGGGGAGGAGAGGGGGAGGGGAGAGGAAGGAAGGGGAAAAGAGGGGAGGAAAGGGGGAGGGGAGATAAGGGGAGGGAAGGGACTTTCATAGTCTAGGGAGGGGACTGATGGGCCGGGTGTGTTAAATCCTACGTGGTGTAGATAAATACTCTGACACAGACGAAAGGGAAAATAAAGCAAGCCGTGAGTGAGTAACGGAGCAAGACAGAGAGTTGACTTTGAAGTTTAACCAGAGTTCTGTAGTTGCAAATACCCTGAATAAAATGGGGCGGGGGGGGGGGGGCAGAAATGCCTTGTGTTTCCCACCCTGGGACACTCATGGATGCTGTGATTCTGACAGGTCCTTTGTATTGCAACATCCTTGTGAGGAGAGACTGACATGGCCTCAGGGAACAGTGAATTTAGAAGCTTTCTGGGCTGGAAGTCTGCCTGGGATGTAGAAAGGAAAGGCAGTTTCTGATTTTCCCTGTCGGCCTAACTAGGGAGTTGCCCCGGGAAGCTCAGAGTACAGAGGGCAATGGCTGCATCTCATAACTGGTATGAAGATGAACCAAAGATCAGAGGAGCACAGAGTGTGGAGAAGACTTATGGAAACCTGGGGTAGCAGTTCTGGCTGGTGTGCCCCAGGAAGGAGTCAGAACAGGTGATGGAAATACCAGATGGCAGCCAGAGGCTTCAACGGCGTGCGTGAGCGCTCTACATAAAGCTAGGCTAGAAGCCAAAGGCTGCCTGTGCATATGCTAACCTAAGAATGTTCTGGACAAGATCTGTCTTCATCTTTGCATTGTATATGTGGGGAAAAAAGGACTGTCAACTGTCCCTGACTCTAGATTAAATGATGCGGGTAGTATCCATATAATCACATGTATATGCATGTATAGCTACATTTTGCCGGGTTGGATGTATACAGCGTTTTGGGCAGCAGGTAGCAGGGCTCTCTGGTGTCGATTAGAAGTTAGTTCTTTGGTTCTAGGTTTCTGACTAAGCCTTCTCTGTGAGTGGAGGAGAGACTACTGAGGCTGGAGAGACAGAACATAATGCTTGTCGGACTCCAGACAAGGAGGCAGAGGAAGCAGAGGACATTCACGGCGAGAACTCCTCCCCTTCCACACACACCCAGAGCCCTGGCCAAGGTCCCACAGGATGCAATCCCAACTTTCCACCATCTAGGATTAAAATAAGCCTCAGCCAGAGCTGTCGAGATGACTCGGTGGGTAAGGCCCTGGCTGTGCAATCCCTGACAACTGCTTTCAATCCCTAGAATCCACATAAAAGATAGAGCCAACTCTACAAAGCTGAGCTCTGACTTCCACACCCCCATACCAACCACACCACCACACACACAAACAGCACCAACATACTTAGACACAGGCACACATGCACAGAGACACATGCACACATCACCACCACCATCATCACCACCATCCTCCTCCTACTACTGATAATTACTACTACTACTACTACTACTACTACTAAACAGAATTCTGGAGCCAGTGGAGGACCCGTGCCATGACTTGGTGTCACTATAGTGTCAGGATTGTGTGTACTTGTTGTCTGTGCACTCAAGTGTAACTTCTTCTTTTTCAGTCTTTCTGAAAGAATCGTTCCATTGGCTTCAATTGCAAAGCTGCAAAGATAGAGGCTGGGAGCCTTGTGCTAACTGTCCTGCAGCTCAGGCTTAGCTGAGCAGCCCCCAAGTTTCGAGAAGCAGGAGCTCTTGATTTACAATTACACTGTGATGGATTACCTGGAGACTCAACCTCCAGGCAAACTGTGATTAACTTGACCAAAGACATCTGGGAGAGCCATCCATGGTCTGGAATTATGGTCTTAGTAAGCTGCCCTGAAACTAGACACCGAGGAACTAACTGCCTTTCTGCACGACGCCAGCAAGGGGCCTCTGTAGGCTAATCCAGTATTCTTTCTTCCTTCCCTCCTTCCCTCCTTCCCTCCTTCCCTCCTTCCCTCCTTCCCTCCTTCCTTCCTTCTTTTTCTTTCTTCTTTCTTCCTTCCTTTCTTCTTTCTTCCTTCCTTCCTTCCTTCCTTTCTTTCTTTCTTTCCTTTCTTTCCTTTCTTGAGGCTTATTACAAACAAACAAACAAACAAAAACAACAGACAAAACCAACAAAGAAAGAAGTCAGCTGCCACAGGGACAGTACACAAAGAAGCGCTGTGACTTCCCAGCTCTGCAGCTGCTTTTTCGAGAGCGGCCTTCATGTCTCTGGGGTCCTGGAGAAGAGCAATTAATTCCTCTGTGATTAGCAGCTGCTGAGGAAGGCCTGTCAGAACCACGGACTAAATCTACAACTGGATGCTTGAATACTCATGTGCTCCCAATTAGCTGGGCTCTGCTGCTGGATACAGAGAAGCTGGGTGGGGCGGGGCGGGGCAGGGGTGGGGGTTGGGGTGCTTTTCTCTGGCTATTATCAACAGTAGGTAAAGGTCTGAACAGAAGGCAGAGCTGCCATACAGGTGCTTACACCCTACTCTGTTGGCCTGACGTAGCCCCCTTTGTTCTCCTCAGGACCTTGGGAGCTTCCCAGCTTACTTGGTGCCATGGAGTTAATGATCCAGCAATGGCCACAGAGCTAGGACTTGGAAAGACACTAAAGACATTTTTTTTTAAAATTTAATAAGTCTCTCCCCTTCCAAAAGAGCCTTTCAAGAGACTGTTTGGGCTTAAAACAAAAACCTTTGGAGACATGCCTTCTTCTCCCCCAGAACACACCGGTCTCTAATCTAGGTCCATTGTCCTCAAGGGATTTGAAATGACTCTCTAACAGGGTCATTGGGACTCCAAGCCCCGTGGTACTTAGAACAAGAGGACTGCAGAGCATGTGGCCATTGAGCCCTACGTTGACAGTTTATGTTTGCTTAGTGCTTAGGGGTTCTCCAGGACACAGCAAAGAATGAAGAGGAAGTCTCTAGGTTTATAAAATAAGCCAATATCAAGATCAGCCAGGCATGGGGGAGTAGGCAGAGAGAGAGCTTTTCTTCCCAGGGGAGAATGAAAGCTCTCCTCATTCTAAATGTCTCAAGAAGCTCATCCTCCCAGAAGAATATCAACATAAATTAAGGGATTACGTTTAACTCCAAAGCATAGCGGAGGATATTAAACGGCTTTGTAAACACTGAAATTCTTATTAGAGTTTAAAACTTTCAAATGATTTGTAAGCATTTACCTTTAACAACAAATGAGCAGAGTAGGTACAGAAGGCCCAGCATAGTAGGGACACAAAGCCCAGCATAGTAGGTACAGACAGCCTTTGCTGTTACAAAGCAGCTGACAGAGGAAGACAGTTACTGTAGGTTGGGAGCAAGGGGGGCATCATGGAGGGCGAGGTAGGTTGTGGGAGCATGAAGTGGCTGGTCAGGCAATGCCACAGGAAGCAACTGAGTTGGCGCCCAGTTCACTGTTTCATTTTTATGCAGCTGGGGTCCCACCCAGCCCAAGGGATTGTGCCACTCACATAAAGGGTGGTCCTTGTCCTCAGCTAAGGCTGTCTGGACCTCAGGGAGGTATTTCCAAGGTGAGTCTAGATCCAGTCAAGCTAACAGTGAGGAGCAGCCATCACAGTGGCGGAGGGATGGAAGATGCGGTTACTGTGGGGTAGGGACTGCGTTCTTCCACTCTGTGTTTGCTGTTCTGTTCTGTGTTTGCTGTTTGCCAGCCTGCGGATGGCAGTGCCTCTCCTGATCCCGGGCCTTTATCTCATCCAGGAGTCTCTAGAGATATTCTCTATATCTCAGACTCTGTCAGTTGTTTAGTTGGCTTCTGCTGGTGAATTAGGGAAAAGGAGAAGGAAGGGAGAGAGGTAGAAGGTAGAGTGGCAGTGAGGGGTAGTACCCTTCAAGTAGCTGAAAAGAAAGGATCTGGGGGCTGGTGAGATGGCTCAGCGGTTAAAAGCACTGACTATTCTTCCGAAGGTCCTGAGTTCAAATCCAAGCAACCACATGGTGGCTCACAACTATTCATAATGAGACAAGATGCCCTCTTCTTGTGTGTCTGAAGACAGCTACACTGTACTTACAAATCTATTTAAAAAAAAAGAAAAGAAAAAGAAAGGGTCTGAGCTCATAAACAAGTCACTAAAGATAGCCACTTGAGCTCATAAATTTATCACTAAAGAAAGTGCATCTCCTGGCCAGTCTTTAGGTGTACCATAACAACTCATTCTGTCACCTCAGACAGGGCATTTCTCATTAGGGATGCTTAAACGGAAAATACACACACTCTGGAATATTTCTTCCCCACGTGTGCTGGCTCAGTTTTCATGATTATAATGAAATACATGAAGCTGGATAACATTCGGCCTCTGGTGAGGAACTCATGCTGGACGATCATGGTAAAAATAAAGGCAGGAGGTGGAGACCACAGAGGGACATGGGAAACTGAGGAAGAGCTGGGCTTATCCTTTGTGATAACTCTCTCCCAAGAATTCTCACAACTGGACCCACTCCCTCTAACAGAACTGTGGTGACCAGGCCACTTGATTGCAGCACTTGATTGCCTCATTGCCTCTCCCCAGGAACCAAACCTGCAAGAGAAGAAACCTTCATGTCCTCATTTGCAGCACATCTGAACCATAGCACAGCGGAATACCGAAAAACTTTAATAAGCAAGTCCAATCGTGGACTTACAATTCGGACCCTTAGAGATGTCGATAGCACTGCAGAATAAAAGGGTTTCTGAGAATACAAAGTCTGCATGGGTCCTTGTGTGCAGTCAGAACAAGGATACCAGACACTAGGGACTGTCAACTTGAGTCCAACTCAACATTTTAACATGTGTTTCCCTTAACACATGCATCTTTCTGTGTGTGTTGAAAGAAAGATTTTATTTCTCTTTAAGTTGGCTATTTCCTTTTCTTCTGGGTGCGATCTTGGAATCCATGTGGTGGTAGGGAGCCAGTAAGCAACCTCTTTTGTGGCCTCCTGTGGACATATATCAATACCTTTCCTCCTGTCCCTAATTCCCCAGGATGTATAGGGAAGCAACAAGAGAGTTGCAGGATCAATATACTTCCTCTTTGACACCAAACGCAGCTCTGGGCTGGGGAGTAGGCTCTGAGACAAAATGCCTGCCATGTAGGCACGAAGACCCAGATCCAGATCCCTAGCAGGCACATAACAAGCTACGAGTGGCAGGGTGTGCTTGTAATCCCAGCACGGTGGAGGGAGGAGCGGCCCCTCAAACCCATTAGCCAGACGGTCCAGTTAAGGCAATGGGATTCCTTAACAGAGTTTGTCTCAAAATAAAAGTAAAGTTAGAGAGCAAGAAATAGAAAGATATACCTCCTAACCTTTCCCAAACAACTGGGGACCAAGCATTCACATGAGACTGTGGGTGTTGGGGTTCCTGCAAGCATCATGAAATGATACACGTGAGGTGAAGAATGGAATTCAGGTTAGTACGAAAGCTTCCAGAGTCTGACCTCGTGGTTTATTTTTCTTACACATTTAAGCACAGTAAAACTTTGGGGGAAAGTCTTCATGTGACAGTTATTACAACAAAGCCCCAGAGCTATCTATATCAAAACTCCTCTGCAAAGTAGACCTCTATAGAAGAGCACCTATGAGCTCAGTAAGAGTGAGTTCTATTGACTGATGAGCAGTATTGACCACCAGTGTTGCATAACTAATTGGGGGCCCAACCCCTGGGAATGACTGGTTCTCCCACTCTCAGTAGTCTTTAGTTACCTATAGCTCTGTGTCTATGGTTGGGGCTCTATGAGATGTCCCTCTCCCACGATACCATATCCACTGGTGTTGTCTTTCTTTGGATCTTGTTTACGCAGACATATTGTTGAAGTATCATGGGTGTTGTTCCCTTTGATTCTAGGTGACAAAATCTTACAGTCCACTTCATGGTCTTCTGGCTCTTACCATCTTCCTGGCCCATCTTCTTCAATGTTTAGGTGCAGCAGTGTTGTAGATGTATCAGCTGGAGCTGAGCATGCCAGATAGTGGAGCTGAGCATGCCAGATGATGGAGCTGAGCAGACGATGAAGCTGAACATGTCAGATGGTGGAGCTGAACATGCCAGATGATGGAGCTGAGCAGATGATGAAGCTGAACATGTCAGATGGTGGAGCCAAGCATGTCAGATGGTGGAACTGAGCAGATAATGGAGCTGAATATGCAAGATGATAGAGATGAACATGCCAGATGATGGAGCTGAGCAGACGATGAAGCTGAACATGTCAGATGGTGGAGCCAAGCATGTCAGATGGTGGAGCTGAGCAGATAATGGAGCTGAATATGCAAGATGATAGAGATGAACATGCCAGATGATGGAGCTGAGCATTCCCAGATGGTGGAGCTGAGCATTCCCAGATGGTGGAGCTGAGCATTCCCAGATGGTGGAGCTGAGCATTCCCAGATGGTGGAGCTGAGCATTCCCAGATGGTGGAGCTGAGCATCCTAGATGATGGAGCTGAGCATTCCCAGATGATGGAGCTGAGCATTCCCAGATGATGGAGCTGAGCATTACCAGATGATGGAGCTGAGTATTCCCAGATGATGGAGCTGAGCATTCCCAGATGGTGGAGCTGAGCATTCCCAGATGGTGGAGCTGAGCATTCCCAGATGATGGGCTGAGCATTCCCAGATGGTGGAGCTGAGCATTCCCAGATGGTGGAGCTGAGCATTCCCAGATGGTGGAGCTGAGCATTCCCAGATGGTGGAGCTGAGCATTCCCAGATGGTGGAGCTGAGCATCCTAGATGATGGAGCTGAGCATTCCCAGATGATGGAGCTGAGCATTCCCAGATGATGGAGCTGAGCATTACCAGATGATGGAGCTGAGTATTCCCAGATGATGGAGCTGAGCATTCCCAGATGGTGGAGCTGAGCATTCCCAGATGGTGGAGCTGAGCATTCCCAGATGATGGGCTGAGCATTCCCAGATGATGGAGCTGAGCATCCTAGATGATGGAGCTGAGCATTACCAGATGGTGGAGCTGAGCATTCCCAGATGGTGGAGCTGAGCATCCTAGATGATGGAGCTGAGCATTCCCAGATGATGGAGCTGAGCATTCCCAGATGATGGAGCTGAGCATTCCCAGATGATGGAGCTGAGCATTCCCAGATGATGGAGCTGAGCATCCTAGATGATGGGGCTGAGCATTACCAGATGATGGAGCTGAGCATTCCCAGATGATGGGCTGAGCATTCCTAGATGATGGAGCTGAACATGCCAGATGATGGGGCTGAACATACCAGAACCAGTTGTTCTTTGCATTTTGACCAGTTTTAATGGTCTCCATCTGTTGTTGTTTTTTTTTAAGTCCCTTTGATGAAAGATACACTTATCTGTGGGTATAAGGATAAGTATTTAGAATGCAGTTAGAAATTGTGCAGGTCTAGTAAATTGGTGATAGTAGATTCTCCCCTTAGATCCATAACCTCACATAATATTTTTGACCTGGCCTCTATAAAACATGTTTGTCTCATGCCCTATAGATTGAGCCTCTGGCATTTACAGCACAGGAAAACAGGAAATGTAGACCAGGGGTAGCATTTCATCTCTTCTCTCTTCCTCTGTCCCTCTCCTGGACCTGGAGGTGTTGGAAAAGGAATGCCTAGAATACATAAGAAGGAGCCCATCCCCACAGCCATATACCACCCTGCTAGGTTGGCATCTAAATACAGATGTTTTGAGGCACCCAGTAGTTTGCCACGAGGCCCTCAGCCAGGGAAGCAACTAGTTAGTTATGGCAGGTCAGCCCCCCTGTGAAGCTCAGGATGGAAAGTTCTAGGTTGCATGAACAAGCTGAGAGTTATCTATTTAAACATGCCTTTTATCATATTTCTCAGTTATGTGAAACTAATGCAACACAGGATACTGAAGTCCACACAGCCTTCCAGAAGTTTTCTCCTAAGTCCCAGAAACAACAGAGAAATTGAAGAAAATACAACCCCCATCCTTTCTACTGCTCAGCCCCAAACTCCTTCGACTGTGTCGCCTTAATCACCCCCAATCCGTCAGCACAACCTTCACTGCAAACTGAGGGTCCCACCGCCCCTCACCACTTTTCTTTGAGCTTCTAAATCAGAACTCATACACTCAACCTCTACCTGCCTGAAACCCATCTCAACAGGCCAGCTGGGTTACGACAGATGGCCATCTCAAGTTCTACACTTACTTTCTATAAGAGTAAAGATCTGTGGCCCATAGAACTCCATCCAACAGGTGCCTTATGAGCTCTCTGACCTCATCATCGCCCACTGCGCTCCATTACCCCCACACCTTCAAATTTATGATTCCTCCATTGAAGGACACCTTTCTTGGCCACCCTACTTTCCTGTGATAGCTACCTTCTCAAGGATACTAGCCCAGATTCCTACTGTGATTTAAAGATCTCTCCCCCCAATTCATGTATTAGAACCATCTCAAAGTTCACATGTCCATGGTATCTGAGGGTGGAGGCTCGAGCTGGGATGAGGTCAAGAGTGGAGCCCCCAATAGCATGGGAGACTTAAGAAGAAAAGGATGGGCCCAAGGGAGCTTTGTGCTGTCTCTGTGTTAGGGCCTCCCCAGAGGCTGACTGGGGTGCAGCACAACCTCCAACAAGCCCATGGACACCCCATTCTCCAGAAAATATAGGCAATTAAACTCTTCATAAATTACTCCCCCTTGAATTGTGAGAGAAGTGGGAACCAAATGGAGAAGGGGGGTACTTCATTTTAATGAGGACCAAATTTGTTGACAGTCTAGGAAGAAGCACAGATTAGGACTAATGGAGAATTAAGTGGAGATCTTATGTTTTTATAAATAAATAAGTATCTCTAAGGTGGTGGGGAGGGCTTGATTTAAGGACAATTTTGTTCTTTCAGGTTGACTTCATGCAGTTTAAGACAAATGAACCCAATTTAAAACCCCGCTTTTCAGAAATAAAGGCAACACTCTGCTCCTGATCCCCTTTCTGAACTCTGGTATTTGTTTATCCAAGCAAATGGATTGACCCATTAGAGGCAGGTTTTCTAGAATTCCGTTTTAAAGTTGTACGTTGGAATCCATAGCCACATTTAATCACTGCTGTGGTCATGTAAGCACGAGGAAATAACTTGCAAAGGGAAGTGGCCTGGTGTTCAGCACAACCTGACAGTGGATTCTGATGCAAGATGAGCCCTACACTCATCTATGTCCCAGCTGTTTAAAGTCTCAGAGTAGAGCTGGGCGTTCTGAAATGCAGATTCAGTCCTGTAGGAGTCGTCAGGATCTGCTGGGAATATTCAAATGGATAATCTCAGAACTATGGCATGGGGCACATGGGAGAGGGGTCCCCATCATGAGAGGATGCTACAATTATGAATGGGGGTTTAAAAAAAAGAGAGAGAAGAAATAGGGGGATGAGTGTTCTAGAAATGTAACCTTGAAGAGGGAAAACCATCTGACACAGAACCCAGGCCCCTTCCTTCATCCACAAACACCGCCTCATCCTGTTCACTCTGGGAACGTTTGAGAACAGAGATCAGGGATGATCATCTTGAATTTGGAATTCCAGTGATCTTAATCTGCTTATGGTTTCTGTATTTGAGTGCACACCAATGCAGAAGCATTTTACCAACACTTAGGAGGGTTTATACATATGTGTGTGTGTGTGTGTGTATGTGTGTGTGTGTGTGTGTGTGTGTATTATACACATTGCTTTCCCATTTAAAATAAATGCATAGGATCATTGTAGAGTATTTGTATTTGGGGTATAAAGAAAACAATGATACCAACAGTGTTCTTACCACTTCATTGTAACATTGTGACATTATTTCTTCTCTTTTGTTTTTTTCCTATGTGTACTTGTATAGCAACTCCAGGTAACCCTCAAGATTACTTATCAGGTGTTTTCCTGGCCAGCCCAGGGGCCTCTGAGCATCTTGATGCCACCAAGTTAGTTCCCTTTGAGGCTGACAAAACTTTGTCATACCCTAAACATCTCCTTTGGGGGGTATTGCTTTTCCTCTTGCTTTTGAACACCCCTCTAGGGAGGGGAAGGGTGAGACCAGAAGAACATCCCATTTCACTAGCTCCAGTCTCTTTTCCTTCTTCCAGGGCCTCATTTTTTTTTAAAACTTCCCTTACGGCAGATCCCACAAGAGGAAGCTTCTCTGCTGATCTTAATCCCACAGATTCCTGGGGGAAAGAAAACTGACGCAAATCATGGCCAAATTAATGAAGTCAGGCTTTATTTGTGTGCACAGGCTATCTCTCCCTAAGGCATTTTTTCCAAGAGACCAGCATTGAACATTGAGAAGATTAGGGTTTCTATAGCTCAGGAGTAGGGGGTTCCAAATGGAGGATTTGACAGGCAAATAGGCAGGGTTACAGAAGCAGAAGACACATAGGCATAATGAACTGGTCCCAACTTACTGAAACAAAGACACAGTGACAAGGTGGCCATGACAACTTCTTGAAACAAAGGGATGATA
This sequence comes from Apodemus sylvaticus, assembly GCF_947179515.1. Classification (NCBI taxonomy): domain Eukaryota; kingdom Metazoa; phylum Chordata; class Mammalia; order Rodentia; family Muridae; genus Apodemus; species Apodemus sylvaticus. The sequence goes on from NC_067485.1 coordinate 7,221,266, forward strand.
GCAGTTTCTGGAACAGACCAATTCAGAACCATTTGTAGTTAAGGTTACAGGTGAAATATAGCCCAGTCTTTGAGAAACAGACTTAATCATAAACAGGAATGGGTCTACTTTTTGTTTTCTGTAAGATGGCTTTCAAGTCCAAAATGGAGGCAGCCTGGTTTATTATCCTCATGAGGCAAGGGTTGCTGCTCTGGCCTGGCAACCGGAGCCCAGCTTCCCCTTAGTTGTAGATTCCTCTTCCCAACTACCCAGGAGCCACAGGCAGTTTTGTTTGAGATAAGCCCATAAGCTGGCGTAGCTAGGCTAAGAGGGACTGGCATCTGCTGTAGTTTGTACAACTGCGATCTTGATTGGCTATCAAGGGGAAAGTATTTAAACACAGCCCTATCTGCAAGCAGAGGGTGTGTGCCCGCAGAGTACCTGGAGTATCAGAGAGGCTTCTGTGAAGCGTCTAAGCGTCTGAACAGCAGTGGGTGAATATCCTGGGGAAGAGGGGAGGGTGAGGAGAGAGGGTGGAGTAAGGAAGAGGTAGGGAGAAAGGGAAAAGGAAAAGGGGAAGAGGAGGAGAGAGAGGAAGAGGGAGGGAGGGAGGGAAGAGAAAGGAGAGGAGTGTGGGGAGCAGAGGGAGAATGGGAAGGGGTAAAGGGGAAGAAAAGAGGACTTTGTCAATGTCTAGAAAACTTTATTGACCCCTAGATAGTTGTTTTTTTATCATATTGCATCAGTCTCATATTCTCCTCCTCTGAGACAATTCAGATAGTGTTCAGAGAATTATTGTAAATCATCTTTATTAAAAAGTCATCAAAGACAAAACTATAGTTAGATAGCAATTTGAAGATTAAAAAAAAAAAAAAAAAAAAAAACGAAATAAAACTGTAAGTGGCTCTGTTCATCAGTACTGCCCCACCACAGCTGCACAGACTGGTCAAGCTCCAGTAGGAACTGTCATAAATTAAGTCAGTTATGCATAGACATCCACTGCTCAAACATTTTGCACATAGGATGGGCCTTTCTTGTTTAATTACTTCATTAAAAGTGTAAAATTGTTTTATCGTATTTTAGTTTTATCACTGTGTATTAATAACTACAAATCACAATTAATATAACTAGAAGGCACAATTTGTATAATACAATTATATATATATAATTTACCTTTTACTTGTTTCAGAATAATGAATTCTTTGTCTTAGAGTTTCTCAAAATTAACCACTGTGTGATGATGTATTTGTTACTAAGTAGCCATGAATTTAAACATAGCTTTTCTGTCTTTGAATACTTAGGATTTTAAGAAATTTAATCCTTACAACTATAGAAAATAAGGTTGTAAATATCTCAAACATGTCATATGCTAATTCAATTTAAAATACTGTCATTAATATTTGCATATTGTACTGGCTGGTTTTGTGTGTCAACTTGACACAGGCTGGAGTTATCACAGAGAAAGGAGCTTCAGTTGGGGAAGTGCCTCCATGAGATCCAGCTGTGGGGCATTTTCTCAATTAGTGATCAAGAGGGGAGGGCCCCTTGTGGGTGGTGCCATCCCTGGGCTGGTAGTCTTGGGTTCTATAAGAGAGCAAGCTGAGCAAGCCAGGGGAAGCAAGCCAGTAAGAAACATCCCTCCGTGGCCTCTGCATCAGCTCCTGCTTCCTGACCTGCTTGAGTTCCAGTCCTGACTTCCTTTAGTGATGAACTGCAATGTGGAAGTGTAAGCTCAATAAACCCTTTCCTCCCCAACTTGTTTCTTGGTCATGATGTTTGTGCAGGAATAGAAACCCTGATTAAGACACATATGTTGTAAAATATGTACAAAAATTTTAAATTGAAGGATATAAAAACATATATGCACACATATGTGTATTTACATGTTTCTATTTATAAATAGAATAGCGATATGTATGTGTCAGCACAGGTGTATGTGTATGTATTAATGTGTAGTCTCTTTTTATGCACATGTAACAAGTACATGAATTCTAGTGTTTGTTCTCTGCCATTTCTGAATATATTCCTATATAGACACTTTCAAAAACTACTGTCTAAAGAATGTAGGTTTTTCTTTTAGTGAGGATAGAACTGAAAGTAAGCATCCTTTTGAAAATGTAGAAGAGAATTGTTGCACAAGGCACAGTGAACTGCCCAGGTAATCAGCAGCCAATGCTCATACACAAGCAAACAAGATATATACACAAGTTGTTTATATACCTAAAATACACAAGCAAACAAGTAAAACTTGGCAGAATGGTAGATTTCAGACCTAAGGGATCTACACAAGGAAAAGGATAGAGACAAATGTATTGGTTCAGAGACATATTAGTGTTTTGGGAAACCTGTGAAGGAAGAATGGAAGGGATGGACCAAATATCTTAGGGATGGAATTACTGGAGTGAAGGATTGTGGGAAGACCTGGTCTGGAGCATGAGAATCCACATGAATGTCTAATGACACACCAGGTGACTTGAGAGGGAGAGTCATAGCTGAGTCCCAGGAAGAGACAGTTTTCTGTAGCACACGGACAGATGCTCGCTCGCTCGCTCGCTCAGGATTACCAAGAACACTTTGCACTTCAATCTGCATCTGCTTCTTACAGGGTTCCTTTCAATAGCACTTCTTCAGATTAATATTTTCCCCCAGAAAAGTGAATGCAATTTCTTTTCTATCAAGAAAAATTGTAAGGATTTTTGCCAATGACTTCCTTCCCAAGAGGACCCTTTAGTCACAGAAGCTAAAGGGCAGACACCTTGCTGTGTGGTGCCTCTGCCTGTAACTCAAGTCCACATGAAGATAGTGTCACAAGCTGAACACGCATGGGTATTCCCCATCCATGATTTCAGCCCGAACCTGTTACAACCCTCCTTTCTCTGTGTTCTTCGCCCTTCTTTGGTCCCAGTGAGCATCAACGGCAAGGATGCTCTAAAACTTTGTCCTCCTCCCTAGCTGAATCCCTCCTATTTCCCTCCCTATCGGAGGCCTCTGAGAATGGCCACCTGTACTGGGTTTTACCAAACCCCAGAGACAGAAGAAGAAGCACAACCCCATCAATAAGCATGAACTCATCAAACTTTAGGAACTTTTCTGAGACATGTTCATGGCGGGCACCTGGACCCATCTACCCTGCTAGTTTTGTGTTTTTCTTCTGTCCTTGCCGCCTGGCTTCCACCTCCTGACTCTCCCATCCCGCGGCCACATGAACCTCTAGGACAGTGAGCTATCCTGCTCAAGTTTGTCATTTGTCTAGAGTCTTCTAAAGCTTATTTTACTATAGCCTTGACCTTCTGCAGCGCCATTTCCACACGGGGCTTGCTGTGCTGATTGTGGTCTCATTCTGTTTCTCCCATATCCATGCAGAGGGGATCAAGTGGTAGAAACATCTGGCGGGCTTTGGCCAAAGCGAACATTGGATTGCAGTCAGCCCTATCAGCGGATCCCCACATCAGTGGCTTCAACCAACCACAGATACAAATATTTGCAAAGGGACTGCATCTGTCCCAAATATGTTCAGACTTTTTTTCTTGTCTTTGATCTGGAAACAATGTAGCACAACAAGTATTTACTCAGTTACTCTCAGCTTTATAAATAATGTAGAGAGGGGCTGAAGAGAGGGTGTGTGGAAATGGCGCATTGTGCCTTCCTGGAGGACAGACGTCACTCTTTGATGTTTGTGGGACATCCTGTGGTGAGTCCTCTGCAGATACTGAGAATAACTGTATGTGAGGACTCTTAACCATTTTTTAGTTTACCACATAGAACAACTTCATCTATAATGGGTGTCAGTGTTTCATCTCTACACAAAGCAAGCATTATACAAACATGGCTTCCCAGGAACATTGGCCCCCAGTCCTGTTCTCGATGTGGGGATAAAGGCTGTCTGAAGAATTGGCTATTGGTATCCAAGATCCTGGAGAAGCCTTTACCTACCCTAGTCCTTAGAAGTGACACCAAAAGAGATGAATCCCTTTGTGATAACACGGGCCAAACCTGAAATTTGTGCTCAGAGGCACTGGGACTATGAGGACTATGGAGTCCTCAGAAATAAAAGCAAAGAGACAAGGTTGTATCCTCTCCTAATATTAACCATTCTTATTTAACTTTTTTTTAAATTTCATTTTAGAGGTAGGGTGTTCTGTCTGCATGTATGTGTATCACCTGTGTGCAGTGCCTGCAGACGCCAGAAGAGGGCACCAGATTTCCCTGGAGCTAGAGTTACAGATTGTTGTGAACCTACATGTGGGTGCTAGGAATGAACCCCTGGATCTTGGCAAGAGCAGCCAGTGCTCTTAGCTGCTGAGCTGTCTTACAAGCCTCAGTCATTCTCAAGGGAGAACTAACTTTGTTATGTGCGTATTCTATTGCTTTTTCCCATAGGTACACTATCAGAAAGGACTTTTATTAATGAATCAAAAATAACTAAGAAGCACCGTGTAGCCTCGGGTTTTTCTACCCATGCCCAAGTTCCCAAAATAACGACTCTGAGACTTAATAGTTCATGAATAAATGCCTAGGCCAAAAGCATTGGCGTATTCCCGCTGGCTCATAACTCAATTATCCAATTTATTCTATTCTAAGTCCTGCCACGTGGCTAGTTACTTCTCAGGTTCACGTGACCAATTTCCTCAGAGTTCAGATTGAATCTCCTCCCATCTGATTCTATCCCAGAAATCCTCTCTCTACACTGGAACTTCCACCTCCCTATTTCCTCTCTCTTACAAGAGAGTCTCTCTACAGCATTGAGCTTTTGCCCCTAGCATGATGTAAGGACATCTGACATCACAGCCAGAGTCTGGTACGAAGCAGTGCTATGCCCAAACCTGGTACTTCCAGCAGGATCATGGCCTTTGGAGATGTGAGACTAATCACTGCTGGCCACTGGGGAAAGCTCCTGTCCTCCTATCCACTGTGATATCCTCACAGCAGCCCACCTCCCTCTGCATCCAGGAGCCGGCACCACAGACTCCTCAAATCCTCTCTCCCTCCCCCTCTGCCTCCCATCCCCCCTTCTCTTCCCCTTCCTCCTCCTCCTTTCTCTCTCCCCTCCCCCTCCCTCGCACTCTCCTGTCCCTCTTCCTGTCCCCCTCCCCTTCTCTCTGTGTGTAATATTTGCAAGGCACTTCTTTCCCTTCATCTGTGTCATTTACTGCTTTGTTTAAGAAGGGAAAGTTTTATGTATTCCCTCTTGAGAAGAAAAAGCATGGAGTCTGAGGAGGTACTGGTAAAACTATTTCTATCCCAATTGGTGACCAGTCTTGCCGGCCCCACTGAGGGACTGGGCTTTGAAAATGCTATTTATTAGATTATGTGGGGTCTCTTAAAAATCCAAAGAACTCTTAGATTGACAAAACATTTTTCCATCATCTGGTTAGTATTTCTGAGCCAGTGAGCTCAGATCTGTTTCCTCTGCAGCAGAGGAGAGGTCATTATTCAGCAGGATTCAGGAATGAGATGCAATTACGGGGCCTGAGCAAGGGGATAGATGATATCTCTTCCAGAGCCAGCCAGCATAGAAGGCTGCTTGTCTGCACTTGGGGGCCACTGATTGGATGTGACCTGTGTGTCTTCCAAGTGACTTATTGGGTGCTCTCTGTGTCTGTTTATTTAGAAAGAAAGCATTGTATGCCATGGTCCTAACAAGACAGAGCAACTGCAGCCCTAAATGGTAAGGATTTTCCGGGTGCACACAGGACTATGCCTCTCTATGCAGACATGTGCATGTGTATGTGTACACGCTCAAACAAACACATACATACACACACACACACACACACACACAGTACCCTCAGCCTCCTGGCTGGTGCCAGGGGAAATCTGAGATTTGAGCAGAAGCTGGTGGGAGGACCTGCACAGTTCAGTTTCTCCTTAGCTATGGGGACAGCGTGTATTCAGAAACTGCACTGGAATTTGGGCGAGGTGCCTGGCTCTCATATGTGCTTTCTTTGGCCTAATCTGCTTAATTGAGACCTGCTCTCCGACTGGTGCCAGCATTCTCAGCGCATGTGGGCACCAGACTGACTTTACCTCTGAGGTGACTGAGTGATGCCACAACCCCATCCCAGACTCCTGCCTGGGGGGAGGGGGGAGTTGTGTGTTCAAACAACTTGCCTGGAAATGAATTGAAATGTGTACTGCCTAAAGATAAGGGGTAAGTGTGCCTGCTTCTACACGGATCCTAGCGCTCCACCGATGGAGGTGTGTTCACAAAACACCCCTTTGAAAAGGGGGTTCAAGAACTGGCAGACACTGTTTCTCACCAGAAAGATCCAAACCTATCTTCCTCTGCTGAGCAGTTGTCGGGTTCCAGTATCCTTGGAGACTGCAGACAAAATCCCAGAGACATTACTTACCACCAGAGAGAAAGGTTTGTATGAGCAAAGGACTGCTATTGAGAAAGCACTGAGCAGGTCTATGATAGGCCTATAGGCAGTAAGCTCAGAGAGGGGACTCACCTTGTGCCAGGAGGCAGGAAAGCTGGCCTCTGGAAGAAGCCACCTCTACCTGGCAACTGTGAAGAAACTGCATGTGCACAGACATAGGCCTTCTGTGTTCGTCTCCTAGATGAGAATTCATATATAAAACATTCATGTATTCTGACTTGTGTGTTCACACATATACCTGATTATGAGGACTTAGATATCAGCAGGTAATACAGAAAATGGTGAGTAGAGCCAGTGAGCTCTACCCATGCAAGTGCGGCTATAACAGTCTTAGAAAGCCTACTCTATTTCATTAGTAGACATTCATGTTAATCACTTACTTTTACTAATGTAAAAGGTAAACTGAAGGTATACATTGATTATGTATACATAGGTATATAACTGTTTCAGGAGTTTGGTACCACCGAGGATTGAAGACATCCGTGGGGGATCTTCAGGCATGTACCTTGCAGTTAAATATATGGAGGTTGGGTGGGGTCAGAGGAGTGGAGAGGGCAAAGAGGGTGGGTATTTCCAGAGAGAAAAAATTTTAGAGATAGAGATAGATAGATAGATAGATAGATAGATAGATAGATAGATAGATAGATAGATAGAGATATATACACACAGGTTTAAGCATACATGTTTGTATTTAAGCAAAAATATTAGGATCTTTGAAATTATATTTTTTAATTATTAAAGTAATGCAGTAAATTTACAAAAAGAACTTAGTTGAGTTCACTTTTTGCTTTGTATGCATGTCCCTCTCGGTAAGGTTTTTGAGTATCTACCAAGAGAACAGATGTTCTGTGCCATGTGCTACATGTATGCAGTAAGGGAGACTGTTGTCTTTCCACTAGGTTATACATGTGCTTCTTTTAGCCCCAGCCACAGAGCTGACCTTTTCTACTCTCAAGGAAGTGTGGGAACAGGATGGGCTCTTAAGTAGAAAGCAGCTGTACCTAGGCTCTGTGCAGTGTCTGCACACCAAGCAGAGGGCAGCTGCAGGCAGAGCCCGACCTCTGTGCAGTGTCTGCACACCGAACAGAGGGCAGCTGCAGGCAGAGCCCGACCTCTGTACAGTGTCTACATACTGAGCAGAGGGCAGCTGCAGGCAGAGCCCGACCTCTGTGCAGTGTCTGCACACCGAGCAGAGGGCAGCTGCAGGCAGAGCCCGACCTCTGTGCAGTGTCTGCACACCGAGCAGAGGGCAGCTGCAGGCAGAGCCCGACCTCTGTGCAGTGTCTGTACACCGAGCATAGGGCAGCTGCAGGCAGAGCCCGACCTCTGTGCAGTGTCTGCACACCGAGCATAGGGCAGCTGCAGGCAGAGCCTGACCTCTCTCCTTCGAATCCTACCCACCCACAGGACCTGACCCTGTACCCCAAACTGGAAAACAATGCGATGCACCCAACATTTGGGTAGCTCCTCAGAGCATCCTTACCACAGCACTGACATGCCCTTAATACGAGACAGAGCATTTTCGTGACTCTGCCTAAGAAGTCTTAAAATAAAATCTAAAAGGATCAAACTACCCCCAAATAGTAGAACAGTATCCCAAAAATTTTAAAGAAGGTAATTTTATTCCCTAGCTTCCACCAAGGTTAAAGCCACACTGACCAGCCTATACTCAAACATCACAAGGCATAAAGTGTGACCAGGTGGCCGGCAGGAACGCTCAGCAGGCAAGGCACCTGGCTAGCATGTTCAGGAGCTGGAGTGTGAATCCCCAGAACCCACATGAAGCTGGTCACGTGTGCAGTCCCAGAGGTCCCACAGCAAGGTGACAAGCAGAAGCAGGAGAACCTGTGGGTGTTTATCAGCCTACACGACAGCAAAGCAGAAAAGAGCCTCCCTCTGACATCCACATGTGCACCTACACACACACACACACACTGCACACACACACACACACACACACTACACACACACACACACTGCACACTGCACACTGCACACACACACACACACACACTACACACACACACACACACACACTGCACACTGCACACTGCACACACACACGGTGGAGGGGAGATTACCAGGCATGCAAGGAAGCAGGAAAATATGAAGCTTAATGAGGAGGGGAAAAAAAATCAACCAACAGGTTAGACTTCACGAAAAAATTGTTGCTCTTTGTTTAAAATTTTTCATTTTTAAAAGCCCATTTCTTAGATGAGCATGTACACAATTGGCTTGGTGACATTGTTTGCATGTGTATGTGTCATTAGGCTCTGTGCTCATTCATTTCTCTCCCCCATTTTTATCCCCCGCATCCCCTCTCCCACGTGGACAATTTCTCTCTCTCTCTCTCTCTCTCTCTCTCTCTCTCTCTCTCTCTCTCTCTCTCTCTCTTTCTCTCCCAGATAGTTCCCCCTCCTCTGCTTTCTGATCACATACTCCATTCCCATCTCTTCCGCACCTTAAGGTCTCTCCCCGCTCTTTCAGTCCCCTTCCTGACCTACACACATATGCACGTACATAAAAGTTAAATCTGTGCTCTGCATGTGAACCAAAGCATTCTGTTTCCCCTAGTCTGGCTTATTACTCTTTCCACAATAATTTATAATTCTATCCCTATGTTGGTCTGTATATGCTCAGCCCAAGGAGTGGCACTATTAGAAGGTGTGGCCCTGTTGGAGTAGGTATGGCCTTGTTGGAATAGATATGGCCTTTTTAGAGTAGGTGTGTCACTGTAGGTTGGGCTTTAAGACCCTCATCTTAGCTACCTGGAAACAGTATTCTGCTATCAGCCTTCAGATGAAGATGTAGAATTCTCAGCTCCTCCTGTACCATGCCTGCCTGGATGCTGCCATGTTCCCACCTTGATGATAATAGACTGAACCTGTGACCCTGTAAGCCAACCCCAGTTAAATATTGTCCTTTATAAGAGTCATGGTGTCTGTTCACAGCAGTAAAACCCTAATGAAGACCATCCCTTTACCTGTAAACAAAATAGATTTACTTTCCTTGACCCATTCATCTGTTGAGGGACATGTAGGCTGGTCCCCTTTGCTGGCCCTTGTGAACAGTGCCACGGTGAACATGGATGAACAAGTATCTCTGCAGTACATTGAAAAACACATGTACAACCAAGGTGTGTGAATGGGTCATGCTGTAGACTTATTTCTAGCTTCTGGAAGAATCTACATATTGATTTCTATGAAGGTTGCTCAAATTTACATTGCTATCACTAAGGGCTGAGGTCTTCTCTCCCCATGTGCATGCCAGTGTCCATTGTCCGTTTCTTGATCGGTGTTGTTCTGACTGGGACAAGAAAGCAGTCTTCGTTTACATTCCCTGATGGACAACGGTGTTGAACACACTCAAGCATCTATTGGCTAGAAAGAATACTCAAACAACACTCGAAAGTATCTCTGCTTTTGAGAGATGTAACTCAGTTTCTTAGCCCATTTACTGATTGTTCTTCTGATGTATGAGTTCCAAAGTTCTTTACACATCCTTAATATTGGCCCCCTCCCTGTCTGATGGTGGTGAAGGCCATCTCTGTAGGTCTTCCCTTCACTCTGGTGATCCTTCTTTGTTGATCCTGGTTTTATTTTCTCTGCAGCTGGAGCCTGCAGCAGAAGACACTGGCCTGGGCCTATCTTAACTGTCTCCCCTTTGAGTCTTAAATGTTGAGGTTCTACATTAAGGTGTCTAATTAGTTTTGAATTGATTTTTGTTTAGGAGTGGATCAAGCCTCATTCTTCTACATGTGAAAGCCAGTTTCCCTAGCACATCTTTGGTGTAGTTAACTCTGAGATGGAAGAGACAGTCTTCTCTCAAACACAGGTTTTGACAACATTGTTAAAAAAAAAGTAGGTGACTATAGTTGTGAGGTAATTTCTGTGTCTTCTCTTTACTTTATTGTTCTGCCTGACTGTTTCTGCCAGTGCCACACTGGTTGTGTTACTATTGCTTTGCACTGTAGTTAGAGATCAAGTGTTGCAGCATTCCCTACACTGATCCTTCTGCTAAAGCTTGTCTTCACTTTGGCGACCTTGTATGCCTACTTGTGAATTTAGGACTGTTATTCTGATATTTCTGTGACTTTGAGTGAGCTGACATTATTTTCTCTAATGAGTTTTAGTATTTTTATTTCCTCTCTATTTTTTGATATCTTGACAAATATCATGGGAAAATTTTTCCAATCATTTTTATTTTGGCATCTCTGTGCATCTTGTGTTTGCTTGACTCTCCCCCTCTACACTTGGGGAATTTTCTCTGTGATTTCACTGTTTATCTCAGTTCCAACTATCCCATAAAGTCTTAAATTTGGTCTCTTGGTCTCACCCCAGAGTCCTTGGACCCTACAGCCACATTAGTTTTCTCCTTATTGCTCTGTGAATGTGCATGATGTCAACTTGGTTCTCGGGCCTGATGACCTGTCTTAGGAGAGCCCACAGCTGCTGTTTTCTCCATTTTTTATCTGATTCCCTGCAGGTTGCTTGTTGTCTAACATCTCCAGCATTTCTGTGTGTTTGTCTTGTCTCAGAACCCCACTCTCCTTTCTAAAGCATTCTCCTGTGCTGATGACCTGTGGCTCATGCATGTGGTTCAAAGTCTCATACATATCACTGACCATTCTCTCTACGCTGCTAATTCTCCTATCTGGGTCCTGGACAGAACTCATCTGTTTTTCATATCTTCTTCCAGGTCCATGGATGGCTTTACCAGTTAGTTTTTGAAGTATTCTTCTGGCATTGTACCCATGTCAATATGTTTGAAATCAGTACTTGAGAATCTTCTCAGGGAGTCAATAAAACATTACAGCAATGGCCTTTAAATTTTTGAGAACCTCTTGGACAAAGGTGACTGGGAACTCAAAAGAGGGCTTCCTGTGCTTGCTGTTGGGGTTTTATTAGGGAGTCTATGGTTTTGGGGTAAAACATTGTCAGCCCTGATGGAATGAACTAAAATCCAAATTGGAAGACTCACCTGTGATCCTAATATGGAGGCTGAGAGATACATGTTTCTAACCTGGGTCTTGGCATGGAGATCTTGAGGTATAGTGACTATAAATCCGAGATTAAGACAGGGAGATCTCTGAGTTCAAGGTCATCTGGGATTAAAGGCATGGTGGCACACACCTTTAGCCTGGGCCATACCTTCTTACTAGAGACCTACATAAGGACCTTAGAAGAAGGAAGATTTACTCTCTTCTTCACCTGCTTGACATGTGGGACTGAGCAACTGCTAGATCCTTGGACATCCATCCACAGCTGCTGTTGACCATTGTTGGGGAGTTGGACTAAAGACTATATGTCACCAACAAATTCCCTTACTATATAGAGACTACCCATACATTATGTGACTCTAGAGAACCATGAGTAATACACTATATATGTATATGCTATGCTACGCATAGGCATATATGTTTATTATCACTGATACCTTCAGGCACAAGGAAAGTAACACCAGATGAAATTATAAATCTACACAAGAGTGTGTGTATGTGTGTGTGTGTGTGTGTGTGTGTGTGTGTGAGAGAGAGAGAGAGAGAGAGAGAGAGAGAGAGAGAGAAGTCATATAACCACATGATAAATATATTTTCCTACAATTTATTCTGAAATCTCATTGTTTAAACAAAACTTATTTTTAAATTATGTGAGGTTTATAGCAGGCAATAACAAAATGAATTGGCGCCAAACTACCTTCTAAATATTTAGGTTTATATCCAGTGACAAATGCTACTCTCAATCTTACACAGGAAGCTTCTCTTTGCAGTGAATGGTGAGGATTGCAGAATTCATGGATGCTTAAGGTGATGAGAAGAGGTGACCTTTCAGTGCCTTAAGGAAGACATCTATACCATGCTCTGTAAGGCTCAGAGGACAACCCAGAAGAACGGCAGAAAGAATCTAAGAGCCACACTATAGGGAGAAGGGCTGTAAGTGCTGGCTTCTGTGCATGGTACAGCCTTTGAAATTATGATCTGGCAGCAGCTGAGGTTGTCTGCACAAAACTGGACCTGTTAGCAGTCAATCATGGATCTGGGAGAGACTTATACATCACTACCTCCTGCTGAACTATAGCTTCTGGTGACTTCTAAGAGAGGGACACTAATGGTCTTCAGTTGTGTGCCCACTGGTAAAGCAGCAGGCTCCAGCAGATAGCTCCTAACCTGTGGTCACACAACAGACGAGAGAACATGAATATGAAAAAGGGAACTGGGAACCATGGGATAGGCAGAGAGAGGATGTGGAGAGATCAGAGAGGGCAGGGTGCATGTGAACAGGATGCATTGTGTGCGTACATGAGAGGGTGCAGTAAAATAAGCACGGAAGGACCAAAGGGTAGCATGATGAAGCCCTTACATTGTATGTAAGTAGAAAGTACATGGTGGTGAGTTAAATATAAACCTGTAACCAATCACCTGTTTGACAAAGTATAGATCTCAAGGTAATATGCTAACAACAACAACAACACAACAACAAACAGCAAAACAAAAATTCACTCAGTCAAAATTGATTAGAGGGATTTTTGTTTGATTTGGTTTGGTTTTGGTTTTGGTTTTGGTTTTTAACAGATAAGCAAGAAGCCCAACAGAAACCAAGTCCCAACATGGTAATTTTAAACTTCATTCACACGAATAACCAATTGAGTGTACACTGAGGTACCGGAAAACGAGAAGGAGAGCTGAAGGTGTAGCTCAGTGGGAAAGAGACCCTGGCTTCCACCGCCAGAGCCATAGAAACAGAACATGAGCCTAAAACACAAGCTGGAATAGAAGGGTCAAGTCCATGAGGAAGTGAAGCACAGTCTCGAGTGTGATATAATCTGATGTGTGGGGCAAATGGAAGGATGCATCCATTAAAGAGAAACAAGCAGGGGGCGGGAACTGGCCTTTGACCTATGAATCTCCTGACACATAACACAACTTACTACCAGGTGTTTATGAGTGTTCTGTAACTAACCACTTAAAGAATATACATAGTATGCACTCACACATAGACATTATTGTACATGCTGTATTTCAAAACAGAACTCCTTAAACAAATTATTAGATCATTTAAAGTAAGTCAATACTTAGTGTATATATTAAATCCCCTGAGAGTACCTAGTCAAAGCCACCATGTAAAGCAAAGAAACTGGGAATCCGATTCATCACTGTCCAGCCTCGGGACGCCGCAGCATCCTCAGCTGGGAAGACTCTTAGGTTCTTGCTTCTCCATGGCCCTGGTACCAACAGGCATTCTCCTGGAGAATCTTCGGCTCCCGCACTCTGCGTGGATATCCCTGTCATCCCTCTGTGTGGAGATGGTCACCTGATTACTACCTGGCACGCTGGGATACCTCACTGTGGCATCTAAAGTTGTACTGCTTCAGGTCAGTCTGAGACTACTGTGTGGTGGTGTCCCCGTGAACAAACTGCTCACTCTCTTGGTCTGTCTCCTCATCTGAAAGTAGGTATAAGACATGGCTATAGAGTAATCTAGGGCTTGTAGCCAGGTAATTAATTTAACACATGTAGTGCTTAGAAAAACGTCGCATGTTGGTTTTAGCTATTACTTTTATTAATAGATTAAGTTGATTGCATTACTCTCAAATGTTTGATATTGTTGCTTTCGCTCTAGAGGCACTCCTACTTAGGAACTGTGACCTCTGTTGAAAATCTGAGACATAACCTAGAATAATTTGAGCTTTATTTTCATGAATGTCGCTCTGCTCCCTGCCCTCTTCATTTCTTATTTTTCTATTATTGTTCAGCACAAGTATGATAAAAATTACCCACATCTGTTATTTATCTTTCTGCCCGGGGCAAGGCAAATGTGTGTAGTTCCCCTCGAGATAACAGGAACCATATGGAGCCGATGGAATTATATGTATTATCAGTTTACAAATTTGAATTTTTCTAAAGATTGTCCACAGGCTGCCCTGAGGTCTTAGGTGTAAGAGTTTGCTCTGGCGTGTTTGTGCTCGGCAAAGCACTGGTGTGAACACACTTGTGACTGGTGCCTCCCTGTAAGTAAGCGGCTTCATTGTGGCTTATGGTGAGTTTTCAGACATTACACCTTAGGCTTTAGAAAGCTCCAGTGCCCAGGCCAACTTAAGTTAGGATCTGTTGAGCAGAACCAGAAGCATCAGGTTTTGTTTTTCAGTTAGTTTGTTTGTTTTAGTTGTTGCCCTTCCAGATAAAAATATTGATTGGTGGAGCTCCACCAAGAGCTGCAGAGGGGAAAAAAGACTCAATTGCATGGCCAAAGGAAGTGCAGTGATTTGTGTGTATGTGTTCTAATTCCACCACATACATGTTACTCATGTCCCAATTAACCCTAAAATGATGTCCCTCAAAAATATACTTAGAAACACAAGTATTGATGTGACCAGACTCAGAGAATTCACTCTTGCTTATAAGAGAAAGAGAGAGAGAGAGAGAGAGAGAGAGAGAGAGAGAGAGAGAGAGAGAGAGAGAGAGAAACTCATTCCATTCATCCAATTTTCAACTCAATTGCTATTCATTCAACAAGCTCCATCCTGGCCTTAACACAAGCTTTGTGTCTGTCACCCTTAATCACAAGCAGTTGGCCTTCAAACAGAGACCAGAAAGTGACCCAGGAGTTACGTTCCAGACACCAGCTGGCTCCAATTCAGCATCCTAAAGGGAGCTCAGCCCAACAGTGGGTCACTTTTCAGAGGATGGTCCTGTGGACGCCGCTCTGAGGACAGTCTGCTTTCATCTCCAGTGGGCATTTTCACCCCGTGGAAACCTCTGGGGCCATAGTTCCTGACAATGGTCTCAGTGTCTACGAAACATTTTCCCAAGCTGTCTCTCATGGCGGAGGAACAATGAAGTATTTGAAATCTGACCCACAGCTTCATTGCCTTCCAAAGTCAGGTTCCTCATCTTGCATTTCTGAACATTTATTTTTAAAGTTTTCATACAAGTATATATTGAGCATATTCACCCGTAGCCCTGACCCTTCCTTTTCTTACCTCTGCCCCCTTTCATTAATCCCCTTTGTCTCACTGGACAGTTGTTCTTCTTCAATTAATTTCCTTTTAAAATACATGTTTCTCATTCTTTGAAAATTTTATATGTGTGTACAATGAGATATGATTATATCTAGCCTCCATTCCCCTCCCCTCCCTCTCTGTCATCTTCACAACTCCCCTCCCTCTCTATCTTCTCTATATCCTCACAACTACTCCACCTCCTAAGTCCATGTCTTAGTTTATATCTTGATAACACACTAAGTTTATCACTGTTCACAATATGTGTAAATGTAGGACCATCCACTAAAACATGGGACACCCACTAGTGGCCACGCCCTTAAAGAATGACTTTCATGGCCTCTGTGCCTGGCAACTGCTAGTAGCTCCTCGGTATGGATGGGCAGTCATCCAGCCATCTATGCTATGGTTTTGGAGGGCTTGACCTTGTGCAAGTCGTAGCAAGACAACAGCCGCTAGGAGTTCAGGAGAGCCACAGCCGCGTCATATCCAGAGGACAGCATTCCATGGCCCTCTCCGCGTCATCCAGCATTCCACTCATTATGCTTCCTCTCCTGTGATGCTCTGGTAGCTTTGGGGCAGGGAGGGGAACACAGACATCCCTTTTAGTGTTGATTATACAGTCACTCATTCTCAGCACTATGGCTACTGTCTGGATGCTCTAACTGCCGCCCACAACTTGTAAGTTCTCCAACTACGGTCTTTTAATCCAGTCAGTGTAGGATCCTGGTTGTCAGCCTGACACACCTGGGGTGGCCACCTACTTTCCCATGCTCCCTGAATGTCATGTTGCCCGATCTGGGCACAACCATGATACTTCGTTCTCATAGACAACATTTTATTTAGGACTGTCAAGCACTTCAGCTGGATGCTGTGAAAGTTCAGACTGAATTCTGATTGTCTTCCTTTCCTTTCCATACCAGATATGAGCTGAGAGAAGCACATGATGATGGTCTTTGTAAGTACAAGGATTCAGACAACCAGCCGCTCCACCAGCAAATGGTGCATGCTCAGGTTTCAGTGGGTTTATTTCCAAAGGATCTGTGACAATGAGACTGATCACACAAGCACACACACACACACACACACACACACACACACACACACATACAAACACGCGCGTGCACGCGCACACACACATACACAACTGTCACAGAAACCACCAAAGCATGTACCTGAAGGCACAGCTCCAGAGAGGATGAACAAGAAAGAGCCCTGGAAGCTAGGAGGTTCAGACCAGCTTTGATGATACTCCAAGACCTCAGATATAAAAGGTAGATAAGTAAATAAATGGTATAGGAAACAACATACTTAAAACACTTAGGACAGAGCCTGGAGCGTGGAATGTAGTCCGGCAGAAGCCATTGTTAGTAATCTCTGTTGTTTGCGCTCTGTCATTCCCCAGATCACAGGGCTGGGAGACAGCGGGAGCTTTTGGAATACTTGTTCACACTGCTTCTTGCATTGCTTGCTCACACACCCTCTCTGCCAGCCTCTCTGAGCCCCAGGATCGCAGTGACTATTTGTCTGACCTTGCTATTGGGATGTAGCATAAGGCCTTAGGTGTCAGCTACATCTAGAGGAGCCAACTGGCTCGTAGCTAAGTTTTCAGTCTTTCGTCCTCTGGACAACTCATCCACAAATACAACTGAAAAGAGGGTGAGCTCTGTCTCGATGTTCTTTTCCGTAGACAGATCTAAAATCCAGCAAATTTAGTCAAAAAGAGTTGATGAGCTCAGTCAGAGAAGGAGAAAAATAGGTTGGAAGCCAGAGAGAAGATCCAACTGTGCCTGTGGAATGGTCATTTGTGCTGCTACCTTTTCAGCAGCATCACAACAACTTTAAGATAATATAGTGAGGAGACACTTAAAGCCTCCGTGTGGAATGTAAAGGCTCTTGTGACAGCCCTTATTTTCTTCCCTGCCTTGAACAAATGAGGGTCCCGATGCTTCCTGGATGTCGAGTGCTTGCTGGGTCCTGTGCGTGCTATCTAACGGTGATGCCTTCCATAACAGCTATTTAAATTAATTAGTAGCTTAAATATCAATTATTTCATAGACAAAAATGAAAAGCAACAGCCACAGCCTCACTCAGCAATTCTGCAATGTCTCCCAAGACCCGGGCTCTTTCCCAGCATCCCTCCCACCACCCTCAGCAGAGCAGATTCCATTCTGCACTCAGTCACCTCACAGACTGAAGATGGCGGCAAACTCTGCAGGTGCCATAAAGCAAGGAATCAAGTAGCTGCCAAACAAGGCGCCAAGTGACTAACTATGAGCAGATTACAAGTGTTACAGATCGGAGAAGCTAAACAGTGTCCTTGGTGTTCTGCACGTGGTTCAGGAGCAAGGCAGAGATGTCATACTCAACACCTTCAAAACCTAACCAAGAATAAGAGATTTAAGGATAAAGGGGAGAGGGGATTTTTTTTTAAGATTGGAGGCCAGGGCATTCCAGGAGAAAGAAAGGGAGGGAGGGAGAGAGGGAGGGAGAGAGGGGGGGAGGAAGGAAGGAAAGAGAAAGAGAGAGGAGGGAAGGAGAAAGAGAGAGGAAGGGGAAAAGGTGAAGAGATCATTTTCAGATCCTCATGATAAGCCGAGGCAGTGTGTTATTGACGCTGTGTAGGGTTCAGCACGGTTGACTACGGAGAACACCCCAGACCCGAAGGTCACAGTGAGTCAGCAGTCAATGCCTTGGCTTGTTCCTGTTCTCCATTTTACATGTAAGCGCACACAGCGTGGCATTTGGAATGAATACTTAACACAGTGAACTGCCAAGCCCGACCCCAAGTGAGGAGTTTCTGGGCAGCCGGAAGGAGTGAGGCCGCGGGTGCCCACCGACTCCTCCATTCATCTCGCCGAGGCAAGTGTCTTCCGACTGGAGTAACTCTCCTGCTGTGCTTTCTCTGAGCCCCTCATAGACAAGCCTCATATCTCCCCACAAACCTACCACCGTCCAAACTCCTACTGAACCAAACATCTGAAGCCCCAGGAGTAGCATGTGATGTGTCCATGTGCTGGTGAGCAGGTCACCTAGACTCCATGAATACCTTCACTTTCCGACCTTCATGGTTGGCCAGAGAGGGTTGGTCTGAGTGTGGGGGTGGAAACTGGGTTAAGAGGCACATTGATCATTCTACATCCTCAAAGCTCTTCCTACTGCAGACGTCTGTTCAGGAATTCTCTGTGACAAGGAATGATAGGAAGAATACATTTTTTAAAAAGCAAACATCAAAGAACCCTCTAGAAGTTTTTCTTGGGACCAAGATGACGTTTTGTGGGCCAGTAAAGCTTCAGAGGAAGCTTGGGTCCACCATTGCAGCTTTATACAGCCTGTCAGCTGCCGAGGGGTGGCTCTCTCCTCTACACTTCTGTTTGTTCAAGACATGTAGCCAGTGTGGCCTGCTGAGGGTCTGGTGGTAAAGGAAACATCAGCACACTGGCAGTGTGAGGTGGCACAGATGGCCATCTTGACTTCCCCTGAGTTCTTATCCGGGCCGGCACATCTCTACCTATATCAGATTGAAGCTGAAGAGCAGACTGCTCCAGGCCTCTGTGGTCCAGCCTGTGAGAGGAGATAAGTGGCAAAATTGAAGATGGCCCTCAACAGCAGGGAGCATCACACACGTCCCCCAGTGTCACAGGTCAGACCTCTGCACCATGGCTGAGAACACTGTTGCCCACAGTGTCTATTGAGTAAGCAAATACAGATACTCCTCAAATTTCTTGAGACTAGCATTGGAGTTGCGGGTGGGAAATGGTGTTATATATTTTATCAAAGGCTCAGATTAATTCCTATCCAATTAGAACCACTTCCCAAAGATGTCAAAAGACAGGGAAGCAACAGAAAGATGGAAAGCGTCTCCAGCAGGCAGCACACCACAGTCCTCACAGCCTTCTCTTGTCCACCCCAGCCCAGCCCCCTGATCTCTCTTCTTTTCATCCAGAGCCCTGCAGAGCCGCTCCAAAGGACCTCGGGTGACCACAGAGCAGGATGGCATCTCCCTCTGAAATCCAGGGAGCAGCTGGTTTTTTACTCATCAGCAAACAGAAATGTCATTTACTTAATTCTCTGGGCATGCCTGCACCCCAGAGCTGGGTCTACTGAGTGAATATTTCTGTGCACAGGCTCCTTCTTCTTCTTCTTCTTTTTTCCACAGACTTCTAACTTAATAAGGAACGGCTGGATACTGTAACTTTTTGGCAGAGAGAGAAAAAAAAAGAGAGAAGAGGGGAGAGAGGGGGGGGAGAAAGGGAGGGAGGGAGGGAAAGGGAAGGGGAGACTTTTTCAAGACTGAATTGTTTATGCTCTTTGTCTGGCTGGTGCCACCTGACCCCCTGGGAAGGGTAGGGTTTCTCCACATCCATCACGCCTACAGAAGGCTGTGTCAGGAGCCCCAAGGCCCTCCCCCTGCCCATCTATGACTGATGAATCACTGCAGTGCTCTGAGACACCCAGGCTGGGCTGGAGAAGGTGCATTCCTGCCTTGCTCGCTTCTCAGGGCACTGTTGCTTTTGTGAGCACTCCTCCCTGTCTCTGCATCTCTGGCCTCTCATCTCCTCTCTGTGGAGACCTTCCTGGTGTACCTATGCGAGGGATCGCTTTCCCAAAACTGTGGTCTGAAATCATCGGCATTCCAACCTGAGTAAAATGGCTGTGCTTGTCATAAACTCAGGCCTAACCATTAACGCGTACCAGGATCCCAACGAGCGTTTTGCAACACAGGGATTTGGGGAGGCTGATGTCAGGCCTGACATGATATTAATCTGGTAAGAGCACAGACATTTCTCCAACCTGGCTCTCCCCCCAGGAAAACACTGTGAATGGCTGGGCTTTGGGTTTTTGTTGGAGCTCAGTGTCTAGTGTGCTGGCAGAGTCCCAGCCTGATTTATAAGCCTTTTGAAGCGACCCTGCTTATCTGCTCAAGTGAAATTTAGATAAGTTCCTCTGCAAGTAGAGAGCTGGCTGAGCTGAATTGCAGTCATTAAATAGTCCTGGAAACTCCGTCAGGCACCAAAGCCAGCTCATCTTAGTCCTGCATCGAAGAATCTTGAAGGGCTGGGGACATGGGCACACTATTTCATCGCTAAGAATCCGAAATTAATAAAGGCATTCTTTACTATCTCATCTGATAAGATGCTGGCAATTACTAAATGGCTGAGTCTACCGAATGAATTTGGTTCCTCCCCCTAATTACAGCAGTTCTGGAAAGTCCTTTACACACATACACACACACATACACACACACACACACACACACCATGTACCAGAAACTACAAAACAGGCTTGGTCCCAAAACTAGAGCATGCAAAGTTGTCGAGGGACAGTGACAGCCGGAGGAAGCTCGTCCTGTCTAAAGGTCACCCACTGTTCCATACCCTGAGGAACACAAACCTGACAATTAATTTTTCTAAGTCATTGATTCTGATGCTTGGGTGGAAGCAGTGAATGATAGTCTCTGGCTCAGCTGTAAACCAAGCAACATGCATGCAGAAGGATCTGTCGATTGCACAGTATGGAGGTATGACCCTTAGCAATCCGTAGTGTTTCTAAACGATTACAAAAGTGTGAAATCCCACAACGTGGAGAAATGATATGCAGGAGATGGTGACATTAATTATGTTAGTTTGATCAATAAACATGGCACATTTGTATCAAGTTAATCAAACTGCACCACACAAAGCACACACCAAAAACGTACAGTCAGCCCTGCAGGTTTAGGCCTGCAGATCTCGGCACTTTGGAGACTGAGGTGGGAGAACCTTCAAGGCCAAACGAAGCTAAACAGCAAGTTTCAGGCCAGCCTATAAAGTGAGCTTCTGTCTTAAATATCTGTCAGTCAATTAAGCTATCCAACCATGAACAAAGATATCTGACTTCTGAGTTTGGAGCCATGTGACACTGTGTTTAAATATCTGCTACAGACTAGTACCTGGGGATTTGTCTCTGTCCTCACAACCCAAAGCTATGTGAGTCAAGAGATGTCCCAGCACTTTCATAGAGAATGCTGAAGCAGGCCTTCCTTGTCCTTCCAAAGGTCCTGAGTTCAAATCCCAGCAACCACATGGTGGCTCACAACCATCCATAATGAGATCTGAAAGCCTCTTCTGAGGTGTTTGAAGACAGCTACAGTGTGCTTACATATAATAATAATAATTATAAAAATATCTTTAAAAAAAAGAAATGCTTTGGTCATGGTATTTCCTCACAGCAATAGAACATTAACTAAAACAACATTTTGATGTGTGTGTGTGTGTGTGTGTGTGTGTGTGTGTGTGTAGCAATTCATATGTGAATTCACACCCCATGCCCCTTTACCAGTCAAGATGGTGGAGAAGAATGTTTTCTGCTTGTGCCTTGACCAGATGAGGAGAACCATGCCTGCTCCCAACCAAGCAAAGCTGAGTTCTGCCAGTGTCTTTGTTGTTTTTCTATTGCTGTCATGAAATACCATAACCAAGGAAACTGGTAAAGAAAATGGCTTAATTGGATTTTTAGTTCTAGAGGGTGAGAATTCACTGGTGGCAGAGTAAATGCATCACAGCAGATGGCTGCAGCAACAGCTGGGATCTCAGGTCTCTACCCACCAGAAGGCAGAGCTAACTCAAAAAGCAAATAGTCCTGGAACCTCAAAGCCACTCCCCCCACTCAGTGACACCCCTCCTCCAACAAGGCCATACTTCTAATCCTTCCCAAACAGTTCCACCAACTGGAGCCCAAGTATTTTAACATATGAGCCTATGGGGCCATTTTCACTGAAACCACCATAGCCAACAACCCAAACATGGTGGGGATGAGGGGGCTCTGAAGCCCTCTGACTTCCTGATTCTTGACAGATTATAGGACACCATG
Organism: Apodemus sylvaticus; assembly: GCF_947179515.1. Classification (NCBI taxonomy): domain Eukaryota; kingdom Metazoa; phylum Chordata; class Mammalia; order Rodentia; family Muridae; genus Apodemus; species Apodemus sylvaticus. Next base: position 7,243,477 of record NC_067485.1, read on the forward strand.
TTGGGAGCTGACACACTTTCATGCTGTTTCTGCTAAGCTGGTGGTAATTCGTTGCTGCAGTCATAGATTATGAATAAGAACACCACTTGTCTTTTAGAGTCACTGTGTTCCCAGTCTGTGTACAGAGTGCAGCCACTCCACTCCCAATGAGGAGCACCTGAGACCTCCTCCCTACATAAGGCTCTTCCCCATCAGTCCATTTAGCTGGAGTTTTTGAGAGTGGGGTTCAAGGGGTGGTCAGTTCATCCCTTTCAGCATATTTTAGAGAAGTCTTTATTTTTTGTTTCTCCTCTTCTTTTAAGGAGATCTCTAAAGTCTATTTCAGAAGGATTTGGCAGTAAACTGGACCAGAGAAGTTGACTTCAAAGATCTATTGTCAGAAATCTATTAGGAGTGGTAACGTTTAGCTCCAATTCACCTGGGATAGGGCATTCCCTACTCTAAAGTAAACCGGTCAGCTAGAGAGGTTAGCACGGAGACCTGGACATCTGGACCAGGAAACTGTGGTAGGCATAAGTAGGTTGGGAGCAACGAGGAAGGACTTGAGATGTTGCTAAATCCCTCTGCTATGGCTGGCTACCTTGCTTTTCAAGCCCCCAAAGGATGCGGTTGCTCACACACACACACACACACACACACACACAGTTGCTAACATTCCTGAGATTAAGTCTCCCCTCCCAAGAGTCCTGCAGTCCAAAAGAACAGCTAACTAAGCCTGGGTGCATCTAGTGATACTTTATTCCAAAATCCAGGTTCAAAGCTTCCAAACCAAGATCCCCCACTCTACACCATACACACAAAAGAGCCACCAACGCACCCACACATAGCTTCTCTCTGTTGGAGAATGTGCTTACGGATCCAGCCCTCCCTTGGGATTTCAGCCAGTCCTAGCAGCCCCTTGTGGTTGTCCCTCAGAAACACAAACCATCCCCAAATCAAACTTCTTAGCTCACCAATCCCCAGCAGTGGCTTCTCCAGCCAAGGCACCCCCTGTAAACCTATTTTAAACTCTTTTAGCAGAGAAAAATATTTGGATCCCTGCCTATTTGTGAAGGCTTAGCATCACATTACATCGTCGGGGCTTCTGTTTTTTTAATATTGGGTGTCTGTACTATTTAAACACACACTGAAAGTGGGACTTCTTCCCTAACAAACTGAAGCTGGCTGGCGCCAGCTCTGCAAAGGGAACTGTGACCGTCGGGTGAGCTGTTGTCCCCACACACAAACTGTAGGACACAGTCATCTGGATGTGCAGGGTGGAGCCAGGACAGACCTTGAAATGTGTGCCTTCCCTTCACCTTTCTAAAAAGTTTAGCAATTAATTACAAAGAATTTCCACTAATTACTCCAGTGTCACTCTGCCTGCATCTCACAGTGGAGCACAGAGCTAGCCTTTGGACTGAAATGTTATTCTCTATATATTTATGGGAGCTTTCTTCTAATTGAAAAGTTTCTTTTTCCTTTCTGTAATCTTTTCATAAGTTTTGCCTCAGTCCTGTACTATTGCCCTGAAGAGACACCATGACCAAAGCAATCCATAGACAAAAAAAAAAAAAAACATATTTAATTTGGGGTTTCCTTACAGTTTTGGCAGATTAGTGCATTATCATCCTGGAGGGGAACACAGTGGGAACATGGCAGCAGTCATAGCAATGGGGCAATAATAGACCTACATCCTGATCCTCAGGCCAAGAGAGAGGTACTGGGCCTGGGCCTGGTTTGAGCATCTGAGACCTCAAAGCCCAGCCCCTTCCTCCAACAAGGCCACACCCTTCCAACAAGGTCACGCCTCCTAATTCCTCTAATCCTTCGCACATTGTGTCATCCTTTGATGACTAAGCACTCAAACATGCACATGCAGGGGGTCACTTTTATTCAAACCTACACAAGCTTAAACAGCATTCTTAACCCAGGTATCCAGGCCGTCTAAAGACATGTGCTTCTGTAACTCTCCCTATTTCAAGAGGTCAAGCAAGAACTGCTCAGAACAGCTTCAACCAATCTCAGTTGATTAAGAGTCTGTTTCATAGGCACTAGAGAGATGTCTCAGCAGTCAAGAGCACTGGCTACTCTTCCAGAGGACCCTGGTTCAATTCCCAGCACCTTCATGGCAGCTCTAGTCCCGTGGGATCTGGCATCCACCTCTGGTCTCCTCAGGCACGAGGCATGAAAATGGTTCACTGATGTGAATGTAGGCAGAAGACCCATCTGCATAAAATAAAAATAAAAATATTTTTTAAAGGAATCTGATTTTATCTCCTGTGATGATATGAATAATTTCCCAATGATATGGTCAAAGTCTTTCACTTCTAGGAAGTACAAGGTGTCATTCACGCAGATGCCATAGGTAGACAAGAAATTGGCCTGAAGGACTCAGAGTCAGTCCAGGCAAGAGAAGCCACATAATGCAGTGATGTGAATTACATTCCAGAGGCAGGAGTGTGTGTGTGTGTGTGTGTGTGTGTGCCCTCGAGTACATGCACACATTGTGTGTGCATGCACATGTGTGCATGTATATGCATGCATGCACATACATGTGCGTGTGTGTATACGAGTATGTATGCATCTAAGCATCTGCATATGTATGCGCCCGCCATGACACATATGTGGAGGTTAGGGGACCATCTTGGGTGTCCAGCCTTGTCTTTACCTTATTTTGAGACTTAGTTTCTTGGTTGGTCCACTGTATATACCAGTCTAATTGTCCCACTACTTCTATGACTATTTCAGTTTCAACCACATCTTCCCATAAAGACCACTGGATTACAGGTGCTGTCAGCACCTGTGCAGCTTTTATGAGGCTTGTGGGGATTCAAACTTACATCTTTCGGCATGGAGAGCAAGTTGTTTTACTTTCTGAACCATCATCCAAACAGCCAATCATTATTTTTAAAATATTTTTTTAAATTTTTATCTCGTGTGTGTGTGTGTGTGTGTGTGTGTGTGTGTGTGTCAGTATATGTCTGTGTACTGCCAATATTCAAGAGCATAGGGCTCAGAAGAAGACATTGGTTCTCCTGGAACTGGAGTTACAGATAGGTGTGAGCTGCCCTGTGAGTGCTGGGATCTAACCCAGGTTCTTTGCAAGAGCAGCCGGTGTGTTTAACTACCGTGTAGCCTTTTCAGTCTATTCTGCAGTGTTGATTTGTTTTTTAGAACTATTTTCAATCCATTGTTGAATCTAAACCTGCAGATGTAGAAAGCTAGTGGTTCACATAAAGGAACTAATCCTGTTAATACAACAAAAGATCTGATCAATTGCAACACCTTTAAAAGCAAATAGAGGATTTCACAAGTCAGCCACTGCTGGAAAGAATGTGTCTATTATGGAAAGAACTGTTACATGTAATACTGGGAATTGTTACAGGATGGCAGCGAGGTCGGAACCAGGTATTCTGAACCTGTTGGATATGTCTCCAAAGGGGCCCGGGCCTTAGCACTAAGGAGTGGTTTTCTGATTAGCACCTGAAGAAAGATAGTCGTGCCCTTCTGATAAGCCACCTGGACCTGGGGTAGCTGTCAAAGAAAGTCATAAAGTTGCCAGAATATGATAGAGAACACACACAGTCCAGTCCCCTATCCCAAACACCCCTGGGAATCCCTGACTTCCGTAGGAAATTAACTGCAGCCCCTTGATAGAGCAGACAAGGGCTCCCTCCTCCCATCCTGCCAGGCTATCAGCCTCCTCCCAGCACCCACCATTTGTCCTTGAGTTACAGAGACACGGCCCAGCCCCCTACCCTATCTCTGATGCTCTTCTCTGTGCATAAAAAGCCAACTCTCCTGCTACCTCAAGCACTATTTAGCTCTACCCTAAATGAGACCCCCCCACCCCCCCACCCCCACCCCCACTCCCCCCCCACCCCGCATCACCTCAGGGCACTGCCTCCAATCATCAAAACCCCATCTGCCGTTGACTTTTATCCAGAAGGTAATCTTTCCAAAGCGGACGGAAGCTTTGCAGTTTATTATTCCTACAGCCTTATTAATTAATATTATGGGGTGGAGGCTGGTGACTGACTGCCATTTGAAGCCATTCTGAGGGTCATAAACCCAGGTTTAAATAGCAGAAGTACAGGGGCAAATGGCAGAGGGAGGGAACAGATTTGTTGTTTGAGTTTTGAAGATGTGGTTTCATGTATCCCAGGCTGTCCTCAAACTTAGAAGAAGTCCTAGGTAACCTTGAATTTTCCTGCTCTTCCTGACTCTGCCTCTCCAGTGCTGGGATGAGAGGCTCACACCCACCATGCCTCATGTATGTCATGCTGGGGAACCAACCCAGAGCTTCCAGCACGCCAGGGGAGTGCTCTGTCATGGCAGACACATCACCAGCTCTCTGACTTGATTCTTTCATTTGATGAAGGGATTCTCTGCACTGATGTTGTTTTGGATACCCAGGCCCTAGTGACCTCAACTAGAAGGATTTAAGACCCGGCTGGCTTTAGATGATGTCACCAACATCTTGAAATGGTCTCTCCTTCGCTGGAGGTCAGCTTTCATTACCCTGCGGTTGAGGTCATTCTCGCCTGTACTCTTCTGTCAGGATCTTAGCTGTGTGAACTACGAGAAAATATGACCGCCCTAAACCTTCATTTCCAACGTTTTCTTACTGATTTCGTTGGAAGGAATGGCCACTGGAAATGATGTGATTCCTCCTCACAGTGAATAGGGGTGATTATGACAGGTACTTGATAAAGACGAGTCTGTAGAAAGAAAAAGGTGGTTTAGTCTCGTGGTGCTGTCACCATCTCAGTCTGTGATCTGTGGTCACATGTGGAGAGACAGCACATGGTAAAACTCCACGGAAGGCGTGTGAAAGGACAGGGTGGGGACTGGGCCTCGGTATCCCCTCCAAGGTACCCTCGCAGAACCAGAAGACTTCTCACTTGACCCATCTCTGTAAGCTTCCCCATGCCTTCCAGTAGGGCCACCAGTTATGGGCCAGGCCTTCAGCCTAGGGATCTCAGTGGGTACTTTAACCACAAAAAACACAAAGAAAATCCTTCTCTTACAGAATTTACAAGGTGTGATTGTCTGTTGTCAAAATTGTTTCTGAGTATGGGATAGTAGTAAGCAGATATAATATCCTGAAGTATATGACTTTTTAAAATGGATAAGTATTTAAACGAAGAATGTGATCTCAGGCAAGAAGGTTGTGATTTTACTAGCTTGAACAGTTCACCACCTGTGCCTGTAGGCTCCACACCTGTGGACTCAGCCGTCGTTATTCGGAAAATATTTAAGAAATAAAATTTCATCTTCACTGAAATGTAGAGACAAGATTCGTGATTATTTCCTGAGTGGTTCATTACACAACCACTTACATAATTAATTAGGACATAGAAGCAGTCCAGAGCTTACTCTAAGAATTCAGGATATGTGTGCAGGGGATGTAAGTTTTCCACTTTATCATCTATGGACTATAGTATACTTGCATTCTGTCACCCTAGAGGGTTTCTGGCACTAAACCCTGGATACAATATGACTGACTTCAATGTGATGTTGACCATACAAAACAACATGTGAGTTCATCTCATAACTCAAACCAATAAAGCACATGGAAAATGTGTTGACTGAGGAGACAATTACTTTCAGTCCAATTTTATCCTGCAACTATCAGGAAGGAAAAAGTAACTTCAGAGCAGTGCCGTAGCCAACCCAAGAGAATCTTTCCTCCCAGGAAAACCATACAAAAGCATTTGATAAATCACAAGACACCTGAAGTATCTGAATTCAGGACCACGGTGAGAACACACACCATTCCTGCTGTTTCGGAGACGGGTGCTATGAATCTGTAGGGATGAGATGTGTTCTCTTTCTGCCCAAATGAGGTGCACATTCATGATTTCCCACAAAACAGCTGCACCAACACCCACAGTCAGGCATCTGGGTTTCTTAAAGCTGACTTGAGGGTTTGTGGCTAGTGAAACATTGTGAAATAACACTCACTACGTTGTAAAAATATATACCCTTAGCTATTCATTAGGATTTTAAAGAAAGAAGTGAAAGGAGCTCTGAGCACATTAGTTCAGCCTGATTAGAAGAAAACACTAAGGTAAAAATGAAGCAGTGTGAAGGGAGGGCATAGAGGTGAAACTTTGAGACAGGATTTAAGTGGGAAAGAGTTTATAGCTTGCAGACAGGCAGAATGGAGGGACAGCTGTCCCTGGAGCCTCACCTTCAGTTTTCTCCGCATGCCTCTCTTCTCATTGTAGTACAGATGGACGACTGCCTGTGTGTCCTGTATCACCTGCAATATTCCTGTTCCTTCTTCGTTGGATGTGGACCTTCGCTCATGTTGCTGATGATTACTACCTGCTGTAGTGCTGTTCCTGGCTGGATGTACTGCTTTCTCTGCTGTATCCTTGGAGCAGAAAAAAATGGAATGAGACATTGACTTGGGACCTGCCCACACATCCTTGATGGAAGGAGGATCATATTTCTTTAATGTAAGAAGTATCTTTAAGGAAATTATATCCCAAGAAAACATATTTATGTTCTAAATCTGTTAACCTTGACTCTCTGGCCTGCCCTCTCTCTACCACTCCTTGTCTCCCTGGTGTACAGCTCTGCGACTCTTCTGGACGACCCCATTTCCCCCTCTCCTCTTCACTGTCTTCTCATATTTAAGAAGCTTTCTGTGTAAGAGGAAGAGATCAGACACGGGCAGACTCACACATGCAGCCCGTTGACTTCCAGGATTCGTACAATGAGCCACTAGCACGAGTGAGCCACAGTCAGGTCTAACATGCTTACTAACGTGACTCACAGGCATGATCCTGAAGTCCCAGAGTCTCATCTAAACTTGCAGGGACAGAAATTGTTCCCTGGGTCTCTCAGAGTCATAGTTGGCTGCTGAATGCAGAGGACTGTCAGTGCCTTCCTTAATCTCCAACCTCTCCTGTCTCTGTGATCTCCTGAGAACAACTGTGTACCTTTGGTTAGAATATTATGAGTTGCACAGATCTGCAACGCAGTCACTGAGCTGTAGGCTTGGGGTTTTCAAAACCTACTTTAATAAGGGTTCTTAAACGCTTTAACCCCCCTTCTCACCCATTGCCCACCAGAGGTGGTGGAAAGGAAAGGTTAATAGGGCAAAGGGGGAATGCTGACCTGATTAGAAATAGTTCTTTGGGGCAATTCCAGTCTTTGTTGCCAGGATATCAGCAGTTCAGTTCACATGAGTCAGCACCGGCTGCTCCCTAAATAATCAAGAGAGATCTCATGGAGCGTTGTTAGAGTCACCACCCTCAATCCAAAGCAGCCGGTCTTGTGGAGAGGCAAATTTGGCTAGCCTAAAGAACTAGCCAGGGAACGCCCACTTCTTGTACACTCATTCTGCTCAGCTGCTACACACACAAGCACCGCACCCACACCGGCACACTCAGTTCACAAAGCCTGTGATGATGCCAGGACTGTGGCTAGACCACAATACTGTGGCATTGGAGAGTGGGGCCATGCCAAGCTGACTTCACCATGATGGTATCAGAGCTGGGGTTGAGTTACCAGTTTCAACATGCTGATGTCAAAGCCAGCCCACTCCTCCAACTCACTCCATCTGCTGGCTGAAATAATTGGCCAACATTAAGCCAGGGGTTAAAAACCAAAGGATCGTTTTTTTTAGGGCCTCATATACTAGCTTTCCAGTGCCAGCTGCTCCAGGTAAGCCCTGTGTTGCATATTGTGTTCCCCGGGCAATCTGTGTGGAGTGAGTGGCAATCTCTCACTCCAAATCCCAGCTCTTTCTTTCACTGCTATAAGGTACTGGTTACAAAGTTACAAGTCTTTCATCTATAAAATTAAAAGAACCTGGTGAGGATTCTGGAAACAGTATACCTGAAAGCCCACGGGGCTTCCTAAGTGTTTGGCCTCCTGTAGCTGTGGATGCTTATTAAAGATTGACCACTGATTTAAAAATGAGAGCCTATAAGTGCTTGTGACAAAACTGTTTCCCTCATGTGTGGGGTTTTTGGTTTTTTGGGTTTTTTGTTTGTTTGGTTGGTTGGTTTGGTTTTTTTGGGGGGGGGTTGGTTTTTTGGTTTTTTGGTTTTGGTTTGGCTTGTTGTTGGTTTTGTTTCTTGTTTTTGTTTTTTACAACTGGCACAATTGTACTTCCCGCATCCCTTCCCCCCACCCCCACCCCGGTTGTTATTGAAAAAAATATTTCCACGTAATATATCCTGATTACAGTTTCCTTTCCTTTTCCTCTTCTCCTCCCAGTTCCTCCCAGTTCCTCCCACTTTCCCTCCCATCCAGATCCTCTCCCTCTCTGTCACTCATTAAAAAAGCAAGCAAGTTTGTAAGGGACAATAATAAAATGCAATAAAATAAAACAAAAACATACCCATCAGAATGGAGCAAAACAAACTAACAGAAGAGAAAGAGCCCAAGAGAAGGTGTAAGACATGGAGACCCACTCATTGGCACACTCCGGAATCCCATAAAACCACTAACCTGGAAGCCACAATACAGTCGCAGAACTGTGCAGGTCCTGTGAAAGCTGCCTCGGCCTCTGGGAGCTTTTGTCCTGTTGATTTAGAGGACCTTGTTTTCTCAGCCTCCTCTTCTGTGGGGGTTCCCTAAGCCCCGGAGGGGAGGATTGGATAGAGACCTTCCTTTTCTGGATGAGTGTTCCAAGAATCCCTCCTCACTCTTCTTGACAGTCCTGACCCAGAAGTCAGCAGACCCTGAAGGAACCTTTCCAAGCAAGAGGATAAGGAAGGAGTCACTAGCAGAACTGGCCTCCCCTGCACCAAGCTTGCTGTCATGGGAGGAGACTGTCCATTGGTATCATTCTGATCACATCCATTGCATCCACCTGAAAGTGAGAACTGCAGAGCCTTCGTGTTCGCTGTTGTAGAAATCTGGACACCGCCAATCACAGTTAAGTCAACCTGTGCAAACATGGTGTGGTGTGATTCTTAGATCCAAGTGCTTCCCTCCTTCCTCCATTCCTTTTGCTGAGCTGCTTTGTCCTTCTCCTGGGTTCTCTTCTTCCTCCCTTCTGCCCCATGCACATCGGCAGCCCCCTACCCCCACCCCATGAAATCAACCTACTGAATGTTGTGGAGCAAAGCTTCTAAGAAGCCATCTTTAAAACTGTAGTGTATATCCAAGTAATCATTTGAAGATCTTATTATTTTCATTTTTGAGAAATATGCACAGGAGAAGAGTCCAAAAATCCAGGCAACCACTTCTCTTTGAGGGGGTATGTTGACAGATCCAGAAAATAATTTCCAAAACACTACGGAGATGTTTGAGATGTTTGAAGTTGTTTTTCTATCTAGACAATTGTGTGTATGGCTCCAAAAGCACATTTGCTCGGTGTGCCTTCTCAGATGGCCTCGCCAGGTGATTGGAGATAAGAAACAGGTTCTTTAAAAATCACCTCCTCCAATGCTCACCTCCCTCAGCTGAGAGAGAGCTTCAGCACATTCCAACTGTAAGGTTTTTTTACTTTAGCACCCTGTGTGTCCTTGATCAGTTTAGATTTGAGCCCAGTTCAAAAAAAAGAAAAGCCCAAGTGGAGGAAAAGATTGTGCAAAATGTATGTGTTTGTGCTCCACTGTACGGTCTTGACAATCTGGCCATGTGACCCATAAACACGAATCTTAAAGTTTATGAGATTACCAACCAGCTTTTCAGCAAATATTACAGACTGCGAGTCAAAAATGGAGAAAATGCTAGATAAACCAATGCAAGCCCTAGAAAAGTTTATATAAGACAGCAAATACAAGTGCATCTATCAAGCCAGTAAAGCAAACATGGATGGAGTGCCCACTTGGGGCGTTGTCCTGTTGCTAGGTGATCAGGGAACACATACATGAGCAGGCGCCCCCTCTGAGCTCTCACGTAGAACAACTAGCACACACTCCACATTTTCATAGAGAGATGGGTTGTATCTAATTGCAGATTCTCATGAAAAGGCAATGAGTGCAGAACTGACGTGAAGAAGGAAAAACTCGTAAGCTTTCATCACAGTTGCGCAAAGGCAACAGCAGTTGCCCTGTAGACTTGGTTGGTCCCTTCACATACGGCAGTGGATCTCAACCTTCCTAATGCTGGAACTCTTTAATACAGTTCCTCATTGTGGTGACCCCCACCCAGAAATGATTTTTGTTGCCACTTCATAACAGCGATGTTGCTATGGCTTTGAGTAGTGATGTAAGTGTCTGTGTTTTCTGATGGTCTTCCAGGACTCCTGTGAAAAGGGAGGCACCCCACTGGTTGAGAACCGCTGGCATACAGAACTCTCTTGGATCTCAGAACAGCCTTCCAGGTGACGTCCCAGGGTCCAGTATCATTGCCAGGTAACTAGTTCACTCTCAGTGGTCTGGCGGCTTGCTGTGCTCACAGGCTGCCTGGACCCAGAGAGGAGACAGCAAGAGGGAGACAGCTGAGAGGCACTTGCTGACACTCTGCAGTGTCCAAGGCCTTGGCTAGGAAGGACTGGCCACTATCAGGGTCCCAGTCACTCCCCAACCCCCACCCTGGGCCTGTAATTATCTGAATATTTTCTGCCTGGTCTTGGCCTGGGAAGATGGAAGAGAGGTTGGAGCTTCCACACATGCCAGATTCAAGGGCAAGTGTTCTTTCAAAGTAGAAGTATGGCCAACTTTATAACATGGATTCCACGATTTCCTGTTGGAAAGCATTCAGAGGCCTGCTCATGGCAGAGGAGGTAGGGTGAGGAAAATAACATTTATTCCTCATGGAAGTCACCCTGAAGAATCTGCAACCACATGCTACTGGTGGCCAAAAATGTAAACTCCATTGATTGGACCTGAAAGGGAAATGGAGATATTTGCTTATGAGACTGTGAGAGAAAAGGACAAAATCAAAACTTGCTTCAGATCTTGTCTTGGGAAGCCACAGACATTGGTTATGAGATTGGGGAAGTCTGAAAAGGGGACAGTGACTCAGGCTTCCGTATGGACATGCCATGCGACCATGACTATGGTGTGGACATACCACCCTGACCATGACTGTGGTGTGGACATGTCATCCTGACCATGCCTGTGGTGTGGACATGTCATTCTGGTCATGACTGTAGAACAGACAAGCCATCCTGGCCATGACTATGGTGTGGACATGTCATCGTGGCCATGAATGTAGAACAGACAAGCCATCCTGACCATGACTGTGGTGTGGACGTGTCATCATGGCCATGACTGTAGAACAGGCAAGCCATCCTGACCATGACTATGGTGTGGACATGTCATCGTGGCCATGAATGTAGAACAGACAAGCCATCCTGACCATGACTGTGGTGTGGACATGTCATCGTAGCCATGAATGTAGAACAGACAAGCCATCCTGGCCATGACTGTAGAACAGACAAGCCATCCTGACCATGACTGTGGTGTGGACATGTCATCATGGCCATGACTGTAGAACAGGCAAGCCATCCTGACCATGACTATGGTGTGGACATGTCATCGTGGCCATGAATGTAGAACAGACAAGCCATTCTGACCATGACTGTGGTGTGGACATGTCATCGTGGCCATGAATGTAGAACAGACAAGCCATCCTGGCCATGACTGTAGAACAGACAAGCCATCCTGACCATGACTGTGGTGTGGACATGTCATCGTGGCCATGACTGTAGAACAGACAAGCCATCCTGGCCATGACTGTGGTGTGGACATGTCATCGTGGCCATGAATGTAGAACAGACAAGCCATCCTGGCCATGACTGTAGAACAGACAAGCCATCCTGACCATGACTGTGGTGTGGACATGTCATCGTGGCCATGACTGTAGAACAGACAAGCCATCTTGGCCATGACTGTGGTGTGGACGTGTCATCGTGGCCATGACTGTCACATTACCAGTAGAATGTTGGAGGAACAGAGAAAAGATACCATGCCAGGAGAAGAGGAGCCAGAGCCTCAAATCCCTGCAGTCATGATCTCCCTCCTTTGGGGGGGGGGTGACATTTTTGTGCACTATTTAAAGATTGCCTTTGTATTATTCAGATATTGATCTCTGCTTGGGCAGAGAGTTGAGTGCAGACCAGACTTTGGTATTGTTATTCATATGGCTACATCATATTCTGTCAACACACTCTCTAACCTTCTGATTGGTTTAATAACAAACTGATGGCCTATACCTGAGAAGGAGAGAATAGATAGGCACTCTGGGAAAGAGTCAGACAAGGAGGAATTTGCCAAGGAAGAGGCAGCCCAGGACGGAAACAAGGGTAACTAATGAGCCATGTGAAAGAACATAGATTAAGATATATATGTGTGTGTGTGTGTGTGTGTGTGTGCGCGCGCGCGCGCGCGTGTGTGTGTGCGTGTGTGTATGTGCGTGTGTGTGTGCGTGTGTGTGTGTGCGTGTGCGTGTGCGCGTGTGCGTGTGCATGCGTGTGCGTGTGTGTGCGTGTGCGCACGCGTGTGTGTGTGTGCGCGTGCGTGCGCATGTGTGTGTGTGTGCGTGTGCGTGTGCGTGTGCGTGTGTGTGTGTGTGTGTGTGTTGGTTTAAATTATAAAAAAATAGTTGGGAGCAAGAATAAGCTAGACCTGAAGCTATAATTAATAAATACAAGTCTTCGTGTCTCTAGTCAAAGATGGGGCGGGCTTAGAAGTCTATTACAGTTACACTCCTTCAATTGGTATTTCTGATGAATTGCTAGCCACTATCAGTTCAGCCTGGGAAGCCACCCCTTGATTTCCCTCCCCTCTTTCTCCAGCAGCTGTTCCCCACACTCAGGGGAAACATGAGCATGTTTCACCATGGCTGATGGCAGCTTCGTCTTCGCCACTCTTCTAGCATGTGATATTCTTGCCATACTAACACCTTGCCGTCCATCTTCCCAGAGACTTCCACAAGCACCGGATGTGTCTTTAGTAAGAGGTCTCAGAGTCCATCATGTGAATGACTGTACCAAGTGCAGAACCCAGTTTCCCTCTTCTGGAGAATCTTGCTGTGGGTCCAGGGTCAGTGTAGGAATCCCCACTCATGAACCCACCCAGGGAGCTGCACTGAAGTTTGAGATGCACTGTGTGGGTAAGGGGGTGTTCTTCCTCAGCTGGGGCCATCTCTAGGAAGAGATTGTGTCACAGTCACCAAAGCAGAGCAGCTTGGCATTGTGTAGCTCATGATGGTAAAAAGATCCTTGTGAATTTTTATCCCTTGGGTCCCTACAACCACATCTATGGCTTAGGCATTAGGGAAATGAGACCTCGTGTCTGTGCTTTAAGTTAACCACAACACTATGATGCTAACACTAGAAGCCCAACTCTTTATTTAATAATTTATGACACAAATTCCATCCCAAAGGTTAAGGAACTTCCATCTCAGTGAGTTTAATTAGCCCAATAATTTGGCTCTCCCCAACTCCCATATCAATAACAGCACCCTCTGAGGAGGTTTTTAAAAGCAACTATCTCATTTTCTATGAAAACTCCCCCAAGAAAGTTTCTTGCTATCCTTTTCTCCACTCTGAATTCTCTCTATAATCATGTTTGTCTCATCGTCTTGCTGATCAAGGTCGTGAACCCCCAGACTCTTTCTTTGATTCCTTCTCTTCTGTGGCTTTTCAGAATATTGGACATGGCCGACCATTCCCTTCCATTCCAGGTGCTTCTTTGTGTCTTCAGTCTATGTCTTTGTCTGGCTTTCATGTGTGTGTGTCCTTAAATGGTTGTTTTGTTTTTTTTTTAAAAAGTCTCAAATGTGACTTTTCCCAGTGGCTCGTCTAGTTCCCCAGCCCTAAAACCTTCTTGGATTTGAATTCCAGGAGTTAGAACTCAGCTCAGACTCACAGGGCAATGGACAGGCGATGGGGCTGTGGTTTACCTAGGGCTGGGTAACAGAAGTGGCCTGCAGACATTTTTCTTGTAAGCAGCAGCTCCATACTGGTATCCACAAATTTCAAATCCGATTAGGCTTGTTGGAGTGCTTCTGAGACTTCCTGTTATATAATGTAAGAAGAACACTTCATTCAGAAACATCTTTGTAAAACTGATTTCCTGTCATTTTGTTACTTTTCCTGGGGAAACATGGACAAATGTTCCCTCATCTCTGGTGGGTCTCCAACCAGAGACCAAAGTATCAATCTCACCTCAGCTGAGCTTGCTGAGAAATACGTTGACTAGGTTTATTTCCAGGAATCTAGGTGAGGGATTTGCTACAGAATTCCCTGCCAAAGGCTGCATCACTGGAAAGCCCCACCCCAGCATAAATGAAAACCTTGTGGAAACTGCATCATGGAATCCTGCCTTTAGTTAACGTACTTCCTCCATACTAGCACCACCCAGCTTTGAGTGCAGCTGGAGACAGGAGGGAACCATGCCTAAAATCCAGGTGAGGGTCCAGGGACCCTATGTGATGGGTAATCTTAGTGTCATCATGACTACATCTGGCATCAACTAAAACCCAAGCTGCCAAGAACTCCTGTGAGAGATTTTCATAATTAGATTATATGAAGCAAGAAGGCCCACCCTAAATTTTATGGGCTCCACCTTCTGGTGGCAGCCCACAAAATAGGACATGGAAGAAGGAAGCTTTGCTTTCTGCCTGTTTATTCTTACTCTTGTTGGCAAATCTATCTATCCTGTTACTGCCACCAGTATCAAATCTAGCATTTTCAGGATTCCAACCAAGACTGAAGACCTGCAGCTCTCCTGGACTTCCTTGGGTCATCAGTGCCTCATCTGGGCTCCAGAGACATCAAGGACTGAACGATTACTGTTTCCCAACCTCTTAGATGTAAGACAGCCATGATTGGAGTACCCAGACCATATCCTGTAAGCCAATCTAATAACTCCTCTTTTAATATAGATTCCTCCTATCCGTTGGGTTCCTTTAGATAACCTGACCGACACATGCCCTCTCACCTTTTCTTCCATTGGAGATTGTTAATTGCCCATCACCACTGCTGTGGACCATCCAGTCACTCTACCTCTTCCTTACTCCATCACAATGACTATGGAGACAGTGTTATTTCTATTCCACATTGACTATGGGATGAGCACATTATGCCCAGAGGACAAAGCCAGATAGCCACACACATTCATAGAAGAGGTGGGGACATCTGAGGAGGAGGTATAAAAAAGGAGCTATATATAAGTAATCCATCTATCTGCCCTGTTGTCTGCTGGTGCACATCCTCCTTCTTCTCCTCCTCCTCTTCTTCCTCCTCCTCTTCCTCCTCCTTTTCCTCCTTCTCCTTCTCCTCCTCTTCTTCTTCCTCCTCCTCTTCTTCTTCCTCCTCCTCTTCCTCCTCCTCTTCCTCCTTAGGGCGCAACAGCACTCTCAGAGTTCCAGAGATGGTCTTGTGAGAAATGAAGTCAAGCAGAAGATGGTGCCTCTTTCCTTCCTCCAGTGGGTCGTTGTCCATTGACTGCTTCCCTTGACTCTGAACCACGGGCCCCTCCTCAGCCATCTCCCTGCCTGCTGGCCCCTGTAAGTCCTCCTTGGTCCTATAGTACCTATAAGTCCAGTTTCTGTCACTTAATTCAGCTCAAAGAAGGGAATCAGACTGAATGGCAGATACCAAGCAGCAAACTAGCCTTGAGTCAGAAGCCACTCCCGTGGCTAGAAAGACCACAATGGGACTCCACACTGAACATCTGCATCACGATATCCAAGGGCTTTCCTCTGTGGGAGGAGCTCTTGGAGAAATTCCCACCTATGTGGGTTGTGTCATCATTGCTGGTAGCAAAGAATAAAGTGCCTATTTTTCCTAATAAATACTCTATGAAAGTAAACCTTGCACATGCTAGTGAGTAAAAAAAAAATCACAGAAGCAAAGGCCAAATGTAGTTAAAAAAGAAAACTGAGGCAGAAGAGGAGAAAGGTGTCAGAATTAAAAGGGAAAGGTGGAAAATGGATGCTAGAGAGGGAAATGGTTTCCTGTGAGCACACACACGAGAAACTCAGCTCAGTAAAGGAAGGACACGTCCTATTTTTTAGAGAAACAATAATGTAAATGTGAAAGTAACTAAGAGGGGACCCCTGGCTGGATGGGAGCCAGTTTCTCAGCTCCACACATCTGGAGCAGAGACAGGAACAGGTGAGAGGCTGTCCTCCCTGCAGTTCCTCCTCTGGTCCATGGGAACTGGCTGCTGGGGCTATTTACATTACGGGACCATGGCTGGCTGAGGCTGTGCTCGGCACTTGGATGTGCAGTTAAATAATCTGTGGTTTGGCTGCTGGTTGCTTTAGTGTGGTTAAATAATTGGTGCTGTCTTGGTTGCTAGCTACTTTAAAAATGTCTTCGTGCACTTGTCTCTCCCTCCCTCACGTTTTGTTTTCTTTTTTTTTTTCTTCCTGTTGAGCAATTCTGAGGAGCCCCTGGCAGAAGTCGGCTGCCAGCTTTTAGAGAAACAGCCTCAGCTCCTTGTCACATACCCTTCCCAAAGTGCTTCGCAAGGGACTGAGAAGCTCAGAAACTTCTCCCACAGACCTGTCAGGTCCAGAGAAGAAGTATTTCAGTTTACGTGTGCTTCTCAGGCTGGGAGGAAGGGCCTGCGGTTATGAAACATGCTCACAGGTTCACAATGAGAGTTGGCACAGAAAATATGCTGACTTTTGGATAAATGACCTCAAGGGCAGGGCTTCCTCTGCGACTTGATCTGTAGGATCTGGGATGCGGCTCAATACACAGAGATGCTTGGTGTTTGCGGAACGAAAGGTAATAAGAGTGAAATTTTATATTTCGGGCTTGGCTTACCTTCTGCTTAATTTGTTTTGTTAGTCACTAGGCTGCCAAAAATTCCTGTCTTGTGACATTCTCCTCTCAAGACATCTCTCTCCTTTGCAGCATCCCAATCTGACCCTTGACCCTGATAACTGATGGCAAAGAAGAAAATTCAGCTGTCTGTTGACAGCAGACTCACCTGATATCTGGGATATAGATGTTTGAAGTGAGTGCAAGCCTGCATCTAATGCAAAGGCACACTTGTGCTCACACAGACACATGCATAACACACACTTGAACACATACACTGACATACATACACACACACACACCCATACACCACATACATACATATACATACAGACATGTACACTCATGCACACACAAACACACACACACATACAGACACACACAGAGAGACATGCATATACAGACATACACTTACACACACATGGACACACACAGAGACACTCACAGAGACATGCATATAAAGACACACACACACATAGACATTCACACACAGAGACACATACACGGACACAGACATACATATACACATACAAACATGTACACTCATGCACACACAGACACTTATATACATACATATACACATGAACACAGATACATATAGAGTCATGTACACATAGACATACACTTACACACACACATACATACTCACATGGACACAGGCATACATAAACACACACACAGACATGGACATAGACATATATAAGCACATACAGACATGCATACACAGACACATACACACACACACACAGACATACACATATGCCTTATACATCACACACACACAGGGGATGGGACCAAATCTTTACCTGCCATAGAGAAGCCTCAAGGTTCTCACAGATCCATGAGTACAGAAGTTCAAACTCAAATTCAAAAATACATAAGGACCAGACAGCGTAGGGAAAGAATGAGAGCTTCATTTCTTCAATATAGCCCATCAGTAAAAGGACAGTTCAACACCCCAGCTGTCACACAGTACCATCTTCATATCAAACATTTGGTAGTTATCCAGATCTTAAAAGAAATAGAATTTCTTACCTACCTTCCTTCCTTCCTTCCCGTCTTCTTCTTTTCCTCCTCCTCCTCTTCCTTTCTTTCTTCCTTCCTTCCTTCCTTCCTTCCTTCCTTCCTTCCTTCCTTCCTTTCTTTCTTTCTTTTTTTCTTTCTTGGTATGACTGAGGTTTCCTAAGGTTTTAAAGAGAATTTCAGGTCTGTGTTTCAGAGTGAACTGATGCTGTATCTTTAGCTAGAAGCCTTGCTTTTTCAGTCACTGATTACAAAGTAACAACCCCTGCTGGTATAGCACTAGAGACTGGGAAGCTGAGGACAAAGGACGGGATGCCTTCTGCAGTGCCTGATATTTGCTCAATAAAGCTCCTTGAACTTAAACTTACATTAATTTTCTGAATACTTACGTTAGTACATATTCAGATATGATGGGACAAAACGGCCTGACACATTCTGCAACACCCACTATACCACTGGCCCTGGTTGTTGATTGAAACAGGGGTAACACCGTGAGGTGTTTCCCCTCCTGGAAAAAAAATAGTCAATCATTTTGCTGGAAAACTAGATGTCTAAGTGAGCAGCCAAGAGGGAGAGGCTGCAAAGCCTCTGTGTGCCACAGGGGGTGTCCCTATTCAGCTCAAACCCTGGTGCCTTGTCAGATAACATGAAAGCCACGGCTCCCAAGCACTGGAGTTGTCTACTGGTTCTGTGGGGATTTCCTGAAGCTGCAAAATGTTGAAACCCCTCCAGGATTTTGAGCTCTCAAATTCCAAAGCAGGACATGGAGAGACTGATGGCCTTAGACAGCTGCTCTCCAGTGAAGGCTTCTAACAGTAAGACCGTGCCACCATTTTGCAACCCGGATATTAGCAGTATCGTCTGCAGAATTAGAACTTTCCTTAATCTTCTCACGGTGCCAAATCCTTAAGTTCTTGGACATCACAATTCATTTACTCTTCAAACCAGAGGAAACCACCAACATCAGTTCCCTTTGTGGTTAGAAGGGAAGGTAGCACTGTATCCTTAGGTTGTCTCTGAGGACAGACTGGATTATTTCTTTCCATCTGTCACAGATGCACCCCTAAAACAAAACTGGAAAAAAAAACCCAACCTACTATTGTGTAAAAACACAATAATATCAGCAAAACCAGAAGCGCTAGATTTTATTATTAAACACCAATCAATATGAAAGTATCCAGGCACTGACTCACAAGCATCTTTCCTCTTACTGCCTGATGAACACGTGTAAACTGGTGGCTCTTCTGGCTGTTACTGTCAAAAAGACTACCAGGGCAGGGCACTGGTGGCGCACGCCTTTAATCCCAGCACTCGGAGACAGAGACAAGTAGATTTCTGAGTTCGAAGCCAGCCTGGTCTACAGAGTGAATTCTGGGACAGCCAGGGCTATACAGAGAAACCCTGTCTCGGAAAAACAAAACAAAACAAAAACAAAAACAAAACAAAACAAAACAAAAAAAGACTACCACTAATATGCTAAAGACATTTCTCAATCACTGGCAAGGTTTAGAGAATTCGAAGTACAGGTCTTCCTGAGCCCACAGCCAGGTCCCCTGCTGAGCACTAGCTCAAGTTTTGCTTTGTTGACAGCATGCATTCACACCCTCTGGACAGATCTCTCTCTCTCTCTCTCTCCCTCTCTCTCTCTCTCTCTCTCTCTCTCTCTCTCTCTCTCCCCAATAGAAATAATGGCCCCTGATATTTATGGTGTTGGTATAACCAAAACACCTCTTACAATTAAAGGCCAAGATCAGAGGAACGCCAGCCCCCACACACACTCCGCCCCCCTAGACTGTGTTCTGCGATCTCAGATGGCTGCCTCTGGTCGGTCTGCCTCTGGTCCGTCTGCCTCTCCCTCCTTTCAAAGGATATGCTTTTAGGAAGGCTTCACACTCGCTGCAGCCTGGATCTAGAATTCTCCCTCAAGCACAGGTATTAAAGGGTCACTCTCCGTTTAGCATTTTGGTACCTCTGGGAAGTGGTGGAAAATTCCAGAAGTAGACTTACTGGAAATTCTTCCAGCCACTTGGGGAATGCCCTTGAGTGGTTCACCATCCTCTCAATCTCTTTCTGAACATGAGCTGAACGGCTCTAGGCCATGTTCTCCAGGCAAAACCACAGACCCAACATCAGCAAGGACACAAAACCTCAAAACTTGTAAGCCAAAGAACCTCTTCTCCTTTCAAGGAGATTACTCAGGCAGTTTGTTACAGTAATGACAAGCCGGCTCCCACAACCTTACAACTTAAGCTACACCCAATCTTCCGATCGTGTCTTCCTCCTACTGGTATATTAAACCGGGACAGTCAGGAAACAGTCCACAGCACCCACTTCTCTTTCCCGTGTGCACGTTCTTAATGTCCATACAGCTAAAACCCGCTTTATTCCTGTGCAGACTGCTTTCCCGGCTTGATTATAAGAATTTCCCTGAATTACAGATGATAAGCCGCAGCCTGTATCTTCTCATTGGATTTCTAGCACTTTACTTAATACCTTGTACATTTTCAATCTGATGATAGTGCTTCTATTTCCCGATACACTAATGACTGTTTGTTTAAGATGCTTTCTTCTCCATACTCTAGAAAAGTTCCCTTGATGAGCTTTACACAGGACAAGGCTGCCCGACCACCATGCTAACCACTGACACCACCGTGCTTCCCATATCTCATACTCCAGCTCCGTAGTTGTCACAAGCTTTTCAATAATGTTATTCACATTTTATTTGTTTTCCTGTGAAGTATGTTTCTAAATATATAAATATACATAATAAGTATATAAACTTTTATATATTAAATATATTAATACATTATATTGTTGTTATATTAATATGTTACATTAAATATATTGTTATATTATGTTAATAAATATATTAATATGTTGTATTAATATAAAATTATATGTTTAAATATATACGTGTGTGTGTGTGTGTGTGTGTGTGTAAACACATTTCTGGAAATTTCCTTCCTGCCCCCTTCATCTGATGTTCACAAAGCAGTCTTTACCTGGGATGCTTCTCTGGAATGCAGATGCTTTCCCATGTTTTCACAGTATACCTATTGCATCTCTTACATCATTGTGTCTGTGGCCCTGACAGACCCAGCACAGTAGAGAGAGATTTATTTTGTCATATGGTTTCAGGGGGACTTGTTCCCTATCCCAGGGGACAGTAGGACTATAGGGTGCATGCTGTTCACGTCACAGCAGTGCGGGGTGCAGACAGCTGAGCTAGAGCTAAGGGCTGCAGTGTGTATAACCTTTAAGGCCCACCCACAGTGTCCTCAGCCCTACCTCCTAACAGATTTATAGTCTCACAAAACAAAGCTAGTAGCTAGGGAACAAACATTAAAAACAAGCTTGTGGGACACATTTAAGACTTAAATCATACATCTGCTACATTTTTTTTATTTGTAATTGCTCTTGAGATAGGGTCTTGATAAATGACCCAGGCTATTCTCAAAGTCACTCTCACCGGCCACAGCCTCCTGACAGGAGATTATAGCCAGCAAACAAATAGCATCACAACATCAAGGATCGGCACAACAGAAATTAATTTTCTAGTTGTGAAAAAACTGCTGTAGGCCCAGAGCTGTTCCCCAGGTACTAAGTGTGTTTCCGTGTTAGTCAGCTTTCTGTTACTATAACAAATGTCTAGAATAATCACTTTATGAAGAAGGAAGGCTCATAGGAGCTCATAATTTTCGCCTGCACCCTAACTTGCTTTGGACCTATGTAATCACATGAGGCTGGAGCCCAGGGTAAGAACAAGATGGCTCACCTCATAGCCAGGAGGCAAGAGAGGATAAAAGGAGATGGGGTCCCACAACTGCTTTTGAGGCCCTGTCCCCAGAGTTCTAAGACCCTCTCACGTGGCCCTTCTTTCCAATAGTCCATAGGCTTTTCAAAATCTGGAGCGTAGGTGACAACACAGAGCAACACAGAGTCCATCACAACAATGGAGGAGGATCAAAGAGGACTCTGGTGTGAACCTCTGGCCTCTACTCATGGGCACACACAAACACACAACACCAATCATAGAAAGAAAATGTGTTTGCTTTCCACAAATAAGCCATGCGTTCCTATAAGAACAGAAAATGCCATATGTGTAGTGTAAACACTGCCATTGGGAATATGTCGTAGCCTCTGACCTGAGCTGAGGTGAATTACAGTGGTTGTTGGCTCTCGGTGGCATTCCGGCACACACAGTGCAAACGCTACAGGGAAGTCCTATGCTGCGTGAACTCCTCTGCTTCTTAGATGTTTGGGTTTTAATGAAGCTGGGGGTGCAGTATATCCAGAAACCTCTTCCTGTTGTCAACTCTTTTTTCAAGCTCCACATCAATGTTTTAGAGTATGTAATTCCAACGTGCTGACTGAAGATGAACAGGCGTTCCTTCTGTGGTCTGTCTACATTGAAATTCCATTCGTATTGAAACTAGAAAAGAAAAACTTTAAATTTACCAATGGAAAGGCCTTCATTCTTTGGCTCTTCCTTTTTCTGCCCACAGGCTTCTCATCTTAATTTAACAGAACACCAGGGTCAGTAGAGAGCAAGAAGAGGTTTGTTTAATCTTTATTTTTGTTTACTTGCTTGTCAATACCTAAAAACAAAAGTTATCATTTTCCCCAAAGATAATTCTATAATTCCATCTATGAAGCTTGAAAGTTTACTGATCACAAAAAAAAAAAACAAAAAAACAAAAACAAAAACAAAAAGACAACGATTAGTTAAGCAGAAATTTGCTTAAGAAATACACCCAGTCCAGCCACCCCCACATTCCATGGCCCCTAGAGAGAAACTGAAGTGCAGTGGAGTGAGTTCCTCTCAGGCCTATGAAAAAGCAAGCACGAGTTTCTCAGATGCTTCCCTGCTTGAGAACTTGTGGCTTGCAGGATGACTTGGAAAACACACACTACTGTTCAGCAATGATGAAAATACCCAAGGAGCCAGAAGCAGTGAGGAGCCAGGAAATGTGGACTGGAGCAAACTTCCGTTAGAATTAACAGACCCCTCGGTGCACATGGAGATATCCTTTGAATGGCACAAGGCAAATGACTGGAGTTGCCCCATCTTCTGACACACCCAAGACCTGGCTTCATTGGGCAACTCCAACGAAGTTCTTGATCTTGTTGGACAAGACAAAGGTTCATTTCCAGTTGGAATATCTATTCTTCTAGTTGTTCCAAAGAGTTACTTCCTCTCCAGGAAGCAGCAGAGAAGTGGTAACAATGGCTTTGGGGATGAGTGAGCGAGGCATACAAGGTATGAAATGTAGAATTCCACAGTCGATTTTCAGACCTACTGAGTGTTTGTCCCACACAAGTCTATTATTTTCTGGTCATTAAAAGTAACAGTAAACAAAGCAAGTTAGTGGGGGCCTATGACTTAAGATGTCTGTGTTTTGAGAACTCTTGACAATTCAGCCAGCCAGCTAGAGCACTACTAAATTCTGAGTGCACTTTCCTCTAACTTCAAGAGGGGGGAACTCATGCTCACCAATTTAAGTCTCATTTTACCCATGAGGATGTCAAACCTCTGTTCTTTAAGGACATGGGTCTCCTCCATTTGCTTTTCTATAGTAAAATTGATTTGTGCCAGTTTTGAGTTTACAAACTGATTTAAGAAGTCAAGACATTAGAATGCTCCATCTAAACCAGCTCACTGCATCCATGGGCCATTAGGGGGGTGTGTGAGTGTGTTTGTGTGTGTGTGTGTGTGTGAGAGAGAGAGAGAGAGAGAGAGAGAGAGAGAGAGAGAGAGAGAGAGAGAGAGAAAGAGAGAGAGAGAAGAATCTACCTAGATACCAGCAATTTTCATCTCTTGTTTATGATGGGAAGTATTTTGTCATCTCCCACCATATACAGAACCATATTAAATGTGGTCTTAAGCCCACATCCTGTGTTATTCTTAATGGTTCTTTGGGTTGACTACACTAAGATTTATTGTTCTCCTTGGGACAACGCTAGAACTCAGAAAAGATTAGTACTGTGCCTACTGTTTATATTTTTAAAAAGAAGGCCCTAGACCTTGGCTCCTAATAGCACTGTGGTTGTTTGAATGAAAATGACCCAAAGACTCATAAGGCATAGCACGGTTAGAAGGTGTGGCTTTTTTGAGTAGGTGTGGCCTTATTGGAGGAAGTGTGTCACTGGGGGGCGGGCTTTGAGGTTTCAGAACTTAAGCTAGGCCCAGTGTCTCTTCCTGCTGTCTATGGAACTCTCAGGTCCTTCTCCAGTACCATGCCTGCCTGCATGCTGCCATGCTCCCCTCCATGACAATAATGGACTGAACCTCTAAACTGTAAGCCAGCACCAATTAAATGTCTTCCTTTATAAGAGTTGCCACGGTCATGGTGTCTATGCACAGCAATAGAAACAGTAAGATAGACACCATCATGAGAGCAAATAGCTCTTTCAGTTTTATGCCTACATGCCTCACAGGCCTCACCCAATTCTGATTCCTCCTTGTAATTCCTCTAGCCTGTGTCCTGCAACTGAGGATCACACGTGAGCTCTCAGCCACCGCTCGTGCACCATGCCTGCCTACCGCCATGCTTCCCACCGTGATGATCATGGACTGGTTCTCTGAAACTGTAAAGAAGGCCCAACCAAATCCTTCCTTTTGTAAGTTTCCTTGGTCATGGTGTTTCACCACAGCAATAAAGTAATAATTAAGACTTGGGAATCCTCCGAGAAATCTAGCTACCAAGGTTACCTGTATCTTCAAGCTCTGAGTTTGATTGAGAGACCCTGCCTCCGGGAATAAGGTGGGCAAGTCAATGAGAATGGTTTCAGATATCAACCTGGGGCCTCCACAAGCATTGACTCAGCCAGTGTCATAGACATTTTTCCATTGCTGTGAAGAGACATGATGTCTGTAGACTTAGATTTAAAAAAAAAAAAAAAGAAAAGAAAAGCCTACTTGTAATAAGGGTTAGAGAGATGGCCCAGTGGTTAAGAGCACTGACTTCTGAAGGTTCTGAGCTCAAATCCCAGCAACCACATGGTGGCTTACAAACCATCAGTAATGAAATCTAACACCCTCTTCTTGTCTATCTGAAGACAGATACAGTGTACTTATTTACAATAAAAATATAAATCTTTAGGCCAGAGTGAGCAGGGGACTGAGTGAGGAAGGTTAACCAGCACAAGCAGAGGTGACCAGATCGAGTGGGGCTGACCAAAGCTAGCAGAGGTCAATTCCCAGCAACCACATGAAGGCTCACAACCATCTGTACAGCTACAGCGTACTCATATACATAAAATAAATAAATAAATTTTAAAAATAAAAAGGGGAATCTCAAACCCTTCAACCCCCCCCTCCTTCTAGCCCACTGTCCAAAGGTAGGAGAGAAAAGATGGTAAATAAGACAAGGGGGTCTGTATCTGTTTAGAAGAAGCTCTTTGGGGTGATTCCAATCTCTGTGCTCAGGATACCAGCATCCCAGTTCAGTAGTGACAGGATACCAAACATGAATCAGCAGTGGTGGCAGATTCAGCAGAAACATCTAAGCCTCTGATGAATCCCCAGGAGTCTCAAGGCTAGCTGAGCAAGCCTCCATCACTGCCCATTGAATCCTATTTATATAACCTCCAAACTCCACGTGTCCCTCCATTGGTCTTGCCTCAGCCAAACACCGTGTGAATCTGCATCACATGACACAACCAGAAACTTCCCACCTCACATGTCCAAGGCAACTTATAAAAGAAAGCATTAGCTGGGGGCTTACGGGTTTCAGATGGTGAGTCTATGACCATCACTGGTGCAGACTGTGGCAGCAAACAGGCCAGCATGGTGCTGGGGTAGTGACTGAAAGCTTATACGCTGAGATAACAACCAGGTAGCAGAGAGCAAGTCCAAACCTGGTGGGAACTTTTGGAACCTCAGTGTCTATCCTCGGTGAAATTCCTTCTCCAAGGCCACTCCTCCTTCCAAAATAGTTCCATGGTATAGGGAGCTATCATTCAAATATATGAACCTATGGGGCCATTCTCTTTCTCATTCAAACTAACACACACACACCCACCCACACACACACACACACACACTCACTACAGACACAAAATAGATTTGAGCTTAGCAGTCCAGCAGTCAAGCGCACCGGCTGCTCTTGTAAAGATTCGGGTTCAGTGCCCAGCACCCCTATGGCAGCTTACCACAGTCCCTGACTCCAGTTCCAGGGCATCTGAAGCTCTCTCTGGCCTCTACAGGTACTGTATGGACATGGAACACAAAACAGACATGCAGGCAAACATCCATAAACATAAAAAAAAATGTTTACGGGAAATACTGAAAGCGACTGGAGAGGGTCAGGCAGGGGGCCGTCAGACGGGCATCAGGAGAACAGTGAGCCCAGAGACCAACCTACAAAAGCCAACACAGCACACTGAGGAGGCAGGCGGTCAGGCCTTAGGAGACTGCTCCATCAACGGCAGGCTGAGGCACCAGCAGTGGACAAAGTGAACCTGTCCTGGGTGTCCCTGGGGAGTAAAGTGCCAGGGGACTTCAGGACTTAGAAGTCAATAAAAGGAGAGGGTGAGGGAGAGGGAGGGGAGGGAGGGAGGGAGGGAGGGAGGGAGGAGGGAGGGAGGGAGAGGAAGAGAGGGAGAGAGGGAGGGAGAGGGAGGGAGGGAAGGGAGGGAGAGGAAGAGAGGGAGGGAGGAGGGAGGGAGAGAGGGAGAGGAAGGGAGAGAGGGAGAGGAAGGGAAGGAGAGAGGGAGGGAGGTGAGGAAGAGAGGGAAAGAGGGAGAGAGGGAGGACAGAAGGAAAGAAGGAGGGAATGAGGGAGGAAGGGAAGAAGGGAGGGAGGGGAGAAAGGGAGGGAAAGAAGAATTCAGAGACATGTCCTTTAATGAGTGAAAGCCCAGGACCCAGAAAAGTCTGTTTGAGATAGGGAAATGCACACAGCCTGCTGTGGCTACCTGCTCCTCTCGCCTTCCATGTCAAGGCCCATGAGTGTGTATCCCACTGAGAGCTGTATCAAGGCTAAAATGGACTCATATTACCACTCTAAGGTTAAGTATTTGTAACCTCTAGAACAAAGACAGTCAGAACATGTCCCCAATAAGCAGCTACGCAGCATCAGTAACAACTCCCACCACCCGCACCCCGGGCGCCTTAAATCTTGTTGGAAATGCAGACTTTCAGGCCCTCCAGGGTCTTAGCTGTCAGAGACTTGAGGAGCCAGGAATCCAGATTTGCACACAAGGTCTCCAGATGATTCTCCTGCAGGCTGTTTTGAGATCTCACTAAAGAAGCCAGAACGTATACAAACTTGAAGATGCATCCCAGGGCTGGCCTTCTTCTTAGGAGCCTCGGGATCACAGATTGTTAAGGATAAAGTGGACATTAGCAAGTGTGCAATCTGACCTTAAAGCAAGCGGCTCGGAACTCTCGCTAGATGGAACTAGCTGGCCTTGGACTTGCAGTGATCCTCCCGTTTCTGCCTGGGATAGACAGGCTTGCTGCACCATGTCTGGCGAGCTTTTAAGGATAGATTCTATTACTAAACTCTGGGTTAGGGATAGGGTAGGAGTACAGTGGCTCCGCACAGCTCAGTCTGGTTCTCTTAGGGCTTGAGGAGGTTGCGGAAACCCAGCTTCCAAAGCCTGAGCAGCCAGCTTTTCCAAGAGCCAGGTTAATCTGTCTGGCCCTCACTTTCGCCCTTTCAAACTCTCTTAACTCTTTGAAGATGTGGACAGTCTACTTTCTGAACGCATTGCAGCTGATCTCCCTTTGCTCCAGCAATGATTTAGTCTTAAAATTTGTGACAGATTTGAGTTGATAGTCTCACCACGGAAAGAGCTAGTTTTTGACAGGCCGCAGACTCGCGGTGCCTCTAGTGGCCAAAAGCTGCATTGCGCCACAGTTGTGGTAGCTTGTCAGAGTCCTGCTCAGACTGCAAAGCCTGCTCTGCTGGTGGCTTTTGCTTTAAACACAGCGAGGAACTGAAACGTGCAGTTTACAGCACGTAGCGGGTCAGTTTATCCTCGTCCTCTGTGCTGTGACTACAGCCAGGTGGTAGCGCTCAGCACTCCCAGTGTTTTTAATGCTAAGATTTGTCATTGCCATTCGTATTACAATAACTCATGAGTCAATAAATGGTTTCAGTTCTTTGCATTTCTTAATCTGAAAACAATGTTCAGTGCCAGCGTCTTACCTGCCGGAAAAGGGGGACAGAAAGCTGGTGGAAAGTGTCCTTCTTGTGGTGGTGGTGGTGGTGGTGGTGATGGTGGTGGCAGAGATCGTGGTTGTGATGGTAGCTCTGTGTGTGTGTGTGTGTGTGTGTGTGAGAGAGAGAGAGAGAGAGAGAGAGAGAGAGAGAGAGAGAGAGAGAGTATGCCCGCGTGTGCCCGCGCGCGCAATCTGTGTCTAAGTTTCTAAAGTCTCACATTAAATTCTCAAGACTCCCTGCCTTCGCTACACCCCCCGAGGTGATCAGAACTCAGAGATGAAGAGCCTGAAAATTAAAGTGACTTTCGAACTCTCTCGGATGCAAAGATGGGGGATCAGTAAGAATTAATAAACGTGTCCCCCCACCCAAACAAAAAGGGGGCGGGGGAAGCGAACAAAAAGGCCGGTGGCTGAGCCGGATGCAGGCAGCTGGCCCTAAGCCCTGCCCGCTGGCTCTGTGCGCGAGCTGGGGTTCGGTATCCCAGCCTCCTGAAGAGTGGGAGGAGCTGGGCCTGTGTCAGGCTCCCTAAGCCGTTCCTTTCAAGCCCTGAATGCCTGAATGTGAGCTGCCCACCGCCCTCCCCCACTCTGCAACCCCACTCCAGCGGCTCGTAAAAAAAAAAAAAAAAAAAAAAAAAAAAAAAAAAAAGTTTCAACAACAACAGGCTGGACCAATAGCAGCGCGCAAAGCCAGGGAAGGGGGCCGAGCAAAGGGCGCCTGAGAGTGGAGAAAGGAGAAAGCGGGCAAGACTGGAGCGCGCGGGGCCGGGGCTCGGCGAGCCGGAGGAGCGTTGCTAATGTTTTTGTTTGTTTGCTTTTCTATGCATGCATAATGAGGGGGCGCCGCGGCACCACACGGGGGCTCCCGGCCCACTTTTGTATTTAAAGCCTCGCGGCGAGCAAGTCCGCAGCCGGGCTCCGCGGATCCGCTCCCCAGGCTCCGGGTCTCCGAGCAGAGCCGCACGCTCCGAGTTTCGGGGTCCTCCCTGCTCCTGGCGCCCAGAACTTCCCGGAGCGCGGCCCAGGCCGGGGTAGAGGGGGAGGGGACCAAGCGTCCTGGCCTCGGGAAGGCGGGATGCCAGAGCTGCGAAGTGCTACGCGCCGCTGAGCCGGGAACCGAGGAGACGCCGGCCGCACGACTGTCTACAGGAGCCTAGCACCATGCACCCCCGGCGCCGCGCGCTCCTGCAGCCTCGCCGCGTACCCCCGGGACGGCACTGAGCGCCTCCAGCCGCCGAGCGAAGCTAGACCTGCGTCGCCGCGCCTCTCAGGGAGCCCCGGCCACGGTGCCGGAGCGAACATCCGCTTCTCCCAGCCGCGGGGCCGCCGGCATGGATGGATGAGGACGCCCATGCCAGAAGTGCGCGGAACTCGGACAAACTTTTTCAGCGGCCCCGCGGCCGCCACCCGAGCCTCGTCTCCGCTCTGCACCGCGTCCGGCGGCCGCTGCTGCCCGCGATGCTAGCCGCGCTGCTGGGAGGCGCCGGGGCCCGCACGGGGACCTTGCCGGGCGCCTTGCTGTGCCTGGTGGCGCTGCTGCAGCTGCTCTGCTCGGCGCCGCGGGGCTCAGGGCTGGCGCACGGCCGCCGCCTCATCTGCTGGCAGGCGCTGCTGCAGTGTCAGGGCGAGCCCGACTGCAGCTACGCCTACAGCCAGTACGCCGAAGCGTGTGCGCCGGTGCTAGCGCAGCGCGGCGGGGCTGATGCTCCGGGGCCCGCCGGCGCCTTCCCTGCCTCGGCCGCGTCCTTCTCGCCGCGCTGGCGCTGCCCGAGCCACTGTATCTCGGCGCTCATCCAGCTCAACCACACGCGCCGCGGGCCCGCGCTGGAGGACTGCGACTGCGCGCAGGACGAACACTGCAGGTCCACCAAGCGCGCCATCGAGCCCTGTCTGCCGCGCACCAGCAGCGTGGGCCCGGGCGCCGGAGCGGGTTCGGTCATGGGCTGCACTGAGGCCCGGCGGCGCTGCGACCGCGACAGCCGCTGCAACCTGGCGCTCAGCCGCTACCTGGCCTACTGCGGCAAGCTTTTCAACGGGTTGCGCTGTACCGACGAGTGCCGCGCGGTAATCGAGGACATGCTGGCCGTGCCCAAGGCGGCGCTGCTTAACGACTGCGTGTGCGATGGGTTGGAGCGGCCCATCTGCGAGTCGGTCAAGGAGAACATGGCCCGCTTGTGCTTCGGCCCGGATGCGAGCAACGGTCCGGGCAGCAGTGGCTCAGACGGGGGCCTAGACGACTACTACGACGAAGAATATGACGACGAGCAGCGCGCTGGGGCCGCGGGAGGCGAGCAGCCCCTGGACGACGACGACGGCCTTGCGCGCCCGGGCGGCGGCGCTGCTGCGGCGGGCGGCCGCGGAGACTTGCCCCACGGGCCCGGGCGCAGAAGCAGCAGCAGCGGCAGTGGAGGCCACTGGGCGACCCGAAGCGCCTGGACCCCATTTGCCTGTTTGCTGTTGCTGCTGCTGCTTCTGCTGCTCGGGTCACACTTGTAGCTCCTGCGCCCCGCTGCAGGCTGCTCCAGGCCGGTATGCAGGACCCAGCTGGTTCCCGAGCAAGGCACCTGTGGCTCGGAGACCAGAGATGGTCGGAAACACTGACCCACACCCTCCGCGGGTGGACAGGGCCCAGCCTGTACTGCAGCCACCATGCTCGGCCCTCTCTATGCGGTTTTTCCAGGCTGCAAAGATAACCGGTTGATCTATATTGCCGGCTCTAATCTGCAGAATTCAGGACACCCTGCAAAAAGCAATGGAGGCCTGGACTCAGTGCTGAACGGTGGGGTCTTCACAGTTCCAATGGACTTGGGGAAGGGATGTTGGGCGAATTAGGTTTGCAAAGGGGCCGGGGTTTTGTCTGTTTTGTATTTTGGTTCTTTTGTATTTAAACCGTTTTCCTTTGAGGGGACACATAGTATTGGTAACGACTTTAATTGCTTGTGACCACTTGAGAAACACAGCAATCGTAAGTAAATAGAAAAGTTCCCTTATCGATTCATTCCTGTACTCTTGGTATAGTCCTCGGTAACGCTGAGTGTGGAGCTGGCGATTGCCTTGTTGAGGGATCCCCGAAATTACAACTGCATTATAACCCTAACCCCTCACCTTTAATTTTCTGACACAATTCCGATTCCTCTGCACCACGTGTCTTAGAATTAAGGATCCAAAAAATACCGCTAGTCTAAAAGAGTTAGCATGGTGTTGAACAATACAAGTTTTTATCCTAAAGCTCTGTACTGCCAGCTAGGAAAGCCTCTATGATGTTTGTTTTGCTGTCCTTTTTTTTTTTTTCTCCACCAAGAAATTCTAAGTTTGAATATGCAGAGATTGAATATTGCCTCTGCCCCTATCGGGGTCTTCCACCCTGGTACGTCGTATATAAACTGTATTAAAACTGGGGTTTCTTACCAGTTCTTGTACTTTGTATATAGAATTTTTATAAATTGTATGCTTCAGAAAATAATTTATTTTTAAAAAGAAATTAAAAGTTTTAAATCTGCATCATTGTTGTATCACCCCATCCAAGAAATGTATAGAATGCATCGGTCACCAGGGACCCACTCCCACAGAAATGTATAGAATGCATCAGTCACCAGGGACCCACCCCCACAGCCCATTTTGAAATGCATCCTGTGTAGAACAGTCTTTAAAATGTACAGTGTATTTTACAGATTTGAAGTAACGTTCTTATTTTCAAGAGATTTTATGGACATTGTAGAAATGTATAAATGCATTTCCAAACTGCCTTAAACATTGTATTTTTATAGACATCATTTTTTAAAATCCTGTGTTAAAAAAAAAACTATGACTTTGTGTATTTTTGGTTGTTTTATTAAAAATGCACACACCAGTAAAGAGTTTAAACAGTGTCTATGGTGCAGTTGCTTTCCACACTTAGCCCAGTGATGAGGTGGGAGGGCTGTGGAGGGAGGGGGCACTGGAAGTCCATCGAGCATCAAGTGAGATTAAAACTCAGTGCAAGGCAGAATGTGAGCTAATGCTGCCTTTAATTTAATGATCAATTAGACGTCTGTAAATGGGTCAGCTAAAAGAATTTCTAACTGGCCTCTGCTGCTGTTGTCATTGGTGAAGAAAATTCACAAAATACTGTCTCTTGTTTGAGGATAACCTCCCCCTCCCCAGGAGACCCACCCTGAGCACCCCTCCCTTTTCTCCTGACCCCCAGGAGTGTCCTCTCTGCCTTCTCATTCAATCAAACGTGCCAATAACATCTGTTACCAATAGGTCTGGGAAGCCTCTGAGAGTCAATACTTCAAAGCCATTTTCACACTTTGGGTGAAAAAAAAATACAAAATTTTGTTACAAAACACTGAGGCGTGCAAAAGTAAACACGCCGTGGAGGGGAATAATCACCAGGACTGGTAATATTGTCCTGAGGAGCTGCTGAACAGTGGGTTGAAGGCTGGGCTTCCGCCAAGCCCCTGGTGCACACTCAAACGCCCTTACATAAATAATTACACTCTTAAGCTGTGTCGAGTGCTGATACACTTGACCTTGTAAATAGAAATGTTTGCAGTAGGAATAAACTCCAGCATTGGAAAATCTTTTAAACATTAACACAAAAGAGAGCACTCTGTCCTCTGGGGATTTGAGCTGAACCTCGGCGGGCTAGGCACTTGCAAGGGGGAAAAAGTTTATTTATCTTCTATTCCTGGTGTTTATTTAAAGCTTTTCATTTTAAACTCGGTGATTGGAAGGCAAGTCCGGAGTTTAAAAAGTCACCACAAATAAACTTTGTCTGAGGGGGTCGACAGATTAGCAAGATCTGGTGTCTCTTTATTTGATATTAGCATGGGCTGAGAAAACAACTAGATTCCTCTGCTGCCTGAGGTAATTAACCAAATTGTGTTCTTCCCCACCTGCTCCCACCCGACTTCTGAGGATTTTTTTAAGCCCCTCTCTTTTCCCAGCCATTAGGGAAGGAGTCCAAATTCCTCTTCATGTCCTCAAAACCAAGACCCCCCCCCCAATAGCTGTCATTAGCCTGGAGTCCAATAAAGTGATAGACAGTTCGGTAAAGATGATATTAAGACAAAGCCTAGAGCACTTTTTTGTTTGTTTGTTTGTTTTTGGAACAACAAGAAATATTCTAGAGGCTTGTAAGGGAAATCAGCTGCCTTTTTAAAATGAAGAGCCTACAGGTTAGTAGTGCTCCTGTTTTTTGCTTGTTTGTTTGGTTTGGTTTTTTTTTGTTTGTTTGTTTGTTTTGTTTTGTTTTTGTTTTGTTTTGTTTTGTTTTGTTTTTTTGCTTAAATATGTTTAAATCTCCACCAATGCTATTTTAACACATTCCCCACTGAAAGTTAAATCTTTGTCACAGAAAAAGGTCCGGTTTCCCTCACTAATAAGTAAAAGGCAGCGTCAGAAAAGGCCTGACAACTAACTGTTAACAATAAACTCACGACTTGATTTTACAGAGCCCTGTCAGAAGCATCTGCCTAGAATAAATCATCACAGAGGGCCAGGGCAGGGGACTTTATGCCTTCTCCCTTGAAAAGGGCAAACACTCTAGCCCTGTGTTCCCCTGCTTCTGGAAAGACCTAGCGGATTGCAGAGCAGATTGCAGGAACCCTGCCAGGCAGTGGACTTCAAGAGTGTGGCGTCTTTACACTACCCATCAGCCATCTGCCTCTAGACAGAAAAGATTTTTACAGATGTTGACATCTGCAATATCTTGGCGTCTCCAGGGAGGCCTTTGGAATTCTGGACATTTGGCAGGCTCAGATGTCTCCTGGAGACGCCTGGAAGTGCCATTAATGAGAGAGAAAGGTAGTTTGGGGGCTTTTCTGGAGAATTTCCAAGAAGTTCCCCCGCCCCCCACTCCATGAGAGACAGGGTTTGGATTTCAGGTTTAATCTGTCCTCCAGGCTGTTCCCCATCTCCCCAGTTAGAAGTTGTGATTCTCTGTGACGGTTCATTTGTCTTTGGAGGCACTTCAGTGACAAATGTTTAAGGGAGTGTGGGACAATGGTCAAGAACAAGGGGGGCAGTTCATTGAACTGAAGTGACCATACAGTAACTAGAAAGAGGTTCAGCTTCGCTGCTCACCGAGCACACAGCGGGGCTTTTGTACATGATTACAATGGATACAGCATAAGGTCCCTGTTGATTTCTAACAATATATAGCAAAGTACACGCGCAAGCCCTGTATGTAAAGTGGGAAAATGGCCCTGGGGAAGTGAACTTGTCTCCTCAGAGGGCACCCCTACTTCTACACTCGAGTAGCACTCCTTTGCTCGCCCATAAGGATGGAAGCAGCTCCCAGCCCCAAGGGCCACATAGCAAAGGGCTCACTGAGCTCTAGCATGTCTTGAAGGGCTCACGGGCATCTAGTAGAATCCACATGAAGACAGAGCAACATTCCTCTCTACCCCGGAGAATATGGATGGCGGTAGAAAGCAAGAGAAACCCAGAGGGACCTGGAGTGGGAAGGGTGTGTCCTTTCCTTACCCCTAAGCTCACGCCTCTACCTCATCCCAGCAACATTACACAGGATCCAAAATCAGGAGACCTTAGAAGGCCCTGAGAACTTCTTGAAACATCTAACAAATCCTCGGTTTTCCAACCTGGGCTTCGCTGGAGAAGCAAGCACTAAGACTGTGCTGTGAACGCTCCAAAACTACATAGTCCATGTATCTTTTTCCTAGGCACAAAAGAGAAGAGCGTGCACAACGTCATTGTTCTTTGACCCCACGCACCAAGAAACATGGGAAATGTTGTCAGTTGACCTGGCTCTTTCCCAGCTACTCCAGGGGGAGAATGGTGGGAGAGCATCAGGTTACACAAGCAGTGTGGCCCGGGTTGAGTTTCCAGTGGGGCTCAGTGCGTGCCGGGTAAGTTGGACATCAGTGTATTCTGTTTGAGAGATTGCTTCTGGAAGGGAGTTGGCAAAGTTCACCCTTGACTAGCCCAGTGACATAAGTAATGTGCTGTTAGCATCAGTACCCCCTGTGGCATCCGTTTAATCAATTTCGTAAATAACACAATGATCTACTACAAAATAGTGGACTGTATACACTATATTTTGGCACAAAGACGGTCATTCTCCCACTAGTAACCAGGGGCTCTAAATAAATGATTTCAACAATGTTTTATTAAAGGCGACGAGAGCCCTCCAGCTGCATTAATCGGGGAGAAGTCGAGTGGCACCTTTGTTATGGAAATGTTGAGCACAGAATGGC
Organism: Apodemus sylvaticus; assembly: GCF_947179515.1. NCBI lineage: Eukaryota > Metazoa > Chordata > Mammalia > Rodentia > Muridae > Apodemus > Apodemus sylvaticus. Next base: position 7,278,554 of record NC_067485.1, read on the forward strand.
GGGGCCAGACAATGTGAGGCCACTTCATTCTTTCAACCACGCTGACACCTCTTAAAGAGGAACTGCAGGAAAGGATGTGGGAAAGATTTGCTTTCTGAGGAAGCTCTCAGCTAATATTTTGGAGGGCTACCTCTAAACCCTGCGTAAAATTCAGGGGGAAGCCGGAGGGCTGCTGAAAATAGAGAAGGGTTTCCCACCCTTACTTCAGAGGCCTGATTTCCCCCTTCCCTCCCTCCCTCCCTCCCTCCCTCCTTCCTTCCTTCCTTCCTTCCTTCCTTCCTTTCCTTCCTTCCTTCCGTTCATTCCCTCTTTTTTCTTTCCTTTTCTTTTTTTTTTTAACATGACATTTCCAAAGGACTGTTTTACTGTTTTTTAAAATGCATCAAAGACTCTATCAGGTTAGCGTATATCAATGCATCACTTGGACAGAGTCTCTTTAAGCAAACTGAAGGGATCTGAAGTCTGTCCACAGGTAAATATACACAATTCCATCGAAGGCTTCTTCGTTTGTGACCAAAGATTAAGCAGCAGTATCTTTCTCCAGCCCCTCCAATTGTGGATACCTTGTGATCTTCTGTTATTAGGGACTGTCCTTAGTAAGGTGCCTAAAGTGTGTAAGATCTTGGATACTGGTTCCCAAATACCCGAGAGCACAACATTGCACAAATAACTCTTCCTATATATATATATGATCAAGCACTAGGTCTGTGAGGTGTACCCCTTTCTTAGACATAATTCTATTGCTGTTCCTTGTCTTCCATTTTAGCCTGATACTTCTTACTCATCAAAGCGTGTCCACCTATTTGGAGCATTTCCCTGCAAGAGTATTTGAAAATAGCTTTTCTGGATGGGCAGGATGGCTCTTACTTTTAGTCCCAGCTCAGAAGATGGCAGAGGCACGCAGAAGGAGTTCAAGTCCAGCTTGGTTTACATAGTGAACTACAGGACAGCCAGAGCTACATAACAGAGACCTTGTCTCAGAGAGAGAGAGAGAGAGAGAGAAAGAGAGAGAGAGAGAGAGAGAGAGAGAGAGAGAGAGAGAGAGAGAGAGAAGAGCTTTTCTTTGATTAAACAGAACAGGTAGAAGGAGATCCACAGACATTACTGAGAGAGAAACTAAACAGGGTGGGAACACCCTTAGTCAATGTGGGGACACAAAACAGAAGATGGCTTAGCTCCGCCATCTTCTAAACTTTTCTAAAGTTGTACTTTAGAAAAGCTAGAAGAAAGACAAATCACAGTAGTAACATGTGTGCTATGTGTGTCCATGCTATGTGTGCAGTTACCAAAGTATGATGTAGGAAGTAGGAGAAACGAAGCTTCAAAGACAGGCTATCATCATCATCAGGATAGGATGGAAGGCTTAACGGTCATTCTATGTGATCTTCACCTTGCACAATGTCTGTCCGAGACAGGGAGTTTCTGACTGAGTCTGGCTGGGAAGACAGGGTTCGCTTCCCCCGTGAAGATTTTAAAAGGGCTGAAGATCAGAGCAGGGCCCGGTAGATGAGGATCCGGGGAGGATAAAGGCAGACTCAAGGCATTGTGAGTGGTCAAAGGTGGATGTTAAGAGAGCAGAAAGGCCCTGGACTTCTGGGCCAGATGTGGATACACTCGCCTCCAGTCGTCCAGTCGTGACAGAAGATGTTTGGTGGGTGAGTGGCATTTAAGAAAGTTCAGGATGCTCCATTGCATGTGCAAGAATCTGAAGCTTGAGGTTGGAGTCAGACTTGAAGAGTGGTCATGGCTGAAACATGACAGGAGGAGTTGGGGGTTAGGGCCACTTGGTTGGTCACACTGCATCTGTTCTTCAGATGCAGAAGGAGACAAATGCCCCTGCATTTTGTTCAGTCTGGGCCCCTGGCCTATGAGATGCTATCACCTACAGTTTCACAGTAGATTTTCCTCCTCTGCTACCTCTCTAGAAACATCCTCATAAACACACCCAGACATGTGTCTCCTAGGAGATTCTAAATCCAGCCAAACTGGCAGTGAAGATCTTTCTGTGGCACTTATGCATACGTGAATCCCAGTGAGTCTGGGGATGTGAAGGAATACATCTGAAAACACGGCCACTTCCTTTTCCTGCCCTGTGGCGTGTAAACCTCTTCATAGAACCATCACAGGAGCCCACAATACCCAGCCAAGAAGATCAAAGAGATCTAAGAAATATCAAAAGGAAGAAAAGACACAGAGACTTGGGCCCTAAACTGCTTTGGAGACAAATACAATCCATGTAGCCCAGCAAGCAGAATGGAGCACAATTTCCATAAAAACAGAAAAGACATCATCAGTCAGGTGCTGGAGACAAAGGCCTTTAATCCCAGCACTCAGGAAGCAGAGGCAGGCAGACCTTGAGTTCAAAGAGTCTATGGAATGAGTTCCAGAACAGCTAGGGCTAGAAGGAGAAACCCTGTCTTTAAAAAAAGAAAAAAATCCATCAGAAAACCGATAGTGCAGGCATTAAAATCAAAGATCAATATGTGGGGCCTCATGAAATAGAAAAGCTTCTGTAAGGCAAAGGACACCATCAATTGGACAAAGTGGGAGCCTATAATGGGAAAGGATTCCTATCAACTCCACATCTGATAGAGGTTTAATATTCAAAACATATAAAGAACTCAAGAAACTGGGCATCAACAAACCAAATAATCCAAATTAAAAATGGGTGCAGATCTAAAAAGAGAATTCTCAACAGAGGAATCTCAAATGGCTGAGACACACTTAAAGAAATGTTCAACATCCTTAGCCATCAGGGAAATGCAAATCAAAATGACTCTGAGATTCCATCTTACACCTACCAGAATGGCTAAGACCAGAAACACAAGTGACAGCTTATAAGCTTATGAGTGACAGCTGGTGAGGATGTGGAGCAAGGGGAACACTCCTCCATTGCTGGTGGGAGTGTAAACTTGTATAGCCACTATGGAAGTCAATGTGGCTGTTCCTCAGAAAATTAGGTATCTATCTACCTCAAGGCCCAGCTATACCACTCTTGAGCATATGCCCAACACTCTGTCCTACCATAAGGATGCTTGCTCAGCCATGTTCATAGCAACTTTATTCATAATAGTCAGAAACTAGAAACAACCTAGATGCCCTTCTGGGATAAAGAATGGATAAAGAAATTGTGGTACATCTACACAATGGGGCATTATCGCGCAGTTAAAAACAATGACATCATGAGATTTTTCGGGCAAATAGATGAAGAGGTGACCTAGACCCAGAAAGACAAACTTAGTATGTATGGACATTATCTGTTAAGTAAAGGAAAATCATGCTATGATCCAACAGACCCAGAGAGCCTGAATAACAAAGAAGGCTCAAGGTGTAACCCACGGGTCTTCCTAGGAAGGGAAAATAGAGTAGAGTTTGTAGGTGGGCTGCGCATGGGTAGGGATGGAAACAGGAAGGATCAGGCAGGGGGATGGCAGGAAAGAGTAGTAGAGAGATGAATGGAATTGGGACACACTTGCAGGGCAATGTAAAGCCCTACTGCAGTGGTAAATTCCTGGAATCTGTGAGAGTGACCCTAGGGGAAACTTCTAGTAATGAGGGAGTCAGAGCCCAAGCCAGTCATAGAGCCAGGCAAGGCTCCCAGCAGTGGAACTGGGACATCAACCCAGCTATAAAACCTTCAGTATACAATCTGTTCTGCCTGCAAGATGTGCTTGGGTAATAGTGGCACAGAACTTGTGGGAGTGGCCAACCAATGACTCATCTAACTTGAGGGAGTTCACTTCTGACATGGCCTGAAGGACCAAGAACTAGAGGCTGCACAGCCCAGAGACCCAGGGTAGATCTAAAGGGAAACTTGAAGGGGAAGGGAGGAGAAATGGATGGGGGGCAAGGGGAGAAGGGACCTAGGAGTGGAAGAAGGAAAACTGGGGTTGGGATGTAATGTATGAGCCAAGAACAAAAAGAAAGCCAACCCCCCAAAAACCCTTCATCATAACAATAATGCTAAAACAATTATAATAATAATAATATATACAAAAGTTGTAGTTACAACCAACTCTGGGAAAATACTAAATGATCAAAATAATACAATTTCATTAAAAAATAGTCAGTGATGATGGACATTAGTGAATGGTGTAAACAAACATGTGTTAAACATGTAAATGGTGTAAACAAACATGTGTTAAACATGTAAATGCACATCATGGCTTTAAGCATCAAGTCAGGATGAAGTTTGTTTGTTTGTTTGTTTGTTTGTTTGTTTGTTTTTATAAGTGAATGGATTGCCTAAAGCTTGACTATAGGGCCCATGAGATGGCTCAATAGGGAAATGCCTGACCACCTCAGTTCAATCCCTAAAGTCCATATAGAGGTAAAAGGAGAGAACCAACAGTGTTCTCTCTGTCCTCTGACCTCCACACATGAATCATGGCACCGCATGACCTCACTCACACATTCAAATCGTGTGCTCACACACAGACATGATGAGTAAACAACTTAATAAATAAAGCTCGACTACAACTACTCAAAAAATAAGTCAGCAACTTTACAACCTAAGTCACTCTGTGCCTAGAGATTGGGTTTTTTTTGTTTGTTTGGTTGGTTGGTTGGTTAGTTGGTTGGTTTTTTCAAGACAGGGTTTCTCTGTGTAGCCCTGGCTGTCCTGGAACTCACTCTGTAGACCAGGCTGGCCTCAAACTCAGGAATCTACCTGCCTTTGCCTCCCAAGTGCTAGGATTAAAGGTGTGCACCACCGCCGCCCAGCTGTGCCTAGAGATTGATTCTCTAATCTCATATGAATCCTCAAAATGTAAAAAGCAAGGAGACAAGAGTTTTTTGTTGTTGTTTTGAAAGAGGGGGTCAAGTTCAAATGATTCAACAGCGCTTTCTCTGAGAATCCAAGAGTTATCCAATATGGGTCCGTTCTGAAAATGGATCCTGAACAGATATCAGTGAGTTTATTTCCTGGTCTCTGATGAACAGTGGTCCAACGGAAATTTCAGTGTTAAGTTTTAAATCATTCATCTGATCACAGAATTGTAAATCAGCAATGGGGGCTGGGCTCTCTGCTAGAGTATCCTGCCTCACTTGGCTATCAATAGCAGATAAGTAGCAGAGATGAAGGTTGGTTCCAAGGTTGGTTCCAGGTAGACCGGCTAGTTTGATGACTGACTGAGACATCCAGGCCCTTTGTCTGTGATAACTAGAAGACTGGCTCTTACACTGACACTAACCAAGGTGCCAGAACAGGGTACCCTAAATAAGTAAACCCTTCTCAAACTTCTGCTGGGTCATACTTGTCAAGGTCTCATTGGTCCAAACAAATCACATGACTGTGCCTAGCTTCAGGGAGTGGAGAAGTAGACTGCTTTCTGGTTGCCTCCCGGAGGCAGAAGATGAGTCCCTATTGCTAAAGACACCATGCTCTTTAGATCCAAGTTGGTTCTGATCCAGAAGCCTCCTTTCTGAGAGGTAGCTTTCATAATACCAAAAGGCTCTGTAAAAATAACAAGCAGCTATGTTACCATTGGCCAGAATGGCCTGAAAACCCTAGGGGTGCAATAGGGTACACAGACCTTGGAGATGACATCTCTCCAGTGGGAACTAAGGCCCACTTGACAAGAGAAAATCCATTCCTGGTGCTGGGAACCTAGCTAGCGGCCCAAGGCAAGTGAAGTCGTGGATCTTGGAGGAGAGCCTACAACTGCCACTTTATGAAACCAGCATAATCCCTAACGACATTCTAAATATTTATTCTGGTACCCACACACATAAGTACCCACACCAGAATAGAGACCATTACAGAAAACCACAACCAATGAAAACGCAGAGAACCAGGGAGCGTGTGGTGCACAGAAAAATAAGTCAATGGCCTCAGTTTTCAGAATTTACAGATAAAAGTCCAGAAAGGACTGAAAATGCTACCTTGCTTTGCTCACTGAAAACATGCAGTGTGGTTCGATATCTCTCAGGAGCAGGTCCTCATTTTTCTTCTACCTTAAAATTCTGTGTACTGTGCAAGGATTCTTTTTCCATCCCAAAGAGTCCCAGAATCAGCTTGTGAAGGTTCTTCACAGAGCTTTTATTGAAACTCTAATGAGGCCTGGGTAGGATTTCCAGGGCAGTACGGAGACTGTCACAGTGCGGCAGCTTTGTAAGGGCAAGTCTTTCCATCGCTCAGTCAGATAAACACTATGCTGATCCATAAACAGATTTACTGAGCTGTTCTTCTCTTCTCTCCTCTCCTCTCCTCTCCTCTCCTCTCCTCTCCTCTCCCCTCATCTCCCCTCCCCTCCTCTCCGCTCCCCTCCCCTCCCCTCCCCTCCCTTCCCCTCTCCTCTCCTCTCTTCTCTTCTCTTCTCAACCAGGTCTGCTCTACACCCTTTTAGACTTATTCCCGGGTACCTAGTCACTTTACTGGCTTATTACTGTGACACTAATTTGCTACTGAATTGACCGTCCAGTGGGAGCTACTGGGCTTGAACTTTCGATGTGCATCCAGGCACCTCACTGACCTGGTCTACAGTCATTGGCAGCGACTCTGGTTGTCTATATAGAAAATACACAGTCATTCTGAAACTTTAGTCTCCAGAAATTGGATGTTTTTTTTTAATAATTAATGTGATCGTGACTAAGTCAGAACAAGGAGTTTGGGCTACAGTCCCCACCGTTGCTCTGATTAGTTAGGCCAAGAGCTACCATTAGGGCTAGGTTTAGGGTTAGGGCTAGGGCTAAGGTTAAGATTAGAGTTAAGGTTAGGGCTAGGGTTAGGGTTAGGGTTAGGGCTAGAGCTAGGGTTAAGGTTAGGGCTAGGTTTAGGCTTAGGATTAGGGTTAAGGTTAGGGCTAGGGCTAGGGCTAGGGCTAGGGTTAGGGTTAGGGTTAGTGTTAGGGTTAGGGCTAGGGCTAAGGGTTAGGGTTAGGGTTAGGGCTAGGGCTAGGGCTAAGGGTTAGGGTTAGGTTTAGGGTTAGGGTTAGGGCTAGGGCTAGGGCTAGGGTTAGAGCTAGGGCTAGGGCTAGGGTTAGGGTTAGGGTTAGGGTTAGGGTTAGGGTTAGGGTTAGGGTTAGGGTTAGGTTAGGGTTAGGTTAGGGCTAGGGTTAGAGCTTGGGTTAGAATGAGGGTGTATCTGAGGTTGAGGGTGATGTTGAGAGTTAGGTTTAAAATGAGGTTGATGGTTCATGCAAGGATGAGGCTGACGGCTAGAATTAGGTTTAGGTTTAGGTTTAGGGTGAATGTGTGCAACAGGGTTACGGTTTGGGTAAGTGAAACACTGAGTTTTAACTTCTCCAACATTGTTAGGTCACTATTATGGTTAGGGCTAGAATTAGGGTTAGGTATAGGGTTACTGTGAGTGTTATCTAGTGAGACTGTCAAAAGCAAAAAGGAAACTTTTTTTTTGTTGTTCTGGGATTGTTTTAATGCTAACATCTTTGCTATTTTTATGCAAAGTATTTTTAGAGTCTTATTTACCTTATGTTAAGAATAGAAACATAATTTTTTTCAAATTTTAGTAAATAATCCAGAATCTAACAAATCCATTATCATAAACAACAAATTTGTATGTAAAATTTATCTGTTTTCTAAAACCTGTTGCTGTTTCAGTTTTTCAAAACTCCCTAATGTCTGAATTAACGGCACAGTGTGGGGTCTGGTTTTTCCCAGCTTGCATGCTTGTAGTTAGAGAAAGGGGGAGTCTTCCACTACTCTTCCCAGCATCCTTCTCTGATACTTATGGCATAGTAGTTGATGTTTTCCATACGGGGTCTCTCTGTGTTGCCCATGCTGGCCAGGCCCCCTGGTCTTCTTTTGCTGTGGTAAAGGAACAGTAACGTGCCACATACCTGGGAAGACATCTGACAGTTAATGTTAAGATGGAATCATGTCAGTAATGTGTCTGCATGTTCCTCCACTCAAACCAACTGTTGCATCTTATGAGTTGGCGTAAGGCTGTGGTCTGCTGCACATCTGCTGGGCACTTAGGAAGATGACCCAAGCATTGACATATGTCACAGAGTGAAGCATAGATATTCACTCTATGTAGGACCCCAATTGGTCACATCCGTAAAAATCACCACTGTCTCATCACAAAAATCTCTGACCACTGGAATGATCTTGGGCTCATCATGGACATTACAAAGTTTTAATGTTTGCGTGCATATCATTTTTCCAGCATTGGCAACAGATTCTGTATATTTCTCCCCCCTCCCCCGCCCCTGTATGTTTCTTGAAATGTGCTTTTTGTTTGGTTGGTTGTTGTGATGGTTTGTGTATGCTTGGCCTGGCACTGTTGGGAGCTAGGCCTTGTTGGAGTAGGTGTGGCCTTTTTGGAGTAGGTGCTGTCTTTTTGGAGTAGGTTGGAGTAGGTATGGTCTTGTTGGAGTAGGTGTGGCCTTGTTGGAGTGGGTGTGGCCTTGTTGGATTAGGTGTGTACCTGTGGGTGTGGCCTTTAATAGCATGACCTAGCTGTCTGGGAGTCAGTATTCTGCCAGCAGCCTTCAGATGAAGATGTAGAACCCTCAGGTCCTCCTACTCCATGCCTGTCTGGCATGCTTCCCACCTTGATGATAATGGACTGAATCTCTGATCCTGTAAATCAGCCCCAATTAAATGTTGTCTTTGTAAGAGTTGCCTTATATGGTGTCTGTTCACAGCAGCAGAACTCTTAGACAGGTGTTATTGTGTTTAACTTATTTATTTATTTACTTGTATGTATGTGTGTGTGCATGCACAGGTCACAACACATGTAGGGACACCAGAGGACAACTTGTACCCTTTGGCTCTCTCCTCCACGTGTGGGTTCCAGGGATTGAGGTGAACCCATCAGGCGATGGTGGCATGGCCGTTTACCTTCCGTGCTCTCTCGCCAGCCCTACTTTTAGCTCTCTCTATTAGTTATTATTTTTGAGACACTGTCTCACTCCATGTTCCCAGCTGGTCTGGGATTCATCCCGCATTCATCTCTCTTCCTTCCCATTGCCAGATACATCAGCCCAGTGACCTCATGGAGGGAAGGGAATGACTGAGGTATTTAGTTAGATCACTTAGAGAATTATTCCAAGAATTCAGAATACATGGAAAGTGTACTGCCTAGTTTTACGTCAATTTGACATAAGCTAAAGTCAACGGAGAGGAGGGAATCCCAACTAAGTGAATGCCTCTAGCCAGGCGAGGTGGCCGGCATGCCTTTAGACCCAGCAATCAGGAAACAGAGGCAGGTATATCTCGGTGAGTTGAAGGCCAGTCTGGTATACAAAGTCTGTTCCAGGACAGCCAGGGCTCTACACAGAGAAGCCTGTCTCAAAAAACACAAAAACACAAAAACAAAAAACCAACAACAACAAAAACAAAAACAAAACAACAGAGAGAGACAGAGAGAGAGAGAAGGGAGGGAAGAAGGGAGGAAGAAAGGAAGGGAGAAAGGGAGGGAGGAAGGAAGGAAGGAAGGAAGGAAGGAAGGAAGGAAGGAAGGAAGGAAGGAAGGAAGGAAGGAAGGAAAGACAGAGAGAAAGAGAGAGAAAGAAAATGCCTCCATACGACTGGGCTGTAGGAAGACTGTAAAGCGTTTTCTTAATTGGTGATTGATGGGGGGTGGCAGAGCCCATTGTGGGTGGAGCCACTTCCGGGCTGGCGGCCCTGGGTTCTATAAGAAAGCAGGCTGAGCAAGCCTTGGAGAGCAAGCTAGTAAGCAACAACTCTCCATGGCCTTTAGGTCAGCCCCTGCCTCTAGATTCCTGGCCTGAGTGAGTTTCTGTCCTCACTGCCTTTGATGACTCTAGGTTCTATGGAACTGTGAGTGGAACAAACTGTTTCCTCCCCGAGTTGCTTTTGGTCTCAGCGTTTCACAGCAGTGATAACCCTAACTAAGAGAGGAAGGAATCAAACACATTTTACCAGCTAGAAATCAGGTTGCCCTCAGTGATGGAAACTGCCTCTTGAGGAAGAGCCTTTGTGAGGGGCAGAGAGGAATGTGACAAAAGGAGAACCCCAAATGGCAGTGCTGATTGAGAAGCACAAGACGGCCGGTGGGTTTGTATGTGAACCTTAATTTGTGTTTGGAAGTCAGAAATGAGAGCAGAGAGTAAGAGAGCTGGGAACAAACGGAATCTGGCAGCAGGACAAGAGTCGGGACCTCGGAGGAAGAAATCACTGACAGACTCACAGAAAATGGGAGTAGCCAATGTCTTCGTGGGGTGAGAGAGCAAGAACAGCAGAATACTGGGTTGGAGAAGAGTATTTCTTTCCTGTGTCCTTAACAAGTACAGATGCCATAGAACCAAGGGCAAAGGTCATGACCTCAACCTCAACCTCAGTGACCATAGCAGGAGCAGATGGCCACCACCACTGGAGAACATGATTTCCACCCGACTCTAGTCCAGGGGAAAAGACAGACCATGTGAGATCATACATGAAAACTTCACACCACACACAATGGAGCTTTTGCTCTGGTTTGCATGGGTGTAGCCAAGGGTCCACATGTTAAACGATTGGCTCCTGGGTAATGCTACCAGGAGATGGCAGAACATCTAGAAGGCTCCTCATGGGGAGCCTTAGTTCACTGCTGGGATACCCTCAACTCTGTGAGACTCTGTCTCCCAGCCTCTCTCTACTCCACACTCCCTCCTATTAGGAGGAGCCGCAGTTGACAAAGGCCCACAGTGATAAGATGGCATTTGCAGAACTCTGCTAAATAGACCTTTTTCTTACAAGTTAACTGTTAGCTGATACAGCGATGCTATTAAAATAATTAGACTCACAAAGACACCCTCTGGTCTTAGAGATGAGTCAGCCCTAAGGAATCAGGTCCTCAGAACTGTTGCCAGCCTCTTATATAAATGAGAGGGGTAGTGGGGACAGCTCTCCTGTGTGAGGGGCAGTGGAGACAGCGTTCACTGAGGAGATGAAGTTTCCCTTGGTGACCTAAGGGTTCTGTACGTGTCTCTCATTTGTCCTTCGTAGCTGAGTATCATTTTCAACGCTCTGTTTTTACTTTAAGTTCATTGAGACATCTCAGAGCCAAGACAAATCTTTCTGAATAGATTCTGTCAACTTGATGCATTCCAGTAGTGGCTTCTGACTTCAAATAGTTTATGATGTTGTCAGTGAGAAGACTTCTCCAAGCTTCCTCCCACAGCAAATGGGAACAAATACAGAGATCCACAACCAGACATCACACAAAGAGCAAGAGACCTCACAACACTCAGTCCTGAATAGGATGTCTCTATCAAATCCACCATTCTCAGAGCTCAGGGAACCCCGCAGAAGAGGGAGGCTGAAAGAGTGTAAGAGTCAGAGAGGAAGAGGACACCAAGAAAACAAGGGGCTCTAAATTAACATGAGCAAAACTCATGTGAATTCACAGAAACTGAGGCAGCAAGCACAGGGCCTGTACCATATATATCATATATATCACCATATATATCCTCTGCATATATACCATAGCTTCTAGTGGAGTGTGTTTATGGGATTCCTAAGTGAGTGGGTCTCAGATTCTTGTGCCTTCTCTTGGGCTCTTTACCTTCTGTTGGTTTGTGTTCTCCAACTTTGATGTGATGGTTTTTGTTTTGTCTTGTATTTTATTTTGTTACATTTAAAGAAATGAGTGGATGGATGGATAGTTGTTTGGGTGGATGGATGGATGGATGGATAGTTGTTTGGGTGGATGGATGGATGAATGGATGGATGGATGTGTGGGAGGGTGAGTGGGTGGATGGATGGAAGAATGGATGGATGGATGGATGGATGGATGAATGGATGGATGACCTAGTCACTAGGGTAAAGGTTAATAACAGAACTGTTACTTAAACCTACTTGAAGATACATAGCCAGTCTTCACTCGCAGATGTACTGGATATATCAGCCACTCCAGGACAGACCCCATGTTCAGCAGTAGTTAAAGCAACATATGACAGACCCCAGAGGTCTTGGTGTGCTTTTATTTGGATGCAGGTTGGCAGGGGTGGGGCTTCTTTGTTGTTTTAGGGGTGTGATTTTACTTTGTTTGGGAGGGTTTTGTTGTCGTATTAGGTCTTCATTTGTTTTTTGTGAGAAAGAAACTTAACTTTGGGGAGGGGAGAGGACCTGGAAAGAGGAGGGATTGTGGAAGGGGAAGAATATAATAACAATATATTTAAACTTAAAAGTGGTTTTAAATAATTAAAATATAATAAAAATTATAGGTGGGGAAAATAGGGTTTCTCCAAGGAAGATGTCTGTTTGGTTTTAAGTGAGACCTCAGCCTCTTCAAGACTTTATTGACCCAGTGTTCATGTTGCTGTGATAAAACGCCATGACCAAGATCAACCTGTAGAAGAAAAAGTTGTTTATGTGGGTTTGTCATTCCAGAGGGTAAGAGTCCATCATGGCCAGGGCAGGCCGGGAGAGCGTCAAGAAGCAGCCAGAGCAGTGGGGACAGGAAACTGAGAGCTTAAATTCTCATCCCCAAGTATATGGCCGGAAAAAAAAATGAACCAGACGTACAAAAGAATGACTGGTATTCATTCTTTAAAACCTGAGAAATGTGCATATGGACTCCTGGGCCTAGAAAGCAAGTGTAAAGATGGAGCAGAGGCTGAGGTGATGTTCCCAGAAGCCTAGGAACACCCAAAACGAGTGGTGACCCTCTCATGCAGTGTGGAGAGGGGCTGCTCCCAACCCGCAGGAGGGGCTAGCCTCTGGAACTGGGACTGTTCTCATGGGTGAGCCATTGAATTCATGGTCCTTCACCACAGTGGCCCTAGTATATATTAAAGTAATATCTTAGTATATACTAATAACACATAGTCATTCACATTGGGCTTAAGAATATATCATCTCCTTTGAGTTGAGAGCTGTGCTTTGTGCTGACACCAGAAAACAGCATTGATTTGTTTGTGAGGGCTAAGTCCCATTGATCTAACTACCTTGTCTTTTTAAAGACAGACTACTCCAGGTTGGGCTTGAACTTGCTAAGTAGTTGAGGATGACTTTGAACTTACTCTGCTGCCTCCACCTCCCGAGTTTCGGTTACAGGCTTGGACGGCCATGCTGGTTAATGCAGTGCTAGGGATGGAACCTGCCGGGCCTTTGTGCGAGCTGGACGAGCAGTCCACCAAGAGAGACACATCCTTAGACTGACCTAATGACCTCTCGGATGTCCCTCGGGACTCAGGACCGTCACCTTGGGGATCAGCTTTCCAACAGGGCCACTGGACGACATAATAGCCTGACTCTGCTGCATGCAGTTCTGAAATCCCACCGCAGAATAGCAGTCTTTCCAGCTGACATCTGAGGAAATAACCCCAAGTATTCATTGTGGATCTTAAGTTAAAATGATCTTATTAGGGAGCTCCACAAACCACACCATTATAGTTTAATGAAGGAGAAAATCACTTCAAATTGAGTTCCTATCCCCAAGTAAGAGGAAGAGACCAGGAGGGCTAGAAAATCCATCAGTTCATCTGGTATACTTTGCAGTCTTCGAGGCACAGGAGAAAAGAGGGTGCTCAGAGGAGCCCCAGCCTCCCTGGGCTGACATTCTGGGGGAGGCCTGCAGCAGATGACAGCACTTCCTGATGCTTCACTCACTGCCCTGCAGAAGGTGCCTCAGTTTGCCCCATGTAGAAAATGGGTATGATGGTATTTTTTAATAAAAGAATCTAAAGACTACATTTGCATATTTTGCTAAAATATTTTTTGGATAAGTTACATACATTTCAGAGATCATATAAAATTATCTTAATTTTAGAGATTCAAAACTATACCAGTGCCCTGAAAACGTAACAGTACAATTCCAAGTGATTCCCACATCTCTTCACGCAGGATCTGTCTGTGAGCCCTCCATGGGAGAGGGGAGATGCCAAAGGCTGCCTGGCATTAACTACCCCCCTTTTAGTCAGCAGCGCCCAGGGCGGGGACACGACCCTGTGTTCTCTGTGAGGACTTCAGGGAGATGAAGTTTCAGTGACAGATTTGATCAGGGTTTCCAAACAGAATGGAAAAGTGCTAACAACAACAACAAACATAACATTCCAAACCCTTCCAAAGCAAAGAAAATAAGAATCTGGGTTCTTGTTTCTAACAGTTATTAAATAGCCAAGGAGTTCGAGAGAAGGCAGATTCTGGGCAGAGGGTGAACTGGGCCGTATTTTCAAGTTTAAGGTTAATTTAATTTTGACAGATGGGGCTGTAATACTCATTCCAGTGAGCACGATGCTAAATGTCACGCTATAAAAACTGCGTGATTTCTCTCCCACCCCATGTTTGTGTGCATTTCTTTTACTACCTATACGTTGTGTTTCTCAGAACCCAAAGCTGGATTTGGAAACAGAACTTGAGGGAGGAAAGCAGCAGCAGGCACCCAGCTCCACACCACACTACTGCAAACAGGAAGAGACGGAGTGTATAATTTAGTGGCAAAAGCCTGTTTTTCCTCTAAATTCCACGTCTCATATTTCAGGTTTTAGTGGGCTACGTTAGAAAGACTGACTGATGGGGATGCAGTCCCTCAACCCATGCGCAGTTTAAGAGGACACAACATGCTTATTAATAAACTGGTATTACTGCTCTATTATTGCGAGGGACAATGAAGTGAACTGAATTTGCGCTGAAATGTTTTCCATTAACTCTTGGCACCAGCAGGACAGGAAAGCATCAAACCTTTCCCAGGCTGAAATATGAAAAGTCTGCGGGGAATGTCTCAGCGGGAGAGGCATTTCATTAAGACCCGAGCATCTCAGTCTCTCGACTTCTGCTCTCTCTCCCTTAAGCCTCCCTATGATAAGGGGTTCTCTCTCGGGGGATTTGCAAACAGAAATGATTTCATTAGATCCTTTCAGAGTGGTTTGCTGTGGCCCAGGCTTTTGAATTATCTGCTCTCTGACGAAGAAGTGGTTAGACATTTGACTTCAGTGTGACTGCGGGATGTGAAACTGGGCTGAATTGGGTAGAGACCCCGCTGCTCCGTGGACAGCTATGTCTGCGGGCTCCTCCCTGGGATGTGACTGACACCCACACTACTTTCCCAGCTCTCTAAAGTGACTGTTGGAACTTGTTTTCAATGAGCCACTGGGGAGGGAGAAGCAGCAGTAAGGAATGGATGGGATCAGCAGTGCCACCGGACACTTTCCAAAGTGCAAGTTCACTTCACAAACACACGCAAAACCCTAGCCTACCTGGCCAGGCTTGGGGTCTGCCTGAGTGGGGGTGGCGGTTCTGAGGAAGGGCCAGGCCACAAATGCTGAGATTCAACAGGTGTTAAAGTATACAATCCTGTCATCCCCTCCTCCTCCAACCCAGCTCCTGTTTCTGTTTTCAAATCTGTCACTGGAATTAAAGTCTCAGTTTCCCTACCTGGGAAATGGGAACAATAGGAGTGTTATACGGTCAAAAAGAACAGGGAATTCTGACGGGGTGTTTAGTATGAGGTGTGCAGGAGGTGTTGTTTGTCACCCTTTCTGATACCTTCAAGAGGTATCAGACCCCAGACCCCAGAGCCGGGCGTCATGGCAGAGCAGCCTATGCACTCTGGAGGACCAGCCATTCTAGCTGCAAAGATCACCTTTCCTTTCTCTTTTTCCTTTGCCCTGCCCTGCCCTGCCCCCCTCCCACCCTCCCCTGATGTCCTCGGCTCTTCAGAACCTCAGGAAGCAGTGTTTAGAACCCTGGTTAGACACCTAAAAGCAATGCTGAGTTGAAGCAGCAGGCACACACATACCTGCTTTCTCTTGCCCTCAGGGAAACACATTCAGGTAAAGTTAAGTTTAATGGTAACTGCTAACTCGGTTGTCATAGACAACTCTGCTAACCTGAGAACAACATTGCTTCTCTTTTAAGGTGAAGAATGTTTCTGTCATGAAAGGTGCCTGGACTGTATTATTTTCTCTGAGTCAATTCAAGTTGAGTTTTCTTCTTTATACAATTAATTGTCAGATGATGTTAAACAATCTTTTTATTCCTATTTCTCAGGTAAATTTTGTTTGGTCACATAAGCTTCTCAAAAATTAAGCTTTTTAGGGCTGGAGAGATGGTTGAGTTCTTAGGAATTCCAGTTGCTCTTGTGGAGAACGCTGGGCTCAGTTCCCAGAACCCAGATGGAGGCTCATAATCACCTGTAACTCCAGTCTTTGGGAATCTGCTGCCCTCTCTGGCCTCTTCAGACACTTCATGCATCTGGTGAACACACGCACACACACACACACACACACACACACACAAATCCTTTTTTCGTAAAATTGTGCTCTTGAATCATTGTGAATTTTAGCTTTTATGTCTTCAGATATAGTTAGTATCTTCCTTCCTCTTTTCCCTCCTTCTGGGTCTCAGCAATGCAATGACACGTTCAGGAATTCCAAGATGCCTCCCATTTATTATCTTTCTGCCCACTAGACTGGATAATTTCAACCAACTCTCTTCACATTATCACATCCTTCTTCTAGTTTGCATTTTTTCTGTTAAGTCCTTTTAGTCCATTTTCTACTTCTGTTATTATATTTCCCCAAACAGAATTTTTTAATTTGGTTCTTTTAGCTGTAATCTGTAATTACATTTTTGTAATTTAAAAGAAATTTGATCAACAGCTGTCTCAGTAAGTAAAAGTACCTGTTGCACAAACCTGATGACTTCAACCTGAATTCTATCCCCAGATTCCACAGTAGGAAACTATCAACTACACACACACACACACACACACACACATGCCACATACACACACTCACACAAAATAGATTTTTTTAAATTTTTAAATAATGTGTATATTTTGTAGTAGTCTTTTAAAGCAAATTTACAAATGTTGCCATCTTTTCCTAACCAAGCTAGCTCAGTCAGTAGAGCATGGGACTCTTAATCCCAGAGCTGTGGGTTTTGAGCCCCATGTTAGGCACCAGCTATCAGTGGCAATTTTATAAAAGTTTCAGCTAGCTCCCAAATAACTGAAGCAGGACTATTCTACCCATATAACAGTTTTAAGCCACAACAACTGAGCAGTATTAATCTATTTTAATCCTCTAAAATAATCTGGCTACCTCCTGGCCAAATCCCCAAGATACTTGCATTTTATGGCTTTCTCTGCTCCAGTTCATTTCCAATGATGTCTCATGGAGTTCTCCTCACAACTGCATCCCCATTTCCTCTCTCTCTCTCCCCTCCCCTGGCTGGGAGGAAGTCCAGCCCTATTCTTTCCCCTGCTCAGTCATTGGCCGATCAGCTCTTTATTCACCAATCAGGGAACAATTGTGAAGCAATGTTTACACAACACTGAGATAGGAGATTCTCTGAATAAAGATTGCAAGCAGATATGAGGGCAGAGAGATCAACATTTGAACAATCGGGGATTATCTTTACATGATGCACAATAACATTATGCCTACACTAGCCTCTGCATCATTGGATACTGGTTTCATATATTTCATTAATTAGACATTTTTAATTTCTTGTATGTGGGATGAGTATGTGTGCCCCAGCGCATATATGGAGGTCAGAGGACAACACTGTGGGCCAGTTCCTTCACCCGGTTTTTATACAGATGTTGAGGGTTGAGCTTAGGTCATTAGGCATTTATAGCAACAGCCTGGACTTTTGACCAGTTTATGGCTCAAATGTATAACAGGACTATGTATCTATTCCCTCTTATGGAAGGTGACTCAGATCCAATCAGGGAGCAGTTGGTTAAGCCCATTACAGTTCTACCATTATTGCCCAGATCAGACATTTGCCTGACACGTTGGCATTATAGCTCACAGAGTTCACATCTGCATAAGACTATTGATGGCTTCACTGCCCCAGCAGCCTCCAGAACACAGCTTGGCACAATGGAAGCCACTTAACAGGAAGGAAACTTAGAAATCAGACTCATTTCTTTGTATCTTGCTTCCAAGATCTGGATTGTTGGTGCCTTCAGCAATCAGGTCTTACAAACTACTTCTTGCAAGCAACCAAGAGAAATTGCAAGACGCTGTATTATTGTGGGGTCTCTGGGGGTTTTGTCTAGTGACACACGACTTCCAAGATATGGCCTTTTAAGGATCATCTAGCTTTTCAGGGTGTGTGCTTTCAAGATTTTTTTTTTATTATTATTGTTTGATTGAGTAACCAGATAACACATTTCCGTATGTCTTTTTCGTAGTGCCTTCATTTTAATTAGGTCTTACTTGTCCACTCATCTTCCCCACATTTCTTTCCCTCTTTCTGTTTGAACCTCTGTGTCCCAATAATGCCCCCTGTCTACTTTCATTTTATCTACATTCTATTGTCCTCTTTCCCTAAGACACACTAGTCCCACTGTCTGCTTTCTAGTTCCCTGGTTTGGGGACATCTCCAAGCTAAACATAAAAAACCCTAAAGAGTCAAAACTAGAATCCACATAGGAAAAAGAACATGGAGTAGCACTTCTCTTTCTGGGCCTTGGTTATCTTGCTCAATATGGTTTTTCTAGTTTCATCCATTTACCTTCAGAATTTATTTATTTTTGAGTAAAACCCCACTGTGTGTACACCATAGTTTTATTATCTGGTCACAGACATGTGTTGCCTATTTCCTAGCTATTGACAGTTGAACAGCAAGGAACATGAATGCATGAGTGTCACTGTAATAGTATATAAAGTCCTTTGGGATATGCTTAGACATGGTATGGCTGGATTATATGAAAACTGGAGGGAGTAGAAATGATATTTTCTTGTGGTTCTTTTGTGTGTGTGTATGTGTGTGTGTGTATGTATGTGTGTTTGAGTGTATGTGCATGTGTATGTGTTTGTGTGTATGTGTATATGTTTATGTGTATGTTTTTGTGTATGTGTGTGTGTTTGTGTGCATGTGTTTGTGTGTGTATGTGTGCATGTTTGTGTGTTTGTGCGTGTGTATTTGTGTGTGTTGGGTTTGTTTGTTTTTGAGGTTTTTTGGCATTTTTTTGTATTAGTTTAATTTCTATTACTGTGTTAAAGACCATGACCAACAGAAAGCAGGGGAGGAAAGAGTTTATTTCCTGCAGTTAGTTCATCACTAAGGGAAGTCAGGGCAGGAAGTCAAAGCAGGAACCTGGAAACAGAAGCAGTGAAGAATGCTGCTCACTGGCATGCTCTCCATGACTTGCTCAGTCTCCTTTCTTATATCATCCACGACCACCTTCCTGGGGACAGCACCACACACATTGGACTGGGCCCTCCAGTCTAATCATTCATCAAGGAATTGCCCGTAGCTTGTCTACAGCCCAATCTGTTGATTGTTCTTCCAAAATTCTCCAACCCCAGGGTACAGTTTGTTTTCCTCTTCATCACTGTAGCTGAGATTCATGTAATTTCCCCCTCAAAGGAATCCTGAAGAATAGGCAGTTGTAATCTCTCAGGACTTGCTCTCGTAACTTAGTGACCAGCGAGGGAGGCTAAGAACACTTGCTACCCTTGCAGAGGTCCTAGGTTTGGTCCACAGCATTTAGCTGCCTGTAACTCCAGGTCCAGGAGAATCCAGTGCCCTCTTTTTGCCTCTATAAACACTGACATATGTAGTACACATGCATACATGTTGGCAGAATACTCATATATGCAAAATAAAAATAAGTCTTAACTGAAGTGAAAACTTAAGGGTTCTTTGGAAAGTCAGTTGGGTGGTGTTTTGCTGGGGCAAAGTTTGGAAGGAGTGTTTTCCTGCAGTGGACAAAGATGAACAACTAAGCAGACTCGTGAAGGGACGATTAGCTAAAGCAGAAACAAGAGAGATGTTAAGGGAAAGCAAGCATGAGAAAGGGCACGTGATAGAGGATTCTTTGCTAATAACATGCATGTATTGGTCTGCCTTCCATTGCATAGTTGAGCCCCATTTGTCCATAGAGAGAAACATACCAAGAAACTTCTGGTGGTGTGCTGCAGTTTCTTGCTGCTTCTGTGGACTCAGGCTGATTGGTAGAGTGATGTCAGCCGAGACAGACATGTGTGCTGAGAGGGAAGCCACCTGGTGAGGCAAGACCCATGGAGGACATGTGATGTTTGCAGACAGAAAAGGACTCGACCGACAGTGGCAGATGCTGGGCTAGGCTTGCTTATAAAGCTAGGTGTGCAATGCTTGTGGGTCTGTGTCTTCATTGATCTTTGCTTTTCTGAGAGAGGCACAGCCGAAAACATCTCCTGGCATCCTTCCTGGTCTCTCCTGCTGACTAGTGTGGAGGCTGAGGCCTGGCTGTTTCTGCTAGGTAGTTCCACCATTGCTGATTTGTGTTTGCTATCCTAGCTCTACCGAACTAGACTCCTGGTGTATCTGTGAAGTATTTGAGAGTGGATTGAGCTACCAGTGCTAACCTGTGAACCGAACTGCCTATTTCCAGACAACAAAGATGGGAGTTGCTCCAAAGAACCATCCTAAACAGGTCCACTTCCTGGCCTTGCCCTCCACCCGTATTCTTCTTCCCACTACCTCTGGTGGCTGGCAGGCTAAAAGGGAGGTTTAAAGTGTTTAAAACCATCATTAAGATTAGGTGTTTGAAAAAATAAAGTTACATTTGATGTGAGAGGCCTGCACAGGACACACCCTTTACCCTCTTTCTGTGTGCTGTCCCTCAGGACTGTGCATTTTGGTTTGGATTTAGTTTCTCTCCTATGTCTATTTGACATGCTTCTCACTAACGACACCATTACCATCATCTGGAAGCATCTGGAGTGTTTGGGCATGGGAGAATATGAAGAGGGAAGGGAAAGTGACTGGAAGTTGGCCTTTGCAGGAGACACTATTCTCTTTAGGCAGGCATGCTCTCTCTTTTCTCTCCCAAGGTAAAAGTTTGAAAAGCACTGTTCTGCCGCCGCACAATTCAGTTGCCTCTCATTCCCTCACCCACCCCCACCTTTCATCTCTTTGGAGGCAGTCCTCCCGTAAAGCACACAGACAAATGCACAAACCTTGCTTATGCCAAACCTCGGGCAATCCTCCAAGACATGCCTGCCTTAGGGGCTTCTACTCGATATCATTTCCAAGTTCAAGGCACTCTGAGTCCATCACTTCAGGCCTCGAAAGGAGAAAAGACTTTTTTAATCTGTTTACACCAGATGGGGCCCACGCCTTGGCTCTACAGGACGGGGATCTTTCGGAGTTCCTCAGCAGCTCGTCCCCACCATGTGCCCAGAACCTCTCTCCACTCCTTCCTTCAACTAAACAGTATCAGCACTTGCATTGGAACGCGACAGGGAGAAGGCTGCCCTCTCTGTGCCAGCCTCACTGTGACTGCTGCTGCACATTAGTGACAGAACACTCTTGAGCTCTCTATGGCTCAGCAAACACGAATGGAAACAGAATTTGCTGAGAAGAAACATGAAGCCAAATGTGTCTCCATGTCCCACCTGGAGTATTAAAAGTAAGTCCCATCAAAAGTAAAGCAGAGGAAGAGGCTTGGGAGACAGAGGGATGGGGATGGGAAGTTTCTTCAAATCCTGCTCTAAAGGCATTGTCTGAGTTACAAACATTGTGCATAACTCTGTCCCAAATTTTACTGTTCCTTCAAAGATTCTCAGTCTCTTATTGCTGTCACTCGCTCTGAAAAAAATGGGCTTCCCTTTTCTTTTATAGTTCCTAGAGGAAAATATCATTTATACTGTGTTCTCCATTCACACTACAAGACAGGATAATTCTTGAAGCTGTGTGCTATTCGAAAAGCTGGATTATCTACCACAAAAACAAGGTCCATGAGCAGCGAGAACCTGGGTGGAGGAGTGGGCAGATGGCACTGGGCTCCTCCAGCATTTCATGTCCCTCTGCAGAGCCTACTTTCAGATGCAGTGAGGGCACCAGTCAGAGTCTCACGGGTGTCAGGAAGAGCCACGGGTCATTTGTGCCAATTATAGCAGGATGGTCTTCAATGCCATTTCAAGCTCAAAGTGTGTGTGTGTGTGCCTTTTGTATGCATGTGTGTGTGCCTGTGTTTGTGCATGTGTGTGTACCTGTGTATGTGCCTGTGTATGTGCCTGTATGTGTCTTGTGTGCACATATGTATGTGCCAGTGTGTGTGTGTGTGTGCCTGTATATGTGCCTGTGCATGTGTGTGTGTGTGTGTGTGTGTGTGTTGGAGCTGTCAATTGGGTAGTTGCAGTCTGTGTATATCGTGTAATATAAAATACCTACTGCTTCATGAATGTAGTGCCTTGTGACTCTGTGTCTATTTCTACCCCTTTCCAGCTATCACCCCGGGACTAGGAAAGCCACATATAGCCATCTTTTGACATCCACAGTGGGTTGTTTCCATGATTTCCTGTAGAAGCTATTAGATATTAGCTAACCAAGGGCGACTTCACAGGAGAGGAGAAAAACCGAGCAAATGCACAGGGTGGCATCCACAGATACAGAGTGTGTCTTGCCCTCTAACCTCGCCATCCTGAGAAAAACCCTGGGTAATCCAGTCAGGAGAAACACAGGCCTCTAAAGCCATTAGCAAACCAAGACTCCCAGGTTCTCAGCTACCTCAGTCAGCTCTCCCCGGCCTCTCTCTGGCCCCTTTCCTGTGGAAATGTCCATTTAGGCATCAGTGGTGACATGTGGCTCCCTGCTGAGCACTAGCTAAAATCAACATTTCCGTGGCTCCCTGTCCACATTAGCTAACCCAAGAGCATGGGCCCAAGTACCAGTCTCCTGTCTCTGTGGGTTGTCATGGACGATTCCAGCTGGCCTGTACCACCCAGTGGAATTGTGAATCAGTTGCTCTCTGTAGTAACTGACTAAACAGTTATCCTCTCAGGCCCTGCCCCTTCCTTGCGTTACTATCAACACCCGGTGGTGTGCCTCACACAATAAAAGTACTACATACCCTTCGATACTATTTCACGTTGTGTTTCTAATCTAGGAGATACCTGGATCGTCACAAAGAAGTTCACCTTTCATATCTGCAGACTCAACATTGAGGGTTCAAGCAACCAAAGAACAGAAAATATACTTTAAAAGCTGATTAAACAGGTATAGGCTTTCTCCTCCTCCTCCTCCTCCTCCTCCTCTCCTCCCCCATTTCCCTCTTCTTCTCATTCCCTAACCAATGTAACAGGCACAAAAATGGATTACATTAGACATATTAGACATATGTAACCTGCAGGCTGAAGAATACAAGAGGATTGTATGCCTACATTCTGTTCCTTTATATAAAACACTGGGACTTCTACAGGAAATCATGAAAACAACCCACTGTGGATGCCAAAAGACGGCTGTATATGGCTTCCCTAGTCCTGGGATGATAATTAGAAATGGGTAGAAATAGACACAGAGTCACAGGGCACAGTCTGGAGCTAGGTGTGGGTCATGCAATTTGGTGTAAGGAGAAATTCTGAGTGTAGGATTCTCTTTTCTACCCCAGGCTGCTGGTGTCCACTCTCTAGCCTGGGCTCTTCTGTGGCAGTTACGCCCAGTGCATGCACAGCTCAGAAGAGCAGAGTCGGTAGCTTCGTGGGACAGCCAGTGATGCAAGAGAACTGTGAGCAAAGGCTTTGTTGCTTTAGTGGGTGAGACTCCTCCCCTCACCCACTCTCCCATTCTGGTTAGGTGAGGTTCTGCAAAGCCTTTCTATTTGCTGCACTCTGATTATTACATCATACCAGAAAGTTGCATCTACTCTGTGTGGTGATTATATTTTACTCCCAGACCCAATTTTACAGGGCAAACTGGCTGGAGGATGTCACTGGAGGGCTCAGGAGGTAAGAAGAAGAGTCAAAGAAGTGATGTAGAATAGATAGACTTGTAGGAGTCTTAGAACATCTGCAGGGCTGGAAGCCGGAGATGTGGCTCAGCAGGAGCACACACTGCCTGTCAGAATATAGAGTTCTGCTCCCAGCGTCCATGTCAGGTGGCTCACTACCACACACAACCCCCCCTCCAGGGAAATGCGATGCCTCTGGCCTCCGCTGGCACTTACACTGACATGTGCATACCCACACATGTGCACATATCCACTCCCACTCCCACACAAACACACACACATAATTTAAAATAACTCATAAAAGAAAAAAACAAAGAGGCCTATTTAAATTGTATTTAAGGGTTAATTTTTCTCTCTCTGATGGTGTGCTTGGTGTTAAGGGACGGTGGGGGTTATTAAGAGACGGTGGATGTGTCGATACCTGTTATGTGTGCTGGGTAGCTCAGCAATGGGGTACTGGTGACAAGGTAGTGGTTTGTTGGGGGCGGCCTCTCCCCACAAGCCCTCCCTTCCAGAGGCACAGGTACTTTTGAGAGATATTCTGGCTTGTCCACTGCTCCTGACCTAGGGCAGGGGTGAAGGGTCTCCACCAACCACACTGGGCTTTGCACAGAACACAGGGGAAGCTGGGGGAGTGGTGGTCTTCGGCAAGCTCAGGAGGATGCTGCCTGGTTCTGGGCCAATGAGTTGATTTGGAGGGTTCAGGTCAGTTCTGGGGGGAGGGGCAGGGAGAAGAGGAGGAGGTAGAAGAGGGAGAGAAGGAAGCTGGGATGTGTGCATGTGTGCATGTGTGTGTGTGTGTGGGGGGGGGAGAACAAAAGGCACCATTTTGCTGGCTCTGCTCTGAAAGCCAAGCCTATCAGCTCCATTTACTAGGTCTCAATAGCTGAAGCTCAAAGCACAGCCGCCTGTGGGCCAACTTCTGCCTCTTCTGGGATGTGCACTTCCCAGCGGGACTGTGAAAGGGCAGAAGGGGCCATCAAGGAGGAGGCAGCTCAGGGAGGAAAGAGAAGGAGAGAGAAGGAGGGAGCGAGAAGAGAAGGAGGGAGGGAGGGAAAGAGCAGGGCTGGTGGAGGAAGAGCACCGCGGAGTGGGAAGGAACGCAGCAGAAAGGAGACTGGTGGGGGAGGGGATGGAAAAGAAAGGGGCAAAGCCCCTTGCTGACACGGGGCATAACTTAATTTTCACGGTGCTGGGACGGCTGTATCGTGTAATCTGCCATGGCACGCCGTTAAAGCTTCAATGACTTTACTGACCCAGAAGGGAGACTCAGACCGCGGAGAGGCTTTTGAAAAGAAGTGGTGATCTTTCACGATTTATGAGCTTGTCTTAAAGAAACAGACTCCACTCACTTTAAATTAATCACCCTTTCCAGGGTGCATAGAAATGGGGGTCTCGGGACTGCGAGCTGGGAAGGCCCTGGTGCGCCTGGGCCGTGTGACCCCGCTGGAGAAGGACGCAGGAGGACAGTGGAGGGGGACACTGTGGAGGACAATGGCGGAGGAAGACCGCTGAGGGGAGGCTCGGGCTTTGGGCATTTCCCTTCCCCAGCACCGGGCTGTGAGGCCAGGCTAGACGGGCACCAAGCCCTTGGGGCTCCAGGGAGGTCAGAGCTAGGAGGGGTGGGCTGGGGGGAGTGGGAGATGGCCTGTGTGTGGTGGGGAGGAGCTTATTCACGTTCCTGCACTTGCAGTCATTGTGGTGAAAGAAAAAAGAAAGCAGGGGAAATATAAGGCATTTCACACCCCTGAGGAAATGTGAGACCTCCGCGTGGATGACGACGCTTTGAAAGGAGCCGTGGGTATTACCGGGCCTTTTGATCCACTCTCATTTTCCATATTTCTAAGAACAAAAGGTGAAAACCTCATCCTAATGTGCATACACTTCCCTTTTCCATCTTGGCAAGGACAAATTCTGGCCAGAAAAAGGAAAAAAAAGATGTTTTTGGAGGGCTGACAAGTTGACGGTCCTAAAATTATTAGACACAATGTCCTAAAAAAATTAATCTCAGACCAGAAATTCTTTGTAAACTGATACAACCAATGGAGAGAAGGGTCGTATTATCTTTGAGACCCCCTTAGCTAAAGCAAGCATTTCTCTTGCTAGCACACTTCACCTCTGCACAGGATGAATGAGCCCAAGGTGAGGAGTCCCTGCTGTCCTGTCTTCTCTTTGGGGCTGTCTTTTGTATCATTTTGTGTCCCTGTGGCCCTGGGCTTTACCACTTCAGAGCCTTTTGTATTTCCAAGGCCTCACCAGCAGCTGGTTAAATGGAGTTACCTTTGAACTGTTCTCAGTGTTCAGAGGCCCCTTCATCTCCCGAACGCCAATGAATGTAAGTGGGAGAAATTGGGCTTGGGTCAAAAGACCGTTCGAAGACAGCAGGCAGACTAAGTCAGCCAGTCCTTGGTGGTTTCGATAAAAACATGCTTGAGCGTCCCTAATCCAACATGACAGCTGTAATTCTGGGACATTTCAGATTTGCAATATCTGGATTAAGGGTGTCCAGCTGGGAAAGTCTAGACAGAGATTCCAAAATAGGGGGAAACGCATCTGGAAATGTTGTTCCAGGCACTAAAAAAAACAAAAAACAAAACACAAAACAAAACAAAAAAAAACAAAAAAGGGCGTCGTCTCTTATCTCGGCTCAGGATTGTCCTAGAGGCAGTCTCTCCTAAAATAATGGTGCTAGTCCTAGCCTCAGGATTCCCACATGAAGGAGGTGCTGAGAGATAATCAAAGCTGTAGGTCAAGCTCCCACCTGCCCTTGAGGGATGTTCAGACATGGTCCACAGTTCCACAGTGCATTTACAGCAGTGTCTTTCCCTAAAGGTCATCAGCAAGGCTGCAGGCTCAGAAGGCAGCACAGTCACAAAAGGCGCATACCTGACCCCAGCAGCTCACTACTGATGACTAACACTCTGCAAACACAAGCTGCCAGTCCTGGTAGGATCCTGCCTTCACAGGCCCTCCTTTTCAGCATGGCAAAGAAGGCAGCCATGGCAGTGCCCCACCCCCGCTAATCTGACAGAGCATCGTACTTGTCTGGAAACTTAACACAGCAAAATCCCAACATACTGGGGTGGGTCCAAGCAGAAATCCACTTAAAAACTTTTATAAATAGCTATTGCTATACACACCCTGTGACATAATGCTAATCATTTTCGACGTTCACAATTCTGTAGCATCTACTACTTTTTGCCATACTGTGTAACTGTGACACCCATCTAGATGGAAAGCCTTTGTGGCACTCTGCTATGGTTTGTCTATGTTCAGCCCAGGGTGTGGCACTATTAGAAGGTGTGGCCCTGTTGGGGTAGGTGTGGCCTTGTTGGAGTAGGTGTGTCATTGTGGGTGTGGGCTTAAGACCCCCACCCTAACTGCCTAGAAGTCAGTCTTCCACTAGCAGCCTACAGATGAAGATGTAGAACTCACAGCTCCTCCTGCACCATGCCTGCCTGGATGCTGCCATGTTCCTTCCTGCTTTGATGATAATGGACTGAACCTCTGAACCTGTAAGCCAGCCCCAGTTAAATGTTGTCCTTGTAAGAGTTGCCTTGGTCCTGGGTGTCTGTTCACAGCAGTCAAACCCTAACTAAGACACACTCCAAAATAAGTGGTAAGTGCCATCCTCCTGCCCAGGTTCCCCAACTCCATTCCTGGCAGCTGCTGGTCTTCTTTGTGACTCTGTGGACCTGCCTACTAGGGATACACCCTCAAGCAGTGCCATGGCTCATGTGGTCTTTTGTATCAGGTCTGGCACGCATATTCTTAATAATGTCACTTCATCTAGGTAATTGTGGCCCCTCTAAGGACAGATCAGGTGTGTGCTTCTCCCTAAAAGACCTCAACTTCACTATTACCATACTGCAGCATCAACCATAAAATATTCATAATCCCTTTCCCCTTTCAATCTGTCTGATAGAAACAACCTAAAATGCCTTGGTAGTCTCTCAGTTTCTAGACCTATATAGATACCTACACAGATTTCTTTAACTGTGATGTCAGAATGAACTAAATACCTGGCTCTTACTTCTGGATATTGATTTCTGGCTTTAAACACACACACACACACACAAGAGAGAGAGAGAGAGAGAAAGAGAGAGAGAGAGAGAGAGAGAGAGAGAGAGAGACTATCTCCATGTGTTTAAAGCTTTAAGGCAGAATAATACACCACCACAACCATCCATTATAATTTTCTGAGAATGCTCCTGTGTTCATTTCTTGATGTTGCCATTCTGAACGTTTTCATGGAATTGCTTGGGTATTTTACATTACTGGCCTTTCATTAATATAGGTTTCCAGGTGGTATTCTTGAGACAAAAGCGCTGTTTTTAAAGAAACAAAACCTATATTGTTTCTCATTAATGAAATGAATATTCCAACCATGCTCCTAAGGAACATTTGACAGTCTGGGCAAATGAAACCTTCTATCATCTAAAATGTGGTGATGGGGGGGGAGGGGGCAGGAGGGGGCAGAGGGGTGTGCGGTACTTCTTATATTCACAATGTGTTCTGTGGTGCATGCACGTTCTCCTGAGCTCAAATTATGAAGTTCTCACCACAACCTCCATTGGGATCAGAATGAAAAGGCAGAAGGGAGAGTTCTCAGTAGGATGAGCTGTTCCTGGTCAACCTGCTGGCCACGAAGGTGACTTATCATGTTTCCATTTATCTACCACCTTCTGTCAGGGTCACAGGCTGCAGCCCTCCAGCCCAATAAGGGGGTTTTCCTAGCCTGGTGATGTGGAGCCATTTTATAGCGTCACTAAGTCCACCAAAGAGCTTGGGAGAGCACAGTCACTCATACGTGAGACTTCAATGATGGGGGTCAGGGGAGGGGGGTCACAGATGATCAGCATCAGAGACCATGTCACCAACCAAGAGGTGCCCAGGACCTGTGCCAGTGAACAAGCAGACTAAATGTCACCAGAAACCAGTCTTACATGAAAGAAATCACGAAGTCACCTTTAACCTGCATGTGCTTATTATACCAAGTTTCCTGACACCACAAAATGCTTGATTTACTTAGGGACAGGGGTGGGGGGCTGGGAGTGGGGGTGGGAGGGTAGGGGGGGCACGGATCGGTTACAGTTCCCTTTTGGTCAGCATGGATGAGATAGAATGTTGCACAGCATTTATCCTGACAAGTTCAACAGTGGGCTGTGTCAGCTTCTCAAGGTGCTGACTGCACTTCAGTGTGGCTCCAGGCAGGAGGGCGAGGCCAATCAGAGCGCCTGTCTGCTTCAGCCAGAGTCTCTAGGATTATCATGGCGTGCTCAGGTGTTGAAGCATGGAACTCGGTTTCACAGATTCCCTGGATCCAAAGGTCAGGTAGATGACACTGACCCCTGCCTCAGTCTCACGCTCTGCCTCCTGCGTGTGTTCCCTCTTCAGCCTTTGGCCCTTGTGTGGCGGGCTCCTTCCAGCTTTTGATTTCTTCCCTTTAGAGCCACAGCTTGTTTTAGAGCGCTGGATTATAATAACGGTGATGGCTCAGTCCCAGTTCTATCGGCTTCAGTAGTAAATCGTATCATCTTGGCTGACATGCTATCAATAAATAACATTTTCCTTACACAGTTCATTTATAATCTCCTGAGCACACAAATCATATCGATTTTAGAAAATAAAAAGCAGAACTCATCTTTGTAAGCTATCAATATTAAATTTTTGCTTTAGAAACTAACTTTATAACTGATAATAATATATACTTCTATAAAATGAAACACTTTACTCCAGATAATCTTTGTCTCCTTTTATTAAAGGTAAACAATGAAAAAGCTTTTCCTAGTGGCCTATGGCAATGTGTTTATGGTGCTATCACGTGGTACTGTACACTGGGTAGTTTATAAAGAACAGAATTGACTTTCACAGTGTTGAGGATGGACAGGTCCGTGGTCCAGTTCATGAAGACTGGTCCTGCCTGTATTACTCAGGGTTCTCTAAACTCACAGAATGTATGGGTAGTCTCTATATAGTAAGGGAATTTGTCGATGACTTGCAGTCTGTAGTCCAACTCCCCAACAATGGTCAGCAGCAGTTGGGAATGGAAGTCCAAGGATCTAGCAGTTGCTCAGTCCCACAAGGCAAGCAGGTAAAGAAGAGAGAGCATATCTTCCTTCTCCAATGTCCTTATATGTAGGTCTCCAGCAGAGGGTGTGACCCAGATCAAAGGCAAGTGCCACCATGCCTTTAATCCCAGATGACCTTGAACTCAGAGATCTCACTGTCTTAATCTTCTGAGATTCATAGCCACTGTGCCTCCATGCCAAGATCCAGGTCAGAAACTTGTATCTCTGAGCCTCCAGATTAGGATCACAAGTGAGCCTTCCTATTCTGGATTGTAGTTCATTCCAGATATAGTCATGTTGACAACCAGGAATAGACATTACACTGTCCACCTGGTAGGGAAGAGCTCAAAGGGTAGAGTCCCTTTGTGAAGGTTCCTCGTAAGAGCCCCCGACCCCTCCCTCAGTCTGTCCCTCCTCAAGACACAGCTTCTTACTATGACTACATTGGCCACTCCTGAACATAGAGGGGAAGACTCAGCACTGCCAGGTCTTCCGCACTAGAGCACACATTATCACACACACAGTTACACATTCAGAGCACAGCACGGCCTCCCTTAGAGCACACACTATCATAAACACAGTTTTGAAAGTGCTAACAACAAGTCAAAGGAAGGTGACAGAAACTGACCAGGGAAGGACTCCTGGGCCACTTGCTTGTCTTCTGTCCTAGACCCTCTTCCAAGGCAGTTTTCAAAGCTCTAGTGTCATATTTCCTGGAGGACAGTTGGAGGTTAGACCTGCTCTGTGACCAGTGGAGGTCACTCTGTTATGTTTCAGATCTCCAGCTCAGAGAAGTAACTACTGTGAGAACAGCAGGAGCCCACCCTGCCCCACCCCTGCTGTGTCCCTCCCCCCACCATTTGTGGGGACTTTGCAGTTTGCCATGATATTCACAAAATCAGACCAGGAAATGCCACCCTCACCCCAGCACATCTGGAAACTTTTTAAAAATGCAGATTTTTGTTATTTAGGTATGTCCACACACAGCAGGCCAGGAAGCAAGGGACTCAGGGGCCAGGTTTGCTCTTTTACAGTAATTAGCGCTTTCGTTATTTAAGAAGGTTTAGCAAGTACCATTCTCATCTCATTCCTGAAGACTGAAAGGCCTCCCATCTGGTCCCACCCCTTCCAGGCTCTGTCACCACACTGGAGACAAAAGCTCTCATGACAAGCATTTAGGAACATTCAAGCCACAATGCAGAGACCTGTGACTGCAAAGAAATGGCACTTCCAAGCGTCAGCTGTATCCCAGAACAAAAAGAAAGGAAGGATCTTTAGTAAACCTAATCCAGTAAGTTACCAACCTTAGCTGAGACTCAGATAAAGATTCCATATCCCTGACTCTGAAATTGCAAAGGAGAAGCTCCCTCACTACAGCATGCAACCCAAGGCACCCTATAACTCTGCCATTACCTTTAAAGGGGGTAATAGTTATAGCTTCCTATTAAGATTATAGCCTCGGGCTGGAGAGATGGCTCAGCGGTTAAGAGCATTGATACTTTTCCAGAGGTACTGAGTTCAATTCCCAGCAACCACATGGTGACTCACAACCATTCATAATGGGATCCAATGTCCCCTTCTGGTGTGCATGAAGACAGCTACAGTGTACTCATAAGTAACTCATATATATATATATATATATATATATATATATATATATATACACACATACATACATACACATACATATACACATACATATACATATATATTGCCTGAGGGACCAACCTATGTGTCTACCACAGAAGAATGGATAAAGAAAATGTGGTTTATATGTGCAATAGATTTCTAAAAGCTTTTAAATTTTTATTTGATTTCATGTGTGTGTGTTGTCTCCATGTATTATATGTGTGGCACAAGTGATATGTTTTGTAGAGCACAGTATGGTGCGGTGGGAGAGGGTGCTCAGCAGGCCCATGCTGAATCATCTCTCCCCCAACCTGAGATACCAGCCATACAAAGAGTCTAGTATAGAGCAGAGTTTATTTAGGGGAATGCGAGGGGGGTTGAGAAGGGAGTGGAGGCAGAGAAAGAGGGGGGATAGAGAAGGACAGAGAGAGAGAGAGAGAGAGGCCAGGAACATGTTGAGAAGAGGGAGAGGGAGAAGAAAAGAGAGGGAGAGAAGGGGTCAGAGAGAAAAGGGTCAGAGAGAGCAGAGGTCAAACAGTCCCTTTTATAGCAAGCCAGGTCTACCTGGCTATTTCTAGGTAACTATTGGGCAGAGCTTAGAAGGATCTTAAAAGTGCTATCATTAAGCATGTCTGATGACCCTGGTGGTCAGAAGAGGGCGTTAGATTCCCTAGAACAAGAGTTTAGGATGGTTGTGAGCCACCATGTGCGTCCTGAGAACTGAACCCTGGTCTTCTGCAAGAGCAGCCAGTGCTTTTGACTACTGAGCCATCTCTACAGTCCCCACAATGTATTTTTTTTTCAAACATTAAGAAGAATTAAGTTGGGGCTGAAGAGATGGCTCAGTGGTTAAGAGCACTGACTGCTCTTCCAAAGGTCTTGAGTTCAAATCCCAGCAACCACATGGTGGCTCACAACCATCTATAATGAGATTTGACGCCCTCTTCTGGTGTGTCTGAAGACAGCAACATTGTACTCACATGTAATAAATAAGTCTTTAAAAAAGAAGAAGAAAAATAAATTAAGTTATGTCATTTCGAGAAAAAAATAGATGTAACTAGAAATAATCAGATTAAGAGAAGTCAGCCAGTCTCAGAAAAACAGATAGCATGATTCCTCCCTAGATTCTATGTAGCAAAATAGCATTGCCTATGTGTACATGCCTTGTAAGTAGGAGATTAAGCAGAGGGGAAGGGAATACAAAGGAACGGTGGCAAAGAATGTGTTGAACATACAATTAGAAAAAATAATGTAGCCTGTTTCTTACACTGACTCATAACACCCCCAGGGAGAATCCCAGTCACGTGATGTGGACATCGGTGACTGTCACTATAGACCACCTTGTTGATGGCACTCTGCTGCAAGGCAATAAAGAAAAATTAAGTTCCAGCTTTCTTCAGTGAAGTACACTGAATTGGGTCCTGGTGTCTAGAGAGTAAGCTCCTTGTGGAAGAACTGATAGCAGCACGTTCCTACGGAAGAACTCAGCGTGTCCTGAGGTCAGCCAGTAAGGTAAGAGTTGGGCATTTGTGTTAGGAGTCCCACTCAATCAATCCACTCTGGCAAACAACACCTTTCTAGACCACAACAGTAAAGTATTCTGGGAGCAAGCAATATGGCGGCAGTGAAGGGTAAGGACCTATAAGAGCTAGGGACTCCAGGGAAGTCACTGGGACACCAGAGCCATCCTCATCAGTGGAGAGGTGCATCTGATGGTAGGTCAAGCCAGACTGGACTTGGTTCTCAAGGAACAGATGCTATGAGTGAGCCTGGGATCCTCCTGAGTCCCGAGACTCTGTGCCTTGCTGCAGTGTCTACAGGGTCTACAGGGTCTACAGTGTCTACAGTGTCTACAGTGTCTACAGTGTCTACAGTGTCTACAGTGTCTACAGTGTCTCGAATGAGGATGTAGGCACATGTTTGAACACTTGGACCCCAGTTGGTGGCTCTCTGGGGGGAGTTGGGAGTCTGCCTTATTTGAGGAGGTCTGTCACAGAGGGCGGGCTTTGAGATTTAAAAGGACTTGTGCATTCCCTAGTTAACTCTCTCACCTTGGGATTTTGGATCAAGACATGAACTCTCACCTCCATGCCTTCACACTGCCAATGCTGGAAGCCTGGATATGTTCAAGACCTGTCTCTATTGGGGCTCCTGCTCAGTGGTTCTAAATTGTGGCAAGCTGATATTTGAAACTAAGTAGCAGCTGTTTCACAGTTCTGTTTGCCAAGAATGGTGTGTAACCGTTGTTACACACAATAATGTACAGAAAATATTTTCAGGGGGTTTTCTCTCCACTGTATTTGTATTTGATCTGTACATGCTTGCGTGTATATGTGTGTGTGTGTATGTGTGTGTGTGTGTGTTTACATGCTTTTAGAGTCCAGAGAATAACTTTAGGCTCCATGCCTCAGGATCCTCTAGCCGTTTGTTTATTTGTTTGTTTGTTTGTTTACTGAGGCTCCCACAGGTCTGGAGCTTCCCACTAAGGCCAATGAGTCCCAAGGATATGACTGTCTTTGTCTCCCCGGTGCTAGGATTATGAGCACACACACCCACACCCACACACTTAATCCACCCACACTATCTTCTTCTGTGTTCTGAGGATCAGACTCACACTTGCAAAGCAGGGACACACTACCTAAACTGCCTCCCCAAATTTCAAGTGGATTCTTCATTGTTTTTCTAGCAGATTTCCCATGAAAGTGGTTTTCTTTCATCAAAGAACCCAGCCACTGTTAGTACTCAGACATCAGTCTTACAGGCCAGCCTTCCCTAGTGTAACCTCTGGCTCTCACACCTGCAGGTTCATCTTAATACAATGCTGAATGACCATAAACCTTCCCATGGCAAAAGCTCTCTGGTGTATGTAAGTAGACAACAACTCATCCGTTCACTACCAGAACATGATCTCAGGTAGAACATGAAGTTCCGAGTGTGTGGTAGTCCGCTGTTCTGTTCAGCTGGACTTAACACTCCTGGCTGTGGTGATAACCCTGGGAGGACCCTGGGAAGAAATAAGGTGAGCTGATTTGGGAAGCAGCATCCTTTTCCTTTGCTCCCTGGTCCCCAAACACACACATAGATTAAGGCACTGAAGAGTCCACTCAGAAGTGACCTCTTGTTATAGGGGGTCAGGATCAGGGCTGGGTTTCCAGGTTCTTGGCTCTTCAGCAACAATGCAATGATGGCTCACACAGATTGCAGAATAGCAAGGGAACTTGATTCCAAACAAAGCAATGGTACAGATCAGGTTCACTGTCCGGAGTGACTAGAGTCAGGGACTTGTTAACTCTCTCACTTTGGGATTTTGGATCAAGACATGAACTCTCACCTCCATTCCTTCACACTGCCAATGCTGGAAACCTGGCTATGCAGGTTCCAGTTTCAGTGAGGGTGGCAGCAGCAGGGCAAATCACCAGGCAAGAAGGAGGCCAGGTGAAGGAAAGGCAAGCCACCCTCAAGGCCACTCGAGGCTCTAGCACTGTTTAGGGCTTCTTCTCATAGGTTTAGGAGGAGGAATCTGGTTACTAGAGCCATAGTTTTGGGGTGGATCTCAATTTTGACCCACAGATTTGGATTTTATAGACCGTTGTTCACTGTGAGTGCTCCTTTCTGTGATGCACCTGTTTTAATCATATGCAGGTCCAATTATGAATAAGCAGAAGACAATAAATAGGAAAGTCTTCCTAAAAGCTCACTTTGAGAACACACTTTGCCAAACTGCATGTGTGCCCAAAAACAGTTTAGGCCAGATTGGTGCCCCACCTTCCATACTCAGATATGGTTAGGAATAGCTATGAATGCAAACTCCCCATATTTTGTGGTTGTCGAGAAGAGGAAAAAGTTATTTTATTGTTAAGAGAGGATTGTGTGCATGGTACATGCAAGTACGGGTCTCAGATTGCCAAGTGCATGATTAGACTGGCAGAGTATGCAAAGCCCATACGGTACTGGCTGGTTTTGTGTGACCAAGCTGGACTTATGTCAGAGTTATCACAGAGAAAGGAGCTTCCTCTCAGGTGAGGAAATGCCTCAATGAGATCCAGCTGTAAGGCTGGTAGTCTTGGGTTCTATAAAAGCAAGCCAGGAGAAGTAAGCCAGTGAGGAACATCCCTCCACGGCCTCTGCATCAGCTCCTGCCTCCAGGTTCTTGTCCCACTTGAGTTCCTTTAGTGATAGACAGTGATGTGGAAGTGTAAGCCAAATAACCCTCTCCTCCCCAAGTTGCTTTGGTCATCGTGCTTTATTACAGCAATAGAAACCCTGACTAAGACAGCCTTTGTTACCTACTTTGTCTGAGACACACTCTCCCTTTGCTTGTTATACGCTAAGCCAGGTGGCACTTGAGTTTCTGGAAATTTATCCGTCTCCATCTTTGTGATAGTTTCTGTTGTCAACTTGACACAATGTAAATCACTTGGAAGAGAATGTCAGTATAGGATTGTTTCATCAGGTTGGGCGTGTCTGTAGAGATTGCCTTGATCATGCTAATTGATGCGGGAAGAAGGCCCAGTCCACTGTGGGCGGCACCTACCCTAGGTCTGGGTCCTAGACCGCATAAGCAGTGAAGGTGGGCTGAGTTGTATGTATGGATATGTTAATTCCTTTCTTTCTGCTTTTGAGTATGGATATAATAAGATTCGCTGCTTCAAGTCCCTCCCACCTTTACACCCCACCAAAACAATGAACTAGAATTAGAATCTGGACTGATGAGCTTAAAATAAACGTTTTCTCCCCTAAGCTACTTCAGTTGGAGTGTTTTATCCCAGCAGCAAAAGTGAATCTAGCACAAGCTCCCATCTCACAGAGGAGCCCCAGGGATGACAACTGTGCACTATAATTCCTGGTTTTCCTTGGGTTCTGGTGATTCAAACAGAAATCCTCATGCTTGTGTGTTATCCATGGGGCCTTTGCCCCAGGTCTGAAGACATTTAATGGAGGTGACACAGGTGTGCTGCCTCTTCTTCCTCACCCTTTCTTCATGACACACAGCTACAGTGTGGGTCTCAAAGTCCCCTCAAAATGCCCAAGTGTTCAAGGCATGGTCCCAGGTTAGAAACGCTAAGGCAGTCAGGACATGCTCTTGCGGAAGATGGTTGAATGGAAACCCTTCCCTCCGCTTCTTCCCTTTTGCCTCTCAGCCACAAGGTGAGCAGTTCTACTCTGTCATAGACCCTTGCCATGGTGAGACTGTGAACCAAAAGAACCCTTTTCTTTTTACAGATGATAGCAGGCATCTCTTGTGTGTGCTGAAGAAGAAGTTGGCATCTGAGGTGACCTTTAGGCTTCCCCTGTATGCATGTCATCAGGCTCATGTAGTGTGACCCCACCGAGGACCTTATTGCCAGCCATCACACCTGTGCCTGGTTCTGTGTGCTCAACTCTCTGTGGTGTCCACTTAACTGTTATTATTTTGGAAAAGTTCAAACCCAGCAAATTCCAAACTGTCATGCTTTCTTTTCATGAAAAATATGCAATGTATGTTTTTTGTGATGTACACTTTTCCTGAATGTTCCGTTGTATGACTTGTTTGCCTCCAAAGGTCCACGGTGAGTCAGCTCCATGAAGGAGGTGGAAGACTTACCCCAAAAAGGACCAGGGTCAGGGTGTGCATTCCTCTCTTACCTGCAGCCACTCTGTCCTACCAACCACCTCCTACAAAGGTAACCAGCAACCCAGCTACAAACCAGCCATCCACCGCGATGACCTGCCCGAATGATGTGCTATTTTGTAATTGTTACACAAATCCAGGAATAATCACTTCACAAGATGGAAATCATGCCTGACACGTCTCAAGCGGCCAAGGACTTGAGACTGTCTAAGCCATGCACCT
Source organism: Apodemus sylvaticus (assembly GCF_947179515.1). Taxonomy (NCBI): domain Eukaryota; kingdom Metazoa; phylum Chordata; class Mammalia; order Rodentia; family Muridae; genus Apodemus; species Apodemus sylvaticus. The sequence goes on from NC_067485.1 coordinate 7,315,668, forward strand.
AGGAGCAAACCAAATACTATTGCTCTGCCAAAGGAACATAGCAATAAAATCACTCCTAATGACATTTTGCTGTACCCACAGATCCATGTCTCACTCAGCCATTTTCAGAGAAGTCTCTTCCTTCAGTAGATGGGAACTAATGCTGAAAACCAGAACTGGGAGCTGGGGGGAAGAGATACATTGGAACACTCAGTCCTGAATGGGGTGTCCCATCAATTTCCTCCCTCTCGGGCTTCAGGGAGCTCTGCTAAGGAGAAAACAGAGAGTGTTTAGGAGGCAGCAGGGATAGAAGACACCAAGAGAACAGCATCTTCCAAACACAGCAAGACTGACATGTCTATGAACTCACAGAAACTGTGGCAGCATGTACAGAGCCTGCAACAGGCTCAGACCAGATGGGTCCCAGAGCCGAGAGGCAGAAGTGGGCATGGGCATGGTCTCCCATCTCTAACCAAGAAGTTACCTCCAACAGCCAAAGAAAAATTATTTTTCTCCAGTGGAGTTTCATAGACTACCCTTGATGGGGGGGGAGGGTGGACATGCCCCAGAAGTAGAAGGCCAACACAAAACAAACTCAGTAGTGGTTTTGTAGATTTTTGTCTCGTTGCTTTATTAGGGCTTGGTTTGTTCATTCATTTGTTTGTTTGAATCCTACTGGTCTTTTGCTTGTATATTATGGTTTCCAACTTTATGTTTCTATGGTGTGTGTGTGTGTGTGTGTGTGTGTCTGTGTTTCCATGTGTTTCTTTTTTTTCTTTTTTTTTTTTTTAGACAGGGTTTCTCTGTATAGCCCTGGCTGTCCTAGAACTGACTCTGTAGACAAGGCTGGCCTCGAACTCAGAAATCCGCCTGCCTCTGCCTCCCAGAGTGCTGGGATTACAGGCGTGTGCCACCACCGCCCGGCTCCACGTGTTTCTTGTGCCTTTTCAATGTTGTTGTTGTTGTTTACTTTGCATGCCTGTTATCTGAAGACCGAGGTGGGGGGAGAGGGCATTGAGTTGGATGGGTGGGGAGCTGGAGGCGATCTGGGAAGAGATAGAAGAGCAGACACCATGTTCTAAATATACTGTATGGATTTTTTAATAATTTTTTTTTGTTTTAAAAAATCACCTCCTAGCTATTTGATGGGGACTTGAAGTCAAAGCCACCTGGGAAAAGTCAAGGTTTTTGGACCACCTTGGTGCTCTGGTGGCTGGTGGGCGCGTCCTGGGGGGTCAGTGGTGCCAAGAAGAGCAATGCAGGCAAAGGAAGCACTTGTCTTGGCTTGGATTCCCCTGAAGATACACTCTGGGCATGCAGAAGGCTGACTGGGAGTATCTTTAATCAACAGAGTGGTAAGGTAGGGGCCTCTGCAGAAAGTGGGGATTACTTTGACAGAGACGTAAGTCTGACATTTGACTTGTGGCCAAAAAGCAGTTCATTCAGATACAGGGAACACCCAGCGTGATAAATGTGAAAAGTACCTCCATTTTGGGGGAGTTTGAGTGACATTTGCTGCGATGTCTTAGGGAACAGAAAATCATTAGACATTGCTTGGGAATCATGGGGTTTTGCTGCTAACGTGGTGTATTGTCAGATACACTAAGCCATGCTGGATGGGGGAGTGGACGGGTCCACACCTGTTGGCGGTGCACGCCCATCGCACTCGTGATTGGGAGGAGTAGCCCAAGGTGGTGTAGCATTGGATCCGGTGCTCTGCTGAGTCTGCTAGGCTTGGGAGTGTGACCTCCAGGTACCAGATAACTGGAGAGGAATAAAGATCCAAAGATGAGGACTGGGAGTGGCCACCAGTTATGTATCTGTTGGATACAGGTCCCACTCATCCCTTCAAGTCCCTCTGGCTCAAATGTGATTTACATAGGGGCCCGTGTAGGCAGGAGACCCCTCTATGGGGCTGTGTCTGCTTCCTGCCCACCCCTCCCAAGCACACACAGACAGGACCGCACATGGGCACATCACCGCTTCACCGTGCCCTTAATTGTACTGATCTCCTGCTCTGGGTTCTGACTGATGGTAAGTTATTTGTTCAGAAAGATTTTACGACTCCCATAAAACATCAATTACAGTTTTAAAAATAACTTGTAGATTTTCTGCAACCTGATGCTGCCATCTTGGTCCCCAGGGGGAATATTAAATTCAAGTAGCAATAACCAATCATTTAAGTAATACATAAATAACCCGAGATGGAGCTCTGTTAAGAGTTAATAGTCTCCCACACACTCCATAGAGGTTGAGGCTCCACTCAATTAACGTGACCCCGGGAGGGGGGTGCAGGGGCCAAACTGCACGCAGCCGTTTTGTTGAAGGTATTCAACCCCGCACATATTCACTTCCTTCTTTATGTTGGCTCTTTTCAGCAGGGACGCTCTCCGCAGTCCCTGCTCTAGAGAACAATCACCGTACAGTCTCAGAGGACAGAAAGAAAACTGGGGTCATAAATATGTTAAATGGGTGCGTGGGTTTAAGTGGCTTTGTAAAGGAAACATGGAGGAGACCTCAGACTAATTAATGAATATCTGGCAGTGGGAAAGCCAGGGGCTGGGGGATAGCCTCTTTGCCAGGCCAGGACACCATCAATGGCTAGATAATTCTCACACACACCCCCATCCCCAGGAAGAGTGCTTACTTATTTTGAAAACATTCTTCAAGATCTCAATCACAGTGACTTGATGGAAAAACATCTGATGAGATTGAGCATACTCAAACATTTAAAGAGCGGAAAAACTGCTCTTTAAAATGGTCATTTCTCTAACTGGGTCTCCAAAGAAGGAGTCCGTGGGTCTTTAAAGTATTATCCTTGTATTTGGAGTGAGGGGGAAAAAAAAAACAATTGTTTGAAAGAGAGTGAATTATATCCTCTGGGTGGATTCACAGAGCATTAGAATGTATTACCTGGTATGTGACCACTGATAAGCAAATTCCACTTGGATAAATAAAAAATAGACTGTGTGGTACGGCTTTTCTGTGTGCTCTAAAATGCTCCTGTCTCTGGAGAATACAATCTTTTAAAGCACTTTTTAAATTAGAGCATGTATTTATTTGGGAAGGTAGAGGCTGCTCACGTGTGTCCAGCAGCTTCGTGTGACCCCCTCAGCACTCCCTTGATCCTGCTCTTTGAGGGAAGTCAGATAAGCCAGCACTTTGAAAAGCATCCCTGAGTTTTGAAGATGCTGTTCTGGAGACCAAGGACCAAGCAGACCACAGCAGAGATGCTGGACAGGGATGTGTGGGGGAGAGCGAGGGGAGGCAGTGAGGGAGAGAAGGGGAAGGGGGAGAGGAAAGATGGAGGGAGGGAGGGGGAGAGGAAGGGAGAGGGATGGGGAAGGGGAGGAAAGAAGGGAGGGAGAGAGGGAAGAAAGGAGGGAAAGAGGGAGGGAGGGAGGAAGAAGAGAAGGAGGGAGAAAGGGAGGGAGGGAAGACTGTGGAGGAATAACTAAAATAAAGCCAGAGGATGGGTGTGGGGGGCACAAAACCCCAAAGTAATAGAAAATTAGCAAACAACAATCCTGCTCTTAGTTTGTCCCTGATGTCCTTGTTTAAGCAATAAATTAAATAGTTGAGCTCATTCAATGTTAAAATACTAAGCAAGCAGTCTAAGCCTCTTGTGTTGAGCTGGTTCAATGGCTTTAGCTCCAATGATTTAAAAAACAAACAAATAAAATCCCTTCTAAGTCCTCTCTACACTGACTCTGCCAACCTCATTTTACTGGTATTGCATATAAAGCTAAAGAATCACCAAATTACAATCCTTAAACATAATTCACAAGTGACGTTCATTCTTCTGCAAGTTTAGAAAAGACAGGGGATTAAGGCTCTTTTTTTCCTAAACAAAGAATACAGGGGTAAAACTTAATAGCTCTTTTTACATTCTTTCCCGCTTTGGAGACAGTCTCTCTATGTATCCCTGCCTGGCTTGGAACTCACTATGTAGACCAGGTTGGCCTTGAACTTACAAAGATCCACCTGCCTCTGCCGCCCAGGTGCTGGGATTAAACATGTGTGTCACCATTACTTTTTTAAAAAGCATTGTTTATTTCTTATTTATTTATTATAAAAGTTTATTTAATGTGGGGGAGGGATTTACATCATGTGGGCCTCACACGGAGGCTGGAGGACAGCTTGTTCTCTTTTTCCATGATGGGACTTCCTGGGAGGGACTCAGGTGGTCAGGCTCAGCAGTGAGCACCTTTCCCCACTTAGCTGTGACACATTGGCCTTAATGACTCTTAGAACCTAAGACTTGGACAGTGAGGAGCAGACTATCTGGTTGAGTCTCATCAGCAGATCAAAGGGAAGAGTTGAGCACAAGGAGAAGTCAGCCTGACTGGGAGCAAGGAGCAGGGCTGCAGCCTAACTAGAAGAATTGGACCCCGTGGAGGCGGGAGGCTAACACACCCAAGGTCCCGTGGGCGGGCGGCGGGGCGGCGGGGCGGCGGGCAGCGGGGCAGCGGGCAGCAGGCAGTGGGAGAGCTGCCCTGCAGGCAGCTTCTCTCTCTCTCTCTCTCTCTTTCTCTCTCTCTCTCTCTCTCTCTCTCTCTCTCTCACTCTCTCTCTCTCTCTCTCTCTCTCTCTCTCTCTCTCTCTCTCTCTCTCTCTCTCTCTCGCATCAGCTTCCTCTCCATGTCTCCACATGCTGCCAAAGGACTTGAGGTCCACTCCTACACCGGGCTGCGGGCTGTTATTCTCGGAATGCCTTGTGGTTCTCATAGCAGAATCTGAGAACTGGTGAGCAATGGGTGGAAAAGGGACGAGAGGTGAGGGGTAGCTAGAACACGGAAGTGAGGGAGGTTCCGGAAGAAATGGAAATATAAAAGCAGTGCTGTGACAACACTGCTACAGATAAAATCATTGACTTATACGGTGATTATGTATAAAATTTACCTGTACATTATAACTCAGTTTTAAAAACATACCTACCAGACCAAGGTAATAATAGAAGGCACAAGTTATGTGGGTTTTTTTTTTAATACAAGCACACATTTCGCACCCCCACCCCCAGTAAATATTTAAGGGTTTCCTTCAACCCTACAGGATTACAACCACCTCCCATATTTTGTTAAGCATGAGACTTGTTAGTTCTAGTTTTCATTTCTTAATTTTAATAAAAAAGGATACACTGTAGAAAAATATTTTATGAGATGGAAAAGAAAAATAGTGATGTGGTTGCCTGGTAACCAGAAATCAATAGCAAATTTCCCACATGGATCCTCAGTGGGCAGCGGTGAGGTCCGTGGCGTCCTCGAGGAATGCCCAGCTCCAGGGGCCAGCCTCCATGTGGCTTCACTACCAAGGCACTGAGTTAGGAGTCTTGTTGCCAGATTTTGCCCAAAAGAAGCTTAGAAAAAAAAATTCTTCAGAAATCTTGCATGTTGGTTTAGATTTTTAACACAAACCACAGTGTGGTCCAAAGAAAATAGGATCAATTCAGCTGATGGACTGAAATCTTGTACCCTCAGTACTGTGGTCAAAACCTCACAATTCTGCACTTAAATATATTCCCAAGACTTTATGTTGGCCAATATTAACTTCCCCAAGTTTTTATAGTTTCTGAAGCTGGAGGTTGGGAGAAAGGGTCAGGACTTGACAATTCTCTCTCCTCTCCCCTCCCTCCCCTCTCCTTCCCTCTCTCCTCCTCCCTCCCCTTCTCTCTTCCTCCCCCCTTTCTCCTCCCCTCTCTCCCTTTCCTCTTCTCCTTTCCCTCGTCTCCCTTCACCTCCCTCCCAGCCTCTCTCCCTCTCCCTCTTCCTTTCCCTCCCCTCCCCCCTTTCTTTCTTTCCCTTTGTACTGGCTGGTTTTGTGTGTCAAAGGCTGGAGTTATCACAGAGAAAGGAGCTTCCCTTGAGGAAATGCCTCCATGAGATCCAGCTGTGGGACATTTTCTCAATTAGTGATCAAGGGGGGAGGGCCCATTGTGGGTGTTGCCATCCCTGGGCTGGTGCTCTTGGGTTCTATAAGAGAGCAGGCTGAGCAAGCCAGGGGAAGTAAGCCAGTAAGCAGCACTCCTCCATGGCCTCTGCATCAGCTCCTGCCTCCAAGTTCCTGCCCTGTATGAGTTCCAGTCCTGACTTCCTTTGGTGATGAACAACAATGTGGAAGTGTAAGCTGAATAAACCCTTTCCTCCCCAACTTGCTTCTTGGTCTTGATGTTTTGTGCAGGAATAGAAACCCTGACTAAGACACCCTCCTTCTCCCTCCCGCCCTCCCCCTCTTCCTCCCCTCCCCCTCTTCCTCTCCTCCCCTCTCCTTCCCCTCCCCCTCTCCCTCCCCTCCCCCCTCTCTTCCTTGTCCCTTGCTCCTCTTCTCCTTAGCTCTCACCATCAGTCTTGTTCTTCTCCTGGCCTCAACACGGGGCCCAGCATCCTCCTAAATATATAGCACAGACACTACTAAATTTAGTCAACACATTGAAAGCCTGTGTGCATGGCACTGCCGGAAAGGCTAGCCCAACTGTAAACAGGACGTCACCCAGCTGGGTAAAGCTTTGTCTCGGTGCTGGGTATCATGGCACCGCTTGAAGGGGCATTGGCTCCACGGGCTTTCTTTGGCCAGATCTGGTTTATGAGGAAGCATAACAAAGATGGTTTCTAGTATGCTGCCATGTGCTTTTTGAACTGTGGAAGAGACTAGATGAGTTCTTTCCAGATTCTTTCTTCTTGTTCAAACACAGAGTCAAGCTTCGGTCTCTGTTGGTAAGTGGAAAGCCATCTGACTGTGTTCCGAGCCCAGAGTATAAACAGATATTACGGATACATTCTCCAGAGCGGACCACATAAATCCCTGACAGAGCCGTCCCCCACGTCCATGTCCATGCTACATTTGTGGAAGTTACATACTGAGAGTGGGAAGAGCCTGGTCCCTGAGTCCCTGTGTCGGAGGAGAGCCATGCATCTTACTGTGTCAGCCCAGGGAAGATGGAAAAAGAGCCTTAGGGAACATACAAAGCCATGGGAGTCAAAGGCAATCTGTCTTTTCAGCGAGTGGAATGTTTCCTTTTTAGAATAGGTCTAGGAACACCTGTGTATGCTCACAGGTGTCTCATATGCTAATGGAATTAATTAAAACTACAGATTCCTGAGGAATTGTGCACTTTCGATAAACAAAGCTTTGTCCTGTGCTGTGTTGCTGAATACTCACAACAAAACCTGCCAGGAGTCTTCTCTCCTTGGTACTGAACAGAGAAGGGCCAAATCACAAATGTGGGTGCATGGGTCCCCACCTAGACTGCATGCCTTCCTTTCTGTCTGTGCTTGGCAGAGATGTCCCCCAGGAGCTAAGGAGGACTTTGTTATCTGATGACTTCCTTGCAGTTATATTTTGATTTAATATTTACTTGTTGTCCATGACCAGTCTTCATTCTTCGGCTAATGTGAATTACTATTTCTTTATTAGACTTCCATAAAAAAGAGTTTATGCAACTTCTACCCCATAGGACAAGCACTTAGATAGAGATTTAGATCCTTATACAATATATGTCCTGGTAAATCATGGAACTGCACAGAACTTTCCCTGAAAAGGTAACATAAAATTACTGCATAAATTTAAATACTATAGCCTCATTTTGTTATAGTTTCTTTCTCAATTTGTGCTATACACATGAACAAAAATTTATCTTATTATGGAAAAATTAAAATGTTCACTATCATCAGGCACTAGAGATAAACATTACAGGGAAAAAAAAATGAAAGGAGACGTGGAAATGCTGGGGCTTTCCAGGCTTACCTTCTAGAGCGCCACCATCATCCAATAACCTCGAACAATCCCCATCAATATCCCAGAGCTGCCTCATCCAATCACCAGTCACCCTCACCAATAACCTAGAACAACCCTCATCAATAACCCAGAACTAAGTGAATGTTCATTCAGTCGCCTAGAGCCACCCTACCCAGAGCTGCCTCATCCAATCACCTAGTTAAGTTCTCCTCATTCCCCACGGTGTGAGCAGCACATCTCAAAGCTGTTTTGATTCTCTTGTTTTCCACCAAGCCACTAAGTACAGCCTACTGTGTGCAGCCCCTGGATGACACTCCACTGTGGGTAATTCTGTCCCTCAAGGAGACCAGGGCTGGCTTAATGCAGGTCCCTGTGCTCTGGATCGTGGCTGTGGCTCTGTGGGCCTGGTCTTGGTTTAGTGCTCTGCTGTCTCTTATAAGCTGTCCTCCATCTTGAACTTTGCCACATGCACATAGCAAAGAAGCAGCTTGATAGGTGAGCAGCTATTCCTTCCCTGTTCGTGATGCCCCATGGTCATGCAACACTAGTGGCTATGAAGGAACTGGAACTTCAGCAAGATGCAACCAAGCACATCTCACACGTAACTGAGGAGCCCCCAGAGGAATGACAGGAAAGCAAACACAAACCCTTTCCTGTCATTCCTTAGACAAGCAATCTTCCTGTCCCGGCCAGCAACCTGTGCCCCCCAAAAATGATGCCAGGTAAGAGAATGGGAAAGGGGTGACCCATCGATCTTTCCACTCAGGCCCTCGTTACTCAGTAGTGGGCTGAGGGTGGAACATTCTAGAATGTGTATGCTTCCTGCAGGACTCAGGCATCCTGGTGTCTCCATAGCTCCATCGACATCCCCTGGTAGGGTGGGGGTGTGCTATGGGGAGTGGTGGGGAGTTATACACGGTGTACATGTATGTGCCTGTGCTTGCAAACCCAGCACTCTGCAACTAAGGGACAAATAGTAAAGTTGTAATAATAAGGTCTTAATTGTAATGTGGGCTGATTTTAGGGGGGGGAGGGAGGGAAGTAGGAAGGGAGGGTGGGAAAGAGAGAGAGGTAGAGGGAGAGAGAGGGGGAGAGAGAGAGAGAGGGAGAGAGAGAGGGAGAGAGGGGGGAAGAAGGGAGGGCGGGAGGGAGGGAGGGAGAGAGAGAGAGAGAGAGAGAGAGAGAGAGAGAGAGAGAGAGGGAGAGATTTCTATTCTACACCTTCCCATGATTTTGAACAGAAGCCTACCAAGCAATGATATAAGCAGCCAGAACAGAGAGCTTTCTGGGGTCTCACAACCGGGACAAGGTGCACACACAGAAGGGTATAGAGCCACCCTCTACAGGAGATGCTTAAGGCTGGGCAGAGAGATCTTCTGGGCAGCGAGCGAGCGAGCAAACGAGGCCATTTATAACATCCACTACGGCCATCTCCCTTTAACACACACTGATAGCATCTAGCACGTTCTCCAGTACAAGAACAGAACTTAATAAACATTATCAATAAATACTTCTCCTGCTGAAAGAAGAGAAGAACTGTTGCCTTTCTATGCTGCCGCTGCTGCTACAGTCTTGCCCACGCCAAGACCTATGCAGTCAGCAGCTGGGCAACATGATCCAAGTACACGACTCTGCTCTTCTGGAAGCAGGAGTGTCAGGAAAGGCAGAGGTTAGTGGAAGTCTGTGAGTTTGAGGCCAGCCTGGTCTACGTAGAGACTATAGGGAGGTAGTGGAGGGGGTGGAATAAAGAAAGCGAGAGTGAGAGAAAGGGAAGTCTCAACTGTTAGTTACCTTGATTTCTGATGTGAGGTTTCAGCACCGGGTGCTCTTCAATAGTCAGGCCGCCATTATAAACAGTGATCTGTGTCCTGTTTCACATTGAGCTGCTCTGAATTCAGAGACTCACTCAGATCCCTATGCTGAGAAATGAAATTCAGGTTTGCATTTCTGTAAACCTGTGGCACACAATTCCTCCTCAAGGGTACAACTTATTGAAACCCCACTCTCCTTCCAAGCTCATGAAGTGCCCTTGGTGGGAGGTCATGGGCCAAATGAACATGGGGTTCAGAGTGCAAAGCCGGAGATGGACCAGCCCGCTGGGACGGCAGGGCTGATGGGGTCTAGCCTCCATGACACTGGGACCTGCTATATACTAGGGCACCTGCACCCTGGAGGCTCTCCACGGTGGTGGATGACACAGCAGTGGAGGGTAACTGTCCCATGCTCCCTCGCGGCTTTTCCTGAGCCAAGCATACAGTCCGTGGTGGAGATGGAGTCCTCCTCGTGGCCACCTGCGCCTGGTCCACTGAATGCGGAGGACGGAAGTGAAATAAACATGAAGAGGACACGAGGTTAAAAAAACAAAACAAAACACGTGGCCCCTCAACCGTCTTGGAAAGTGAGCGCTGCACTCACGCTTGTTTTTAAAAAGCATCTGCTAAAACAGTTCAGCAATAGAATGTGTCCCATGGCAGATCTCCAATAGAGGAGAGCTTCTATTTACAAACCTGGACCAGACATCCCTCCTACCGCATGCGCGCATGCAAATGTGATGAGAAGGAGTCTGACTTCTCAGGCTTTATGCTAGCGCGGCTAGCGAGCCAGATAAAAAGCGAGAGCAGCGAGCTCTCTCTCAAAACTGTGTTCCCTCTCCTCCTTCTCTTATTGAGACACAATTACTGAAATTGCATGCAAATTAGACATGCCTTACTGGAAGAAACCAGAGGAAAAGACTAATAATTTTAGCAGGGCAGAAGGTTCAAATTCAGGGCAGACCCCCAGAAGTCCTTCATTTGAATAGCTTCTGCTGTGAATTTCCTGCTCACACCCTGCCTCCTAAATTTCTGCTGGGCTCCAGCCAGAACTCAAGAGATACGAACTCAGAGGTGTCCCGGTGAGCCTGCATTCTTGTTCCCATCCTTAAGGATGCCTGTCCGTGGATTCAGAAGTTAGAAGAATCAGGAGCGCTGGCTTCCTCCCGTGGACATTTTCGAGCACCAGTTTAGTGAGACGGCCGTGGCTGGATTTGCGATTTCATGCCTCGGGACCTCCTCGTTGGAGGCAGGGTCCCCTGCATTGCTGAAGAAGGCAGTGGGTCTTTGTCTGGGGTCACAGATTCCTGGCAACAGACCCTTCAGTTTGAGCTAGCTTGCTGCTGGAGGCCTGCCAAGCCTCACACCAAGAAAATGATGGCATTTAATTGGGGGTTGTTGGGGAGGGAGGCTTGCTTTACATAAAAGAAACCAAGGAAATGAAAAAAATTAATTCATGACTATGTAATAGGTGTAAAACACTTCAGCTATGTGGAGGTTGTCATTTGACAAAATAGGAAAGGAAAGAAAAGAAAAAAGGAAAGAAAAGAAAAAGCTGTCTTCATATTAGACCACAGTACCACTGTCTTGACCACTCCGGCTTCGGCAGCCAAAGGCAACATGGAAGCTAAAAAGCCATTGTAATAAACCTCTGAGCTTTGCCCCGTTAAAAATGTCAGAGTCCTAAATCACCACTCTAATGACCGAGGAGGGAGGAGAGCAGTAAGCTTCGAGAGGTCTATAGAAAATCATATGGTGTTATTTACCACAAGATCATGGAGGTGGCGGACATGCCGCAGCACGCCAGAGTTCAGTGTGAAGATAGACCACGTTAGAACGAGAAGGGCTCAGAGTGAAGACCACGTTAGAACGAGAAGGGTGGATTAACTTTTAGGCCGGGGGTTTCAGAGTAAGGACTCCTAGTTCTAGGCATGATTTTGGTCTTTTAAATTGCACTTTGTTTAAAAATAAGCAAGCCTGTTTTCCGAGTTGTTGTTTTTTTAAATTATTATTATTTTTGGAATCTTCAAACTGCAGTTTTTTTAAAAAAAAAAAAAACAAACAAACTGGAAACTTCATCAGTTTTATTAGTCAGTCTTTAAAACCCATCCTTAAATTTGGTAATTATTTAGTACGTGAAAACAACAGGAAGTCAAATTAAACAAAGGCTAAAGCTGTGTGTTTAGGGCATGGAGGTGAGAACAAGCACCCATGGGTCTGCGGCTTCCGTCCCAGGACCACACTGTCAAGCCCAAGGGGGAAAACGATCCCATAAAAGAAATCACCCAAGGCTTAGAATTGTTCCTCGTAGCTTTTTCTTCTACCTTCCTTGCATCTTCGTATCTCTGAATTGCAGCTGAGGTCACAGACCTTCTACCCAGGGGGAGAGGGGGAAAAAAAAAAAGCAAAATCCCACACTTTATAAGTTATTGATTTTAGCAGAAAGTTTCAAAATCACCTCATTTAATGAGTTACACTTTACAATCACAAAAGATATAAACCAAGACACAGGGGTAGCCAGTAAAAGGTCTTTTGAGGTCTTGGTGGAACCCTTTAGCAAGGACTGAAGACCACTTCTGATGCTCATTCTAAAAGAAATATTTTAAGCAAACCATAAAAGTGGGCTTGACCCTTCTGTGAGCCTATCGTAAATCAACTGCTAAAGGGAGGGTAAAAACTGGGGAGGAGGTCAGAGGTGGCAGAGAGGCCACAGGGAAAGGACAGACTGAGAAAGCAAGGGCGAAAACCAGAGGGGAGAAAGGGCACCTGGGGCTGGGGGGCACTGCTCATTCCCAGTGTGTCACCGAGGAGAGGGAAGGCCCCAGGGAAACCTCAGGACCCAGGGCAAAGGACCCATGCAAGGATAAAGCCCTCCATACCAGCAGCCAGAAGAAAACACCAAGTCCTCAGGAACGCCCACAACACACAGGAAGCCGGCGTTAGTGTCCCAGTCTTATTGGAAGGTAGACTTTAAAATATCCAGGAGGGACCGAAAACTTTCTGCAGGTGTGCTGTCTCACAGAGGTCATCTATACTGGGTTCTGTGACAGCTGGCATGTTTTTAATATCTTGCCAAACTGTCCTACACACACAAAGAAACTCTTTGTTTCTCAAAGAGAAAAAGATGATACAGTGATTGATAACAAAAATAAAACTTGCTTTTATGGAGAAATATATATATGTGTATATATGTATATATATGTGTGTGTGTATATATGTATATATATGTGTGTGTGTATATATGTGTGTATATATGTGTGTGTATATATATATATATATATACATATATATATATATATATATATGTTAAGTTTGACCGATCAACATGCCTAACCATTGTGTCCTCTGAGTGGAAGCAGGTTTGAAGCCCAGACAATTATCCCAATTCACATTTAAATGAAAGCTGGCTGGATTGATTTGTAACAACACAATTTATTTGGTAATAATGGCATTCCTTGAGTTGAGCCAGCAAAACAAAGGTTGATTTACTCCCTAATAACGAAGACAAATGGCCCTTCTGCTGGCTTCCTCCTTCCTCTCTGGGTGAAGGGCCTGGCTGCCTGTGGACTCCTCTCCCTCTCAGCAGGACGGTTCTGGATTGACTTAACATGCAATAGTTTGTAGATGTTTTCAAGTCTGGAGGACAGGACTGTCCCCTGGACCAGGTCGGAAGAAGTACCATTTCCTGGTGGGTAAGTGAAGAAAGGCTGAAGAGCCGGCTGCGCTGAGATATTGTCTAACTGGATATGAGCCGTATGTGAAGACACACGGCCGGTGAGTGACTGGTGGTCGAAAGGGACCGGTGATTCTTTCACGGAGTAAGCTGAAACCTACTGGGGAACCCTTGGAAATGGGGTTCTCCTGGGTGACATACAACACAAGCAGTCACAGGGACCCTCTCAGTAGTGCCCCTGATGAAATCACAGGAGGCATGACCATGCTGCTAGGAGTTGGTGAACAGTCACCAGCATCCTGAAACAAAACTGCTGAGCAAGTGGCTTCCTGCCTGAGCTGGCCCCAGGTGACAACATCCCCGCACTTTCCTGGTCAGCTTTGTCCCGAGAGTCAGCAGCCTCCTTTCTAAAGGTGGCACTCCCTGGGGAGAGGAGCATTTGGCTTGCCTCTCTCTGGCATACCATTCTGCTTTTCCAAGATCAGTTGATGTAATGAGAAGAGCTTAGATCAGAAGCCCAGGTTTAATTTGGGTAATTAAACCTCGAGACCTCATTTGCATGTGATTAAAACGTGATACAACCTATTCACTTAATGAGACAGAACAGCTGCCATTCAGTACATAGAAATACGCCAGGAAGATCCGCCTGCCTTCCTCTGCCGCCCGGAAGTTGCTGTGGCCTGGGTGGGAGAGGTCTTCGCAACCTGAAAAGCCCAGGGCTCTGGCAACCCTGTACACTGGCCTCACGGCAGACCCAGATCGAAACAAGGAGGACTGGAGGAGACTGAAAAAAACATGGCAACCTTGGTCATCTGACTTTTGAGTATCCGTCCCCAAAAGGGACATTGTGCTGGATGTGAGCAGCACGAAGTGAGCGAGCTGTGAGGAGCCGAGAAGACTGCAGCCTTGGCGGGAGAAAAAGGGGACCGGAAGAAGAGGGCGGGAGCAAGGAGAAAACTAAATTGCAAAGTAGAAAAAGAAAAAGAGGAAGGGTCTCATCCAGCTCCACTGCAGAGAACACTTCAGAACAGAAGAAATAAAAGTATCAGGAAAAAGAAAGAAAGAAAAAGAAAATTAAAAAAAGGAAAATGTCACAAAGGCGGGGGTGGGGGTGGGGGGGGTGGGGGACGGTAGGGGGAGGTAAAAGGGAGAAGCATTGTTCCTGTAACTACCCGGAATCCTTCCCAAAGTAGAGGAGTCTTCGTCCTACCTTGGGAAACCTTTGTTGTTGTTGTTGTTGTTGTTTTGTTTTTTGTTTTTTGGATTTGTTTTTTTCGAGACAGGGTTTCTCTGTATAGCCCTGGCTGTCCTGGAGCTCACTCTGTAGACCAGGCTGGCCTCGAACTCAGAAATCCGCCTGCCTCTGCCTCCCAAGTGCTGGGGGGGGGGGGGGGGGGAACCTATTTTTAAAATGATTTTTATCTTTCCTTGGAATCGCTATATAATTCCATATAGGCATTCGTTAGTTGTTGGGACGCTTTCCCCCCCCCCCCCCCCCCCCGGCCATCTGTATTCAGTCTGTCTTGTTACTGGACACCCAGGTCTCAGGTACAGACATTAACACATGCAGAGCACACCGTTCTTGGTATTCACAATTCTGTGTCCGTGGCTTGTGTTACTTAAGAAGTTACCTATAAGACGGCTTTTCCACAATCAAACAAGTAATCTACACAGCAGCTACTGAGTCCTGTCCACCTTCAGGGGTAAAGCTGAGTCTGATGTAGTGATTTATATACTGAGTGATGGATAAAGAAAGTGAGCGTTTCTCTTAAATCTCCAGGCTTGGGAAAAAAATCACTGAAAATCAAAGCGTTTTAATTAAGTTTTTTAATGAATGGGATCTACAGGAAGCTAATAATCAAAGTATCTATAACAGTATCATTGGATTTTTTTGAAATGTGTGTTTCTAGAACCTGTGGGTATGTTTTTGTAACAAGTGAAAATCTTTGTTCCTTTTTAAAAAAGAAGCACTTAGCTTATACTACAAAGTCTGGCAGGAAGAGTCTGTGCTGGTCAGGGTTATAGGGTTGACCCTGGGTCGATTCACTAATGTGCCATATTGGCATGTCTTAACAATGACACCTTAAACACAGAACACTTTGTGGAAAACTGTCATCATTAAACAGATTTTCATTATTTCTAGTGTATATGATGTCTGTGTCCATGAGTATTGTGGTAGTTTTTAATGTTTGGATATATGTTTGTTTTTCTTTTTTTCCATTTATTTATTTATTTATTTATTTATTTATTTATTTATTTATCTGCTTTTATCCCAATCACTGCCCCCTCTATCCTTACACAGTCCCTCCCTCCATCTCCCCTCCCCTTCTCCTCTATCTCCCCCAACCCTGGCACACCAAGTCTCTGCAAGGCTAGGCACATCCTCTGCCACTGAGGCCAGACAAGGCAGCCCAGTTAGAGGAACAGGGTCTATAGATGGGCTACAGCTTTAGGGACAGCTCCTGTTCCAGTTGTTGGAGTCCCACATGAAGACTGAGCTGCCTCTGCCACACATGTGCAGGGGGCTTACATCCAGCACGTGTACGCTCTTTGGTTGGTGGTTCAGTCTCTGGGAGCCCCAAGTTAGTTGATTGACTCTGTTGGTTTTCCCATGGAGTTCCTGTCTGCTACAGGGCCCTCAATTCTCCCCCCAAAAATTCCATAAAGCCTGCAAAATCCATGATATCCTTGTTTTTAATAGCTGAATAGTATTTCATTGTGTAAATGAACCACATTTTTTGTATCCATTCTTCAGCTGAGGGACATCTGGGTTGTTTCCAGTTTCTGGCTATTATGGATAAGGCTGCTATGAACTTAGTGGAGTGCATATCCATATGGTATGGTAAAGCGTCTTTTGGGTATATGCCCAGAAGTGGTATAGCTGGGTCTTCAGGTACAACTATTTCCAATTTTCTGAGAAACTGACAGATTGATTTCCAGAGTGGCTGTACAAGCTTGCACTCCCACCAGCAAAGGAGAAGTGTTCCCCTTGCTCCACAGCCTCACCAGCATGAGCTACCACTTTTTGATCTTAGCCATTCTAAAGGGTATAACATGGAATCTCAGAGACATTTTGATTTGCATTTCTCTGATGACTAAAGATACTGAACGATTCTTTAAGTGCCTCTCAACCATTTGAGATTTCTCTGTTGAGAATTTGTTTAGCTTTCCACCCTATTTTTTAAATTCAGTTATTTGGTTCGTCGATGTCTAACTTCTTATATATTTTGCATATTTGTCCTTGGTCAGATGTAGGGTTAGTTAAGATCCTTTCTCAGTCTGTAGGCTTATGAAGGACATTTTTTTTAAATTTCCTCAGTTTCTGTTATGTCTCCCTTTTCATTTCTGATTTTGGTAATTTGGATACTGCCTCTGCCTTTTATTTAGTTTGGCTAAGGGTTTGTCTATCTTGTTGATTTCCTCAATCAACTCTTCCTCAAAGCAGCTCTTGGTTTAAATGATTTTTTTGTATTGTTCTCTTTGTTTCTAATTGATTGCTTTCAGCCTTGAGTTTGATTATTTCCTGCTCTCTGTTGTGTTTGCTTCTTTTGTTCTAGAACTTTCAGGTGTGCTGCTAAGTTGCTAGCATGAGAATTCTCCAATTTCTTTAGGAAGGCACTTATGGCTAGGAATTTTTCTCTTAGCACTGCTTTCATTGGGTCCCATAAGTCTGAGTATGTTGTGCCTTCATATTCATTGAATTTTAGAAAGTCTTTGATTTCTTTCTTTCTTTCTTTCTTTCTTTCTTTCTTTCTTCCTTCCTTCCTTCCTTCCTTCCTTCCTTCCTTCCTTTCTTTCTTCTTTAACACAGTGGTCATTGAGTAGAGAGTTGTACAGTTTCCATGAGTTTGTAGGCTTTGGGTTGTTTCTGTTGTTGAAGCCCAGCTTTAATCCATGGTGACCAGATAATTTCAATCTTCTTATATCTGTTGAGGCTTGCTTTGTTACAGATTATAGAGTCAAGTTTGGAGAAAGTTCTGTGAGGTGATGAGAAGAAGGTATATTCTTTGGTATTTGGACGAAAGGTTCTGTAGATATTTGCTAAGTCCATTTGGTTTATAACATCCATTAGTCTCAGTATTTCCCTGTTTAGTTTCTGTTTCGATGACCTCTCATTGGTGAGAGTAGAGTGTTGAAGTTCCTCACTATTAATGTGTGGGTTCAATGTGTGATTTAAGCTTCAGTAATTTTTTATGAATGTGGGTGCCCTTGCATTTGGGGCATAGATGTTCAGAATTTAGAGTTCATCTTAGTGGACTTTTCCTTTGATAAGTGTAAACTGTCCTTCCCCATCTTTTTTGATTACTTTTGGTTGAGTCTATTTTATTGGATCCTAGAATGGCTACTCCAGATTGTTTCTTGGGTCCATTTGCTTGGAAAACCTTTTTCCAGCCCCTTACTCTGAGGTAAATGGCTGTCATTGCTGCTGAGGTGTGTTTCTTGTATGCAACAGAATGTTGGATCCTGTTTATGTATTCATTCTGTTAGGCTGTGGGTTTTTACTGGTGAACTGAGTTTATTGATATTGAGAGATGTTAATGGACAATGATTTTCAGCTATTTTGTTGTTGATGGTAATGGTGGTGTGTTTCTCTTCTTTTGGTTTTTGCTAGGAAATGATTAATTTCTTTTGTAATTTTGGGTGTAGTTATCCTCTTTGTGTTGGATATTTCCTTCTAGTATCCTCTGTAGGGTTAGATTAGTACAAAGAATTATTTAAATTTGGTTTTCTCATGAAATATTTTGGTTTCTCCATCTATGGTGATTGAAATTTTGCTGAGTATAATACTCTGGGCTGACATCTGTAGTCTCTTAGGGTCTGCAAGATTTCTGTCCAGAATCTTCTGGCTTTTAGAGTCTCTGTTGAAAAGTCAAGTGTAATTCTGATAGGTCTGCCTTTATATGTTACTTGACCTTTTTCCTTTGCAGCTTTTAATATTCTTTCTTTGTTCAGTACCTTTAGTGTTCTGACTATTATGCAGTGGTAGGATTTTCTTTCTGGTCTAATCTTTTTGGTGTTCTGTAGGCTTCTTGTACATATATGACCATCTTGTTCTTTAGGTTGGGGAAATTTTCTTCTATGATTTTTGTTGAAGATATTTTCTGGCCCTCTTCTATTCCTATTATTCTTAGGTTTGGTCTTTTCAAAATATCTCAAATTTCCTGTATGTTTTGTGTTAGAAAATTTTTAGATTTGGCATTTTCTTTATCAGTTTCTTCTATTGTATCATCTATGCCTGAGATTCTCTCTTCCATCTCTTGTATTCTGTTGGTGATGCTTATATTTGTAGTTCCTGTTCTCTTTCCTACATTTTTCATCTCCAGAATTGCCTCCATTTGTGTTTCTTTATTGTTTCTATCTCCATTTTCAAATCTTGAACAATTTTATTCATTTCCTTTACCCGTTTGGTTGTATTTTCCTGTATTTCTTTACATTTATCTGTTTCCTAATTAAAGGCATCTACCTGTTTGATTGTATTTTCCTACATTTCTTTAAGGGGTTTATTTATTTCCTCCTTATTGTGCTATAAAGCATTGAAAACCACCCTGTTGTCATGGGTCAGGACCAAAGGTTCTAAGAACCTTGCTATGGTGCACTTACAGAGTTTCAAATAGGTAACTACAGACGTGGCTTCCAGAAAATTCATAATGATAAAATCAGGTAAGCGCATGCTGTTTTGCAGGGTGAAGAGCTTTACCAATTCTTCTCTTGCCCAGCACTCAAACTGGTTTGCCCTGTTGAGACGTGGGACCTTGTGAGTCCCTTACCCTTACAGCCACTCGAATTTCATGGAAGCTGCACCCCACCTTTCCTAGCAGTGCACCCAGGAAGCTTGCACATCTTCAGTTTCTCAATAAGCTGATTGTTCTCTTGATCCATAACAAAGAAATCCTTTTGTCCAAAGTTTAGTTAAATGTTAGGGCTAAAGCACAGAACTGTTAGATTTTTAAGGCTTTGTTCTGTCTATGCTAATTTTGTGAAAGTTTAGTTATTTGGTTATCCAGATTAACAAAAATAAATTTTAAAATATCATGTTCTAAAAAACACTTTTTTTTTTTTTAAATAGCAAGGGTCTGGCAGGGTGACCCAGCAGCTAAGAGCTCTTTCTGCTCTCTTAGAGGGCTGAGTTCAGTTCCTAGCATTCACACTGGCAAATTCATAACCACTTGTCACCCTGTTACTCCAGCTCCGAGGGACCCAGTGGCTTCTAGCCTCTGTGGCATCCACGAACTTAGCAGATGCTCGAAAGACCCATGTATATGCTTGCAAATGTAATTTTTTTTTACATTTTTAAACCTAAAAGGAAACAGCAAATACTACATAAAGCAATGGCCTCATGCTGTTGTAAATAGCTAACTACTGTTAGTAATGACTGTAGTTGCAAATGAAGCATTCGTAACATTTGTAATCTTTATGCTAATAGTAAGACAATATAAGTTGACTCATTTGAGTATTTTTTGAGTTGTGACACAGTAATTCATAAAAATTATATATAATCAGTTTTCGCTTGTTAATCTACAACAAAAAATCTTTTATTTATTTTTTAATGGACCAGTCATTTTCCCCCAAAGAGCACTCCAGATTTTTCTGAGGTCTTAGAAATGTAATAACTTAGCCAGGTGGTGGTGGCGCACTCCTGTAATCCCAGCACTGGGAGGCAGAGGCAGGCAGATTTCTGAGTTCAAGGCCAGCCTGGTCTACAGAGTGAGCTGCAGGACAGCCAAGGCTATAAAGAGAAACCCTGTCTCAAAAAAACCAAAATCCAAAAAAAAAAAAAAAAAAAAAAAGAATGAAAAAAAAATGTAATAACTTAGTTATGGAAAACAAAGACTTTTAGTATTTCTTACCATCATTCCTTAGCATGTAAATATCAACTTCACATAACCAACTTGTAACAGAGTGCTTAATTAAAAAGAAAATGTTGTTTGAAGGCTAGCAAAATGACTTAGTGGGTAATGGTGCTTGCCACAAAGATTGACAGTATGAGTTTAGTTGGTGGGACCCACTTGGGGAAGAGAGAACTGACTCTCACATGCTCTCTGATCGCTACAAGCACACTAGTGCATGCACGTGTATGTGTGTGTGTGTGTGTACACAAGTGTGCATGTGTGCATATGTGTGTTTGTGTGTGCAAGTATGTGTATATGTATGCAAGTATGTGTGTGTGCAAATGTGTGTGAATGCATGTGTGTGTGTGTGTATTTAAATATTGTTGTTTGAGTTGCTGACTTGTTCTTATATAATAAATTTTGGCAAGGAATCAGGAATTTCCAACAGCTTCTAAGGTTTTAAACATCCCTCAGTCATTTTGTACTATATATTCATGTGAAGTGAAATTCTCTGTATTGATAATTATAAAACACAAACTGATATTGAATTTGAAAAATACTGACAGTGGTTCTCTGTATCTGGAGTGCCAAAAACTCAGTTAAGATTTAATCCCTTATGTAAAAATAATTAACATGCAAATATGTTCCTGCCTTTAACCCCTGATGAAATTATATGCACACCAAATAATTGTTTTAAAATAAACTGATTTGTGTCTTAATAAAAGTAAATGTTTGGTTTGTAAATCTGTATTCCAGTAATTGAATACAACTTCTGGGGTGAACTGGGGGTAGCCAATAAAAAACCCTTGAAACCCTGCTCTGCATGAGGAGTTCCTAGGACTGACTCCTGGCCAGAGTGCTTAAATGTTGATACTGTATGATCTAAAACTGTGAACCAAAAAAACTTTCTTTTTCTTTACAAGTGAACTCTCTCAGTTATTTTGCAGCAGTAATTCGAAGCTAACACAACCAATACCCCAGAAACACCTGTTCCCATCGCCCTGCGTACCACGGCTCCACGGTCATCCTAGCCTTTTCTCCACCTGAAATTATTTGTTCATTTTCTAGAGCTTCTTCCTTCTTATCCCTGAGTACCCAGCACCTCCACTAAAGCTTAGAGAATGGCAAGAACTAGGTGAC
Source organism: Apodemus sylvaticus (assembly GCF_947179515.1). Lineage (NCBI taxonomy): Eukaryota > Metazoa > Chordata > Mammalia > Rodentia > Muridae > Apodemus > Apodemus sylvaticus. The sequence continues at coordinate 7,336,832 of NC_067485.1, forward strand.
ATGGGTTAAACGACTAGCCTTCCATGAATGCGCCCTTAGTCTCTACTGGGGACAGAGGCATAATCAGAAAGGCTTTTTCTTATATGGCCCCCGAAAGGTTCAGTGATGAAAGTAGGTGGCTAGACATACTTTTGTTTCTGCCCTGGCTTTAGAGGCGGAAGAAACCTAGAGTCCACCGTCTCTGCATCCCCTCTGTGTAAGCAGAGACCAGGCTGCTGGAGTCTTCTGCCCCTTCCTCCACCCTGATCAACAGAGTAAACAACAGAGAGCCATATCCATGCTGTCCTGGAGCAGCGATCGACTTGGTTAGGGGCTGAAGTCCCCTGTGATTGACATTCAGGAAGGGGCATGGAGCTCTGAGAAGGAAACCCACAGTGTGAGGTGGTGGGGAGACCGGAGGGGGTTGTTTAAGTGGGGAAGCAGGACAGGCAAAGAAAGAGAGGTGTCAAATCAAGAAGAGGAACACAGATAGCTTGGTGGGTGGGTATAACGAAAAACAAAATGTTTGCATTTTAAGCTGGAGCATACAAAGAAAAAAAAAACACACACACTTTTCCCACAGCTACCCCAGAGCGGGTGACTGTTGCTTGCCTGTTCTTACATTGGTGAGAATTCTGGCAGTTGACTAGGCCCTAACACAGCAGTACTCCCCAAAACTCAGACTCTGGTCTCTGCCCTCACACAGGGTCGAGGACTCCAAGGTTCTCTCCTTGGCCAACCTGAGGGAATCTTAGGGCTTGCCCAGACAGGCTCCACAAGGCACTTTTATTTGTGTCTAGCATGATTAATCTAATTTGTTTTAGGTTCTGGGAAACAGGCTATACTACAAGGTAGCCTTCTGGAAATGCAGGAGAACTTACATCCAAAAATTCTTGAGCAAATTAGATGTTAAAGAGCCAGTTGTTTCCAAGCATCAAGCTGCCACCCAGGGGAAGGCAAGACATCAGAAGATGGTTCAGACGTTTAGGAGAAATCGGGTCTTGGGCTCCATGTCCTTGGTCCTTTGTGAGTTTCCCTGGATTCTTCTAAATCTGTCCCCAGAGGTGTCACCATTTGGCAGAGACTCGCCTGGAATAGAGGTGGGTCTGTAACACTCTGGCAGCGACCTTTCTGTATATGCCTGCAGCCCCTGGAGCAGAAGGTCCTGCCCAAGGAGAGATGGCCGTGATTCAGAGTATACTGCTTTTGCTGAGGACCCATGTTCAGTTCCTAGAACCCACGTCAGGAAGCTCACAACCATCTGTAACTCCAGCTCCAGGGTATCTGAAACCCTTCAGGTTTCTGCAGGCACTGACATGCATCTCTCTCTCTCTCTCTCTCTCTCTCTCTCTCTCTCTCTCTCTCTCTCTTGGAACAGGCAAAATGGCTTCTTGAGTGTGATGGTTTGAATCACACTCAAGTGTGGCGTGAGCTTGGCCCATGAAAAATGGTATTTTTTGTTGTTGTTTTTGGAAAATAGTATTATTAGGAGGTGTGGCCTTGTTGGAGTGGGTATATAGTCTTGTTGAAGTAGGTGTGGCCTTGTTACAGGAAGTATGTCATTGTGTGGGTGGGCTTCAAGGTTTCCTAGGTCTCAAGCTCCATCCAGCTCTGAAAAGAGTCTTCTCATGGCCACCTTCAGAAGATGGTCCTCTCCCGGCTGCCTTTGGATCACGATGTAGAACTTCCAGCTTTTACAGGATCATGTCTGCCTGCATGCTACCTTGCTTCCTGCCATGATGACACTGGACCAAACCTTTCAAATTGTAGGCCAGCCCCAATTAAATGCATGCCTTTATAAGAGTGGTCTTAGTCGTGGTGTCTTCTTCACAGCAATGAACCCAAATGAAGGCACTGGGTAAGATAAGCAAGGCCCACCGGGCGGTGGTGACACACACCTGTAATCCCAGCACCCTGGGAGGCAGAGGTAGGCGGATTTCTGAGTTCGAGGCCAGCCTGGTCTACAGAATGAGTTCCAAGACAGCTAGGGCTATACAGAGAAACCCTGTCTCAAAAAAACAAACAAACAAACAAACAAAAAACAAAAACCAAAAACAAACAAACAAAAAACCAAAAAGATAAGCATGGTCCACCACCTAATAGGAACTCTATCCTTCAGTTTCTGGCCCTCATCATCTTTATTCTGTGGTGGTGACAGATCTATTAATCAGTCCCCAGGGTGTGTATTGCTATGATTATCCCCCTTGGGCCTGTTTCCAGACAGAATTTGACCGGACAGAATTTGACCGGATAGTTTAAGGACAAGGGTCTGTTAGTCCAAGATTGCGTGGGACCTGGTACTCACTGATTAAAGTAGGGTGGCCAGGCAGTGAATACAAGCGGGTCGCTTCCCGCATCCCTGTCTCTCCATGCTGGGATAACAGGAACAAACCACCATGCTCAGCATTTTATATGGATGCTAGAGATGGAATGCAGGCACTGAGCATGCTTAAACCCATTTCTCCTGTTCCAGAAAGCATTATTTGTTTCTTTTGAGGTTTTTGTTTGTTTGATTGTTTTTTTTAAGACATATTTCCATCATCTAAAACAGGATCAAACATCCAAACCAAATCTCTCTAAAAGCCACAGATTAAAACCTCCATTTTCCCTGAATGAACTCTTAGCTGTCCAGGCTAACAACTGAGTCGCAGATTCTGAACACACACTGTACTTGAGAGGAAATGGGCCAGGAGAAGATATTTCGGCAAGTATATATTGGGTTTAGTTTCTTAGTTATCCTCTAAAGACAATCCCACTTATACAAAGAATCACATGTCACGCTACACCTCAACAGTAACACAGCTGGGCAGCGATTTGCTTCTCAAAACGGCCTTCTTTTACTTCATATAGAACACAATTTAACCACTCTTTCCTTTCTAGGAAAAAACTCAAAATAGAAACCAACTCGTAACAACAGAACTTTGTTTTAAAGTAAGAAAACGCATATCATCTACCCGTGCCCCAAATGGAAGAGATTAAAAACAGGCCCAGCAGCATGGAGTGTGGAATGCAGTACTTTGTTCAGAACTGCGTCCCAAGAGACCGCAGTGTCATCGGCAAAGCGCAGGCATGAGCTGATATCAAAGCTGGAGGGTCTGATCTCAAACACAGCCAGCCACCCTCAAGGTCACCACTTATTCACATAAGTTCACACCTTTCAAAGGCTCCAGTTTCTGCCCAGCCTTCTGGAGATCTACCAAGATAGTTGGTAAAATCATTTGATCAACAAAGCAGCTATTGTTGTTCCCTGTAAGATCCAAGATAACGACATGAAAGACTTAAGAAAAACAGTTCTCTGGTGAGAAGCTTGTTCTTAGCAGAACCATGAGGTTCAACCTGGGAGAACCCTTCTATGCTGGGGCTATGGTTCATAAGGAAGTGCAGACTTGACAACCATCTAGTTCTCTGAGGCTTGGCTAATAGATGGCCACTCCAGCTATGGCCTAGAGGACAAGAAAGATTTTCCAAAACAGGATCCACTCAACCACCTTCACGATCAGGTCAGGACGACCAGATTGGATTTTTGCCTGCAAAATCCTACCCTCCCTTTCAGCAACACAACTCATCGACGCAGGTTCATTTAGCCAAGAGAGCTAAAGAGTTTAACCTTCCCTGAGTTCATTTAGCAGAGACAGCCAATGAGTTTTAACCTCCCCCCAGTTCTTGCTGTAGGAGGCAGTATAGCATGTGTGTGCATACCAACTGAATTCAGACAGTTTAAAAAACAAGCTCTTGTTACCTGCTCGACAGCATTTATAAAAAACATTAGGTATGTTCTGACTTTCCAGGAAAAAGAAACAAACAAATGAAGGACCTCATGTAGCTAGATACTTGGACGCCATAATTTAGAATTTGAGGAGAAATTCTTTCATGTGAACTTGTTTGAACTAGTATTTGGACCTTTGGCAGCCATAGTGACCCCGCCCTGAAGAGCTTATTTCCAAGAGGGTGTCTATGAATTTGTGTGATAAAAGGAGGTTTTCATTCACTCTCTTCCCCTGGTCTGTAAGTCTCCTGAGAGTGAGACCTTGATTCCAATAATTTGATTTATTTTCTTTTTTTTTTCCTGATTAACCCTGCTTTTCTCTGGGAATCTGGAGTAGGGCTAAACATTCTAACTGGTATTAAGCATTCAGTAAGCACCCAGTGAATGAATGAATAAATGAATGAATTGAATCTGAGATTTCTGTACTGTATGATTAACTAGGTGACTTTCTTCCAAAATGAAGCACTGCTGGGTTCTTAGGTAGCCTGGAGGGTTTGGGGTAAAAATCATAATGGTTTACCCCACAGTGCATACCATACTTCAGTGCCTTTTTATGTCTGGGTCATGTTTCTAGAAGATAAACCAGTCTCTTCACTCTTAGACTTGAACAGTGAAACTAGAACATTTTTATGGCACTTTCTTTATAGACATGGAAGTACATCTTGGCCCTTTGACTTCCCCAGAGACGACTTTGGACAACAGACTAGGTAGGCAACCAAGACATTTTGATTCAGTTGATACAGAAAAATATACCAGGCAGATATTCCCAGAGGCCAGAAAATCAGCCCACAGTTCTTTCTGAAGCCCCTTCTGTTCATCCCTAGGATGGAGAGTCAGGCCAAGGAAAAATTTGATGAGGCTGAGCTACTGTGTCCATCTCAATTTGACTCTCTAGTCGGGGACTCCTGCCTCACCTTCCCTCAGGTACCACTGTAAAGAAGCTACATGAATGAGCTTCCTTAGTCAGTGCTGGAGTCTACTGATGTGAAGGCAGCGCAGACTGGAAGCCAGTGGCAGATGGCCCCATTCCAACCAAGATGGTAGCCGAAGGCCAAAATGGCTCCCACCCAGGGTAGCCTGGGCTCATAGCATCTCAGGAATGGACATAATACCTTTTATGGTCTCTTATTAGACCTGAATACACTGGAGTAGACAGACAAACAGGTCTGATGCCAATTCCATTAGATTGCCTAAGGAGATGGGACTGCCCAAAGACAAGCAGACTTGGTGTCAATGCCTCTGCAGAGCCTTGAGGTTTTGATGGACATTAAGTGATGATTGCTGGATACACAGTGACCAGCTAGTCCCAGTGTGTCTGACATTTCTCAATTTTAATAGTAAATCTCTCAAGTCTCAGAAAAGCCCACGCACAGGACAAACTGAGTTTGTCATTTGTTTTAAACACAGTGATGAGCTGGGCTGGGCTGGGCTTCCCCGGCAAAGCTGTATGGCTACCCGTCTGGTCTGTAGGACCTGCAGACAGCCAGCAAACAAGAGGTTTCCTAGCAGAACAATCATTATATTTTTGGACTGCTTAATTTTTCCCCCTCAAATATCTGTCTGAATAATAAGTTAACACAAGACTAAAAGGTGAATAGAAAACAATTAAATCAAAAAAGGCAAAAGTTTTTTAAACCATAGGTTCACTGATGTCATTCTTTTCTCCAAATGATTTGCCAAGTGACTAGCTTCAAACATATCGACCCATACCAGGGAGTCCAAGGTGAGAGAACAAATGTTTTGGTATGCGGAGATAACAAGACAAACAAAACGGAGAAATACTGGGGGGGGGGGGGTGATGAGCCAAATTATTCTCCCTTCCCGTCAAAAAGGAGAAAAGAGATTTGTGCAGAGCTAGCCCACTATTGGATTAATTCTGCTGTAAATTCACTTTGCACTTTCAGAAATTTCCCCCAATGAAACACACACACACACACACACACACACACATGAGCAGGGGCGGGGAGGGGGGGATGTCTCCGGAGAGAGAGGAATGCACAGCCTACAGTCCGAAGCATATTTAATATGCTGTTTTTACAGCAGCCGCTGGTTTCAAAGAACTTTAACCCCGTTGTGTAAATGCGTCACCAGGAACATACTCATGTTGCCATGGCAACAACCTCAGTGCAAGGCCCTTTGCTCGCTGAACGGGTGTCAGCTTTCAGTCTCCTTGCATTCCAAGCTGGCATCAACCCCAGGCTACAGCTCAGACTTCATTAGAGCCCTTCATTAGAAGGACTGGGAAAGAATCCTGAGCAGTTCCGAGAACTGTGAGGCAGCTTCCCAGGAACACACCTGAGGGGAGAGGCAGGGAAATGCAGAGGGAAGGAGCACGCTAAGCAGACTGCGCTGGCCTGTTCCTTGGAGGAACCTGGATAGACCCAGCAGCCTTTTCCCAGCTAATTTTAGGCACATCCATTGTCTCCGCTGGAAGAGACAACATCCAAGCTGCTATGTGGAAGATTACAAATGTCACGTGACCGATGCATGCTACAGGTACGGGGCAGCTCTTGGGTGCTGCTCAAAGGCTTGTGAACATGTTAAGGAGCCTCGAGGGAGGCACAGTAACAGCCTGGTACACGGTTTCTGACATGTGATTTTAAATAATGTGTTCAAAGAGATGGCTCAGAAAAATTTGAGAGTCATGTGGTTCTTGAAATGCACTGAGCAGAAGGAGACAAAATGGACTGTTAGCTTGACTAGCTACTATAGACAGAATTTATAATCAAATGTTTCTGGAACATGTTTCTGGCTTCTCGACTGTCCATTGTCTCGATTGTGGGTTGTGTTCATGATAACCCTAATACATTCTCACATTTCCTCAAAGGAAGGACTGTGTGATAATAGTTATACACACATGATTCATCTGAAGAAGCACATTCTTGTTCTATTTATTATTGTATTATTTATCTATTGTGCAAGGAATTTTCCAAAATGGTCCTCAGTGTACTGGCCAGAAGGTCTGAAGCACAGAATAAATGCAGCCATCAGAGTGGAAAGGGAATATTCAAAAAACCAAAGCTTATGCAGAATCTCTTGTGGGAGCAACAGAAATGGGCTCCCATCAGGTTCGGAAGCGACCATAATAAACCAGACGGCTGTGACAACTTGTGTTTAATAAGCTGATCATAGGTGGGGGGTGGGGGGATGAGTCAACTTTGATTGGTTTTTCTACAATTAGAAATCCTTATTTGCTCACAATGTCAATGAGCACGGACCAGGCGGCGGCCCCTGTGCAGACCCGCAGTGGTGGGTCACAGCCTGCAACTGAGTCTCTGTTCTCTTCTGGAATGGAGGCAGTTCCAGGTCCTCATTTGGTGTGTGTGTGTATGTGTGTGTGTGAATGTGTATATGTGTGTGTGTATGTGTGTGTGTGAATGTGTATATGTGTGTGTATATGTCTGTATATATATGTGTGTGTGTATGTATGTGTATATATGTGTGTGTGTATATATGTGTGTGTGTATATATGTGTATGTGTATATATGTGTGTGTGTATGTGTATGTATGTATGTATGTATTATCATCATTTTGTGATATTTTTCTTTCTGTGTTTCCACACTAACAAAACTCCTTGAGACAAATCATACTGTTATAAAATAAAATCTTCTTTTTAAGGAAATTGCTTTCAGAAAGACATCCCGTGGCATCCTGGAACTGTGACTTAGCCACTGGTGACCCATTTTTTAATGATTGGATTAATTTTCTCTATGGACCTTTTTTATTTCTTTCCTAGAATTGGTCAAGAAAAATTAGTATTTGGTGAACTTATTAATAAAACTCAGTCAAGGAACAAAGAGATGTCATAGTTAAGGTAACTGAAAAACATGTAATATAACTACTATTGAAAACAAGACGTTTCTTATATAGTCACATAGTTTTGAAATGTTAATCAAATGTCAGTTGTCCTCTGCTCAAATAAGCATGCTTCTCTGCCTGGTTGTCTCTGGTGATGATTGAACTGCCCAGGGCTAACGTCGGGAAAAACACCATTTTTTTGTTGTTGTTGGTTGGTTGGTTGGTTGGTTGGTTCGTTTTGGAATCAGCCTCAAGAATTCTGGCCTCTGGGGAGGATTTAGGAATCCCCTAAAGAAGGGACACTCTGAGGAACAGATGTTCCAAGCAGCCTTTCAGGACCAAAGCTGGGGCATCTGAAGCTTCTCCAGGGTTGAAGAGGGAACCTGACTAGAAGCCACGATGGCAGGGATAGCATGCGACAGTCTGGGCTGGGAAACAGAACAGTCAACCTAGTAAGGACTAAGGAGAGAGGAATGGGACCGCTGCAGCAGCAGATGATGCTGAGAGACTCGATGCCTCAAACTAGGCATGGGGTGGGCCCGGGAGACCACACAAACATATCGGCTACCCACTTGGCACAAAGCGTGCATCCTCAAGGGCTCTTGTCCCTGTTTAGTGTAGCTGGGAACAGGCTGAGTTATGCTGTAGTTACAAACGGTCTTGTGGATTCTCCTGTACCTGCAACTTCGTCTTTCTTGTTTTAGTTACCAGCAACCACAGCCTATACTGTTCAGTTGAAGAACTTTATAAACAGTTGGTAAATGTTAAATCGTGTGATGAAACGGCGACCTTCGGGACCCGGGCCATTCCTTTGTCCAGTGCACACGCTACCCACCTGTCAGTCAGTCATCTCGGTTATAGCATCAGCTGCCATAGCAATCAAGTGACTCGATGTTAATTAATCATGATTCCAAAGCCCAGAATGATGACGGTGGCATTTGAGTATGCCAAAGAGAAGCTGTAAGTAGCCTCCTGTAAACAAAGGCTGAAAGCTTACCCTACATATACGTGAATAGGAAAAAAAATCACAGTACCTGTAGTATTTGATGATTAATTGAAGTTTCAGTCATCCCGAGGACACTAGAACATGTGGACGTAACCCTGTGCATCAGGGGGCAGAACAGACTGTTCACCACCCCGGCTGGAAGGCTGGCTCTTCATCATCCCAGCATGCCTTGGGGCAGAACAGACTGCTCACCACCCTGGCTGGAAGGCTGGCTTTTCATTATCCCAGCATGCTTTGTGCTTGTCTATCTCCTGCAAAGTGTAATTGTCATCGTAAAGAAAACTTGCCTAAATCTCACGACGGTTGCTTTGAGAGAAATGAGATCAACATCTGCAACAGAATATCCCACTGCGTTAACTTATCCCTGATCATCTTCTTAAACTGCAGTCTCGTTTTTAAAACAGACTTGGGTCCAGCTCTTCCCCTAGGAAGTTGTTTCCAATCACACACTGAAGAAGTCTGCTCAGAAGTCTTCTGCTGTGATGTTTTACCTTCTTGAGCGGTTATTATTTTATGTAATGTCGTCTTCACCTCAGGGACTCGGACTTTTGCTTCCTTCCTGTAGTCTCTGTGGAGTGTCCCAGTGAGAGACAAATATGAAGTCTTCTCCGTCGACCACTGCTACTCCTGGAGTTCTGATCAGTGCCTGTCAAAGGAATGGATGGAGCTTTTGAAAAGAGGTTAAGCAAAGGTCCAACCAGTACAAACACCTGCGGTTAGTCGAGGAGGGAAAGAAATAGGTCCACATGGCAGCCTGCTTAGGTTACACATGGTAATTCTCACAGAGATGCCTCTGGTACTTTCCCAAGAACTTACATAAACCAGTAATGATGGCGGAGATGCAGAGTCATCTCTCCTGAGCTCTGTGACTTGCACACAAGAGTGCACGATGAGTTTTTGAAAGTTACCTGTGAAGGAACTACATAATTTTATAAGTAACATGGACCATATCTTTTCATCATACTCTGTTGTTTTACTCTGTCTTAATTAAACATGATAAAAAATATATTGTCCTCATTCAGGCACATCACAGAATGTCTTTAAAATTGTAAATGTCCAAATTGTTTTATATATTTTAATTTTAATTAAATTTATTTGCTTTTTCACGTTACATCCCGATCGATTTCAGCCCCCTTGTACTCCTAGTATCCCCTCACACAGATCCTTCCCCCATTCCCCCTCCCCTCACCCCCAACACACACACACACACACACACACACACACACTACACACACATTAAGCTATATTAAGTAGCTGAAGGACTAGGCATATCCTCCGCTTTACATTTCTAACACATAGAATAGTAAAAAGGGGTATCAGCTTCCACACCCCTGAGTGTGAAATCAGATGAAGTAACACACTCAGAAAGGAAGAAAAAACTCTCCCTTAGGCATTTTATTTGCAATTAAAATAAAAATTATTATCAGATATTAATGTTTGAGATCCTGAGCATAAAGCTTGCTAATGTTTATTCATAACGTCTGTGCCCCAAACCTACTTTCACCAGGACATCTTTGAAGTCTCAGTATTATTCTGATTCCAGCTCTTTTCACAGAGTATAATCTCTTAAACTGATGGGAATGCTGTAGAGAGACATCTCTGTGCATACAGACTCATGGGTGATTCTGAGACAGCCCATGAGTGACACACAACTCTCCAGAGAAAGTTCCAAATCTGAAGGCTACAGTTTTCCATCTGTGACAGGAACATCAAAGAGCTTGTAGCATGTCCTACTCAGCCACTCCGAGGCACACCATTCTGACACACAAATCTACACATTTGAAGTCTGGTTGCACCTTGACACCACACAGATGGAGTCTTGTGTTCACCGACAGAATCTCATGTCCATTTCGGGGGAGACAGCTTTGTTACTCCTCTGCCTAAAATAATAAGTCTGAAATTTCAGTGACAAAACTTGAAGATGATTATTTAGCTCTTGACAGAAAAACATGGGAGGTGATAACAGACTTCTCTTTCAACTCCAAGGAAGAGGTGGTGCAGAGGAGACAGAGACTGGGGCAGAGCTGAGTGGGTCTCATAAGGTTCTTGGAACGGCATCTAATAGGAGTTAACATTACAAACCAACGCTATGCAATCTGCAGTCAGCTTCAAGGCCCAGCACCAGGGAGTTTTAGGGTTTTTACTTGTTTGTTTTAAGAAGTCTCTTGAAAGTACTGTATTACCAATGTCCTTGTTAACATAGCTGGTGTTACAGGGGAAATGCTAATGGCTTAGTCAAAAAAGTAATCGAAAATCTGAATTTGAAAAAGGTTAGGAGTGATTTGTCTCATTTTGCTCATGTTTCTCTTTCTGTATATTTGTGGCAATTCATAGCACCCTCACACGACTGGGAAGAGCCAAATGAGATATTTTTAGTTAAATACAGAGAGAGAGAGAGAGAGAGAGAGAGAGTTCCAAGTGCTGAGAAGTCCGGTGCCAGAGTTTTAATGGCAGCCCTTGCCTGTGTCTTTGCCAGCGCTTGTTTTGAATCTGAAATGTCCCACACAGGCTCATGCTTTGAATGCTTGGCCCTTGTCTGGTGCTGTGCTTGTGGGAGGCTGCAGAAGTGGGGCTTACAGGGCAGAAGTAGGTCACGGGGGGGGGGGGTGGCCTTGGAAGGTCCAGCCCCCATTGCCCCCATTCCTTCAGTTGCTTTGCCCTCTGGGCTGTGAGGAAGCTCAGCCACACAAGCTCCTTGGCAGCAAACAGAACTCAGCCGCCTTCTCACAATGGCCGCCATGCCTTCTCACAATGGCCGGACCCTCCAGCTGTGTCTGTCAGGTCTCATGGTCATCGGCACACACAAGCCACTAGGACCATGATGTCTAAAGAAAACCGTCCCTTTCTTGCCACTAGGGACTTTGTTTTGATGAATAAAGGGCTTATGACAGTTCAAAGGGTGCTCGATGTAATAAAACCATTAAACTTCTGCTATTATTTTTCATGGCAGTATGTTTCTGGATATTTCATTATTTTGTCCAGACCCTTTATTTTCTAAAGTGTCTATATCAGATATATATTTTGGTTTAACTTAATGGCTTCTTTCCATATCCCTCTAGAATGCTGTAGAAGGTCTACACAGACCGTGAGCATGCTCTGATCATGCGACAGGGACCATTTGGCCTCACAGCAGCCAACCTCCAGTGACACAGAATTAAATAACACATATGGACAACTCTGAGCAGATACCTATGCCCAGTACCAGGACGACTGAGTCTCAGTTGCCCTCAGTAGTGGAAAGTTTAGCACAGAGCTCCTGGAGCTTCTTCTCTCCTCTCTTCACCCCTTTCCTGGAATCACTGCCCAAATAAACCACCTGCATGGAGTCCTTGTTTTAGCTTCTGCTTTGGGAAGACCTAACATAAAAAATGTTAGGCTCTGCCTTTCAGTAAGAAGCCATTGAGGGCCAAAGATGTGGCTCAGTTGCAGAATACTTGCCTGGCACACAGCAAACACTGGCTATGGTGGTCCATCCCAGGCCATCTCTCCAGCCCCAACTGTCACATTCGTAAATGGACACAACTTGGTGAGGCTGTAGTCATGCAGTGTACTTAGATGGTTTTGGCCAGCAATCACATCATTAGGAATATGAAACATAAAGTTCTCATTGCCTGGTGGCATCTGCCCTATTTGATTAGTGCACAATGCATTCTCACAGGTCCACTGTGATGTGGGCATAAGCAAGTCTACGAGACTTGCAGTTGAAGAAAAGTACAGGATCCACCATCAAGCACCACACAGAACCCAGATGATGCTAACAAGCAATGGTTACTGCCCTGTATCTTTTACGGTTGCATTAGAGCATGCTCCCTCTGCTCATGAAAATACATGTTGGTCTATGTAGCAGTATGTCACATTGCCCCAGCAGGAGCCTCAGAGAAGACTCAGAGTAGTAGGAACAGATAAACTGCTGCACATGTGGATGAGGAACCAGCAAGACTGTCAGTCTAGAACAAGTAGGCAGCTGAAGTCCATACAGCAAAAGTACCAAGGGACCTGAGAGAGGACACCATGGAAGGAGGCACTGGATGTCCCATGACAACTTGTCTTAGTTAGGATTTGACTGCTGTGAACAGACACCATGACCAAGGCAAGTCTTATAAATGACAATATTCAACTGGGGCTGGCTTACAGGTTCAGAGGTTCAGTCCATTATCATCAAGGTGGGAGCAGGGCAGCATCCAGGCAGGCGTGGTGCAGAAGGAACTAAGAGTTCTACATCTTTATCTGAAGGCTGCTAGGAGAATAAATACTGACTTCCAAGCAGCTAGGATGAGGGTCTTAAAGCCCACTCCCACAGTGACACACCTACTCCCACAAAGCCAAACCTACTCCAACAGGACCACACCCACTCCAACAAGGTCACACCCACTCCAACAAGGTCACACCCACTCCAACAAGGTCACATCTACTCCAACAAGGCCACACCTATTCCAATAGGGCCACCCCTACTCCACCCTCTAGTAGTGCCCCCACTTCCTGGGCTGAGCATATACAAACCATAACCCAACTGTTTCATAGAATGAATGGAGCTGGTGGTGAAGGCTCCTACGGGCTTGGGGAAGAGATAGAATAAAAGATGGGATACAGATGTACAACATAATGTCACCTAGTATGTTCCTCTTCTAAACACAAAGTCTGCTCCTATCAGAGCAGACTGGCTCAAAGTTCCCCACAGGAGATTGGCAAATTATTGATATTCAAGAGGGCTGAGTAAAAAGATCACTCATGATGGAGATCTGGGGTATATGCATTTTAAGAACAGGAAAATGTGCACTCACATGGGTTGGGAATCTCTACAGCTTCTAGGGATGTTGTGACTCCTTCCAGTCACCTGGAAACTCCTACTCCTTGAAGACACTTGATGGCAGAGACACCACCTACCTTAGAATTTGGAAATGTAGAGTAATCTCCCCAGTTACCTTTGCTAGCTAGGTGGCAATGACAGGTCTGGCCTCCTTTGTGACAGATATCTGAGTCTTTCTCTCCAGGCTCTTAGAAAGGGTGCTTTCTGTTCCACTGGAACATTTTGCCATGAAGAATTCCAACCCGTAAGAGCAAGCATGCACATGCAGTCCAACAGAAAATAAATTCCCATGGCTTCTCAGCCAGGATGTAGCAACCAGCGGCACGAGGTCAAGGCTGCCTCTGACGGTTCTCTCCCCACTCTGCTTTCTCTGCCTTCCCACTCATTTCTCTATCTGGAGCTTTTCTTTTTCAGCACAAATCACAAATACTGTGTTGTTCACCTGTTAATGCTTAGAATGTTAGCATGCATTGGAGACTCTCTACAAGGACACAGTCCCGATGTCAAGTACTCCGACAGTATCCCCAGCCCTTCTACAATGAGTAGTCCTCTATTGCCTTCCACCTAAATCACAGTCCATGTGAAACCCACACTGGTGCCCTTATGTTAGGTCTCTTACAATTCTTCCTTCAACAACCGTATGCACCCTCTCATTTTTTCAGTCCATTGATTCGTTGGTGAAACAGTTTATTTTCCCAGTAGAACCCAATATCCTTGCCATAAATCTCTTTTCTGCTAAAAACCAGCCAGGGTGGACTTCATTTGGCTGAAGGAAAGAAGGGCCTTCGGGCCTCAGTGTCACAGAGGAGGAGACTGAAGTTCAAAAGGGTTAGGAGACATGTGAACTTTCCAAAGTGGCATTTAGTGTCACAGCTGGAGCTGAAGCTGAGCTCTCTCCCTGTGCATGTATCTCTGTGAGTGTCTCTGTGCCTGTCTCTCTGTCTCCATCTCCTCTTTCTGTCTTCTCCTCTCTCCTCTCTCACCTGTATACCGAAGCCACCAGACGTTTCCTAGCGCCTCCTTTCTTTGTCCCCTCCCCTCCCCTCCTCTCTCATTCCCCCCTTCTCTCTTCTCCCCTTGCTCTCTTTCCCTCTTCCTCTCTGTCCTCTCTCCTCTCTTACCTCTTCCTCTCCCTTTTATACTGACGCCATCTAACTTCTCTTAGACACTCCCCCCTCCCCTTTTCCCCATCCTACATCACTTCTCCCACAACTGTATACTAAGACCACCAGGCTTCTTCCAATCATTTCCCACAATCCCAAGGTCACCTTAGCAGTGGCAAGGCCAGGGTCAGAGCCTTTGGATCCTCACTTTAGCAACTGCATCTGTTCATCCAGGATCATCCTGAAGCCTCCAGCACAGATCCGGAGAAGGGCCCAGTCAGTGAGCACTGGCTTTACTGTAGCCTCTACATTTCCTTCCAGATCACATGTACAGATGTGGGCACAAATAAGTGTGTTTAATGCAAATGTCTTTATCAAAAGTACAGCCTATTCCAGCCCTAGCACCTAGGAACTTGCTAGAAGGCACATTAGCTCTTCTAAGTCAGATATTCTAGGGGTGGAGCTCCTAAATGATGCTCCTAAATGAAGCTCATGCCTGATTCAATTTCAAAGCGTACATTTCTGCCAATTCCTATGAACATAAACTCTCCAAATCCAAGACCCTCTCAAGGGACATCCACTCCGCAATTTCAGAGCTCTCCTGAGCAGCTGCCTTTGGCGGTTACCTGCCAACTTTGGCGTTTAGGGAAACATTACTCCTTTAGTATGTCAAGATCTAACCTCTTCTCCCTCTGTTTTCAATGCTATCATCAGAAAACTTGAATTTCATGCATAATGACCTTCAAGTCTACAGCAACTCCCTGAAGATGGGGGCATACTAAAGGGTCTGATGAAGCTTTCTGTCCCTGCCCTGGTCCCCAGTTACAATCATCTGTGTAGGCTGATGGGGGACTGGGAGGAGCATGCAGAGATTTTGTGGGGGCACGGCGATAAGTTAAACAAGGATCTGACTACTAAGCCAGAAGAAATCTGAAGGCCTTGTAAGATCTTTCATCTGTACTGTTCCTTCACACCCTGCGAAGTCCCATTTACCCTGGGCGACCACATCCCTGTTCTTTACCCCTTTATCCCTGCCAAAATTCTCATCCATGGATTCACATAATTGCCCCCATGATGAGTAGAGGCAGCCACTTGGCTCCTTGTGCCTGCTGGCCCCTGTCACATGTCCCCAGCCGGGCAGTAACTGTTGAGTCTTCCCCAGGGCACCGCTGGCATCAGACTTGGATTTGAAGAGGCCCAGGTCATCTGCCCTCAGTGGCCCTTGGTGGCCCTCGGTGGCCCGTCCTTGGTGTGCTCTTGGATCTCTGCTCAGCCTCATCCCTGCAGCCATATTATAAGACAAACTAAAAGCGCGGGGCCATTCTTTGAAAGACACCATCTGTCGTTCTTCTCCGGTACCTTCTTGAACAGAATGATACTCGTGAGTCGTTTTACATTTCTCATCTTGACCAGCTCAGATTTCTCCCTTCAAGTTTCCCACCAAAAAGAAATGAGCAGATCTCCCTACATTATGTCCTGTGAGAGCCATGCGGCCATGTACGCACATGCTCACACACAGGCTCCCCTCCCCCTCTATTTTCCCTTGGAAAAGTTAATGAAATTCCCCCATAGCAGTTAACCCCACAGACACAGATTTTACACTGTATGTTGGACATAGAAACACTGGACATTTCTGGGAAGGGTTGATCTCATAACATTTGGACTTAGTAGTTAGAGTTTGTGTCGGGTCATGTCTTATCCATGACATCGCCCCACTTCATTAAGTGGGAAAGAACTGCATTGCCAGAGTTACAAAAACAAGCTGTTCTTTAACAGAGGTGGTTATCTGAGCCCAGACTCTCCTTCTTGGAGCCTTAAGAGGTAGGCTGTCGGAGGGCGGGGGCGGGGGCGGGGGCGGGGGCGGGGGCGGGGTGTGTGAATGCGGTCTTTACAAAGTGAGCAAGCAGCGATGCATGCGCCAAGGTGCCTGGCCTCGGAGAACAATAAGAAGAAAGTCTTTTATCCCCCACCTTTGCTGGTTTCTCCATTTCTTTTAGGGCTGTCACGGGCTCTTAACATGATATAAGGAGGCGCCTGAGGATCATTTGCTTCTCTTGGCATGAGAACAGTGAAAGTCTCTGTTTGCCATCAATCTTGCCTCTCTCCCTCACTCCTTCTCACCAGGCCCCAGAGTGAAAAACGAGACCGTTCCCATCTCGCACGCTAAACCATAACTAATTATTATTAGATCGGTTTTCGCTCTCTCCCGGCCGAACCGTCAAAAGCAGAAGTCTTAATTTACTAGCTCCAGCAGGTCTCTAGCCAGGGTGGGGAGATGGGGTGCCTCTAGAGACAACCCAAGTTTAACTGGCTACGTGAGGGAGCCAGGGAGGTGGCTTCTGAGGCCGAGATCACAGATGTCCTCTAGAAGTCGCAGATCAATTCCCAGCACCAACATGGTGGCTCACACCCATCTGTAACTCTAGTTCCAGGAGATCCCATACCCCCTTCTGGTGTGTATGGGTACTGCATGCACGTGGTATATACTTACTCAAGGCTGGCAAAAGACATCAGGTAAATAAATACGTCTTTTTTAAAAAGATATTTAGGGACAAAGAGTACACATGGAGGGACCCATGGCTCCAGCTGTGTATGTAGCAGAGGATGGCCTCATCTGGCATCAATGGAAGGGGAGGCCCTTAGTCCTGTGGAGGCTTAGAGGGGTGCTCAGGTGGTGAACCAGGAGTGGGTGAGTAGGTGGGGGAGTGGGTGAGGGAGCATCCTAATAGAGGCAAACAGGAAGGGGGATGGGATAGGGGGTTTGCAGAGGGGAAACCGGGAAGGGGGACAACATTTGAAATGTAAATAAATAAAATAACCAATAATACAAAAAAAGATATTCAGTAAGGGGAATGCCAACTAAGATCACAACATTCTATTTCGTGGTCACCAAAATGGACTGAGCCTGTCAATACCATCACTTTAGAGAGTTGTATGCCACTGTCTGATCAGTGTGGGGAAAGAAAGACATTTTGTCGTGACCTTAGTTCCATTGAATGGAGATTATTTGGTAAACTCTGAGACACCACGGCATGAAACTGACACCAGAGTGTGGTGCCAGCAGCAATGCCCCCCAGAACTATCCTAAGCACATCCAAAGAAATTCATTAAATTCATGGTTGCGAAGTAGACATTCCCAGTCTACAGCTGAGAAACCCGAGAGGTGTGGATGTTTTGGTTAATGTATACAAGCCACATATAAGACAAATGACGTTCATCCAGACAGCTACTCCCGAATGCTACAGGGTGTTTGGTTGGTTCTGTTGTTGTTGTTGCTGTTGTTGTTGTTGTTGTTGTTATCTGGCAGGACTGGAATTTGAGATTCTCCTGCCTCAGCCTCTAGAGTGAGAGGATTACAGGCATGCACTGCTACGATGGCCAGAGGCCCCGTGACACTCCAGGTCACACTGGGGCAGCAGACAGGGAACAGAGCTTGGAGCAGGAGTCGGCTGTGCCATGACTCTCAGAGGTCACTCCCAGTGACTCACTCTGACCAGCCATGCCTACCCCAAAGGCCCACACCTGCCCTAAACAGCACCACTAATTGAGGAACATGTGTTCAACACATGAGCCTGCAAGGGACATTTTACATTCTGGCCGTAAAGGACATTAAACTCCAAAGTGTTCCACAAATGCAGTCTTTATAATGCTGTCTCAGAAAGATGTTACATGCTTTGAAAACTGAAAGAACAAAAACCTTTTTTTTTTTTTTAAATAAAATGGCTGAAGGGGTGACACAGAGGTTCAGAGCCTCCATTCTTTTAGGATTCCTTTAGGATCCAAATTTGATATCCAGCATCAAAGGTCGGCAGCTCACCAATGTTATCCTTGACTCCAGGTCTGTGGCATCTGACACTCTTTCCTGACCTATACGGCCACACTTACACTCAAATGGGCACATACACAAACATGCAAACAAAAATACATCTTAAGAAACCTTTTAAAAAGATGGAGCCAAATGTCGCAGCAGACAACTATTTGTATCTATTATCTAAACCAGGAGGGTGACAAAATGCAGACACGGGCCACATTGGCTGCCCTGTGGTCCTGTGAGGGCCAGTTCCTGGCACACCGCCACGCCCTGCTATTATGCAGCTACAGCTCCTTCTGGGGTTCAGGAGTCAAGCAGTTGAAGTACAGTCTACACAGCACGAAAGGCCTAAAATCTCAGTCTCTCTCTTCTCTGTACAGGGAAAGTGTGCTAGCCCCTGACCTAAACGCATGGAAACAATCACCCCTGTGGAATGACGACCAAGGAGTGACTTACAGCCTCCATAACGGGCCTTCCTTGCTGATTGAATAACCACACTCCTTTCATTAGGCACTGGTCATGCATGTGGCTTCCTGGCCAGAAGAGATCATGTCAATGAGCAATTTTACCCCTGAAATGGTTAAGTAAGAACTTCCCAAACCTGAATTATGTCATTTCCTTTATGAACACCAAGGCGATAAATAAGAATGTGCTCTGTGCTGTGCTGTGCTGTGCTGGCCGGCTATCTTCACGGCACTAAAGAGTGCTGGCAACGCTTAAGAAGTTGGTTTGCATTTATGGTTTGTTGCTTCTATTGTTTCTGGGCCTGAGCTGAAGTGTGCATCATAGCAGGGTAAGTGTGGTGGAGAGCAACAGCTCACTTGTGGATAGAAGAGAAAAAGGAAGAGGGAGAGAGTGTATCTCCATAACCCCCTCTAGTCTAATAGACTAGAAGCTGTCTATTAGGCTAGGTCTCTCGGTGGGTTTGTGCCCCTGGCAGCACCATACAGCTAAACCAAGCCTTCAGCAAAGTTCCTTTCTCTCCAGACCCAGCCTGGGTGCTTCCCCTGAGTAGCTGCACTCTAGCTTGTGATCTTGTCATGGTAACTCGTTTTCTGCAGCCATTCAGTTCACCGTGATTTCCTAGAACTCACTTCCTTTGATATAGATCAAACAAACATGACTGGAAAATAGAGAAAATGAATTATACTCAATTCCTCACGAGCCAGGGTTTGTGATTCCTGTTCTGTGAAGGACAGAAGAGGGCCCCGAGACCCGTGGAGCCCTTGGGATATGAGGAGTGTGGTATTTTGAATGAGAAATGTCTCTCACGGCTCATGTATTTCATATGTAGGAAAAAATGGATTGAATTTCCATATATTTGCAGTGATGGGTGGTAAAGATTCCTTACCCTAAAGTAAGACTAATAGTGAGATCTTGAAGCTAATGGCTGCACTAATAAAATCCTCCTCCAGAATTGCGAGATGAAGACATTTTCCCAGAGCGGTGTCAACCTATCTCTGCCTCTTCAGGAATGAGTCATATCAAACACCAGAAACGACATGGGCTCTGCCTTAGTTGCTCATATTATTTCTGAAGCAGTGTCAACACCAAAACAAGCTTGCCTCATCTAATGCTTGAGCCCATGGTAAGTGGCAACACTGCCCGTGCACCCCAGATATTAATTTAGCGGTGGCTTCTGTCCCCTTCTCCAGAGAAGAAGTCATGGTTCAGTGACCACTAAGACCGCTCGTGGTTCATTCTGCAGTGGTCTGGGAGTTTCAATCTCAGCTTAAAGATGGAGAATCATGTGTAGGTACAAAATATGTTTGTTTGGCAGCTGCCATTTCTGCCCTTAGCTGGTAGTGCAGAACTGGTGAGGGAGAGCCTGGGCTATGGAGAGCTTCCCAGCAGCAGCTCCATCCCATGCTGTCCACACTGCTGGACTCCAGTTGGTGCCTGAACTCCACTTTAGTGCTAACTAGAGTTCTAGAGACATTGGTAACAAGAACACCAGGCTGTGGGCTGCAGGAGTTTACAGGATCCCTGCAGTTTTGCTATGGGATTCTTCACTTCTAGTCCTGGGAATTAGGGTCTGCTGAGGGTACAGACCTCAGCAAGGGTTTCTGGCTCCACCATCATCTAGTTGTGGGCCTGTAACACATAACATAACTATGCTTTGAGAAACTGAAAAGCTGAGTTGCTCCCCTGTCTTAGTCAGGGTTTCTACTCCTGCACAAACATCATGGCCAAGAAGCAAGTTGGGGAGGAAAGGGTTTATTCAGCTTACACTTCCACATTGCTGTTCATCACCAAAGGAAGTCAGGACTGGAACTCAAGCAGGTCAGGAAGCAGGAGCTGATGCAGAGGCCATGGAGGGATGTTCCTTACTGGCTTGCTTCCCCTGGCTTGCCCAGCCTGCTCTCTTATAGAACCCAAGACCACCAGCCCAGGGATGGCCCCACCCACAAGGGGCCTCCTGCCTTGATCACTAATTGAGAAAATGCCCCACAGCTGGATCTCATGGAGGCATTTCCTCAATGGAAGCTCCTTTCTCTGTGATAACTCCAGCCTGTGTCAAGTTGACACACAGAACCAGCCAGTGCATCCCCCTACCTGCAAAAGGCATTTTTGTGAACAATAGAATGTTTGACTCATGATAATAACACTTGGCAATCAAGTCGGACAAATGGATAGGCCTGGGCAGAGGGCCCACAGGCAGGTTCATGAAGGGGTGCCAACGTCACTCAGTACAGAGATGCACTTCCTGTCTTCACCAAAGAACAACACAGCATTCCATGTGCAGAGGAACTGAGCACCCAGCACACCCTCTGTCGAACATGAGAATTAACTTCAGAATTGATGCCTGAGTCTACAACAGAACGTCACAAAGTTCCCAGAGGTAAACATAAGGATGTAGTGTTGCAACCCTACAGGAGGGACAGAAAGACCAGGAGACCATTAATAAATGTGCTAAGACAAATTTCATCAAGATCTTCAAAAACCTCTGCTTTTTATAGGTCACTGTCAAAAAGAAAAAATGCTTGGCCAGTAACACAGACCAGCAAGCAAAGGTCCCTGCTGCTAGGCCTGGAGACCTGAGTTTGATCCCTGGGACCAGCCTGGTTTAGAGAGAACTGATTATTGCATGTTGCTGTCTGACTATTTTTTAAAAGATCATAGATCATATATTTTAAGAAATGGAAAAACAAGTCACAGGAAATGGCCGGGGTGAACGTGAATGTTGGCACAGAGCAGAGAAACTGAGTACCCGAGCACCTCAGTGGGCACTAGCACCCTTTGTAGCTAATCTTAGAATTACGTGTTCAATACACATTTGCTGTGTGATCCAGCAACCCCTCTCCTAAATATTTATTCCAGGACCATGAAAACACTTCTATACAAAGACTTGTCCAGATCATTGATTAAAACTTTCCTCAGAATAGCCAGAAACTAAAATCAGCCTAAACGACCACCCAGAGCCAAGAGCATCCGTCAGGGTACTGTGTGGGACTTCTCCAGGGAAGCATGAGCAGGTGTCCATTCACCCCCAAAGGAAACCGAAGGGAGACCAAGCACTGACTCTACAAATCAAAGCAACGAGCTTATCAGGGTCGTCGACAGGAGCAGGGAAAACTCAAGGGCAGCTAGATCTCAGAAAGCCCAGCTCAGCATAGGTGACATGTGGACACTGCCCCCCTGGAGCTCTGTGCAGAGTTAAGCAGTCCTCTTCAATTAGCTTGGGAGGGGCCCCGTGAGACCTGTTCCATTCAGCTTTCCTGTTCTTGTGACTTTTATTTACTTCCTGGGTCACCTCTCTCCAGGAGGAAATGCACCAGTTCATGGGAAGTTGATGCACAGACCAGGGAAGTTGTAGCAATGGTTAAGATTCTACTCAGCAGCCCACAGGAGCAAATCACACCCACACAACAATGAGGGAAAGACACAGCCCCCAAACAGCATGACCACTGTGATTCCATCTACGTAGACTTCCATACTTTAGTGGTGGCGGAGTGTAAGCCATGGCTTCTGAGAACAGGCATGGTTGGAATGCAACTTAAAATTGTTTGATAGACTATTTGGAGTGATAGCGCTCTCCCATGTCTTAGTTAGGGTTTCCATTGCTGTGAAGAGACACCACAACCAAGACAACTCTTACAAAGGACAGGGTTTAATTGAGGCTGGCTTGCAGGTTCAGAGGTTCAGTCCATTAACAACATGGCAGGAAGCATGGCAGCATCCAGGCAGACACTGTGCTGGAGAAGGAGCTAGGAGTTCTGCATCTTGATGTGAAGGCCACTAGGGGAAGACTGGCTTCCAGGAAGCTAGGAGAAGGGTCTCCAAGCCCACCCCCACAGTGACACACTTCCTCCAACAGGGTCACACCTTCTAATAATGACACTTCCTAGGCCAAGCATATTCAGACGACCACATTCCACTTCCTGGCCACCATAAGCTTATTAAAACATATGTGTCTATGGGAGCCATACCTAGCCATAATCCAAAATACATTAGTCCAACTTCAAAAGTCCTATAGTCTATAGCAGCCTCAACATTAAAAGTCCAAAGTTCAAAGTCTTTTCTGAGATTCATCCAGTCACTTAACTGTAATCCCCTATAAAATCAAAATCAAAAGGCAAATCGCATACCTCCGACATCACAGGATATACATTACCATCCCAAAATGTCATAATGGGGAAATACTGGACCAAGACAAGACCAAAAACCAGCTGGGCAAACTCCAAACTCTGTATCTCCATGTCTGATGTAAAAGCACTCCTCATATCTCCAACTCCTTTCATCTTTGTTGCGACAAACATCTTTCTCATGGGCTGGTTCCACTCCCTGTTAGCAGCTTTCCTTTGGGATTAAAGGCACATATAACCAGGCCTGGAACTAAGCTTTTCTCTCTTTGGAGCTTGATTCGTACTTGGCTGGCCTTGAACTCAAGGAACTGCTTGCCTCTGACTCCTGGAATTAAAGGCCTGTACCATCTTGCCTGGACCTAAGCTTTTCATGGCCACTATACCTCAAGATTTGAATCAAGCAGTTTCCATTTCTAGATTGCAATTCACTCCAGATTAAAAGTCCAAGTGAAAACAATAACCAAGTAATAATAATGCCTAACATGATATAACTAGTCCTTGATCAATGGCAAGTACATAACAATAAGTTTGCTCCCAAGTCACCACTCCCTTAATTTGTTTATCTCTAGATAAACAAAGAGACCCCTAGACCAAGGCAACTCTTACAAGGACAACATTTAATTGAGGCTGGCTTACAGGTTCAGAGTTCAGTCTATTGTCATCACTGCAGGAAGCCTGGCAGTGTCCAGGCAGACACTGTGCTGGAGAAGGAGCTGAGAGTTCTACATCTTGATCTGAAGGCCACTAGGAGAAAATTGACTTCCAGGCAGCAAAGAGGAGGGTGTCCAAGCCTATCCCCACAGTGACACACTTCCTCCAACAAGGCCACACCTCCTAATAGTGCCACTCCCTGGGCCAAGCATATGCAAATCACCATACATGTTCTGTATTGGATACACACACACACACACACACACACACACACACACAAGAATTAATACATTAAAATATTGTGCAAGTCACATGGGAAATTTTAGAAGGTGAATAGTTAAGACCTACAGTGTCCAAGCCTTTATGGAGTCGTAAGAATGTAAGAACGTAGATGCTGAGGGCAGGCCCCAGTCGTGTCCTAACTACATAACCCTGAGCAGGTTTGCAATGTGGCAGAGCTTCTGTTTCCAAAATCCGTACCATGTTCAGAAATAAAACCTTCCGCACAAAGCTTCGGAGGCAGACATCGGTGTTTAGGGCAGCACTGCCGAGGCCCTGAGCACTTGCGGCTAGGGAGTGCTGTCACTGCTGAGGGGCCTCAGTTTCACCTGTCCCTCTGCAAGGTGATCACACTGTAGGTTGAAAACACTGTGGGACCATGAGTAGGAAACACATTCTGAGCACCTGCTCAGCTAAGGGTCTGTGAGCTATACATGCTCCCTCATAGCTGACTGGGTGCTGCAGCTCCTTGCCAACTGGCCAGCACAACACTGTGAGAAAAGGCTGGACCACACAGCACTGACCCAGAAGAGGCACAAAGCTGAAGTGTACTTCAGCACCATGGTGAGGCTGTGCGTGGAGGGTAGGCTGGAGCACTGCAAACTGAGGTCCATCTTCAGTCTTTTCTGGATTCTGATGACTACGTTACATTTAGTCTCCTGCAATTAGGAACAGAAGGAATGGACTCATAAACAGAGGCACAGCCATATTCATCTTACCAGTCAGCCATAATCCACCAGGTTTCTGCGTTCCCAGGACTTCAGCACTTTTGTGTATGTCTACCTTTAGATTTCCATGTTCACGAATGTTGACTGCTTGAATCTTTCCAATGCTGACATCCAACTCTTAGCAGGAATTGTTCTCTTATTTAGCAGATGACAATACAGCGTTTTAAGCAGAAAATCAGGACAGCAACTAAGAGCAGAACAGCTGGTGTGGCTGGTGTGTGCTCCCTGGCTCACATAGATAGTGTGATCATGTGGATGGTGTAATCATGGGATGGTGTGATCATGTGGATGGTGTGATCATGTGGATGGTGTGACCATGTGGTTGGTGTGATCATGGGATGGTGTAATCATGGGATGGTGTGATCATGTGGATGGTGTGATCATGGGATGGTGTGATCTTGTGGATGTGTGATCATGGGATGGTGTGATCTTGTGGATGTGTGATCATGGGATGGTGTGATATGCATAGTGTGATTAAGTGGATGGTATGATTTATAGCTCCCACGTGAAACTGTACACAGCTAGCTATCCCAGGACACCTTTTCCGTCACAATGGCCATCTGATGAAGATACCTGTAAAAAGGAGCTGCAGAGAAAACAAAGGGAGAAATATCGTCTGTAGGGTGATCCAAACAGTCTCATGCAGGGGAGATCAGTCCCTTGAATCTCCCACACCTCCATAACATGAGACAATTTCTTCCAACTGTCTCTTTGTTTTCGAAAGATTTGGGGGCTAAATGACATTTCCTGAGGCTTGGAATCAGATGCACAGACAATTCTCTCTACCTACCCGGCCCTCAGCCATCCCTCCTAGTGCCAAGTGCTCCATGCCACACCACAGGAAATAACTTCATGCAGCATGCTTGGTTCACACCCCATGCAACGTTCTGACTCCATTTTCTTTAAAGCCCTCCTTCTGCCCTTATGTGGCTCTACGTGCCGGCTTGGGTGGTTTCTGGAGTGAGCTTTGGCTTGCCCTGCTGAGGAAAGCACATTGAGAGTGGGGTTCTTCATTTCAGAGGAACAGGAATTCCAGGTGTCAGTGGGCAGACAGCCTTAGGAAGATGGGTCTCAGCTGTGTCTCAGCCCATGCAAGCTGCTGTCCTGAATACCGTGACATGGAGCGCAGGTAAAGAGTAGACATTTCCCACGTCCCTGAGCTTGCTGCTGGCTGACTCCGTGTCTGGTGAGGACCTCAGTCCCATGCAATGGAAAAGTTTTGTAAGGTCAGGGCAGATCTGTGGGGTCTCCTCTCCTAAGAGAATTTATCCCCTACATGAGTTCTCCTGCCCACTCCTATGTCTCCCCAAGGATCTTTGAAGGCTCCTAATATGGTCACTTGCAGGTTAGGGTGTCATAGATTGTCTTCTAGAAGCTGTGACTAGAGTAACTCAAGGGAGAGAGGGCTGCTTCTGACCCCCTCAGTGGATGGAGGGAGTGACTGCTGAGGGCAGCAGGAACCTGAAGCAGTTACTCACATTGCTTCAGAATTCCCACACCAGGGAACGGTCTCTTTCCACACTATGAATCTAATCAAGACAATCCCCGACAGGCATACTCAGACCCACCTTTCAGGTGATTCTGGGTTGCTTAACTTGGCCATTATCACTAATCCTAACTGCTGAGTATAGACAGATTTGGGCACACAGACACTCAGCCTATTAGCAATTTGGCCCCACCAGCTCTGGCTTCGATCTTAGGGTTTGGCTGCTGTGAAGAGACACCATGACCAAGCCAACTCTTATAAGGACAGCATTTAATTAGGGCTGGCTTACAGGTTCATTATCATCAAGGCGGGAACATGGCAGCATCCAGGCAGGCCTGGTGCAGGAGGAACTGAGTATTCTACAACTTCATCTGAAGGCTTCTAGCAGAATACTGGCTTCCAGGCAGCTAGGATGAGGGCCTTAAAGCCCACTCTCACAGTAACACACCTACTCTAACAAGGCCACACTCACTCCAATAGGGCCACACCTACTTCAACAAGGCCACACCCACCTCAAAAAGGCCATAGCTCCTCCCACAGGGCCACACCTCCTCCCACAGGGCCACACCTCCTCCCACAGGGTCATACCTCCTAATAGTGCCACTCCCTGGGCTGAGCATATACAAACCATCACACACTAGTAGTACTCTATGTCCCTCAGGGCTCACACAAAGCCCCATGCCCAGCTAGGGCAGATCGGTTCTTTAACTGTGGCTGGCATTTTTGCCCATTGGAGCATCCCCTTGGCACGCACGCCTAAATCAAGAACAGCATAGATGTGGCCAGGTACTGGATCCCCACAGGTTTCCCCCAATCCCTCCTCCATGTCATCAACTCTCAGGCACAAGTCCTAAAGCCCCATCTCCACATCCTGAACCCATTTCTCCCCACTGTCCTTCCCTGTCTGTGACCAGGCCCCCAGGTTCCCACCTCAGTCTCCAACTCTCGATGATTTCACTTAGCATTGGAATTTTATGCTGGTGTAAAAGGGAAACACACTTGTCAGAACCTTCCTCTTCCGCTCACGAGCTGTCTGAAGATGCTGGCTAGGGCCTTGGGCAGCCATGTAGCCATGCAAGGAAGTAACTCACACTCAATGGCTCAGGTCTTTCCAGCACTCTGGAAACTAATACCCAATATTTCAATAATTACATGGGATATCTTCGATCATAAACCAGGGTTTGGGCCAGGTGCTCTGTAGAGGCCCGCGAATGAGACTGTCCGAGGAGGCAGGGCTGTTGGGCTGCTCAGCCAAGTGCGTACTTGGCTTTGGGAAAATGGCAACTTGAGCTGAGTTTAGCAGGGTGCTCTCCTATGTTAAGTCAAGAAGCATTGGTAGTCTCCATTTTTACTACCAATTGTCTTGTAACTTGTGGAAACCAAATCCAAAGTAATTAAGAACCATCCCCCCCCCCAAAAAAAATTATGTTTCCTCAGAGGAAAACAAACAGTGTCGTCCCCCAAGCAGACAGTGTCGCTCTTATGTCACCCTGGACAAGCACCAACATTCCTGCGCTCATTCCTATATCATCTCATTTAATGTCTCTGAGCTGTAACTGGAGGCAGATGTTCTTCATCCTCCTCAGCTGACAGAACTGAGGTTGAGGTAAGGGGCCCCAGCCGTGGGCAAGCAGTTGGGGTGGAAAGCCCGGCTGTGGGTCCATGGATTCACAGACTAGACTCCGCCCTCTTCTGCTTCTTGGTTCTGTGAAAAAGCCATTTCGGAGGCTGTCGGAAGGAACAGTCTAGGAGCCAAAGTTTAGAGAAAGCAAAAATCCAACGACCAACCAACTGTTCCTGGCCGCTTGCCTGGGTGAAGCAGACGCCTCCCATTGGGCAGCAGTGTTTGTGACTGCAGAGGAGGCGATTCAGGCACATCTGTGGCTGTCTGTGGGATGTCCTAAAGTGGCCTCCTGGCAACAGCACTGCCCCACCCTGTCACAGCTTCCTCCGGCTATGCGATGGATGTGATGTATCAAAAGAGAAAACCCAAGAGTTCTCTTTCTGGTGGCCCTCTGCTCACTCAATTTTTAAACCATCATAATCCTCCAAGCCTCTCTCCCGGCCTGGATTTGGGGGCAGTGTACCGTTTCAGTCGGGGATGAAAGTCGTGTTGAGTTTCAGATTTTTGTACTCAGGTCTCTATTAATTGATAAGCACGGGTTGCTTTGGGTGAGAGAAGGTGGGTTTGGGAGGAATCGTTTTGGGAAACACACGAGAAAGAGTGAGTCACAAGAAAGTAAAGACCGATCAGAGTTGGGACCACGAGGCAGCACCCACCAGGCGATAGCTGGGTGTACAACCCTGTTCCTCTATGGTCCCTCATGGTATCACCTGGCCGGAAGATGATCCTGACTTGTGTAACTAACTCCCATGATCCTGTTTCTTCGGGCAGGTTATGCGATTTGAAATGTCATCAGACTTTTCGAAGGCAGGATCTGTAGCGCCACTACATCTTCAGACGCTAAAAGTATTCTTAAATAATGAGGCAGTCATTAGCTGAGATGCTTGACCAGCCAATCCACTAGAGTTCCAGCCTGGGGCCCCATAGGGTAGAAGGAGAGAATCACACTGTTCTCCGACCTTCCCATGGGTACACCACACTCTCCAACACACACACACACACACACACACACACACTCAAGTAAGTGTAACATAAGGAAATATTTTTTAAACTATAATTATTCAGGTGCATGTAGGAGGGGAGTCCAAGATATAGTCAGAAGTGATATCTAAACATACTTAGTATATTGTTCCGTACAGTGACACTTCACAGGAGGAAAGGAATCCATGCGTGGAACCCATGTCTGCAGACAGAGATAGACACCCAGCCCGCTGCACCTAACCTAGGGCGGGCTCTCTTTACCACAAGCAAAGGGCACAGCAGGGCTAAGGCTAAGTATTCTGGAACCTTCCCCCAGGAGAAGCAGGCATCTGGCCATCACCTTGAAATCTGTTAAAAAATCCAAATACATCTCTTTTCACAACTTACGCAAGCCTCAATCTAGACAGGAATTCCTGCGGGTCCACTGAAAAGTGGAACCTGGTTCCTTTGTGCCAATCCAGAATGCCTGAGGGACGCCTGAGAGGGAAAAAAAAACCTGCTGTTGGGGGCAAGGTATGGAGGGGGGGTGTTAAACCAGAACAGGCAATTCAGTTATACAGAGGGGCCTGGCTGGCCGTTTAAAGGAGACAGCACCTCTCCGTAGGATGTATAGAATTTCAGAACTATCCAAAGAACACTTGTAAACCTGGAAATCTTTTTTGAATATGGAGCTTTAAATATCTATCATTTCCAAGAATCTCTCCACTGTGCCCACGACGAAGGCTCTGGCGAAAACGGTGCAGGCAGCTCCAGCCACATGGAGGGCCCTGACTCCCTTCTCCAGCCAGCCTGTGAATCCATGACGTCATCCTTCCCGAGTTTGGGCTCCAGAGCCCCAGACCACCCACGCGGCAGCCCATTCTCTCCTGCGTCGCCAGGGAGAGACCTGCCTTTATAAACGGTCGAGGTCGGACAGAGGACCGGCCTGAATTGTTACACAGAAGTGCCGCTGGCAGCAGCAATAAGCATTTGGATATTTAGGGGCGGTGATTTTTTTTCCTTATTTGAACTCTGAAACTCTCTTTAGGGCACAGTGGAAAAGCCCGTGCACAGAGTGAGGCAGGGAGGTTTTAGGAACAGGCCTGAAAAATCTGAAACACAGCAGCAAAGGGGGTTGGGGGATTACCAAATAAGAGGTACATGGTTCTAGGTTTCATGCCCAGCGCCGCCGCCACCAGGAAGAAAAAGCACAAAGTCGGGACTCCCCATCATCCTGCCGAGATAATCAAACATTCAGACTTCCATTTAAGAATTTTTTTTTTCTGATTAGTCATTAGTAGAGGAAAATTGGGGGATGGGCTGGAGCAATGCTCATTTTGCTGGGAGGTTTCAAAAATACACCCCCCCCCAAAAAAAACAAACCAATTTTCAAGCACCAGAAAACCAGGACATTGAATATTTTTGCCCAATCTTCAGCCACAAAAGAGGAAGGAACTTGTCTGGGAGGGGCGGGGACGGGGCTTGCAGAATGAAAGGCACCACGGAGGCCTGTGTTATGTGCACATCTAAACCTATGACACAGGGCTCCTGGTAATGGTGTCCACTGGGGGACACTCCCCCTGAGGAAGCAGGACTAATTAGGTGAAGCCTTCCCCACTTACCTGTTGAAGGACCTTCAGGTGGCCAGAGGAAGTTGAGTCATTAGGGTCGTGATCTAGAAGGTTTTACCGAAGCCTTGCCCTTCTACAGTCACACGCGTCCTGCCCTGATGCTCTGTCGTGCTCCAGGCCTCAAGTAACGGGACCATGTGACCATAGATTGAAGCAATGCGAAACCGTGTGCCAAAGTAATCTTTTACCCCTTATACGTTAACTATCTCATTAACATTATATGTATGAGTATATATATTTGTATACATTTATAAATGTGTGTATAGATGCACACACATATATGTATTTGCATATGCATATGTGTGTATATGGGGGTACATTACCACTCAAGATCATAGTTATCCCTATTAGGAACTTCTTTTAGGAATTTGGAACAAGTAGGTGACCTTTGTCACTGATCCTAAGCTCTGAGAAGTCAACTATTCTCAATGAAGTGTCTGCCCTATTGCACAAGCTGGGTGGCTAAACATAGTTTGAGAAAAAAGGCACAAGAAATATATTTTGAGACCTTTCTGTCAGTTTCAGACATGTCTATTCTCCTCCTTGAGGCAGAACAGTCCAATAGCTGAGGCAGAGCAGTCCAATGGCTGAGGCAGAGCAGTCCAATAGCTGAGGCAGAGCAGTCCAATGGCTGAGGCAGAGCAGTCCAATGGCTGAGGCAGAGCAGTCCAATGGCTGAGGCAGAACAGTCCAATGCCTGAGCCCTAGTGTGATGAGAAAAGGCACTTGGTATCAAAAGGGGAGGCTGGTGTGCCCCAATTTCCAAGTCAGTATGCCATGGCTCTGACAGTCCCTGTGGGCATGGGAAACCTGAAGAAAAAAAAAAAAAGGAAAACAACATGGAGGTATTAGAGTTGAGCTAATTAAACCACTTTGTGGGAGCATGTGTGCCACTGTTGGGTACCCTCAGGAGTTCGCAGAGTAAAGAAGGCTTCACCAGGCTGTGCCTTCTAAGAAGACAGAAGGGAAAAAACTGCCAGGAAGCTTAGCAAGCAGGCCCAGTGCTGCCTGCCTGTCATCCCCCCTCCTGTCACCCCCAACACTGCCGTCTCATACGGCATCCACCATCTCCCCAGCCATGTTGTCTCTGCTGTGATGGAGGCTCAAGAAATACCTGTCCCTATGGTCTAGGCTCCAGGCCGTGGCTATCAGCTCAGGGTGGGTGTGTCACCCAACAGATACATCAAGATGACCTTCAAAACTCCTTTTGGGAGAGCTGGGACAGAAAGAAACATCCTCTCTTTCCCTGACTTGTCAGGGTGTAGGTGTGTGCCTGAACCACACTGGTCATCTCGCTGTTAAAGGAGAGCCCACAGTGCAGGGCCTGGCCCTGGGCATCGGGCCCCAGGATGAGGTAACTGAGAACTCAGCTGCTGAGGAGCATGGGTACTTCTCTGAGCACCAAAGCTATCACTGGGAGATGACACTGATGAAATGTCTGAGCTACCCCATCACCTTTCCTACTGACCAGGCAGATCACTGAAGCTAAGACTAGTTTTAATAATCACCGCAGCTCCCCGTGAGGCTTGATAAGGCACTCCCCCTCCAGAATACTCCACAGCTTTGTCACTACTGAAGAACTGAAGATTTGATGTACCCGTGGATGTGCGTGCCTCAGAGAATACAAAGCGTTAGAGTCAGAGATTCTCAACTATTTGCACATAAACCTCTCAGTAATTCCCACATGTGAAGAACTGTGGCCAGCAGCGAGGCCTAGGAAATAAGAGGTAAACATCACCTTTGTCTTTAAGGGGTTCCTATTTTCTCAACACAAGCGTTTGGATTGCTGGGGATGGTTCCACAAGGCGTCCACTGAACAATGTTGAGATAGCCTTTCACGATGTTACAGAAGGGCTTTGCAGACCAGCCAGTGATTAAACAATGACATGGAGTGGAATTGTCTATACAGTTGAAAGCTCAGGCCTTTTGCTAGAACAGTCACCAATCTAGTTCCTCGACCTGAGCCCGGCTTTCTTGCCCAGGACCTGCCAGGAGGCTAACTGGATTCTTCTCTCTGCTCTGCTCTGGTCCATCCGTTCCCCAGGGTCAGCACCCGATTCTCCCAATTTCTTCCCCTGCTGCCATCATTCTCTCCACCCGGAAGTTATGTCCTCTATTTCCTGGCCATCTACTGGCTGTCAGGACTTTACTACAACCAGTCAGTAGCCAGGCAGGTGAGGGAGGACAGATTTTTACAAACTAGAAAACCCAATGATATATGATAGAAATGACCATATCAGAATCCTGCCCAAAGTTAGCTTTTTGCTGGTACAGAATTAAGAGTTGAAAAATATGGAGACACTCCTTCACGCTGTGTAAAGAAAATGTTACCCGACAGCCAGGTGGTGGTGGCACATGCCTGTAATCCCAGTACTCTGGGAGGCAGAGGCAGGCAGATTTCTGAGTTCAGTGCCGGCCTGGTCTACAGAGTGAGTTCTAGGACAGCCAGGGCTATACAGAGAAACCCTGTCTCGAAAAAACCCAAATCCAAAAAACCAAAAACAAACAAACAAACAAAAAAAAAACCCAAAAAAAACCCAAAACAAAACCCGAAAATGTTACCCAACACAATGTCATCTATGTGACAGCTTAGGGAAGCAAACAAGTCACAGTACACACACACACACACACACACACACACACACCATAGAGAGCAAGATGTTGGACAGTAAATAGTCTATGATCTTGACTGCACAAGGAGAGAATGTGAGGAGGGAGAACCCATAGCTGCCCCTGGGTCATCTCTGAAAAGAGACACAGATGTTGTTGGCAGATGACATATCTGGGACAGTGAAGAAGGGGGTTTTTATAGAGTACTTCATGCCCTTTGTCCTATTTCCATTTTCTCCCATGAGAGCAGTTTACCATCTCTTCTGCACAACTTTTAAAAGTCAGTATTACAAAGTGGTTGGTTCTGAATTCTGCAGCCTCGTCGAAGTGAGCCTCTGCTTGACCAGGGCTAACTAGCAGGAGCTAACTAAAGGAGTCCCTGGCTCTCACCCCAAAATGACAGGTAGGCGTGTTGGGGCGAGGCTCTGTAGGCAGAGTGCTTGTCTACCATGCATGAAGCCCTGGGTTTATCTGCAGCACAGCATTACACAGTGAATGGTGTTGCACACACTTGTAATCCCAGCACTTGGAAAGTAGAGGCAGGGGGATCAGAAAGTTTAAGGTCATCCTTGGCTTCATGGTGAGTTTCAGGCCATCCTGCACTACTTGAGACCCTGGTTAAAAAACAAAACAAGCAAAAAGTCAGGAAAGACACGTGATACTCAGCTGAAGGAGGGAAGAAAGCACACCAGGGGAAAAGAAATCTGTGGGCAGGGTGCTGACTCAAAAGAGGCAGCTGTTCACTCAAAACCTGAGAATGTGGCACAGCGGAAGGGTGGAGGCCATGGCGGACTGACAAGTGGAGGCTGCAGGCTGTGGTGACGGCAGGAAGAGCTGGACGCGTGATTCCAGGAAGAGAGGTGGCGTGCCTCCACAGCAGGACTTCCAGCGAGCCGCAACACCTCTCTACTGGACACGGATCATCTTCCCCATCCCGTGGCATGGCCGCCATGATGGGAAACACTCCTGGGCCTCCTCTTCACTGTAAGCACATATATATGTGCCCTGGTCAGGGACCCAGAGTCCTCTGCTTCCATTGTCTGCCTCTTTCTTTCTAGTGCCCCAGTCTCTGACGTACTAGGACTTGCTGATGGTGCCGAGTGCCTTGTGTCTGCTCTCGATCTTTAGCCACGTTTCTCTATCTTGTGAGTGAGACAAGCTCTGCTCCTCCCTAACTTCCAGCTTCCTCAGTCCTGGCTTCGATCTGTTCCGGTAGGTGAGTGTCTGGGTCAAGACAGTCTTGTCAGCTTGGCCCAGAGGTGCATGCCTTGAATCTCAGCACTCAGGAGGCAAGATCTTCTGCCTGTGAATTCCAGGCCAGCCCAGCCTACATGGTGAGGTGAGGTGCTCTCTAAAAACCAAACCAAACCCACCAACGACATAATATGAATGAGTAAATAAATACCCACTGTGACTGAGTATGTTCTGTGGACAGCTGGCCAGTCAGTGTCTCTGGCTGTCTTCATTTCTGAAGCCAGTCTTAACAGCTTTCATGGGTTTGTCCTCTGGATTAATATTTTTATTAACTTTCCAAGTTCAAAAGAATGAAACCTCTGGAGCTTTTCTTGGAACTGTGTTTCACATAAAGCCATGAGGCAGAATTCGGCAGTTTTACTATTGTAAATCCTTAAGTTCACTAAAGATGAGAGGGCAAATAAGTTTATCCCTCTCTTTTTAAGAGAAAATAAAGATACATTATTTTTAATATTATATGTATTCAGAAGTTCACAGAAGCAGCTTAACTGTTAGCCTGTGTCCCCAATGTGCCCTCAGTGTGTCCTGTGTGTCCCCAGTAGGCCCCTGTATGCCCATGTGCCTCTTGTGTGCCCCGTGTGTCTCCGTGTGCTTCTCACGTGCCCCTGTGTGCCCCCAGTGTGCCCTCAGTACATCCTCCATGTCCCCCTTCTTCCCCCATGTCTAAATCGACTCTTTGTCTCATTCACATGAGCAGCAGAGAGCAACAGGGATTCCATGACTAGCCCATGTGACGCAGGGCCCCAGAAAACCTCCATGCTCCTAAAACAGACCCATTTGCAGCAAGCGGCTCTACAGCGAGCCAGGCCACCCTTCTACATTCCAAACCCTGTGTAATTTGTGCTGCTTTTCATGCAAGGTTACTTCTTCCACAGAACTCAAAACAACGTCTCCGAATCCCAGAGCCTCCCAGCAAACAGCTGGTCTGTATTTTAAGGGGTCTCACTGAGTTTTGGTTGAATGCTAAGTCTTGTCCGTAGAAGACACGGAAACAGCTTAATTTCCTACTCTGAAAATGATAAGCCCAAGAACAGCAGGTCTCTCCAGGACTTTGTATGACTTCATGGAGTGACATCTGCCAAGAGAGCATTAAGAAAAGCAAGCAAACTTGGCAGCCAACTTCCATGGCGACAGCTGGCGAGCCACAGGTGTTGGCCAGGGAAGAACTTCAGCCCTGCTTAAATGTTCCAGAGAGTTCTTTATTATTTTAAACACCACGTTCAGAGAGTGCTTAATTTGCTCAGATTCAAAACATTCCCCCAAGGGTAGAGTGCAGAGTAAACAAGACTGGAGAGAAAGTCCGGTCCACCTAATTTTTAATTTGCAAAGCAGATCAGTTAAAAGCACTTGATTTCTGACAGCCTTGCCGCTGCGGGTTTTAGTTTGGGAAAGAAGACTTTTGTGGAAAATATTCTCTCAGTTAAACCACTCGTGACGTGAGGAAACCTTTAGTGTTCTCTGGAGAACTGGAATGTTCTAGATGAGCACAGTGCATCTTTCTTTGCAAGGTGTGAGAGGAAAGCTCCAGACAAAAGGCTGAATGTCAGACAGCAGAGGGGTGGGACCTTCAGAGAACAGAGGGGCGGGACCTTCAGAGAGCAGAGGGGCGGGACCTTCAGAGAGCAGAGGGGCGGGACCTTCAGACAGCAGAGGGGCGGGACCTTCAGAGAGCAGAGGGGCGGGACCTTCAGAGAGCAGAGGGGTGGGGCCTTCAGAGAACAGAGGGATGGGACCTTCAGGCCAGAGGCATAAATCTCAGGGGTTCTGCTCTCTGCTTGACCCAACAGCATACCTGAGAGCAGGTGTTGTGTTGTGTTTTTATTCTTGCACCAGAGCGAGCCTTTGCTCCCTCATACAGTGCTTGCACGGTCGCTCTCACATTCTTTTATCGAATGTTTCGCCATCACGGAGCCTGTGCTAAAAAGCAAAACTGCATGTTAGCGATTAGGTCACCCTGATTCTTCAGGCTGTGTTTAAAGAGGGGAGATGGACAAGCCAGGATTCTGAAATCGCAGGGGTTCAGTTCCTTCTAAGAGGTGCTAGTTGAGAGTATGCTCAGATTGTAGGATGGTGCCATTGGCAGCGTCTTTGCCTGCCTCTCTGTCACTTAAGATAGCTCAAGCCCTCAGCTTTTGGGGACAACCTGTGCCACCTCTCTGACCCCTCCAAGTAGTCAGGGAATAAACCTATAACCCTAGCTAGTAAAATCAGAGCCTTCTCTGGGAAGGTCCCAACCTCATCCAGGAAAACAGACTTGTAAATCTGCTCATCCATGATGCCACTCACAGCACGAGGGTGTGCCACCACCTCCCAGAGCATGGTAAAGGCGAGGCAGCATGCACAGGCAGCATCTCACTGCAAACAAAAGCCACACAAGCCAACTACACCCAAGGCTTTTCTGTAACCTGAAGATCTGATATGCAAGCCTCCGTCTGCTGATATTTTGGGTTTCTTGAGCTAATTTTAACCCAGGAGTTGTCTCTTATCACTGTGGGAATATTGTTGGATATGCAGAGAGGGACAGAGACAGAGAGACAGAGAGAGACAGAGAGGAGAGCTGCTAGTGCCCAGGGCATCCTGTGGACTGAGAAGTTATCTGAGATTCAGTCTTTGCCACTCGTAACTGTCCACAGGACTGCTGTCACCAGCCAAGCCCGTCCTTCTCAGGACTGTGCTCACTCAGACCTCCACCCTACTCCTGTGGGGGAGTGAAGCACAATGTCCTCAAGAAGGCCTTGTCTGGCATGGAGACTGAGGCAGGAACAGGAGAGAGTGAGCTTCCAGTGGTGTAACTCACAGCCCCTCTGTGGAGGGAAAGTGCAGGCAATGGTGGTGTGCCTACAGGCACTGTTTTCTGTTGCTGCACAGGCCCCAGCTAAGGGGAGCCATACTCTCAAAGCCAGAAGAGCACTGCTCATATGCTGGCCATCAGGCTATCCAGGGCACAGAAAAGTATAAATAATGATTTCTCTCTAATCTACAACAATAAGCATTTAGATAGCAGACACTCTTAAAGATTTATTTTTATGTGGATGTGTCTGAGTGCTTGCCTGCATGTGTGTATGTGCACCTCATGTGTGCCTGGTGCCCTCAGAGTCCAGAAGAGGGTTTCAGGTCCTCTGGGACTGAATGAGTCCCAGACAGTTGTGAGGCGTCACATGGGAGCAGAGCCTGAAGCGCAGGAAGCGCTCTTAATGTCTGAGCCATCTTCAAGGTCGCTTCTGGAAGCTTAATGAAATTATTTCCCACTACCCATTTATGGATAAAGATTTTATTGCTTGGTAAAAATGATTCCCTGATCCTAAAAAACTATGTCACAAAGCTTCATCTGGAAGTGGGCCACCATTATGCTGTTTCCTTTCAATTTAATGTATCACTAGTCTCTCAATATGGCCACTGATATACCTGTGTGTGTGTGTATGTGTGTGTGTGTGTGTGTGTGTGACACATCTATGTTTATGTGTCCAAGTACAAGCATGTGGACATCTATTTTTGTTGTTTTTATTTTCCTTGTCAAATTCACACACACATCACTTTTCTTCACACTGTCTCTGCTCTCCTGGAACAGCAGCTCTTAGGAGTCTGTCCAGCTTCTCAGTGCCTGTCTGTCCAGTCTCTCAGTGTCTGTCTGTCCATCCTCTAAGCATCTGTGCAGCCTCTCAACCATGGGCTCTGCCTCTCACCAGTCTACTGTCAAGTCTGACCTCTCCAGTGCTGTCACATCAACTGTATTTTAAATATCCCACCAAATTAGGACATCTGTTCTTTTACTGTGAAAAGACATAAAATGGAAATAAAAAGTTCAATCCCTGAAGAGTGAAAGAATAGCTGGAGAGATGGCCCATCAGAGAGAGTGAGTGCTGAGATAGCCCATCAGAGAGAGTGATACTGAGATGGCCATCAGTGAGAGTGAGTGCTGAGATGGCCATAAGTGAGAGTGAGTGCTGAGATGGCCATCAGTGAGAGTGAGTGCTGAGATGGCCATCAGAGAGAGTGATACTGAGATGGCCATCAGAGAGAGTGAGTGCTGAGATGGCCATCAGAGAGAGTGAGTGCTGAGATGGCCATCAGTGAGAGTGAGTGCTGAGATGGCCATCAGTGAGAGTGAGTGCTGAGATGGCCATCAGTGAAGGTGAGTTCTGCTTCTCACAGAGAACCCAGTTTGGCCCCAAGCTGTTTGGGAAGTAGAAGCAGGATCATAAGTTCACAGTCATCCCTACCATGCAATGAATGCAAGGCCAGTCTACAATACATGGGATGATGTTCTAAAAATAAAAAGGACCAAACTTAGGCTGAAGAGGTGGCTCAGAGGTTAAGAGCATTGACTGCTCTTCCAGAGGTCCTGAGTTCAAATCCCAGTAACCACATGGTGGCTCACAACCATCTGTTATGAGATCTGACACCCTCTTCTGACAGCTACAGTGTACCTATTTATAATAATAAATAAATCTTTGGGCTGTAGCAAGCAGAAGTCCTAAATTCAATTCCCAGCAACCACATGAAGGCTCACAACCATCTCTACAGCTACACTGTACTCATATACATAAGAAATAAATATTAAGAAAAAAAGAACCAAACTCAACAGTCTCTCCATTTTTAGTCTCTCCTCTAACAAAGAAAGCTCTGAGCTAGCTCATAATAAATCTGAGGTGTGTACATCTTTGCAGAACTGAGCCTCGATCATAAAATAAGTGTTCACACGGTTTTCCCACCCCCTTCACGACATGTCCTCTCCCTCCTCAGAGAGCATTAGCAACCCCAGCCACTTCTCTGCAGGATGCTTGGAACTAATTCTTTGTATATCCACTGTGTCCCCTTCTGAGGAAGCTTACCTAGAGAAGGGACAGCCTGTTCTCCAGAAGTGTCTACTCTCCACTTCCTGCCTCAGAGCAGTGCTCACAGCATTAATAAATGAGAACCATTTTCCTATTGCTGTCTGACGGGTTTGCCCCATTGTGTGGGCCTGGCCTCTCTGCTGCCGTCCAAGGCTCAGTTGCAAGTGTATGTTTGTTTTATTTTTACCCTTGCTTATTCTGACACCCAGAGAGCAAGCAGACTCCCTTGAAGAAGGAAGGAGCATGGGAGGGGTGGGGAGGACAGTGATCCTGACAGAGGAAAGACTGTGTTGTGGGGAGACAGTGGCAGGGACAAACACAGGCACACATCAGGCAGGAAGAGGCAGAAGGGGCTGTTACTGACAGGACAAGTACATAGATCAAAGTGGCAAATAATTCCTATCCTGTAGGACCTGCGGGAGACTGATTCAGGACACTTCACCCTCCCTGGGAATACCCAATCCCCAGATGCTCACTCAAGTCCTTATATCAGAAGTGTGTAGTATTTGTGTCTGTGCTGCAGATGAGTGCACACTTTAAGTGCTATCTAGCTAATGCAGAGTACCGTGCCATGCAAATGCCATCCTAGCAGCTGCCGAGTACTATGTGCGCTAGAGAAGAATGCGATTTCAACATCTGCCCGTGTACAACAGCTACAACAGCTATGCTCCTCTTTCGTTATTTTGACCCATGGTTGGTTAATACGTAGACATATTTGAAAGGAATGCTGTGGGCTCCCAGTCACACTCTTCAATTCCCAGAATTCTCAGCTTCTGCTATTAAAACACATCACAAGAAGTAACCATAATCAGAGGCAGGTGTGGGTTAGTGAGTCCTCTGCCCTCGTAGGGAGTTCACTAGGTCTTGGGGCATCCATGTGGGCATGGGATGGTTTCTAACCCAAGGGCTGGGCCCCGTTGAGGTATAGCTCAGCTATGGCTGCCATGGAGGCCAAGGTACCAGGCTCTAATTGGCAGTTAACACTAAGGCCTATTGAATGAATCACTGGAATGACAGTTACCTTTAATTACCAAGCCTAACCATCTTGGAGGAGAGTATGGATGAGAGATTGTTGTTGGTCTGTGAGTATTTTGGGGGGTGGAGGCTGGATTATCTTAACTTAATGAATTTAGGAAGGGCCAGTCCACCATGGGTAGCACCATTCCCTAGGGAGAGATTCTGATCTGTCTAAGAGTGGAGGAATTGCCCAAGCACAGCCAAGCAAGCAAGCGAGCATGCATGAATGTGTTTCCTCTGCTCCTAACTGTGGATATCACATGGCCAGGTGTCTCGTGCTCCCATATCTGTGATTTCCCCTCCACGGTAGACTGTAACCTGGAACTGGGAGCTGAAATAAACCGCTCCCTCTCACGAGCTGCTTTTTGTCGGGGCGTTTTATCACAGCAGCAGAAATGAAGCTGGGACAGTGGGGTTAATGGGGATTTCTATTTAAAGTCATTTATGGCAGCAGCAATTATATACAAGGAGACACACTCAGTGCCAGATGTTTCATAAGTCTCTTTTCACTACAGCCAAAACCAAAAGAAAAAGCTGAAAACCCCAATGCTCAAAGATTTAACAATTCAGAGACATTTTTGAGGCATGCCAAGCGAGGGTCTGATGACCAACAGCAGGACCACATAAGGTCCCTGAGCATCGAAGATGGAGCAGGAGAGGCAACAGCCCAAAATGCTGACATCTATTGCCACTGAGAAGA
Source organism: Apodemus sylvaticus (assembly GCF_947179515.1). Classification (NCBI taxonomy): domain Eukaryota; kingdom Metazoa; phylum Chordata; class Mammalia; order Rodentia; family Muridae; genus Apodemus; species Apodemus sylvaticus. The sequence goes on from NC_067485.1 coordinate 7,377,463, forward strand.
AGCATCTGCTCGTCCTTTTCCTTCAAAGAATGCAGTATTTTGTACAGTTGGAAAGAAGGCAGGAAAGACGGACAAGAGCTTGTGTTTCCCTGTTAGTGTGTGGCCCTGCCCTGGCTGCCCGCTGGAACCACGCAGTCTCTGTGCAGATGGACATAGGCTGATTTCCCTGAGAATCTGTGAGGTTTGCCCACCTCTGTCTCCGAGAAGGCGGCACAGGCTCAGACACACACGCTGTTCTCATTTCCTCTGCTCTATGGCCCTGGAATACTTGGGAATTTGGCCCTCGGTGCACACTGTGTCCCAGGCCGCGAGCATTTGCGTCTGTGAAACGCAAACTGCAGCCCCCGAGGGAGGACACTCCTAGCTTCCTGCCTCCTGGAAGAGCACACAACCTTGTGCACAGCTGCCTCGACACTCTGGCCCAAAAATGAGAGTGGCTGGGAGAAGCTGCCAGATGTCTGTGGTAGTTGGTCGCTCAGAAAACACATTTTCTTTTTCCTCACCAGAGGCAGCAGATGACTGGAAGAGGGGTGTCTCCCCTCCACTGCCCCGGAAGAGTTGTGGATTTACTGAGAATTTTAGGATAGGGGAAAATGAGAAACAGTCACGGTTAATGTCTGCACAGGTGCTTGCTTGCTTTTAAAGCTCCTCTAGCCCCCTGCAGGGGGGGGTGTTCTTTGGGGTGCTCCTGAGATCCGTTCCCTCAGACTCTGGACCCAGGCTCATCATTCACCTGGCCACAAGGTTTGTAGACAATTCCGATGCTTACTAAGGTTAGGAGTGACCTCTGAGGTGACACACCAGAGAGTGGTTTAATGGAGAAAGACAACAGCCTTCAAGCACAGGGTTGGGGTAGAACTCAGTGATTAGAGCAGAAGGATCTACATTTGACCCCAGGGCCCACATAAAAGAAGAATGAACCAAAAATGTCAGGTGATGTGTTGCGATCTTGTAATCCCAGTACTTGTGAGGCATAACATGCAGACCCTATCTCTCTGGCCAATCATCCTGATCTCCTAGCTTTTAGTTGGGTGAGTTCCCAGATAGAGGGACACTTTGCCGTAGTTTAAAAAAGAAAAGTAGGCAACATAGCATTTAAAGTTGACATTGGATGTGGTTACCTGAGGTCTACATGCATGTATACACATGTACACACATGTATACACATACATGTGCATGCACACACATGCTCACATACACATGTACTCGCTCACCTAAGATGCTACGTGTCTGTAATTCTAGACCTCAGAAGGCTAAGACAGGGGGATCCTGAGTTCATGTCCAGTCTGGCTACATAATGAGATACTCTCTCAAAAGACAACAAAGAACTAGGGATCAGAAGGACCCAGAGGTCACAGGCTGGATGGCTCATGGGATTCAATGCTGCTGTCTCCTCTTTTCCATGGGCATTTCCACATATGTGGCACACACACACACACACATACACACACATACACACACACACAGCAAATAAATCTTTAAAAATAAAAGGGAAAAACTATACACAGCAATAGCATTAGCAGGAGAGATGTATTTTCTATAGCCTTGGAATTACCTTTTGGAATGACTGCCTGCTTGGGTTGAAAGGGTTATGTGATCTTATTTCACTTCATTCATAAATCTGACTCAAACATCGATGTAACACAAAGGCATACTCGGTCACAGATGCAGGCCACCACACAACTCAGTCAGGGGAGGAACCAGAACCAGGCAGGGGAGGAAGGGATACAAAAACACAGTCCCTTTGGTGACCTAATTTTATTTTTGCATATTACCCACATATGTTGACTTTGTGTGGGGAACTAGAGAGTCCAATCACCACAAACATGAGGGTAGCTCACTCACTTGGCAGCTTTTCACACTGAGTTAAATCAAGCAAGCACAGGGCTGGGAAGGGTGTGTTCAGTTGGGAGAATGCACGAAGTCCTGGGTTTGATCCCCAGTACTGAATAAACAGGCCACAGAGCACATGCCTGGAATCTTAGCACTTACACTCAGGAGGTAGAGGTGAGAAGATCAGAAGTTCAAGGCTATCCTCAGCTACAGAGCAAGTTTGAGCCAAGTGTGGGCAACTTGAGACTTTTTCCTCAAATTAAACAGACAGTTGGATAAACTCAACTTAGTAAGCATGGACCCAGCTCTCCAGTGTCCTAGACTACTGCCCTGACAGGTTAGATGGAGGACGGTTCTGAGGTGTAAGAGCATCTTCTCCCCTGATCCAGCTGTAAAGGTAACTAGTGCTCCCTCCACTCAGAATTTACCCTGATTCTGAGGTTCAGTCACTGGGTCACTTGGTCTGAAAGTCAAGGAAATGTTTTGTTGGCCGTGAGACCCAGAGAAGGAGATGAGCTAGGAACTGGGCTGTGCTTTTCCAGACCTGAGGCAATCCTGGCTCTCCTGGCTCGCTGGAGCCTCCCGGCTTAGTAAGCTGCAAGCTGGACCCTGGAGGCCTTTCCCTCCTTTCCCTCTCCCCACGCATCCTCCCAGGCGACAGTGTTTAACTCTCTCGGCTCTCTGGTGCCCACGCAGGCGTGCACAGCAGGTACGGGTGGTACGGGTACGTCACTTTTCACTTTGCTGCATGCGCTCCTCATTCCCCAATTACCCCAGTAACCTAAAGAAGGGAGAAAACGCACGGAGAATGACAGTGACCATCTGGAATGCATAACGCGGCCGGATCTGCAATGTATTACATGGTCGGGAAAGTGGCTGGGCGAATTCCAGGGAGCTCAGATAGACTTCAAAGTCTGGCCGCACATCAGTGAAACTGCCGATCTGCTCTGATATTTAAAGTGGGTGTACAAGAATGAATTTATTACACTTTTTATCTCCCAGGCTCAGATGGGGAAACAGGATCATAGGCAAGTTTGCCTTTAATTTCACGGTACACTTTCCCCCTAGATTTTAGGGTTCCCCCCCTCCTTAATGTAGTACTGTTCTTGACTTTTTTTCATTTGGGACTGGCACATACCTTCCTTATCTCTATTGTGTGTCAGAAAATGGACTCTAGGCTACAGACAACATAGCTGGGCGGGGTCATCTCATTGTGAGATGTTTTAAATTAGGCAGGGTGGGGGCAGGGGGAAGAGTCTCAGTTCCATAGTATATGTAGCTTCATGTAAGCTCACAGTCTCTTTCCCTTCTCTCTCTCTCTCTCTCTCTCTCTCTCTCTCTCTCTCTCTCTCTCTCTCTCTCCCCTTCCCCACTCCTGCTCTCTAAGTCAAAGGTAGAGGTCTGGGCTCTTCCCATGGATTTATCTCCATGGCTGAATGACAGTTACATTTCCTATGACTGTCATGAGTCGAACCCGGGTTCTGATGCTACCCAGAGACATTGATCTGAGTCCTGCCCGCAGAAGCGTCCTTCGGAAGAGCCATTCTCCAGGTTGACAGCATGCAGATACCCTGGACAAACCACATCTCCTCACCTGGGCCAACTTGGCTGCTTCGAGCATCATGCCAACTTCCCGTGACCCACAAAGAGGCTCTGCAAATGTGACCAATGATGCCATGCCAACCCCGCAGTGAACGTCGACACCCCTCTGCCTCCCAGAACAGTGGCTCTTCTTCTACCACTCTCTGTTGGGTGTCTTTGGGACTAGGAAGAGAGGAAATGTTTTTCATGTGCACATACAGGCTAGAAGCAGGCCCCAAAGGTCAGGCCAATGTCATCGCAATAGCCACCAGCATAGCCTCTCTCTTCGCTGAGCCAAATGTGTACACTTGAGCTCTTTTGTTAATGAAATCATTCCAATGTGGGTGTAACTCCTACAAATGCGTTCACTGTGGAAAAGAGTGTGGAGGCTCCCAACATAAGAAAATGTAGAACTGAAGAGGGCAGCACGAGGTACCCTCCTCTCAGCACACATAGACAGAAAGAGGGATCAGCATGCGTCCCACAGATGTTGCTCAAATGGCCAGCTAAGCTCTAACCCATAGGACGTCCATCACTGTGTCAGCCAGCTTTCAGTCACAGCGACAAAATGCCTGAGTAGGTCAGCCTGTGAGGAAAAAAGGTCAAGTCAGCTTCCAGTTTCGTTTACTTCAGAACACAGTCACCTGGCTCCACTGTTCTGGAGTCTGGGGTGAGAAAGAACTCATCATGGGAAAGAGTGAAAGCTGCTCGCCTTGTGGCAACCAGGAAGCAGAGCAAGAGAGGGGTCTGGAGTTCCAGGATCATCTTCAAGGGCAAGGCCCCGATGGCATAACCGCCTTCCAGTGGACCAAAGCCCCATACCGCTACACTACCATTAGCAGTACTGCGGGCTGCTGCTGGAGACAGTGAGAACACACACGGAAGTGTGAGGGGTGTGTGTGTGTGTGCGCGCGTGTGCGTGTGCGTGTGTGTGTGTGTAAGAAAACAAGATCTTAAGATCTTACCACCAGGACATAAGTGTAAGAGACCAATGCTGGATATAAGGAGGAGTGCTGCTTCAGATGTGGAATCTTTACAACATGCCAATCACACAGACAGAGAACAGCAGTGGGGTCCATTGGGGAGATGGGAGGTCCCTGTCAAAGGGCACACGTCCAGGGGGCATGAGCGTGACGGCTGAAGCTGAGGATGTTTCCAATCGTTCTAGAGGTGCTCCCAATGTGCTCACTCGGGTGAGGCTATGCATGGGTCTGCCTGACCCTCTCGACCTCTTTGCTGGGTGTGAACATGTCAACATGTGAAGCAAAATAAACAAAGCAAAACAAACAAAGGAAACTAGCCTGGGACAGAAGGGTCCAGTCTGACCTTCAGGTCTCCCCAACCGTCCCTTTCTATTTTTCCATATTTATTTGTTTATTTGTGTGTCTGTGCATACCTGTGTGCAAGCGCACTCCTGTAGGCATGTGTAGAAGCCAGAAGGCTGGAGGCTCCATCTCCATTCCTCTGCATGTTCAAGTTTCTCACTCGCTCTGGACCTCCTTTTTCCCAGCTACACTGGAAGGCATCAAGCTCAGGGACTCTCCTGTCTCCTCCTTCCTTGGAGCTGGAGTTATAGGTTTATGTGGAAAGAGGAAGAATAGAAGGAGGAAGAGATGGAAAAAAAGAAACAGAGGAAAAGAGGAAGGAGAGGAGGAAGTGAAGAAAGGAAGGCCAGGGGAGAGAGGAAGACAGAGATAAGAAGGAGATGGAGGAGGGGCAAGGGAGGAGGGGAGGTATGGAGGAAGAGGGGGAGGAGGAAAGGAAGGAGGAGGGGGAAGAAGAAAGGAAGAAAGAGAGGGAGGAGGAAAGGAAGGAGGAGAGGGAAGAGGAAAGGAAGGAGGAGAGGAAGAAGGAAGGGAAGGAGGGAGAGGAGGAAAGGAAGGAGGAGGGGGAAGAAGAAAGGAAGAAAGAGAGGGAGGAGGAAAGGAAGGAGGAGAGGGAGGAGGAAAGGAAGGAGGAGAGGAAGAAGGAATGGAAGGAGGGGGAGGAGGAAAGGAAGGAGGAGGGGGAGGAGGAAGGTAAGGAGGAGGAGGAGGCGGAGGGGGGAAGGGAAGGAGGAGGGGGAGAAGGAAGGGAAGGAGGAGGGAGAGGAGGAAGGGAGGAGGAAGGGAGGAGGAAGGGAAGGAGGAGGGGGGGAGGAGGAAGGGAGGAGGAAGGGAAGGAGGAGGGGGAGGAGGGAGAGGAGGGGGTGGAGGAAGAGCCCTGCAGCACTATGGGAACTCAAGAACAAAGCCCAAGATGCTCCCTCTGGTAGTGATTATCTGGTCATGCATTCCCAGGCTTTCTGCAGCCGAGGAGGAGTCCACTTTCCACCCTGGCCGCCTCGTCAGTGGGGCTATGAGAAGGACTCCCAGCTGATGGTTCCTCCAAAGGCTCAAACCTTCATTTTATTTCATTCCAAATGAATTCCCTTCGGACCTAAACATGTTCAAAAATACACATGGAAGACAGTCATGGTCCTCTGGCCCTGTGTCAGATGTGTTCAGATGATCTTCAAAGCATTCAAGGCTGTACAGAAGGGTTGGCACAGCCCTGAGAGACATTTCTGGGACTTCCGAGCCTCAAAGGCCCCTGATCTGGGCTGGAGCTAGACCATGAACCCGCAGAGCTATGGGAAAGCACCGTGGGGGTGATGAGCCTGCCCAGCACCCGGCTCCCAGCGAGCGCCCAAGTGTTGCTCATTATTTTCACTGTAAACACAGACTCCACAGGGTCTCTCCAACAACCACCCTGTATTTCAATCAACCGTGAGAGAGTAACAATCTCTCTTCCCCTGTCTCCCCATTCTATTTACTGTCGTGTAGGCACACAGATGGGTCATTTTTTCCTCATTTTCTAATCTTAATTTTTTTTCCTAAAACTTCAACATTTTTAGTTAGCATCTTAGCCCTTCCTGTGCTGAATGGCTGAGGATGGATAACTTACAAAGACCTTAACTGACACCCTCCAGGAGGCTGGGGCAGCTGAAGTCAAGGTGCTGGCAGGCCTGGTATCTGCTGAGGTCTGAGATCATGTTTTCCTGCAAGATGGAGCCTTGCATTTATCCCTCTAGAGAGATGGGATAAACGCTCGCAGCAGAAAGCAGAAAGCCTGCTCCTGAAAGGCCCCTTGTGGAGGGACCAAACCCACTCCCGATGGTGGCATTCCCGTGGCGAACCCCTCTGAAGACCCTAGCTGCTCGTATCATTCAGGCAGCACAAGGTATGCAGATGAGTTTGGGTGAGGGGAGACACTGTCATTAGTCATTAGTCCATAGGAGGCACGGCAGGCACTGGATACAAATAAGGAGAGATATAGGAATTTAGACCCGTTCTGTCCTGTTGGGATGGCCAGGCTGGCACACAACCTGTAACTAGTTTAAATTAAGCAACTACTGAATGCAACCAAGCTGTTAATCTCCTGGGTATACATCCCAACAACACTCCCATCCAGGTCTATGAGGGGCTGTACAGAATACTGTTGAGAGGAAATAGAACTGAGGCCCCTGTCACGGGAAGCTCAGTCAGTACAATGTGGTGGATGCACATCCCAGAATATTCCCCATAGTGTTTCATTTGGGAGCAACAATGTAGGTGGACCTTACCCGTGGCTGCCTCAGTGGGAAAAGTGTTGACCTGGGACATCTAACATAATATCATGGTGAAGAAACCAAACTTCCTGCCCCAACAAGGCATATTTATAAAAACGTAAATCAGGAACTTAAAACCAATCCATCTTCCACACTGCAGATGGCTGGCATACAGGGTGATCCGAATGGTAAGATATCTAAAGTGATCACACCAACAAGCAGAGCAAAGGAATCCACATCTGCATGCTGGCCCCAGCTGCCTCTGGGGCTGAGAATGACTCTGCTCCTCCCTTCTAGACATACAGAGGTCATTCCCTCACAGACCCCTCTTGCAGCCTGAAATTCCCCCACCCCCAGGCCCATTCTGTCGATATACACATGGGACTTCTCCTTCAGGAATCTGCCTTTGGAAATTCTCTGATCATCAAACTCCAAGCCTTCTTCTCCAATATCCCATCTCCTCTAGATGCTGAGACCCTGTTGCAGGCATCACATGTGACTTTGGCATCAGTTGCTGCTCTGCAAAGCCGTGACGCAGAAGGTAAGGATGCCCATGGCACCAGCCTGCACTGCTCCACCAGCTGGACACAGCATTTGCCTCTCGCTCTTGGAGACCCTCAGCATCTCCTACTATGTTTTCAAGGGTCTTCTTAAAACCTATTGATCCTCCCTCACATTTAAAACTCAGCATTTGGCTTCCAACTTGAGGCTAATGTACTTAGAAGAAGAATTTGGAGTTGAAGATACCAGGAACATTTTAAGAAAACAATTTTCAGGCCAGTGACCCTTATAAATAGTTTTATACCCAGTAGATGAAGGCAGTAAAGATAACACACCTAATAAAGATCAGGTCTGTGGAATTTTATGCATGCTAAAATAGTAATAATGAACACTTTGGAGTTTGCTACAGTCTCCGTAGTCTGTGATCCAGGATGTCTCCTCAGTAACCACAAGCTGGCTTTCCTAGTTCATAAATAATACAAAGGGTGACAGTGACTACCACTGTCAGATTAGCAAGTGTCTGTTTCCAGATGTGAACGCACCCTGAAACCACACAGCAGAGAATCCTCATCACACAGTTGAGATAGACTCAAAGGCAGTAAAGTACCTTCCTCCAGGTCAGCAGCTGGTCAGGTGCTGCACTGTTTCAAACCAGGTGCTTCTGACTCCAAAGTCAGAAGATCAGAAGATCGAGCGCCAAGACTCTCTCCACAGAAAAGATTCATACAGTTGCCCTTGACCATTGTTTTTCTAAACTAATTGTAGCAACGTTTTTCATTTTCCCTTCAGTCTAAGTGATTTTACCTCCTTCCTCTCTAAGTTCTTCTCGTCTTTTTGAATATGAACTCTCGAAGTAGAAATTATCTGGAAGCACCTGACAAGGAGGATCACAGAAGGATCATAGGGGGGTACTTTTCCCAAGAACTAGCCAAGGTGGGCTAACTGAGATGACCCCTGATGCCCTCCTTGAAGTTTAACACAGTAGGAGCCCGTTCCCACCCCCCCTTAAGTTCCTGTAAGCTGCCTTCTCCATGGTGACTCGGGGACTCAGGTTTTGCTGGCTTTACTATCCTCTACAGTTCTGATTTCATCCATACCCTGCTGGCAAGATAAGGGGGAGCAGGGAATACCACTCTATGAGGAAGGAGCTGAGAACCATTCCTGGGGACCCGCACACCTTAAGTGCTGCTAGAATCCGATGTGGCATGTTGGGGCACCCATTGTGCCAGCCGTCCTGGGGCCCAAGACAGGTTTAAGACCAGCCTGCACACAGCAAAAGCCCATCTCAAGCAAAACAAATATTATCAGACTTTGGCTCAAAGGTTGTCTACATCTTTCTATAAGATGAATCAAGGAACGTGGTCTTGCCTTTCCAGAAAGAGCATGGCATCATTTTGCCTAGACTAGCCAACACTGGGCAGTCCTCGGATGTCGTATCTGGGACCGGGGTTGTGGGGTAGGGTTGCTTGTAGGAACAGTAGGGACTCTGCTTACTTCTGCCATCATAGTTTTATTTACCATTTTGGTGCAGTCTGAAAGAAAGATACAAAGAAGCATCTGAAAGCACCTGGGAAGGCCACTGGGGTCAGGCAACCATCTAAGAAAGAAAAAGACAATGCCTGAACATGACCTGTGGGACCAGCAAAGAGGAGTGGATGGGAGGCCGCTGGGTGCATAGTGCATCTGAGGAGTTTGGGAAAGGGAACAGCAAATAGCACCCACAATCCAGAACTGGGCACTGGGCGTGCAGTGGTAGCCATAGCAACAGCCCTGTTAGAGAAGTTCATAGCAGAAAAGGGAGGGAGATGCGCAGAGACAGGAAGAAGAGTGCATGCAACATAAGAAAGCTAAAACAACTGCCCTCGGACTTGGAGGCCGGCTGTGGACCTGCTCCCATTGCCGCATGCATTTGCTTGGGCTACTTGGTAGTGATTCTGGTAGGTGGGTGAAGTAGTAATACTTGGTTGTAAGACAAGAAAGGATTTTAAAGATCAGTCCAAATTCTGACTTGCCACTAGCTGGGTGACAGTAAAAAACTGGTCTCTTGATTTTTATGTCTCACCATATTGATCGTTACACCAAGGATGTGATGATGACCTCCAAGACACAGCTCTAAAGAGGGTGGGTCCTAGCACAAAATGAAAAGTTCCCCCAAAATGAGGGGGAAATGCAATAGTATGCACACAAGCATTTGCGTGTATGTTTGACAGCTAGATAACGTGACAGCTGGGACATTCATGGATGGATGGATAAATAGATGATGGATAGATGATGGGTAGATTAGTATATGCTGGGTGGATGGATAGATAAATAGATGATGAAAAACATTGATGAGTAGATGATGGACAGATGAATGGACAGACAGACAGACAGACGGACAGACGGATGGATGCATGGATGCATGGATGGATGGGCAGACAGACAGCCGGATGGACAGACATATGAAGGGTAGATGGACAGACAGATGGATGAACAGATGGGCAGATGGATGAAAAGAACATGTATGACCTGTAAATGCTAACTCTGAAGTTCCTACGCCAAATCTTCCACTGTTCCAAGAATGCCTCCTTTCATTTTCTTGATTTCCCTTAAAAGCAAACAGTGCCACATTTTGAACTTTCAATAGAGACTTGAAGCTTTTCATATTTCCATAGACCTTGCATCCCCCCACACATCCTGTCACCCCACTTTTTAAAGCTCTCCTCGTGTATGAAACTCAGCCATCCGGGAATGGCTGTCCTGGCGCACCTCTGGTGGCGGCCACTCTGAGCTGCATTTGCTGGGAGGCCTGTGTTGACTGTGCACAGCCTTGCCAAGCTCACACAGCACTTCATGTCCTGTGAAAGGTGATCCCCTCCCAACCCAGAAATTACAGGATTTGCTGTCGAGGACCTTCAAAGACTTCCCAAATGCCCTGTTCTGCCCTTTCTCCTTTATTCCTTCCCCTCTCTCACATACACCCAAAAGAAAGAGAAAGACTGAGAAGGAGGAAAATTTGTTCTCCATATGACATTTCTGTTCATGCTAGTAGCCTTTAAATCCACAATGCCCCCTTCTGGCACTGAACAGAGGGCCAAGTCTTCTGTCACACGTCCACCGAACTGTTGCCTATGACAAATTCTGTCTTCCAAGGAGCGACCTGCAGCTGGCAGGCTTCAAGGTCAGCCGCTCTAATGCTTCCTTCAATATGTGATCAGATGACACACAGTAAACTGAGGGGCATTAGGAGGGTCCTGGCTGAAGCTTGTAGCGTTACAGCCATTTCCCCACAGGGAAACTGAAGTGCACTGTGAGGCTAGACAATGGCCCCAACCATAGTGTGCGCCTCCTAGTCATGACACCATCATTATTCAGTCTTTTGCTATGGACCCAGAGCCTCTATAAAAAAAAAAAAGTAGAAAGGCTCCTCTCTGAGCTTACAGTGGCGAACACTGAGTTCAAAATTAGATCCTTGCCTACATGGTAGGATTAGTCAGCAATGGCGGCTGCCACTGAACCCAGCTTTGCCTAACTGTTCGATAACTTAGGATGAGTCCCCTGAGACCCAGATCCATTGTCAAAGCACAAAAGGATGATTGTCACTAACAGATGACTTTGTTAATCATCTGACAGACTGGGCTTAAGCTTCCGTGCTGGTGACTGAACTGAAGACGACCACCATCATCCATCTCAACAATCAAGTCAGGACACAACCTGTGCCTCCCAGAAATGCCCAGCATGGTCTAGAGTTCCTTCCAGAAGAGGCTACAGGATTGAATCCAGTCATGCCTCATGGCGGGCACAGAATGAATACCTCGCATCAGATGGGCAAGAGGGACAAGCACCATGCAGTTGGATACAAAAGGAAAGAGATGAGCTGATGGAGAACCCAGTGTAAACAGGAAGCTGTTCCCTCAGTGTTGAGGAATTTCCAACGGAAGACATGCTGAGTCATTTCTATCTATACTACTGCAGCAGCAGAAGCAGCCCTGGCATAGCCGGCTCATGAGTTTTCATTGGGTTCCCAATCTTGGAGATCCATGGAGCCATTGCTTCGGGCCCATGGCCAGGCAGTACCTCATGGTAGGACCAAGGACTGGCAACCTCTCAATCCCGGTTGCAGGCATTCTGCTGATGAGGTAATAGCTCTTGTGTCCTCCCAAAGCACCACCGCTGTGAACAAATCTTTAACACAAGCCTTTGGTGGACATTCAACCCCAATACTAGAGCAGAAGAGCACTAGAGAAGGGTGGCCTGCGTCCGGTCAAGCTGATGAAGGAGGGAAGGAAGAGCAAGAACACGGAGCTCTATACCGTGGGCTCAAGAAGATGCAGACAGGGATGGGAGGGGCCGCAAGGGATGAGGACTCAAAGAAGACAAATGGGGCAGATGAAGATAGGCTTTTATTTTCCTGTGGGAAAGACCAGAACCCACGGACACCATCTTTTCTCTGTGAGGGATTTGAGGCCACACAGTAGGGGTAAGCTTTGAAGAGTGTACTGAAAGTTTACACCAAGGGTGGCTGAGTGCCCCCTACGTGAGTCACAGAGCCCGACAAAATCCATGAGGCAAGGATGGGTCCTGCAGCATCTCTGCCTAGGAGGCTGGAGGTACAAGAAAATATTAGGGTCTTCCCAGGCAAATGGTGAGCCACTTAACATGAGGGCATGGGAATCAGGAAGGAAGAGAGAGCAAGGGAACTGAGTGTTTGCAAACCCTTACTCCGTGGGGATTGCACAGACTCTTCAGAGTCTCTTCGAGCTTTGTGTTCAGTCAAGGAGACCCCGTGCTTTGGTGACATTAACAGAACCCAAGCCAGTGTCTTCGCCACACTTTCCCTGAGCTGTGGACCTGCCCCTCTGTGAGCTCAGTATTCCCAGGAAGTCTCTCCACAGTGAAGTCAGTGAGTCAAGGCTTCTTGGCTTTTGCTTGGAGTTACAAGGCTGAGAAACACAGACCTGTGAAATCTGTAGAGAAACTCCAGAAAGTTCTAGATCCAGGACCTACAGAATAGGTATACAGTATAAACAGTGTTACATAATTCTTAAAAGGAGTATAGATTTGTCTTTTGATTTTCAAAACTGCAAAAATGTGAACCATGTATGTGTGTTTCACAAAATCGGAGATGAAGATACTCATTTACCATGCTCTTTATTCAATTCCACCTTCTTATCCACAAGCAACAATGTATCATGTAGACATTTATCCTTATTCTCTGTTATTGCAATTTCTTATGAATTAGGAATGCTCATTTCTATATTGGTTTGTATTTTATATATCAGACAACATATATTTTTTCTGTAATTGCTTTTTTCCCTCAAGAAGTTATATTTTTGTTTCTAAATTTTTATTATGAAATACTAAAAATGCAGTTAAAACAAACTCTAATGCAAAAAATGCATCAAACAACTGGATTTACATAGTATTAATATTCTATGCAGTTCAGCAGACTTTCTTAAGAAATAATATCCTACAGATTGAGCCAAATTGTCCTTTGTAGATCAACTAAACACATCTCCTTATTCATTTAATTTCCACACTGTTGAGAAATGGTTGGGTATGCATTTTATACAAGTTTTTTTCTGGGTTTGTTTATCCACACATGTATACTTTTATAACTACATTACAGTACTTCTCAGAATATTTTTTAATCACATATTATGTGTGACCTCCTATGACCTACGCTGCTTGCTTGGTGTACACGTACTGGCATGAAGGGTAACTGACACTTGTCATTAGTTTTTGTGGTCTCTGTTTTTGACAGTCGTATCTCTGCTCTCTTTCTGCTGGATATTTATGTGGATACAATCTTCACAGTAACAGGCTCTGTTTCAGGGAGAGCAGTACCTGTGTTCTCATGAAGATGTGTAAAAGTTCCTCCGGAAGTTTTCCTACCATTTGTCTGCCATCTTCAGGAATCTTCAACCTGTGAGTATTTATTAATCTGCTTTTTAAAGAAATGATGTGTGCATATGGGCAATGGAGAGTTGCAGGCTCTCTACATGAACATGAAATAGCTCGTGCTCATTTCATTAACGTCCTCTTCCCAGGTTAAAGTTCAAGTCTGCACGTGAGAGATGGTAGCACATGGGAGGTCACAGTCTTGACAGAATGAGTCCCAAACCAGGCAGAGAAGGAAGAAAAAGTATTCAGGCTCCAAGGAAAAAATATGGCAGCCAAAAGCTTCCTGACTTTGAAACAGACAATGGAAAGCCCTTGGAAAGAAATCCAACAGGCTGGTCCACACTGTTGAGAAGGGGGAAACTGAGCGTTCAGACTTACAAGCTAACATTGAGAGACAGCTGGGCACGTGGGTGGGTTACTCTCTATTCTTCCTGGCCATCCCTTTGCTTCTCCTTGATTTTCCGTGAAAGACTGTACTGGTCATCAAGACTTCAAACACTTCCACACTGTTGTAATATAAAACAGTACACTGGCATCCTCATTTGGACATCATGCTCACACAGTTCTCAGAATCCGATAAAGGTAGGGCTTGTACAACAAAGACCTTGGGGCTCCAGACATAATCTGTTCTAATCAAGGTAATGCGCACCACCGGTCAAGTCCAGGATATTTTTTTTCCTTCCTGAGCCTGCATCCTGCTGTGTTGTCATAAGAATACGCTTCCTACCATTGGCACACTCTGGGCTCTAGAAATCCTGAGCAAGGGTAATCATTTGCCTCAGCCCTAACCCTACCCTCATCTCCACCCAACTCCTCCTCCACCCTCACCCCCACCCTCACCTTTACCTCTATACTCACCCCCACATCCACCCTCATCTTCACCCTCACCCCACTCCTTCCTACCCCAACTCCCCACAAAGGGAAGTCACAGTCACCCCAAATCTCAGTAACCCTAAGGAGACAATGTACTCACTAGCTGACTGCCTCGAGCCAAGCCCCATGCTTCTGCCTTAAAGCAGTCAGTGCACCAGGGCAGCTGGATCTAAGGAGAGGGTTTGTGCTGCTGACAAAGCTCTCAACCCCGGCTAGGCTGAGCATTTGCAACCTGAACATCTGTAACTTCCAAAGTCAATGCTCAAAACACTGGATTTTGGAACATTTCAGGTATAAGATTTTTCAGATTGGGGATGTTTGGTTGACGTCTGTGGAAATATCCCCGAATCTGAGTGACTGAAGTCAGAAACATTCTCGACAAAGGGCACTCACTGAGCCTGCCTGCTGTGCAGACTGTGGTACTCATTTGCACTATCTTAACAATGAACAATGAGAAACACATCAGCTTGAGATTTAGGGTCATTTGTATGCAGTTTAATTGGTGAGCCAAACATCAGGAAGAACACTTCACTGGATTTAACGAAAACCACATTGCTGGCTTATGAAGCAACAGTATGAAGTGGTCCGTCTTATAGCACGCTGGCATCCGAGAGCGGTTAGAACAAGGAAAGGGAAAGGGCTGTGATTTTCTGCCCCCAGACCACTTTTCCAACTAATAACAGCCATTGTAATAATTACTGCTTGACTCAATAAGAATTCGCCCCTTTAAACACACGGAATCACCGGCCGCCCCTGATGCTGCTTCTGATGTTTTGGCACGACATTTAAAAAGTCCCAGATTTTTTAATGAAGGTCAGATTCCTTCATAACAGGAAAACATCTGTCATAAACACTGTACAAATATTTATAGGGCTAAGCTGGCGGTGGACAGCCCCCTCTCCTTTTTAATCACGCTTGAACGTGCAAAGACAAACAAGCAAACAGTAAACATAGCAGGTGACAGTACACGCCTAGGAGGCTCGTCGCAGAGCAGCAGAGTCTCCAAAACTCATCCTCAAAGCAAACAAACTATTGTGTGCACTTCCCACTTATTTGAGTTATGTCGCCAGACTCTGTGATTTATGCTATTTAATGACAGTCTCTTCCTTTCAGGTTTATTTTTTGTTGTGTTGTGAATCGACTGCATGCCCATCATACGAGGCTGGTGTGTTCCCCACCCCTGAGCTAAACCCCTGGTCCTAGTGGTGGTGCTTCTTTCTTCTTCTTCTTCTTCTTCTTCTTCTTCTTCTTCTTCTTCTTCTTCTTCTTCTTCTTCTTCTTCTTCTTCTTCTTCTTCTTCTTCTTCCTCCTCCTCCTCCTCCTCCTCTTCCTCCTCCTCTTCCCCCTCCTCCTCCTCCTCCTCGTCCTCCTCCTCCTCCTCCTCTTCCCCCTCCTCCTCTTCCTCCTCCTCTTCACCTCACGACCTCACTTCATGATCTCATTTCCCAACCTCACCTTGCAACCCTACCTGCAAATGTTCTCTACAATTATCAGACCTGAATCCAACAGCCATGAGAGGAAGGCAAGGATGGTTCAGCATCAGACAGCCAATTAATATGTGTGCGCACGCGCATGTGCGAGCACATGTACACACACATACACACACACACACACACACACACACACATTATTAAAAAGAAAACCCATTCCATCTTCAGTCTGTACACACAGCAGTGTTTTACTCCAGCATCAAATTCTGATAACAGCAACAACAAAACTTTCACCATATCAAGAACATAAAGTAACAGCCTTAATCAAGCAAGACACCTACAAAAAAGTTCTATAGCTAACATTATTCTCAGTAGTGAAAGACTGGATAGCTCCCTTAAGACAAGGAACAAGGTAAAATGCTCTCTCCTACTACTCCTAAACAATATTATGCCTGTGGTTCTAATTACTAGTGAGAACCTAGGCAACAGGTTTGAGCTGTAAACTTCACTGATAAAGACCTGGAAATGTCAGGTAAGTACAAAAAAGATTTCCAACAGCCACACCCACAACGAAAATGGGAATATATATTAAAACCACATTGACATACCATTGTACAACAGATTAAAATGACTGACTTGAAAACCTGCCCTCAGACTTGGCAAGAAGAATGGCAGCTGACTGCGCTGTTGTGGGGGGCAGTGAACAGTATGCCAGCTTAGAAAACAGCCGGGCAGGTTTTGAAAAGCCAACAGATCCCTTGGAAAGTATCTTGCCCTTCCATTCCTAGGTACTTCGTGAGGTAAGGAAAAAAACTTGACTTCTACACACATGTTCATAGCAATAATATTTACAGTACCCTAAAGGCCTGGCCGTACGGCTCAGTGGTTGAGTGTGCATCCAGTATGCCTGAGGCCCTGGGTTAAAGCCTCATCACCGGAAATAAACAGAAACAAATATATATATATATATATATATATATATATATATATATATAAAGCCAGTGGCCTCCAGCAGCATGCCCTGAATTTCAGTGTGTCTGCGTCATGGAATACTTTCGGACACTGCAAACAAATGGCATTTAGGATGACAGTGTACTGAGTGAAACAAGTCAGGAAAGGTCCAATTGCTGTATGTTTCCACTTACATAAAATTATAAGGGGGGTAAGCCGATCTACGGTGAAAGAAGGGGCTCATTGGCGTTCTAGAGGTGATGAACAAAGGCAGAGCTGAGGCAGGAGGATTACAGAGGTCCAAAAAGAACCCACCCCCCACCCCCCACCCCTCACTCTCCCCACCCCTCCCCCACAGAAGGTGAACAGGATCAGAGTTTTGACAGGGATGATCATGACTGTTGACCTCGTCAAGGGGCTGATCACTGATGGATTCATAATTTGATTCCATAATGAGAGATGGCAGGAACTTCCACACGAGGTCTGATTGAAAGAAGAGGTACTGTAGTGTGCCTTGAAAGAGCACCTCTTGCTCCCCGCTCCTCTTCTCTCTCACACACTGCTTCAGAAGGGGCGTGAGGTGACCAGCTTCCCCTGCCACTAGCTTCCTACCATGAGGTGGAGCCTGAAACCTCATCAAAGAGACACCTGCTGGGAATATGCGGACTCCGTCTCCAGGACAGAGACAAATAAGGGAGGCCTGGGGACAGAGGCGCCTGCACTTCTTCCTTCTGTGTTTGTCCCTCGAGGCTTCAGAGACAGTCTTTAAAAAACATTTAGCCAAGTCCTTAATGTGTTTTACCAAACACTTTTCCCCTTGATTTCTAAACCCATGTGTTATTTCAAGAATAATAGAAACCATGTGTCCCTGACATATTTACACTTAAATCATCAAGATGCTATTTTGTTAGAGCTTTTTGATGTCTCTGGAGTTTTTTTTTTTTCTAATGGGACCCTCCTAGGAGCAGCAAGTCCCCATCACAAATAAACAAATAATTAAATCAAGAAAAGGCCTGAGTCAGGACCTAGTTTCAGACTAGGCTTGTGGGACAGATTTGAGGCTTGGCAAGTGGTGTCATTCTTCCCTTGCCTCTGGAGAGAGGCTGAGAATAGAAACTGGTGTCTGATGGTCACTTTTGAGTTGCGTAATTCTGTTTACAACTCCAGAAGAAACCAAGAGAACCTGAGTTCAGGGAGCACCAATCCGATGACGCCACAGAACTCAGTCTTGCAACCAGGACAAGAAAAGTGCCACACAGAAGCCAAGCCGTGAGATCTGATAAAAGCCAAAGGGGGAGACGCCAAGAAGAAGACACCTTGGAGAACAGTCAGCCTTGTGCTCAGAAAAGTTTCCTGGGTTATCTCGACCCAGAGCCCCAGTGGTCCAAGCTGGGCCTTCCTTCCTCCTGAGACTCAGTACGGAGCTCGCCCATAATTCATAAGCCTGCCCCATGAACTCTGCTCTAGTCAAAAGATAGTTTATAATTGTGCTTTGCTCTCTGTGTGTCCAGATCTTTGGAGAGATGCCAAGTGACTCGCAGAGCCTTCCCTCGGCTTCCCCAGGATTCGTCTGGCGAAGGGGACAGAACGGATATTGAGTGTCAGACAGCTGGAATCAGATCCTAGCACTACCACCTACCAGCTGTGTGAGCCTGGGCAAGGCCTTTCTAAAGCAGTGTCTTCATCTGCACCTGATGAGGATACCTGTTTCTTTGGAAGGGAGGGTGACGCTGTGAGTCATGCTGCTGAACACCAGAGATTGGTGCTAAACTGAAGCTACTGTTCTGACACCTCATTGAATGGGGAGAAGCTCTTTCAATGATTACTGAAGCAGAAGTTTATCCTTATTTCATAAGAGACTTTATAAAAGCGCACAGATATTAGATTTAAAGAAATGATGCACCAAACGTTGTTAGCTGTTCTTGTCGGGCTAGTCACCTCATACATACTGCTTGGTTCAGTCAGCTAACAACCTGCCCCTCCTCACACCGCTATTTTCAACTCCACAGTATACAAGGGCATCTCTGCTTGTTTTGCAAGTCTCTTCAGAATTCTTCAGAATTTCAGAACTAGAAAATGGCCTCATCCCCCACTTTGTAGAAAAGGAAGAAGCTGAGGTCAGCAATGTGGAGGGACTCACGCAAGATCACAATGGTGTGAGCTAACATTTGGGATGAAGACTTAGGTTGTTTGGTTTCCAGGTGGCCTCCTCATCCTCCCCCTCCTCCTTCCCCTTTCCTTCCTCCCATCTTCCTCCTGCTCTGTCTTCCTCCCCCATCCTCCTCCTCCATCTTCCTCCTTCTTCATCTTCCTCTTCCCTATCTTCCTCCTCCCTTCCTCGTCCTCCCCTTCCTCCTCCTCTGTCTTATTCATTTACCTCATCTTTTTTTTCTTTTAACAACATTATTATATTTAAAACAGAATTTAGAATCAACAGACTGTTTTTAAAAACTAGCCTTATCTACTGAACAGATGTACCAGACTCAGTCAGAGCTTCTGGCTAGACATTAATGAAGAGTTTGGTCTCTGAGTGTCCCTGCCTCTGGGTGCCAGTGGCATGTTTGTGATTACCCCAAAACTAGGAGAAATTGATGGATTTGGAAAACATTTTGGGGGTTACTAAAGAGGAAAAGAGGGCATCTGGCATGTGTTGGTTGGCATATTATATGAAATTGCCAACCATATTCAAGGCTGTCTGAGATATTCAGGACTGCTGAGCTGGGTGACCTGCGTTCTGGTCAGGCCTGAAGAATTGTTTCCATCCATCCCCAGAGCTCACGCTGCTCTGCCGTGCTAACTTGGGCTCCTGAACTGGTCCAGGCATGCAGGTGATTGTGGTTACCACATACCATTAAAAACATATCCCATTACACCCCATCTACCACTTTATCAGGCTTCTGCAGATGGAGGCTCCAAGGCAGAATAAAGACAGCTGACCAAGCTGGACTCCTGAAGCTGGGGTGTCTTTTAAGGGAGGGATGTGGCTGGTCGCCGTTGAGATGGCTCACAGTTAAAGGTGATTACTGCCAAGCCTGTCAGCTTGAGTTTGGAGAGAACCAACTGCTGAAAACTGTCCTTTGACCTTCACATGTGAGAGATAGTGTATGCTCACTCATATTCCATATATGGGGAGGACTGTGGAGAAGAGATGGAGTCGTATACAGTATGACAGGGGCTATGGAGAAGAGATGGAGTCATATATAGTATGACAGGGGCTATGGAGAAGAGATGGAGTTGTATATAGTATGACAGGGGCTATGGAGAAGAGATGGAGTCGTATATAGTATGACAGGGGCTATGGAGAAGAGATGGAGTCATATATAGTATGGCAGGGCCTATGGAGAAGAGATGGAGTCGTATATAGTATGACAGGGGCTATGGAGAAGAGATGGAGTCGTATATAGTATGAGAGGGGCTATGGAGAAGAGATGGAGTCGTATACAGTATGACAGGGGCTATGGAGAAGAGATGGAGTCATATATAGTATGACAGGGGCTATGGAGAAGAGATGGAGTCGTATACAGTATGACAGGGGCTATGGAGAAGAGATGGAGTCGTATATAGTATGGCAGGGCCTATGGAGAAGAGATGGAGTCGTATATAGTATGACAGGGGCTATGGAGAAGAGATGGAGTCGTATACAGTATGGCAGGGGCTATGGAGAAGAGATGGAGTCGTATATAGTATGACAGGGGCTATGGAGAAGAGATGGAGTCGTATATAGTATGACAGGGGCTATGGGGAAGAGATGGAGTTGTGTATAGTATGACAGGGGCTATGGAGAAGAGATGGAGTCGTATACAGTATGACAGGGGCTATGGAGAAGAGATGGAGTCATATATAGTATGGCAGGGCCTATGGAGAAGAGATGGAGTCGTATATAATATGACAGGGGCTATGGAGAAGAGATGGAGTCGTATATAGTATGACAGGGGCTATGGAGAAGAGATGGAGTCGTATATAGTATGACAGGGGCTATGGAGAAGAGATGGAGTCGTATATAGTATGACAGGGGCTATGGAGAAGAGATGGAGTCGTATATAGTATGACAGGGGCTATGGAGAAGAGATGGAGTCGTATACAGTATGACAGGGGCTATGGAGAAGAGATGGCATCCTCTGTAGTATGGAGCAGCTAAACCTGGGATGCAGCCTTAGATGTTCCCAGCTGTGGGAGGCAGGCCCAGGGTGGGAAATTCAGGAGTCCCTTATGAATGGCAGCCACCTTACTTACAGATGGCAGCCACCTTACCTCAGTGTCAATGAAACAAACAAATAACCCTGTGGGACAAACACAATAACATGGGTGGATGTCTTTAAAGCTAACACTGTTACTTAAGAGCAGTATTTATTTATTCTTCGGTATTATACAAAGTAGCATGATCATATCCATTCCTGCCCAGGTCCTGCATATCACAAGCATGTAGAGTTTCTCCACAGTTCCCAGGAGTATGTGAATGAAGGTAGAAATGGAGGATCCCTGTGTGGGGAGACGAGGAAAAATCAAGAGAAGGAGAAGAGAGAGAACACATTGGGGTGACATTCATTGACCAGTCGTGTAAGACTCCTTAAGGATGTGCTGGGATGGCTGAGGGTTCCCAAGGCAACAACAAGCAACATTATCTGGCCCTCAGTTGCCAGTCTCTCCCACATACTCAGGATCTATGCATGCTAACTGTAACCTCAAACTCATTTCACTTTCTCTGGGCTCAGCTTCCTCTTTGAAAACATGGACGTTAGATCGGCGAGGCTTTGCTGTGAGATCGCAGACATCGGGAGCGGTGCCACACACTTGCAATCTTAGCTCTCTGTACATTGAAGCAGAAAGATCACAAATGTGAGGTCAGCCTGAACTATACATCAATTCCCTGTCTCAAAGAGAGGGGAAAATATCATGACTAGGACCGTAACCTTCTGAGGTAGGTCTGTCTGGTGTCATTTGCTGTCATTTTGCTGACAATAAGAGGTTTGTGTATTTACTTAACTTCAGTAACTTCTGAGGTCATGCAGCCCCTAAGTAGCAAAGTGGCTTTGAACCTCTAGTGTGTGCTACAGAATCTATATGCAAACAGCCATTAGCACAAGGCTCTGGGGGTAGAAAGTAACCAAGGTCAGGGCATGTGACCACTCTGTAGCAACTCCATCAGTGGAAACAACTGAGAAATCAAGAGAGACAGAAGGGAGTCTATTTAGCAGGTTGGAGGAAAGTTACATAAGAGGGAGGCCCTCGCCTCAGAGCAAGCTTGCCCCTCACGTCTCTTGGCACCCTCATTACTCCAGCAAACTAAGAAGTGACATAGGATGGCCCCGCCCACCACTTTGTGCTGGGCCCTGCTCTCATTTAGCCAGGTTAAACCATCTTCCTTAATTGCCACTGGGAGCTCAGTCTTGCACAAGGAGAGCATGGATGATCAGTTAAAACAAGGGACCTTTGTCTGGTGCACACAGTTAGGCATCACAGTCACCTTAATTATGCAATGATGTCACCCGCTTCCCCGGGGAAGCTCTGAGGCTTAAACCCTGGGAGGCCCATGAGTAATGAGCAGGGAGCCATGCGCACTGTGGAGTTCACTGCCTCTGCAGAGCGGCGGCACATGGGTAACGGGAAGAGGAGACTGGGTGGCCCAGAGAACTGTGGTCAAATCTTGCTTCTGGCATCCTTGAGCCATGTGATGTTAGGGAAGTGCTCCCCAGTTTGTAACAAAGTAAAGGTGTGACTTATGTGGTTCCGGTGATGGCTCAGCTGGAAGTTCTTGTCACACAAGCGTAAGGACCCAAGTTTCCACCCTCACTCCTGCATAAAAAGCCAGGTCAGGTGTACCTGAAATCCCACCACTGGCCAGGAGGTCACACAAGAGGGTCACTCCATCCAGTTGTGAGCTCCAAGTTCAATGAGACCTTTTTGCACAATGCTGAAGTAGAGAATGATGTGAAGGCCAGTTTTAGAATGCATGTGGATACATGAACACACACACACATACATACACACACACACCGCAGAAAGAGAGACAGAGACAGAGGGAGAGAGACAGAGGGAGAGAAAGAGAGGGAGGAAGAGGGAGAGAAAGAGAAAGAGAAAGAGAGAGACAGAGAGACAGAGAGACAGGGGGGGGTGCACAAAATAAGGTAAAGTAATTGAAGATGACACTGAGGTCCAACTCTGGCCCCCACATGCACGCACACGCCCCACAGCCCTACACAAAGAAACCATTTCCCACAGGATAAAGAGATGCTGGCAAAGCAGCGTGTCCATGCCTAAGGCAGTTTTCAGAGAAGAGAGTCACATCTGTCTGAGGGGACTCTTGACAGAAGATTCCGTCCCTCACCACCCAAGGAGAACACAACTGGAACTTCCTGTCACTAAGGCCTGGCCTCACAATGAAGTCACTTCTGTGGCCGCATCTTCTCATTTTATAATGCACGCTTCTATTGGCCAGGCTTTCTTGGGGACCCTGACTAGCAGAGGATGTTCATTTATTCCTAAGCACGAATGGAAGACAAATGCCTGTTGGGGCACAGATGAGGCCTGTGGTTTCTTCCCAACAGAGAGAAAGTTTGATCACCAGCAGCTTTCCGGGGCTAAGCCAGGCTCTTCCCTATGGGGAGTGCTGGGTCCCTGTTCAGAGCATGAAGTCCCTGCATCTCCTCATCTCTTCCTCAATGAGGGTAGATGGAGGCACCTGTCTCCCTCCCCGTGGGCCAGTAGGATAGCCGGATGTCTCAACTCTTCACTCTCCACAATGTCCCCAGCCACCCAGCACACAAGCCCCCCCCCCCTCCACCCCGCCTGCGGTGACTCCCAGCTCTCAGATTTCCCAGGTACAGAGCTTCCTGCCTCTGCTCAGGTGAGCAGACCCGGGCACTCACTGGGACATGAGCACAAGGGGACAGATGTGTCACTTGGTAGAGTTTTTTGTTTTCTTTTTCATCCTGTTCTCCTAAGCAAAACATATTTTTACGTCTGGATGTTTGTCTCCTTGGGACATTTTAATAGATGAGTGCTTTACAGTGCTGAAACTTCTTAGACATAACACTTTAATTAGTTCTAAGCAATTTTGCATCAGAAAGTTAGATGCTAATGATTAGTTTGCAAATTGCTATATATCTGATGCTAAAACCATTAAGTGTCAACATGTTATTACAAATACAATGGCAGTTGGAGAATAAATGTCAACGTCTCCTTATTTTTGAGAGTTACAATAGGTATGTATCACCAATGCAGACACAAACTCAATCAGGTACTTATGCTGAACCACACAACAAAATGACATACAAAGTTCTTTCAACACCCTGAAGATGTCAGGGCACACTTTCATCCCTGAAAGGGTCACAGTTTCAAATTAAATCAGCATTACAACCCTCTGAGAAAAGTAAAGGTTGCAGGAACTAAAATTCCCAAAGGAAAAGAAAGAGGGAAATAAATATAATAAATTTAAAAGATAAAACTGCAAACAGCTAATGATATTTACACTATGGAATACTACTCAGCTATTAAAATCAATGAATTCATGAAATTCTTAGGCAAGTGGGCGGAACTGGAGAATGTCATCCTGAGTGAGGTGACCCAGTCACAAAAGAACACACATGGGATGCACTCAGTGATAAGTGGGTATTAGCCCAGGAGATCGGAATACCCAAGACACAATTCACATATCAAATGATGCCCAAGAAGAAGGAAGGAGAGGCCCCTGGTTCTAGAAAGGCTCAATGCAGCAGTGTAGGGGAATACCAGGACAGGGAAGAGGGAGGAGGTTGATTGGAGAACAGGGGGAGGGAAGAGGGCTTATGGGACTTTTGGAGAGGGGGGATCCAGGAAAGGGGAAATCACTGCAAATTTTTCTTTTAATATTAAGTTAGGAATATGTGTATTGCTCATTAGTTGGTGGAACTTTCTGAATGTAGGTATGCTAACATGTGTAATCATACATCTGCACCGGTGATCTCTCTCTCTCTCTCTCTCTCTCTCTCTCTCTCTCTCTCACACACACACACACACACACACACACACACACACACACATGCAAACACATGCACACACTCACACACATGCACACAGACACACACACACTCACACACCTATATACTTATATAGAAAAATATACATGAGTACACACTCACCCTCAGGTGAGCACACTTAACAGTCTTGACTTTAAGCATACAAACTGGCCTTTCACAGAGCCATAGGCACACTCATTCACACACAGTCATAAATGCATACACCGGGGAACATACACCTTTACACTCACACACTGCCACACATGCACATGAACACACACACACACACTCATACACAACCATGCAGGCACCTGCCCCCACATGGACACACTCACTCACACAGAGCCGTACGTGCCCATACACACAAGGCACACACCCATTCAACCACCCACAGATATCAGCACACTCCCATTCATCCACCCACAGATATCAGCACACTCACATGCATTTGCACACACACATCATCCACAAAGGAAATAGAACTTCACATGTACCAACCCCATCTCCAAATCCTGCATGGAACTTTCTTGAGATCAAAGAGAGAGAGAGAGAGAGAGAGAAGGCTTTTTTAACGGGAATGGGCTTGGCATGGCGGCATCAGGAGCCAAGTCACAGAGCTGATGTGGCTTCATTGAATCCAGAGGCAGCCCCAGTATTGTGTGCTTTGGGAAAATATCCCACCATGAAAACAAGGCCACCCATGGAATGTTGCCTTCTTGCTAATCCTAGGCTTATTTACAGTGTGAGTCCTGGGAAACAAATGTCCCAGCCCTGCACGTGACAGTGTTCTAGCGGGTGAGCTCTTCTTGGTTTGGTGACTTTTGAGAATACCTGGGAGAGGCCACACCCAACCGTAGTGGGCATGGTGCGCAGGTGCAGAAAGTCAAATCCCAGTCGGGGTGCTGGGAAAGGGGGCGTCTCAGCTATCTCCTGGGCCGCTATCCCACCCTGCTGCATGAGTGGGCTGCTGGCGATCCGAGCCCACTAGGGACCATGTAGGTGGGGTGAGACAGCGTCCTCCGTGTGCCAGCTCTTCCTACTGAAGAGCCACATGCGTTGTCATGTCAAATGATGAAAATATTTTGTTTTTCACAGAGCCTGGGGGCTTCCCATCCTGGCAGAGATGATACCCACA
The DNA here is from genome assembly GCF_947179515.1 of Apodemus sylvaticus. Lineage (NCBI taxonomy): Eukaryota > Metazoa > Chordata > Mammalia > Rodentia > Muridae > Apodemus > Apodemus sylvaticus. The sequence goes on from NC_067485.1 coordinate 7,403,212, forward strand.
CCATAGCACTCAGGCTGCCTTGGAATCTGAGTAAACTAGCAAAGAACGGACCCCTCAAGACCAGGCAAGCTGCTTCCCTCAGATGAGTCAGTGCTCCACTTTTTTTTTAATTGGGGCTCATCAGGGCTATAGTTTCCACTCATGAATATGAGAGAGTTCTTTTAAAACACATTTCTTTGTCTGACAGAATGTGCTAAATCCTTCTATGGATGGTGCTAAATTATTAGTCACGCGGTTCTCTGGCTAGCAAGGCCAGAGAAAGCATGCTTCCCCGGACCTCATCACCACACACAAATTCCCCTTTTGCCACATCGACTCCCCCTCCTCGAAAGATTCCTGAGCCCAGCTGCCTTCCTGAATCCCTTCTCCCTTCCTCTTCCTTTCTCTGAACTGTGGCACAGAGCCACACTCCCATGGAAGCCTGTCACACCCATCCAGAAAAGCATCAGACCCAAGTTAAGCAGGATAACAAAAGGAATGAGAGCTGTCTTCCCTCACGGCTCTGGAGGCTGCAAGGGAGATGTGGGAAGGTCCGTGTTCCCATGCACACTCTGGGGAGGGTCTGTCTGTTTCCCTGCCTTTGGCAGTGTTGCCCCAGTCTCTGCCTCTCTCTTCAACTCTCTCTCATGTATTCCTCAACCATCTTTGTCTTATAAAGACAGCTGTCATTGGACTTGGGCCCAGTGGGGAATCTTTCTCTTTAACTGATTGCAGCTGCAATGACCCCTTTTCCAAAAGCCGGACAAGAGTCTACAGATCTATAGGTCCAAGAGACTGGACACAAGTCTTTCCTGAAGCCACCATTCACCAAGTCACTACCACAGCACACAGCCCCTCAAGTACATAGATTAAAATAACTTTCCTATTTGAGTTACAAATTCCTTCTGTGCTTGATACTCTAGGGTATCAATAGTGGCTATGAAGCATCGTCCCCTCTAATCCACTCAAACCAGCTGGGATGTCACTCTTGCTCCACCAAGGTAACCAGGTAGTCCTCTGAGTGACCCACATTGCAGTGAGTAGTTTCTCATTCACGATCCTGCCCGAGGAAGCTGTGCTGAGGCAGTTACCACAGCAGCCAGTGGGCACTGGAGAGGGCGTGGTAAAGGCAGTCGCTTCTGCCTGTCACTGGGGTGGCTTCTTTTATGTCTCTCAACTACCGTGGCATTGGTCCCAGGGTCTGGGATAGGACAGTGTTTAAAATCTGTTGTTGCCTAGCTCTGTGCTGCAGTGTGTACTTGTAGTGAAACAGAAGATCCTGGTATTTCCCCTGCAAAGCTGCTTGGACAGTGGGTGAGGACTGAGGACAGGGGCGTCCTAAGGGCTGTTAGCAACTAGCTCTGTGCTGTCGTTTTGTAATAACAAGTCTGACCTGAGAAAATACATAAGGGTGGAAGTTAAAGTATTGCTGTGGTGGTCTTCATCGAGGACATACTCTGGAGGGCAAGTTCCTCACCTCAGTGCTGCATAGGCCAGGCTGCTGAGGCACGCACACACACACACACACAAAAGCAGGAGCATACACACACATATACAGGTACACACACATATACACACAAGCACACAAACAGGTGCACATACATACACACATGTGCACATATATGTCCACACATACTTGCACACATGTACACACACACACACGTACACACACACAAGTACACAAGCAGGAGTATACACACACATATACAGGCAAACACACATACATGCATACACACGCCCACACACACATATACACATGCCCACATACATGTCCACACATACACACACATACACACATGTCCACATACACACACATACATACACACACGCACACACACATACATACATAAGCACAAAAGCAGGAGTATACACACACATATACAGGCACACACACACATAGATGCACAAACACACAAGCAAGAGTATACACACACATAAACAGGCACACACATACATGCACACATACACACATGTACACACACATACACACTCAAGCACACAAGCACACAAGCAGGAGCATACACACACATATATAGACAGGCTAAAAGATGGCAGAGTGTACCTGTCCACCCACAGCTCCAGGAGACCAACTAGATATTAACTCTGGCACAGAAGGGGTTAAGGGTCCAGAGACCCGGAGGGAGAGAGTGATCCCTTTTCATGGCTTTTCTGACAGGCTGAAGCTGATCCAAACCTTGTTTAATGAGCACTTATTGTCTACAAATAAGCTCATAGGGCATCCTCCTGTGTAATTAAACCAGAAAGGAAGCATTTGTTCTAACCTGATGGTGTAGCTCAAGAATTAATTGTGGGATTATTTAGAATTACGATCTTGTGATCTGTTTCCCAAAGAGAAAAGAGGGAAAAAATACTAAGGAGTCTCACTCTGTGATTTTCCCCCCCTCTGGATTCCCTTCCCTTTAATTCTTGGAAAAACCTCAGCAGGGCTACACAGATAACTTGCAAACAGAAGGAGACTTTTCAGGGCAGCTTGCTACATATTGCTATATAGTTTCACAGAAGGCCAGGCAACTGGTGATAATGGCTCAATTTAGTATATTTTTAACACCCCTTATTATTAAGCGTTCTCCAAGTTTCCAGGTGGAAGATCGTGCCCCCACAGTTATTTAAGAGTCATTTCTGACATCTGCTGTCAAGAGTGCCTGCAATGACAGACGCTCTGTCTCAAGAGCTGTGGCCAGAGGTTTGAGCATGTTCTCTGGCACCTGGTGCCCGTGGGTGGCACATATTGCCAGAGGTTTCTTAGGGAGACGTGATGAGACTCCGCACACTGAGCTTGTTAGCGGGGTCCTCTGCTGCAGATCTCTTCTGCTTCTTGTTGGTCTAGTTTTCTGACAGATGTTGCTTCCCCGACTGTCACACATACATCTCTTCAGGCTGCAGGGAGAACAAACTTGTCTCTGCTCTAAAAATAATTACAACATATGTGTCATTCCTGACTGCACACTCTGAGCCCCAGGGACCAGAGCAGATAGATAGATGTCTTTAAGAGGATCGGGCAGGCTGGGACCCTGTGCTCTCTGGCACCTGGGAGGCTCCAGCCCGCTGGTGGAGCACCACTTGGGGAAGCTGAGCTTGAGTTACTAATGCCCCGCCAGGGGCAAAAGAAACCCAGATTGCTGCCAAAAACCAGCTCGAGCTTGTGTTGCTGACACTTGTAAAAGTCTTGCTTTGACTTGCAGATGGAAGGAACATATCTCAAACTGAGCAGTGATGGACAGCTCGGGATGCTTGACACCTCTGGGAGATGCTGCTCTTTGTGGAAAAAGCTATTTCAAAGAGCAGAGTGAAGAGAGGATTGGACTCCTGCTACGTACAGGCTTCCCGCCCTGCAGCCTTCCCAAGCGCCCGGTGAACACCTTTCAGAAACCTGGCTGTCTTTGAGTAGTGTAGGAAGGGAAAATAAAGATAATTACCAGAGTTATACAATGTGAGATGATTTGGTACAGGCTATGGGGATCACAAACGGCTAGCAGGATATAGATGGGAGCCAGAAGAACCCTTTCCCTTTGGGGATAGAGTTTAGCGAGGATTAAGAGTGATCTACTGGCTGATCAATGGGCCCAATAGGAGCATGCTATCGCCAGTTCTGCTGCTGCCTCTGCACTGCCGGTGCTCTACTGGGGCATGTCAACAGTCAGTGGGACATGCAAGACAAAATCCTTCCCAGGAGACAGAGTCACAAGGAACAAGCCTAACAGTGAGGAATCCAGGAGGAGAACATGAGGTGTGACCTTCTTTCCAGAACAGGAGTTCTGATATATGAGGTAGTCCTTTCTAAGCAACTTAGGTATTTCGTTAGTTTTATAGAGTACTGTGAACCTTAAAAATTGGAAATCCAGAAGCTTAAGCTGGAATTCTGTCCGGCCTGAGCCTGTACACATCTTGCCTTTGCTATCTCAGATGCTGCGAATCATATGTGTAACTCCCCTGCAGTGCCCATAGACAAGGAGGTGGGCAAAATTCTCAAAGAAATAATAAAAACTAAAACACACACACACAGAGAGAGAGAGAGAGAGTGAGAGAGAGAGAGAGAGAGAGAGAGAGAGAGAGAGAGAAAACACACTTTAACTGCCTTTTTGTGACCCTCAACACAGCTGTCAAGATGAATTCCAAACCCTTTATACTATACCACCTGCCCTTCTCATATCTGGAGGGACATTGTCTTTCTCTGGTTCCAAAGAGCTAAGATGGATGTAGAATGCTCTTTCCCATGAAAGGAAGATGACGTTCAGGGTGTGAAAGGTCAGTCAGTTGGCAAAGTGGCCCAGGAATACAGGGAGAGATATGCTATCCCTACAAGCAGGCGCCAGGCAGAAGGGCTAACTGAACAGCTGTCCCCTACAGACATTGACTCTGGCAAGATGGCTGTCACCAGGCTGAAACTGGGCAAAGCCTGCAAGAAGGAATCCTAGAGCGGAAAGCCAGGTCTTGCAAAACCGGAAAGGAAGGGGGCAGATCTGAGGAAAAAAGGACGGACCTTCCAAAGCACCTTCACCAATACATACGGAAGGAGTAAAGCTTAAGTCTTCCAAGAGAAACTCACCCAGGGACGCTACTTCAGTGAACTGGTCAGCAGAACCACGTGGTATCGTCTCTTGAGGGGAGTTTCTGCTTTGAAACTATCACAAAGGTGAGCGAAGTCCACCTGCACAGGACTTGAACCATGACAGAGAAAGTCAAGAGGTCCCTGGATACGGTCAGCAACTTTCACTTTGTCCTAATGTGTGTGCCTGCCTACGCTCCTGGGAATGAGCACCTGTGGCTACCCAAACCTCAGCAGGTCGCTGTGAAGAGTGGGTCAGGGCAGTAGAGGCATTGTGTGGGACTCTGATGTCTTTCAGCACTCAAACAGTGCTCGTGGGAGTGGCGGATAGATCTAGGGGCCTTATGCCTGTCACCTGAACAAACCTCTCCCTGTCAGGCCACTGTCACTGGAGAAAACAGCTGAGATTTGCCGGAGCAGCTAGTGAATGATTTACACAGTGCCAGCTCTCCCACTAGGTGTCCATTCCATGCTCTGGCATTATTTGATGTAAATGGGGGGGAGGGGGAAGGAGACTAGCAGAGTTGTTTACTGGCCAAGTAAGTGGGTAGGCCCCGTCAGCCCACAGATTACAGATCCTGAGTACAGCCCCAAATCAACTCGATACCCCCTCCTGGCAGGGACACACCTGGTGGATACACACCAGTCCCCATTAGGTACCAAAGCCACTGCTCTCTGCTGGGAAGATGGAGGGCAAGATGGCAATGAGGCAGGGGGAAGGTGACATCTGGCCTCTGGGAAGGATGGGAGTGGCTTGCCAGGAAACAGAATGCACTCTGTTCTCTGGCCCAGGGCTGCCTGGGAACCCGGAAAGTGGAGGTGTCCTGCTGCAGGTGTGCCGCATAGGCAGAGGCACACTGAACCTGGGCCAGTTTCTGCAAAGCATGAGGTAAAAACTGAGTTGTACAGGTAAGAACATGGAGGCTTCCTGCCAGAAGCAACTTGTGTTTGATGCTGCACTTTGCATTAAAACATGTAACAAGGGGTTGAATTTCCTATACCATAAAACTCTCTCTCTCTCTCTCTCTCTCTCTCTCTCTCTCTCTCTCTCTCTCTCTCTCTCTCTCTCTCTCTCCCTCCCTCTCTCTCTCTCAGAGAAGGTAGACTGGCCAGCCAATAAGCCTCAGGGATTCACGTGTCTCTGCTCCACCCACTCCCAGGCAGTGGATTGCAGGCAGGCCCCATCACGCCCAGCTTTGTCCCTGAGTGCTGGCAATCAGGTGTGGGCCCTGGTACTTCAGTGGCAAGCACTTAACCACCGGCGCCTCAGCCCCAAACTATCTACTTTCCAAACTGAGAAAAAGAATTATTTGGATTCCCAATGTATTTTTCCCCTCACAGCTTTTTTTTTTAAGGCATCTAGATTTCAAGTGGTCTGCAGTGCCCTGACTGGGCGAGGTTATAATGCACTTCGTGAACAAAGGTGGCCCTGTAGGTTTGCCATGTTGTAGGCAAACATGAACCCTGTAGGTGTGAATTGCTGACACTCAGGTCAGTGTGCTGTACATCATGCAAATTTGAAAAACTCCAAGAACATTTTAAAGGGTGAATTTAAGAGAGATGATCTTTCTCACTTTGTGAGAGGTTTTACATAACTAAAGTTATCTCCTTTACAGACACTGAGCCCTTCATTTGAAATCACTGAAGTCCCAAGAAGTTCTTTGTTGCAAGATTTTCCATGACCAATCATATTAGGGCAGTGGAAGGCCTATGATTGGACAGGGAAGAAGAGGCGGAGCTAGGGTTGGAGGGTTGGAGAGGTTGCAGCGGTCAGGAGAGGAGAGAACAGGAAGAGAAGGTAGGAACCAAAAATGGAGTCCGATGTGATGTCATCTAAAGGTTAGAATATTTGGGTTAAAACTTTTATCATAACCAATTGGCTCTGAAATTACTGTAATGGCATCTTGTAATTGTGTTTATAATATACATAAATCTAATTGGCTAATTAATTAAGTCTTAAGAGATTCAATTTACTTGGTTACTGGAATGTGAGTCCACCAATGGCAGAAAGCTAGTGACCATGGGGTGCCTGGGATCTGGGTGGAAGTGAGAGGACCTTGCGGGACCCTGCCAGGACACTAGTGCTGTGAACCGTCAGTGCTGTTACTACAGAACAGTTGGCAGGCCCAGGAGCCCTGAGGGCCTGGTGTGAGCTCTGAGGTCCACTGGTTGTTTGCCTTGACACTACGGTGGGCAAGGTATCGTGTCAGGTTCCACAACAGTTCTTCAGAGTGGGCTGAGGTCTCGATTCTACATTCAGAAACATTGTAAACCACTGGTACTCAGAAGCTTGGAGATTCTAAGTTAAGCAGCAAGTCCTCTAAGTTAAGAGTACTTGCTGCTCCTCTAGAGCCCAGTCCTCAGCACCCGTGTCAGGCTGCCCACAGCCGCCTGCCTGTCACTCCAGCTCCAGTGGTTCTCACGCCTCCACAAGACACCTGCACACACATGTGCATGTACCTCCTCCACACGCACACGCAATTAAAGATAAAATAAATCCCCACACCTTCCGGGTCTGTTTCAGTGAATTTATACAGATTTATCCATGAGACCAAAGGGTAGGACCAATTATTGAAGACCACTGGGTCCAGAGTGTTGGAAATGACTTGTACCTTGCCTGCTTAAATCGGGATTCATCAAAGTCATGGCCATAGAAGGAGACTGGAAAGAGAAAGGAAGTTCCATTTTAGAAGGACCTCCGTCTCGGGGCATTATTCCCGGTTCACCTTTATCAGGTCTAGAAGACTCGGCGTAGCATTTGCAGATTTCTTGAAGTTCATGTTGCAGCTGGCACAAGAGAAGGCAGCCCTCCACATTTGCCTGCCCTCTTTTCTTTCCACCCCAGGCTCTAATATACAGTGTAAGAACTTATGAGTGGAGTCAACATATACATCTATAACCCTGGCCATCACCAGGTCTAGAGATTTACATACCGTTCTGCCATTGAAAGGATGAATGAAGGCATCCCACAAGGCCCTGGATATGGATTCTGAAGTTCCAAGGGGACATTCTAAAAGGGTGTGCTGAAAGGGTCATACATATACCCTTCTGGACTGGAATGCACTGTAGGAGAGAATATTCTATCTATCTATCTATCTATCTATCTATCTACCTATCTATCTATCTACCTATATCTATCTACCTATATCTATTTATCTATCATCTTTCCATCTATCTTTCTATCTCTGTGTGTGTGCATGTGTGCACGTGTGTGTGCACATGTACGTAAGTATTTGCATATGGAGACCAGGAATCAATGGCAGATGACCTTCTATATCACTCCTCACCCTATTTTTTGAGATAGAGCCTCTCATTGAAGCCAAGGCTCTGTGTTTTTGGCTAGGCAGATTGGCCAACAAGCTCCAGAGAGCTGCCTGTCTCTACACCACTGCTGGTTTTATGTGAGTGTTGAGGATCCCACGCTTACACAGCAAGTATGTTGCCCACCCAGCCATCCTCCAAGCACCTCCTCACTTCTTGGCCTCATCTTTTGGTGAGAAGGAAAAACTAAAATGAGGTGATAACACGGCCACAGCCAGGAAGGGACCCAGAAATGGTAGAGTATCCCAAGCTCTGTTGCTATGAAGAGACACCACGACCAAGGCAACTCTAATAAAAGAGAGCATTTAACTGGGGCCGGTTTATAGAAGCCTTGTCCATGGTCATCAGGACAGAGATGGCATACACAGTGCTGGAGACATAGCTGAGAGCTTTACCTCATGACACAAACTCAAACAGAGAGAGAAAAACACTGCGTTGGATGTGGACTTTAAAACTTCCAAGTTCACCCCAGTGACACACTTCCTTCAGCAAGGGTGACACCTACTCCAAGACCATACCCACCCAAAGGCCACACCCACTCCAAAAGACCACAACACTCAAAGGTCACACCTACTCCAAAGCCATACCCACTCAAAGGCCATACTTACTCTAAGGCCATACCCCCACAAGGCCACTCCTACTCCATTACCACAACTATTGCAAGAACATACCTACAGAAAGACCAGACCTTTATGAGTCTATGAAGGCCATTCTTATTCAAACTACCATACCAGGCAACATCATGTCAGTAGCTAAGCTTACAGATTATTACTGAGAACTGGACTTCCCATTGTGTATGCCTTACATGTCCTCCAAAGATCTGTGTGCTAAAGAGTTGGTCCTCTTCTGATGGTGCTATCGGGTCATGGGGCAACTGGGGATGACAGCTTGCAGGCTGTCTGGGTCCTGCTCCCTGCCCTCTGTTTTCTGTCTATTATGAGATGGCCAGCTTAACTCTATCAGACACTTCACGCTATGACAGTCTGTCTTCCCACATGGCTAGAGACAGGATGGCATGACCATGAGCTAAAATGTCTGAAACTGTGAGCCTTGCCTTCTTGTAGATCAGGTATGTCAGGTGTTCTGTCATGATGATAAAAGATAAGAAACGTACTTTTGGATGTGCGCGTTTACTGGTGAGTGGTTTGTTGATTCCTTGAGAGTGCTTTTGTGTGTGATGAGACAAGAATGAAGAGACAAACTCCCTGTGTTCGCTGCCCCTGTGTCCTTGCTCTGTGTAGTGGTGACCATACATGTAAATTCCATTGCTTCCGGAGATGATAGGACTGTGAAACAAGGCAAGCAGGAAAAGGCAGTGGGAACTTAAGCCCCTCAGCCTGGGAACACCATGAGACTTCTTCTGAGGAGGTGAAATCTGGGGTGAGGCCTGAGCATCACATAGGGCAAAGCCTCATGAAAACTCAGAGCATGGGGAACAGCACATAGACACAAAGAGCCTAAATTAGGGAGAAAATGAAGCAGGTGGGCTTGAAGCTAGTCAACAGCACAGAGGGATCAGTAGGGAAGGGGTGTCAGAGAAGTAACCAGCAGCAGATCTGGGGTCTTGCCCAGATAATGTTATTTCATGGTATTTGAATTATTTTTGGAAGTAACACATATAACATGTCTTAGGGTTTTCATTGCTATGAACAGACACTACGACCAAGGTAACTCTTATAAAGGACAACATTTAATAGGGCTGGGTTTCAGGTTCGGAGATTCAGTCCATTATAATCAGGACAGATGGCAGTGTCCAGGCAGGCAGACATGGCGCTGGAGGAACTGAGAGTTCTCCATCTTGTTCTGGAGGAAAACAGGAGAAGACTGACTTCCAGGCATCAGGATGAGGGTCTTAAAGCCCAAGCCCACAGTGATGCCCTTGCTTCAATGAGGCCACACCTACTCCAACAAGGCCATACCTCCTAACAGTACCACGTTGTAGTCTAAGCATATTCAAACCACCACAGGACACTAGGTACAGGACAACCTCATTTCTATTTGTAACTGATGCCCTGTACTGTGAGGTAAGGGAATGTTGCTACTTTGTTTCCAACCCAATTACCCAGTAAAAGAAATCTCAAGTCAATCAGTAACAATACAAGCTATAAGCCTAAATTGGGCAGATCTCCCACTACACTACTCTATTGTCATCTATATTATCCCTATTACTTGCAGTTTCTCCAGGCCACTAGCTTCTCTCCAGCCTTTCTGTCAATCCCCTGTAACTCCTTCCTCTTCCCATATATCCTCTGAAGCTCCAGCTCCCGTTGATCTTCTCCTCCTCCCCCAAACCCTCAACTCCTCCTCTTTCCTCCTGCCCAATCATTGGGCCTTTATTTGAAAAGTTAAAGTGGGAAGAAGGTTCACAAGGCAACTCCTCATCTGCAGGCCCTCCCTGGAGTGGAATTAGCATCAAAATAGAAGCCCATGACTATCCACAACAAGGGAAGAGTGGATGGAAGCAAAGACAAGAAGCTGAACACAGGTAAGTGATACAAATGTCTGGAATTAGTTTAGCAGCTATGAACTGGGATGACATGGGAAACCTGGGGTGTTTGGAGGTGATACTAAAAAGAACTCAATGACAGGTTGTGCCAGACAGAAATCATAGATAAATCTCAGAGTCCATGTTTGCTCAACTGGAGAGAGAGCAGAGCCACTCACACACAGGAATCTGAGGAGGGGTGAGCCAAGCAATGGCTCATGATGGGTACACTAAGTTCTTTGCAACTTAAATTAGTTTTTAAGTGTGTATGAGTATTCTGTCTGACTGTATGTCTGCATACCATGTGGGTGTCTGGAGTCAGAAGAGAGCATCAGATCTCATGTAACTAGAGTTACAGATGGTTTTGAGCCTCTATGTGGGTGCTGGGAATAAAACTCAGGTCCTCTAGAAAGGAAGCCAGTGCTCTGATCTGCTGTGCTGTCTCTTTTCCCCAACACATACTAATTTCTTAGTGTCTATTAGGATGGGGATAGCAGGGAAGGGCCTGGACAAATGGATAGCATTTAAAGCCATGCACCAAGGTGAGCTCTTAAGGCCACAGAAAAGGCAGGTTGCAGTATATACTCTGGCAGTGCCTTAAATTTGAGATTCAAAGGAAACATCAACATAAAACTGAGTCTTCCTTTTGCAGCAGATAGTGATTAAAACAAAGAGCCACAACTGGTTCATGTGCAGAGGATAAGACATTGCTCACCCCTACATGAGATGTCTACATCACACACCCTTCTCCCGAGATTCAAGGATCATCACAGAAGAGGGGGCAAAAAGACTGTTAAGAGCCAGAGGCAGTGAATGACTACATCAAAACAGTGTTTTCTGGACACAGCATGGAAGTTATACGTACGCAGTCAAATAATCATTATGACAATAAGTACACAAGATCCAGACAGGCCTCTAAAGATGCTAGCTGTGAAAAGGCCTGAAAATGAGTATATGTGTGTATAAATCAGAACTGGTCAGGTTCTGCTGCAATAATAGATAAGCCTGGACCCTCAGAAGAATGATACCATAATGTATGAGGGAGATTTGGGCAAGCATCCTCCAGTTCAGCCTTCTGTGCTCTCTGTATCATAGGGGACAGAAGGGAACAGAGAAAACAAGCCTTCTCTTGGACAGTAAGATTCAGTATTCCCATTTCCATTGGCCAAAAAACATGAGAGCATATATAAAATTCAGTGAGAAGCAAGTACCTATGCACAGGGTGTGTGGGTCTTCTCAAAACAAGAGGAGGATGAGACCTTGCATTCTTCCTACCTGGAATTCCTGCATTCTTTCTTATTCAAATGGTCTGTGGGAATCCATGCTCTGACCCTGTGTGATCCCCTCAGGACATGGCTCTCCAACACCAAGAACTGAGAATTAATGGCACCCAAGGAGGCACAGCTTCCTTGGGAAGCTGTTTTTTATCCAATTAAAATGCAAAGCCAGCCTTGTAAGGATAGCCCTCCTAGCCCCAGAGCAGGAAGAGAGAGGCACCCACATGCCCATGTACACGTATCTAATTTCTGAATAACGGCTCCTTTTTATTGGGTACTTACTCTATATCACCACAATTATTTTTTATTGTTATTGGTGTTGTTTTGAAAAGCACAACCAAGCCAAACTCATATGTGGGGCTGAATGGTGAAGAGTAAGTTACTCTGTCTGCTCAACCAATTAAATAGAGGTAAGAGATTCACCTCCTTGGGGGCTTTGTAGAGGTGAGAGTCGAGGTTTAAAGTATCTTTTCTAAGATAGGTACTCAGTAAAGAAAAACAAAGCCAGCCATGTTATGATTAACAGTTGACTCAATACAAGAGTTACAATCCAAACCCATGGTAGCAATGGTAGCAACATCGCATATTTGAGTAATGGTAGCAATGTTGTATATTTGAGTAATGGTAGCAATGTTGTATATTTGAGTAAAGGTAGCAAACCACTGTTCACTATGGCATTTCTTTCTTGAGAGGAAAGAAGAAGCTGATAGAAAGAAAAGAAAAGAAATGTTCAAGTGGCCCCCTGAAGCCATCTCCTGAGTTTGCAAAGCCAGTGTTCACAAGTGGAACACCCTCCCCAGACAGACACTCAGCATGAGCGGCCCCTCCTGTGAAGGAATTCCACAACACCTCTCAAAGCTGTTTTCGTCCTGGGAGCTCCAACCACCCCTGAATCCTGACTGACATCAGCAATGTTCCATCCAAAGGAAGAGGCTGGCAGCATGCTATAAATACTGACCCAGTCATGGTTTTTAATTAAATTTTTGTGGAAAAAATATCACTTAGAGGTGACGCTCTCTCTGCTGCCCCTCTCTAAGCAGCCCACTCCCTGGGCGGGTGATTTCTTGCCATCTCCCACTGTACCAACACTTGAGCTAACGCTGTCACTTTTGCCATGATGTCATTGCCTGAGGTGCTGAAATGTTATTTGAAAACACAGCCCAGATTTTGAAACCAGATACCTTCAGTGGAGAAAGCTCCAGGGTAGAAAGTCTAACTGTGACTTAATGCCAAGGAGAGACTTGGAAGAAGTAAGTCCTGGTGTGGTGAGATGTGAGTCCAGCAAAAGCTAGGACCAGGGTGGCAGGTGAGCCCAGTGATAGAGGACTCATATTTCTTCCCCACACCCAGCCCAGCCATAGGTCTTCCCTGTTAGGCCTATCTCTAGTCACTTCAAGATGAGATAGCCCCAAGAGGCGGCGAGGAAAGTGGGTAAGTACAGTAAGATCCTCAGGCCATTGTTTGATAAGAACATCCAAAGTTTCTGTTTCTCTCCTATTAAAAACAAGAGCCAAGGAGCTGGAGAGATGGCTACCCTGCCATTAGTCCTGAGTTTAATTCCCAGCAACCACATGGTGGTTCACAACCATCTATAATGGGATCTGATGCCCTCTTCTAGTGTGTCTGAAAACAGCGACAGTGGGATCACATACAACAGATAAATAAATCTTTAAAAACAACAAGAGTCAAGACAGATAGAGAAGGCGGCAGTGGTGGGAGATCGAAGCCTGTCCAGCTCGGAGTCATGGCACACTCCAGGATCTTTTAGAGCTCACGCCTGTGAGTAAGAGCTAAATCACAACCGTGATTCCACCAAACTGCCCACACAAAGGATGCCATATAGGTCACTAGAACTCCCATGGCAGATTAAGAGTCCAGTAGGAAGACAGCGGTAATCACAGGCAAAAGAGGTGGAAGGAAAGCCATGTGGGTCAGTTTTAAACCATGGCATGAAAGAAACTAGGTCAACTGCTTGGGAGGTATCAGAACAGGATGGCATTGCCACTGGGAGAGTTCTCAGAGTCTAATTCGTGTAGGAAGTTCATCATTCTTCACCCAGTGAGCCTATAATTGAAAGAAATGGAACGCAAGTCTATGCCTCTGGCACAGCGCTGAATCAAACCATTGAGTACAGACTGTTCTACGCACTGTGTATCAAAGCAGGCCTGAGAGACTGTAGCAAACCACTCAAATATGCATACCCAGAGAGTCAAGTGTGTCCTCTAGGATTTGCAATGTCTCAGATATCAGAACATGCTTGCACTCACTGGTCCATAATGGCTCTTACAATCCAGATAGAAAATGCACACAAACAGAGGTGTATTCAACTATCTGTAGAAGCCATGGAACATGGTGGGTGTCAGGTCACATGACAGGAGGACGGAGAATCAGAGGGCTGTACTGCTCTTCTGCCATCCATTTCCCCATTTAACTGTGAAACGAGAGATGAGTCTGGAAAGTTAGATTCAGTGTCTGGGGGAAATTTCTGCCAATGTGATAGATATGCTTTGCCCGTCAGGATGTATGGGACTCTAAAGGTCCTATTCGGAAGTTGAAGTTGTTAGGTAAAGGCACCAAGATAACACCGCCCAGATGTGATGGACACAACATTCGATTGTGTTGTGGGCATATTTATAATGAACAAATAATAGTAGTAGCGTCAACCACCATGGAAGGTCACCAGAGCAGGCAGTAAAGCCAGAAAGAAAATACTCAAACCAGGTAGAGCAAGGAAGGCGTTAGTGGATGTGAGACTAAACAAAGATATGTTCTAAGATTGTCTTGGGTCTCCATGGCTGCGATAAACATCATGGAGGAAAAAAGCGTCCTTTGCCCTATACTTCCGTGGCCATCCCTGAGGCCTGAGAGGAAGAATACAAGACAGGAACCCAGAGGCTGAAACCAGAGCAGAGAGGCCATGGAGGAGTGCTGCTCACTGACTTGCTCCCTGTCGGCCTGCTTTTTACACAGGCTAGACCACCTGCCCAGGGTTGGCACTGCCTGAAGTGGGGAGGGCCCTCTCACATCAATCATCCATCAAGAGAATACTCACAGATGTGCCCACAGGCGTTCTGATGGAGGCTGTCCAGATGTGTGGATTGACTGAAGGTGACTTGCCCATACAGCTTTCCCATGTTTTGATAACTTCCCTGTCATGGCCATTCTCCAGGGCATTGGCCTTGTGACTGCTCACCACCCTGCCCACATCTTTGTAAACATCTCTTCCACAAGACTCGGAAATTACCCAATTCCCAGTACCATGTGTTTCCCTCCTGACTTATGTAAGACTTTGGAGTAGATCACTTAATGTCGGTCCAAGGTCACCTGATCTGGCCATGAAGAATGAAACCAGGCCAGTTGGAGGGTTCACAGCAAAACGTAACCTGTGGCCATTTTATTGAGAAAAACCAGACATTTTATACCCTTATCAGAGACAGAATATAATGGAAATTGCCAGAATCAATACAGTCATAGTTGCCAAGGTACAAGTCATACAGGGTAGACAAGAGAAATGTCTAAAACCAACCATTCTGCCAAGCTTCCATGTTCCCTTGACTTCTAAGAGAACATACAGAGAACTACAAAGTCTGAATGCCTTCCCGTCCAATAGCGTACACAAGTCTCTCAGGAACTGGAAGGCACATGGTACCCCAGGAGCCACAGACACTAGCCTGAAAAACCTATGACACACGCCTCCCAAGGCAGCTAGGCCAGGCCAACTCCATGGTTCCCTGCACTGTGCAAAACACTGTCTCATAGGAAAATTCACTCCAAGGACTAAATCAGACTGCCAAGAAATCCACTCCCAATGTTTTCCCAGCAAGAGGAGTGGTTCTCACCCTCCTGTGTTGACTGGGTTGTATGACAGAGCAAATAAGTCCACCCCACAGGCGCACCATCCAAACCTTGCCATGGACCAGATGTGGAGCTTTGAGGAGTCATGCATAGTACACATGGCCAAGGGAAGGGGCTGGACTCTGTCGGCCTCATGTTCAGGCACAAGGACCGCGCTCAGCTGAGGGTCCATATGTCAGGACGGCTTGAGCCTATGCATGTCTACGATAAGCACAGACTTACTACCTCACTTGTCACATTATTGACGGTTCCCCAACACAACAGGCATGCTTGGAAAAACTTACACCTTCATTCTCAATACAAGAAGAAGCAAAAATGAAAGACAATGACATTATATCTGTTTATCCATATATGCAGTCACATGTATGATGTGGAACAGTAATTAAAACTGGACCATTGAGCCTGAAAGTGCAGCTGAGAGACACTTCATTCTCACCTTTGCCCATGAACTCAAGAAGCTAAGTGGCTCAGCTGTGAAGTCAGGTGAGAAAGTCGTGAGGACCCAGGATTCTCCCACTGGACTCTCGGGGAGACCCATCAGCTGGCCTTCCCTCACAGGCCTTAGGACACTTGGATGTTTGCGACTGATGAGAAACACAGTTCTGAGAACGCTAATACATGCATATATGCACACAAAGACACGCTCCTTTGAGCAAAGATGTCATCGCACATACTACTAATGTGACTACATTCTCCAAGGAGCAGTCTGTGGGAGTTTCTGCCATGCCTGCCTCAGGAACTGTCAACTACCGGAGGCAGAGGCAGAGCCCTAAGGTGAAAGGTGATCAGCCACAAGTAGAAAACGCAGAGCACGATGGCCAGAAGGACGGGGACATGTGTATGAAGAAGAATCACGGGTGATAACAGTGTGTCACGTGTCAGTCTGAGCCATGTCTGTGGACAGACTCTGTGGGTTGCCTCATGGCCTTTGCCTAAAGGAATGCTGTAACCTTCACTGTGGATGTCCCTGGTGATGAACGCCATTACACAGTTCTGGTCTCCATTTCTCCTTTCCTTGTCTCTCTTTTTTATTTATGACTTCTTTCAACTGTGAGGAGACACTTGGGGGAATTCTATATTCCCACACTACTCTCAGCCCGTGCCCACCCCCCTCTCATCAACCATAGGTACGTCCGGTGACCTGAGTGGATACTTGACTAGATGTAGAAAGGGCAAAACCACCACACGCCATCCTGTTGTCAATCGCATATGCATAATACTTCTCCAAACTGTCATAGCATGAACACATCAGAAAGCACTACCATGAAATGCTACCCCTTTCAGTTCTGATGCCCTTGCCTCCTGAATTACAGAGTTTCAGTAAAACATACAACACCCACAGCTTCCAGAACAATCACAAATTCTAATATTACTTTCAGGAGACCCATCGCCCCCTCAGTACTGTAGGACAAAATGACTCGTGGATACCAGCTTCCTGGTGCTCAACCCCAGTCCCACAACAGCATCACACTCCATGCTTTTGACCTTCATCTTTGTAACTGGGCCTCTGACAGAACTATTTCTTCTCTACAAGCGCCCTTAAGAAGCCATGCCAGCTGTACTGGGTACCAAGACAAACACAGAACTACAGACTGAGGACCCTGGGAAGGTCTGTGTGTATCTGTTTGTGTTTAGATTCCTTTCAAAGTGGATTATTATCTGAGCCCTTCCCGCTGACTTCCTCAGATGTTATCCATGGCAGTAATCTTTCTTAAATCAACAAAAATTGAATGTCCATCTAAAGAGGAGTTTCTAGTAGATTTCTCAGCCCATTCTATAATTTGTTTTTAATTCAATGTTACTGAGAAATTACTGACGTTAAGGAAGTCCTAGCAGGGCTGAGGAGCTTGAAGCTCGGAGGGGGAAACCTCTGCTGCACTAGGAGGGCATCCTGGGCTGGCATCCCCAGCAGCTGCCGGAAGGCTAGGCTTCACCTTAGCCATCTGCAATCTCAGACTTGGGGCAAACACAGGCAGACACCAGGGGCTTGCCAGCCAGCCTGTCTAGCCAGAATAGCAAGCCCTAGTTCAGTGGGAGACCTGCCTCAAAAAAATCTAAGATGGGGGCTGGAGAGACGGATCAGCAGGTAAAGGAGCTCACTGTCAAACCCTGTCTTGCGTTCCATCTTCCAGGCCCCATGACAGAGAGAGAGAATGGATTCCCAGAAGTTATCCTCTGAGCTTTGGAGGCACAGCCCACCCCTCTCCAATAAATATTAAGCAATCAATCATCAAACAATCAATAGACATAAGTAAATGCACTGTTTTTAGAGGTAGGCAAGGATAGCAGAAGACATCCCAACATCAGCCTTTATATATCCTTCTATGAGTAGATGGTGTGCCAACCTGCACACACCTACCTCCAGCACACACAGGCACACCGAGGAAGAAAGGGAGAGACAAAGAGAAAGAATTAATAAGATTAGAGGGATAGTTGCTCCTTCAAGTACTGAGTGCATCTTGTCTTGCTTGATCTGATAGCAACCAAACAAAATGGAACTGCTGTGGGCCCATTTTGCTAGACATTCAATTCCCTGTTGCACAGCGCAGCCAGGCGGTTTATTATTAATTGTTATTAATGAGAACAAGATAGATAAATATTCACAGATCACATGACCAAGCCAGGACCCAAGCCAAATCTCTCTGACAGAGCCGTATTCTCAGCCTCCAAGCGAGAGCTAAGAAGGGAGGGAGATCTGATTGGCTCCTAGCCCATGGTCCCTTGCTCTCCCTTGTTTTCTCATTGTTCTTCTGTCTGCAGTGTTCGGAAGGCAACAGGACACTGAGCCCCAAAGCCATTTGAAATGGATTGAGCCAGTGCAGTGGCAGTTGACCTAGAGAGGACTCAGCAGGTTTTCATTTAAAGCTTTGTAGAATCAGGGTTTATCCCCAAGGAGAAATAACAATGCCAAAAAAGAAAAACAGGAAGAAGATACAGCCAACAACACCTAAAACTCAGACCAATGAAAGCAATGTCTATGTCGGCAGATTCATCAGATTTCCCACATGGGTGGCTTACCTACGATGGGGCAAGGACAATGAGGAGATGATGTGCACGTCTCTCTGTGTGTGTCGGTTCATGTGTGTGTCCTATGTATGTCTATATCTGTATCTGTATCTATCTGCCTGTGTGTTGTGACTGTGTATTATTGTGTGTGTGTGTTCATCTGTGTCTCTATGTATGTCTGTATCTCTGTCTGTCTGTCTGATTGTATATATGAGTGTCTGTGTGTGTCTGTGAGTGTATGTGTGTTAGAGAGAGAGAGAGAGAGAGAGAGAGAGAGAGAGGATGTGCTCTGGAGATGAGCTCAGCATGAATTAGAATATCATTTCATTTTTGAAGAGAACAGAATCTCTATTCCATCCTGCTCCCAATTTTTATATTTTTGTGAGGATTCACAAGTCGCCCCTTACCAAGCGGAAAGCCAGTGTCCCTGCCCTTCCTCACCATGAATTAGTTCATTCACTTTTCTCCTATTACATACTTAGTCTTTCATACCTCTAAAAATATATGTCATTTTAGTTACAATATAGTACCTACCTATTACATAACAAATATGGTATCATGTATATATATGTGTGTGTGTGTGTATACACACAAATACACATACACATATAGTGTCACATCCTATTGTTTCCTCTGCTTACTGCATATTTAATGCAGTATTTAATGTTGTAATAATAATGACAACAATAATAATAAATGGGGAAATGAACACATGTCTCATTTTTTCTTTGTCTTTTGGGTTCTTCCAGTTTCTATACTATAAATATATCTCACGTGACCTTAGAAAATAGAATGCTAACATTCTGCTTCTTGGGAACTATAAGTGACCTCCATTCACAAGGGGATGATTCTTATCCGCCTGTCTCAGATCTGCCAGAGGGATTTTCAGTCTCGTGTGACCTTGTTAGAAAACAATTTGGCTTCAAAAGTCTGCATCTCCACTTACCAGCTACTTCCTGTGCAGATGGAGAAACAGGCAGAGAGAGAGGAGAGAGAGGACGCCCGTGGGAGGGTAAGGCTAGCTCCCATGGCTGCCTCAGCTTTCCGATGCTCCCTGGGAACTGGTGGCCTCAGCACACAGAAGGCCGGTTGGGTTGCCCACATCCCCCTGAGCACTCGTCACCTCCTGTCCAACCACGATCTCCACAGCATCACGAGGACTTTTGAGTGAATGGACGGAGCAGCAAAGAGTGTGTGAAGGAGAGGGGCAGGGATGCCCATGCACAGCCTGTCTGAATCATTCGAGGGACCAGAACATGTGTGGACTTAACAGGAGTCCATATGAAAGCTTTGGACTGGTACAAGGAACTCCCACAGAGCACCCCAGACACCTTAGGGTTTACAACGCTCCCTTCTGTCTCCTCTGCTTCTCACTCCCCACCCCCACCTGCTGTTGTTTGTTCTTTCTTACTCATTGCTGCAGTTGTGTTGTGGTTTTTGTTTGTCTTAAGATGGGATATCACTTCCTGACCCAGACTAACCTCCAACTTGCGATCCTCCTGCTTCAGCTTTCTCGGTGTGGGATGAAGAGTATGTCACCAGGCCCTGCTTGCTCTCTCACCTTGTGCACACATGGGGCACACATCGGTGCACACATCAGGGCACACATCATGAGGAATTGTAAACACTCAGTCACCCGACATTTTCTATTCAACTAATGATAGAAGAAATAATCATCATTGTGTGGTGTGGGATGGGGTGGGGTGTTGGGGTGATTGGCTCTCCGGCTTCATAGAGCGCAGAGCCACTCAGGAGCCGGGCAGCGCTTGTCGGGGCTATCCGGGTGCATTTCCCCTGGATGGGACCCTGACGTATGTTCGCACAGACGGAGCTGGCTGGCAGCAGCCATTCATGGTCCCACTTCCTGACTGTGACTTGCCATGAGGCCAGTTACTTTGAGTTCTGCAAGGCTGACTTCCCAGCTGTCTGTGTCTTTGTGTTACGAGCTGGAATAAACCCTTTGTAACTTAAAGTTGCTTTAGCCGGAGAGATACTGAAATAATCATTCACAGATGGCAGAATCAGGATGGTCATTTTTACATCTAAGAATACTCCTCAACTGTGTCTTATACCAGTTCTCTTTTTAAACCAAGTGGCCCACAACTGGCGTTGCTTTGCCCCCTAGGGATAGTCTGGCAATATTTGTTTGGTTGTCACATCTAGAACAATACATTCTGGTATTCACAGGACAGGGACGCTGTTACGTGTTAATTTACATGCTATGAGACTACACTGTACAGTCTCTTAGCAGATTGCTATCAGGTGTAAGTTAGCACAAGTGAGCCGAGTGCAGGGGGAGGCAAGACCTGGAGTTCATCTGGCTACACAGTAACATGTAGGCTAGCCTCCACTCCCTGAGACTCAAAAACAAAATCCCACTGCATCAGAGCTGAGATACCATTGCTCACCACACCCTGTGCTTACTCTCTGTAACAATAGTTTTATTTGTAGAACAGTGTGGTGATTTGAATGAGAAATGTCCCCCATGGCCTGGGTACTTGAATCCTTGGTCCCCAGCGGGCAGCTCTGCTTGCTGAACCCTGGGAAGATGGAGCCGTGATGGGGGAAGTACATCACTCTGGGTGGGCACTGAGTCTGCAGTCCCGCTCCACTTCCAGTCTCTCTCTCTCTCTCTCTCTCTCTCTCTCTCTCTCTCTCTCTCTCTCTCTCTCTCCCCCCTCTCCCTCCCTCTCCCTCTGTGTGTGTGTGTGTCTGTGTGTGTGTATGCATGTGTGAGTCTCTCCTCTCTGTAACTGTGTCTGTGTGTATCTCTGTGTCTGTGTGTCTCTTTGTCTGTGTAAGCCAACAAAACCTCTTTCCTCCTTTACCACAGCAACCGAAAAGTAACCCACACACACAGTTTTAGAGTCCCATAAAAACAATGAAGATTGCATACAGAGCTCCCATATACCTCATGAACCTCTATTAACATACCAGATTAGGCTGGGCAGTGGTGGCGCACGCCTGTAATCCCAGCACTCTGGGAGGCAGAGGCAGACGAATTTCTGAGTTCAAGGCCAGCCTGGTCTACAGAGTGAGTTCCAGGACAGTCAGGGCTATACAGAGAAACCCTGTCTCGGAAAAAAACAAATCAAAACCACCAGATTAGCATGATGTATCTGTTGTAATTAATTAACTAACTTACGATATGTTAAGCAAAGTCGGTCATTTGAGTAAGGTCCTTATGCTCTTCTGATTTGCTAAGCATCTGTCTCGTGCCCATCTCTGGTGCCGTGCCTTGGCCAGCATGTCTGAATCTAGTTGTAAGGACCCTTCATCTCAGTTCCTCTTGGTGTGCCAGCTTTCAGACCTTCCTGCTTTAATATAACCTTGACCAGTTTGAGGACTGTCGTCGCAGTATGGAGTCCGACACTCCCCACCTGGGACGTGCCCATGCTTCCTCTGTATTAGTCTTCAGGCCAGGACAAAGTCCAACGGCTCCACCACTGCTTCAGCAGCTCGTTTCCGTAACAGATGCCTGCCGCCCGCCTTACCACTGTGAACGTCAGTCTGCATTACAGATGCCTGCCGCCTGCCTTACCACTGTGAACGTCGGTCTGCATTGCTTGCTGAGGCCATGATTTCCAGGTCCCTTCTCCGCCCTGTGAAAGGCAGTGACTGGGCACAGCCCAACTTGACTGGGGAACAATGTTCTACCCTAGTGATGGTGGACTTCCAACGTGACCACTGGATTTTTACACATGGAGTGTGTCTCTCCTTGCCCACTTAGTGATTTAGCAATTGACTTATAAGGTCACTCGTAGACACTTGTTGTGTGAGTTCTGCTATATACCAGACTGCATTTATTTCCTGGCTCGAAAGTCTCCCCCACCTTGACGTCACACTGGGATCCCTCTGCCAGATATACTTTCCACCAGGTTCTAGAATCAGTTGTTTATCTGAGGAGTTCTGGCTCTTTTTACTGGAGCACGGAACTAGATACTAAGAGCTGGGTGCTGAGTCTTTGTATGAGGACCTTTTTTAAAAATTATTTTAGAATTCTTGAGTATGTAAGGTGCCTTTTGATATTAGCTAGCAACATTTATGCATGAATGCTATTTACAAATGAATGATATATAAATATATTGGGAGCATGTGGCCCAGTTTTAACTCATGCATAATGAAAAAATTCTTGGCTAATTTGCTCTAAAGTATGGCCATTAACAGAACCTGTCCTAATAAACATGAGTCACAACTCCTACCACTACGATCTCATTTTCCTAAGAGACTCTACTGCTTTGGAGCTGGGTATACATTCTATGGTCAAGGACAACAAGGTATGGCTTCCATAGGGCCACCCGTTAGCCCCACCCACCCACCCACCCCCACCCCCGCCCAGGTACAGTTAGTACTGTGAGCTGTGCATTTGCTTCTAAGAGAGCCAGCCCAGATGGGACCAGATGGGATGTACAACTGAGGTACAGAAGAGAGAGAAGCCTCAGCTAGGGCTTCTGGGTGGCATAACCATCGCCAGAGACACTAAGCGACAGCCATAGCCAGGGTGCTGGATGACACCGATAAGTCTCCTATGGCACACAGCTGGCCAGATCCTAGCAGGTTCCTCCAGGCCATCTACCAGGTTCATAGACCTTGAGCCTCAGTCTTCCAGTAACATGCCTGTCTCCACCAGGAACACAGAGGGAAGATGTGATTGGCCGGTGACTCTCAAACCTGAGAACAAGGGACAGTCATTTTTTTCCTGCCATTGAGAATATGTTACCATGGTAACATGTTGCTGAACCCGGGAGTGTGCCTCATTCATCTGAGGAGCCCTCAGGTTCTGCAGCAGGAGACAGGTTAACACTGAGCCCGTTTCTTCCTTCCTTCCTTCCTTTCTTTCTTTCTTTCTTTCTTTCTTTCTTTCTTTCTTTCTTTCTTTCTTTTTTTATTTTTTTTTTTTGATTTTTTTTTTGATTTTTTTGGGACAGGGTTTCTCTGTGTAGCCTGTTTCTTCCTAAACAGATACATACCCTGAAACTCAAGGGTGATGCTCTTGAAGAGAACACTCCCGGGAGGCCCCATTGCTGCACACAGGTGGTGCAGGATCAAGACAAGGACTAATTAATGGCAGAGCCTGTTTCCATACCAGCCTAGCCTTGCTGGACGATTGGTGGATTGGTGGCAGCTTCCTCGGTGGCCACAATAAATAAGGGGCGGGGTGGGAAAGCCCTTCAAAGGCAAGTTGGGTCACCTTGAAAGCCATCTTCCACTAGGAGAGGCCTGTTCCTTTCTAGTTTTCCAAATAGAAGAAATGATGTGGAGTATAATGTTTATAAGGTCTGCAAGAGGAAGGCAGCCACTCTGAGATTTTGTCTCATCTGTGAAGATGTATTTGTGAGTGCTTGATGCTCTGCAGCCTGGACTGAAGCAGCTACAGCAACACAATGCTGACCACTGCTCCGACTTCCACCTTTCCGTCCTATTAGCCTCACTAAGGGGTTCAGCCTTGCTCCCTCGCAGCTGGAATCCTAGCTGACAAGAATTCCCATGGCAGCTCTGTCCTCCCCTCAGTCCTCCTGCCTCCTCTGTTGGCCTCATGAAGCCCTCCCTCCCTACAACCTCCCTACAGCCTCTCTCCTACCCACAGCCAAGCCAGAGAAACAAATGTATTTTTGTCAGTGAATCCGCAAGACTTCAGTTTGGGGTTAAAAGCACAGAAAATCCCAGTATCACTTGTCATTGTTGCGACCCTAATGTTACCCTGCTCAAAGCACCACTGATTAAAACCAGGGCAGTTAATAAACCGCAGGCTTTATTTCCCCTCAAATGTCTATAACCACTTTCTTCAACCCCTATTAAAAGGCAAAACCCCAAGAAAAACACGGCTTTGGAGACCGAGGGCCCTTATTCCCCAGAGGGAGGAAAAGGGAGCCAGAACAAAATTGTTCTCTTTCTCTCTCACCTTTCCCCCACTGAGCAGAGCCAAGCATTTTAATAACTAAAGAGAGAGATCAATAAAAAGCAGGGGAGAGAGCTCCCACCCCCACCCGGCCCCTCCGCCAGGCCTCCTTCACCCAGGCATTTGCCGCAGCTCCAGCCTCTGACTCACATCCTCATTACGTCCTTCTCCGCCTGCCTTCCCCTTAAGGGACTGCCTTCTCCTCGCATCTAAGCCAAAAGAATTTCTCTGGATTAAGAGGACCGATGAAAGCATTTTTAATATTTGAGTTCAGGTTTGCGAGAGCCATAAAACGGACTTGTTCCTGACTGCTTGCTTGCTGCTCCCGCCTCCCCCTTCTGGATGGTTTTTCTTCCCCTTTTGCTCTGCAGGGAGCAGCTAGGACCCTCTGCAGGTGGTGTCTCTGCCCCCCCCCAAGCTCCCCCAGCAGGGCTGTCCACCCTCACAGCCTCGCTGTGCCGCCTGCCCCCCAATGCAGGATGTAACATCTTTCAAAAATCCTTCACCCAGCGGTGATGGGACTTAGAAGACATCTTTCATGTTGATGCCATCTGTCTTTCCAGTTAAAACTGGTTTGACGACATGCAGAGCTTCTCAGAGGGGAGCAGGTCTCAAGCCTGCAGGGTAAAGTTTTGACAATTGATTCCAGGAAAAACTGGAGTCCCCACCCCCTCCACCCACCCTGCCCAGGACTAAGGAGGTGGAAGGGAAGGAAGGTTGGTGTCTTTCCAGGGCAGGAATACAGTCTTTGTTCTTTGTTCTTCCTACATTTTGCATGACGTTTCCCTTGCTCCCCAAATTCATACCAACTTTACCTTAGAGCCCAGGAACCTTGCAGTTAGTGGGGGTGAGCATGCCTTTTATGGAGGACCCTTGCCAGGAATGACATGAACTTAGCTCAGTTAAAACTTCTTGAGCAGCAAGGGGCCTGGGCCAACCCTAGTAAAGAACTTAGGGCCTGAGATCTGACTGCTTGAGTAACTCTGTCCACATGTGTTGCTCCCTATTGTCAGACCAAATGTCCCTCTGGTCTCCAAGCTAAGTCTCATTCTGAAAGAGTCTAGCCCTCTCCACTAAGTGCCTCCCTCTTTCCTCCTTCCCCTGCCTCCCCTCCCTCCTCCTCTCCCTCCTTCCTCCCTTCCCTTCCCTCCCTCCTCCCCTCCCTCCCTCTTGGCATTTTCCATCCTCTTTCTCATCCAATCACACCACCACCCATGGGGTAATTATTTTCAGATGGTGTCCATGGACCAGACATCACACTTGGTGACAGGGTGGGAATATGTATGTGTGCATGTGAGTACTCAGGTGGCATTATAAACCCCACCTGAAGGTACACTGTCCTGAAGTGGTTGCTAACTCAGACCACTGAGTCATACAGAAAAGCTGTTTTTGTCTGAATGAGGACATATTTTTTTTAATTGTGTATGCTCTAGCAATTTTAGTGCTTAGGCAGGGTGGCCAGTGTTTCCATTGTTAACATTTTCACAACAAAAACAAAATCCCTCTCTCGCTGTTGCTTCTCCAGAGAACTAGAGGAACGAGCCCATGGTCTGTCAGGACCGTCTTCCTAGTAAGTTACGGTGACAAATGACGGTTGTGAGGAGACAGTGTTCTTGGACATCTCCCATCATCACTGTATCTTTTGAGATAGGATCTCCCGTTGAGCCTGGGGCTCATCAGTGTGGCTAGCCTAGCTGTCCAGTGAGAGCCATCTGTCTCAGCTCCCAGACTGGATGGGTTACAAATGTACGCCCATCTCTGGCTGCTTATATAGGTGCTGGTGATCAAAGCTTGGGTCCTCTTATTTCCATGGCAACTGCTTTAGTCACTGAGCTCCTTCTAAGACATGCATGGGCCCCTCGATCTGTCTTCACTGTGAGTCCGCCAGGCCATGGTCATATAGAAGGTGCTAGTTAATCCGGGAGGCAATGAATCAAAAAGACATGCTTATGTGAGAGAGCTTTGTAGGGAAGAAAGGAAAATTACAGGGAGGAGGTAACAGAATATGAGGAGAGTAATTAGAATAAATTACATGTAATGAAATTGTCCAAAGAACAGATCTAATTCATAAAAAAAATGTTGAACCTAATTTTTGTCCCTGTACAAATAATAGCAACTTAGTTCACTACCTGTAGTAGCTATTTCTGGTTGTCAACTTGATTACATCTGGAATGAACTACAATCCAGAATTGGAGGGAATCACCTGTGAGGCTGGAAGACACAAGTTTCTGACCTGGATCTTGGCATAGAGATCTTGAGGCACAGTGGCCATGAAAAGATTAGGCCCTGGCAAGGTAGTGCAGGACTTTAATCCCAGGAGACTAAGGCAAAGAGATTTCTGCCCAGGTCAGCCTGGGACAAAACAAGTCCCAGATCCAGGCGTGGTGGCACACACCTTTAATTTCTGCCACACCTTCTGCTGGAGGCCTACATAAGGACACTGGAAGATGAAGATTCGCTCTTCTTCACCTGCTTGCACTTACTTGCCAGCACATCTGTTGGAACCTACTTCTACAAAAGAGCAGCGGAAACAACTAGCCTTGTGGGACTGAGCAACTGCTAGATCCTTGGACTTCCCATCCACAGCTGACCATTGTTGGGTTAGCTGGACTACGGACTGTAAGTCATCACAATAAATTCACTCAATATAGAGAGACATTCCATAAGTTCTGTGGCTCTAGAGAACCCTAATACACTACTGAAAAACAAAATGTCATACATCCATTTGACACAGCCTCCACGTACCTGAGAAGAGGGCCTTGTGGCCATGTTTATGAGAGATGGTCTTGGTTGATAACGGACAGGAAAAGTCCAGCTCACGAAGGGTGGCTCCATCCCTGACAGGTAGGTCTGGGCTATATAATATATCTAGCTGAGCATGAGCCAGAGTGTACGCCTACTGTAGGCATATTTCCCTGGATGAGTAACTGCAGCCTGTAAGATAAACCCATTCTCCCCTAGTAGCTTCTGCTCATGGCGTTTATCATGAGAAAAGAAACTAGGATCATATATGTTTGAATGGGACTGGCCTCATCGGTTCACATGATTGAATAATTGGATAAATTATTAAATACTTGAATAAAAAGTTGGTGGGATCTTTGGGAAGGATTAGAAGGTATGGCCTTGTTGGGGGATATGTGTAGGCATTTGAAAATGCTTTGTGCTCTCTACATCCAATTTGCAGTTTGAGATGTGAACACTAAATTGGTCCTTCACTCTGCCATCCCAGATTCTAACTCCCTGAAACCATAACCCAGTTAAACATGTTCTTTTATAAGTTTCCTTGGTCATGATGTCCATCACAGCAATAGAAAAACAATGTAGTATATGACTTCCACAATGATGTTCGTCTGCCAATATCTGGTATCTTGCTATGTCTCCCCCCACCCCACCCCCAGACACACAGTTGACCCTTGAGGAAGCCAGTTGCTGTGCCATGCACTCAGCATTTCTGCAGAATGACAGACTCGTGTGGCAAGGCCTCCCACGACAGTCGTGCAATAGAGCCATCTTGTCAGCAGAATCTCTAGTCCCATTTGAGCCTTCAGGTGCCTCCAGCCTCAACTGAGAACTGCCACCAACTAAAAATTCTGAGGAGAACTACCTCAGTCCCACCTGAATTTGGAGTCAGAGAAACCGTGAGGTGAGAACTATTTGTGGCTTGAATTATCCACATTCTGGGCTAATTTGTTATAAAGCTGTAATGGATAAAGATATTTCTCTCTGACTCCAGTTGTCCATATTGTCTACTAGTTCACAAAAACAACTAGGACAAGGAAATGAAAGTCCTATTCCACTTTCTCAAGACTTAGAGTCATAGCAAGTGCTCTGAGACTTTGTGTGTTAGTCACTCTGACTACACAGAATCATGGAGAATTGTACCTGCCTACCTAGGAGCTCACCTAGTTTCCTGTGACCTAAACTAAGGCTAAAAGTTCCTGTTGATTCTTAAATCAATATTCAACCTTCTGAAGCCTCCACATAAGGAACTGGGAAGTCTTCCTCCACCTGTCTTGTGGCATTACAACATAATTCTTATAGAGGGCTGCCACCTCTTGACCAAGAACACTGCAGACTTGTATCCCATGAAGTCACTTTTAATTGGTAGAAAATCTTTCCCAGAGAAGTAAATGAGTGTGGCCCTTGAATGCCCGTGTGACTCTGACATCACAGGAGATGTTTGGACATCTCCACATTTAAGACTGGGTTTCTCAGCATGGCTTCGGCTCCTCTGAGGCTGACCAAACAACCCAAGGACAAAACACTCCAATGAACTGTCCACACTGTAACAAAACTTGCTGTCACAGGCAAAATCCAACACAGTCCAGTTGCAAAGGTCAGGGAGGCTGGAGAGGTTTCCAGACTGAGCAGGATTTCGGAGACACTGAGGTCATGTTTTTTGGTGCTGCTTTTCCAGTGTTTAGACGTTCCTGTGCAAAGATTAAAAGTGTGGAGGCCTTGCCTCTTTAGAGAACTGCAAATAAAATATCCCCAAGAGAAGCTGTCCCTGATGAAGAAACACATGCCTTTCATTTGACTGCCTCGGCAAAGTGCTTTTAAAACAACCCAGGAGAACCCTCCATGGGCCACAGCGTGCTGGCTGCCTGCTCCCCAGTCCCAGCATGGGGATAACACACACCATGTTTTCCCCTTCCCCCTTTTAATCAAGAGCATTGGAGCAGGAAAGCAATGGGGGAGGAGTGGATCTCTCCAGATGGTTTTCCAGAACCACTGAGAGCTCCTTTCAGAAGGAAATGGAACAGTATTTCTCAGCTCAGGACCTTACATAGGTTTGTTTTCTCCCAAATCTCTGTGCATGCTGACATCACTTTCTGCTGAACTCTAAGAGACTACGAGTCTGTTTCACACCAGAAAAAGAGTGCATCTGGGATTCTGTGCTCATGCCAAAATAAAAGTCCACTTTCTCCCCCACCCCATTATAGGGATGGGGGTTGAACGACCTAAGACTAGATCATGGGAAAGATTAATACAAATGTATAAAGTACGTTTACAGAAGTAGGCTTCTCTTGACTCCTGTCCAGTTCTTATCTGTCTTCATTTAACTAAAATAAAAGCCAGTTCATTTCCATGCACCTTTCCGTATCACCCAAGCCACTTGAGGCTAGGTCCCAGTCAAAGTGATCTTCTCTTCAGGAGAGCCACTAACCCCATGGTGAATTGTTCCCTTGAGTATCTGATGCCAATGGCTGCACTCGTCCCTCAAAATCTACTCCTTCAAACCCTGAGCACAGAAGCCGTCCCTCTGATGGTATGTTCCAGAAGACAGTGTCTCTGCACCGATGCCATGCCAGCAGATGATAGTATCAGTTCAGACTGTCTTTTGAAACCACCACATTCCAGGCATTGCATTCACCATATTTAACTCTTTGACAGTCTTGTGGCCTCTCTAAATGAACTGAAAACAAAGCTGAGAAGAGTTCTGAACGTTTCTGTCAAGGCTACAGGGCTAGGATCCGGGGACCTAAATCTGAATTAGATACAGGCAAGAACAAAAGGTCAGACCCTAAAATCCCACCGCCACGTGCTAAGTTCCAAAGCCTGGTGTCCAAAACAAGTATATAAGAAGCTTGGTGGAGCCAATGCTTCCACGTGGCACTGCTTTGGAAGGCGGTGGTGGTGCATGCCTTTAATCCCAGCACTTGGGAGGCAGAGGCCAGTGGATTTCTGAGTTCGAGGCCAGCCTGGTCTACAGAGTGAGTTCCAGGACAGCCAGGGCTACACAGAGAAACCCTGTCTCGAAAAACCAAAAGAAGAAGAAGAAGAAGAAGAAGAAGAAGAAGAAGAAGAAGAAGAAGAAGAAGAAGAAGAAGAAGAAGAAGAAGAAGAAGAAGAAGAAAGAAGGAGGAGGAGGAAGGAGAAGCAGAAGCAGCTGCTTGGTGGATAAAGGAAGACTGGGAAGAAGGCTTCATAGGCTTCATGGAGGCTAGGGTATTGAGCTTGATCAGATGATGAGTATGTAACAAGGTTGACAGAGAGAAGGGAGAACCTGGAAGAGAATTTGAGAAAATAGTATGTCATGTTACAAAGGCCTAAAGTGTAGCAAAGGTCTGAGCCACCATGGTTTTCTGGAACAAGAGCAGAGAAAGTCTGAGAGGCAGAAAGAATGGAGGTTGAGTCTTGTTGCTTGAGGATAGTCATTGTTACTGTAATGCAGAGACGCCTCCAGGACTAGCAGGCAAGGGGCACTAGGTGTCTATATTAAGTAACTGGCAACACAGATTGAAGGGGAACTTTCAAAGTTAATTGAGAAGCTAGACTTAGTAGTACATGAATATGAAGGGAAATGAAGAGGGGGGGCTGTGGTTTCAGGGAGCAATCGTATTTCTGAGTGGTTCTGTGTCTTAAGGAACACAAGAGCAACTCCTTTCTTGTGGGAACGTAGGCTCCTCTGCGCATGCTGGTGTGTTTCTGTGAAGGCCTGACGTCTCCCATCTGGGTGTGCTAGAAGTACCTGGGGAGAGACCTGGGAGGTGCGGGGTGGGTTGGAGCCATCGGTCTGACTCTGAAGTCTTCTAGAGAGAAAGTAGTGCCCAAGACTCTCACCCCCTGGAGAGCCTGGGAATGAGGTCTTCACAAAGCCCATACCATCCTACAGAGGACACAGTAATTCAAAACAGAAGCTGTACTGCAGGCCTGGGGTTCTCGGCCACACCCCGTGCTGAAGAAGACATTCCTAGAGTCTGATGAACAATAATTGAGGGGATCACTACCCTACTACCCAGATGAGCTTGCCATTGGGATCAGAAGCCCGGTGCAAAGATCTTTTATTTAGTGAAACTAACCTTCCTGGGACACCTAATCAATAGTGCTCACTGCAAAAAACATTGGCACTAATCTAAGACTCTAACTCTTGATTTCAAGACATTCATAGTCCATGGAGATCAATAAGAAGGGCAGGTGGAAACTGGAGACAGTGGGACACAGCTCTGAGGAGCAGCAAGGAAGGGAAGCTACCAGTCTTCTCTTAACCTATATGAATCCTGCCCAGTACAGCTGGACACACTCGGAGAAGCTTCCGGCTTCTTCACACAACCTATACACATCCTCCACAGACCTGTTATGGTCTCTAGGTTACTTCTAATGCCTAATACCATGCAAAGACTATATAAGCAGCCACTGTATTATTCAGTGAATCATCACAAGGGTGTGTGGGTATGCTTGGTACAGACCTGATCTTTTCAAATATTGTCATGCATGCTTGACTGAACCTGAGAACATGTAACCCATGGATGCAGAGGACCAACTCTATTTACCCCTCCTCCAGCAGGTAGGCACTGAGGTGCAGCCTTCCATGGGCCAGACTTTATCCCACAAAGCCTTTCTTCAAGCCTGGAATTCCTCACAAGGATTGCTGCCACAAGCAGAGCACACAACGGGACCTGCTGTGAAAGAGCTGATGCTACCTGATGTCCCTCGCTCACCCCTCCTTCATATCCACGCTGGAGACCTTCTCATCTAAGCACTGCCTACCTATTTCAAAAACTCCAAGTACCCATAACTTCTTGAGAATTACAGCAAGACCCAGGCTTGGCTCTGGATATCACCTACCTCTCCATGCTGTGACTAACTGAGACTCTGCATAAAATGGCTAACCAAGGCTCTCTGGATCAGACACAATCTGTACTGCACAGGCTTCAGCTGCATGTGCAACTCGACATTTAAAACGTGGAAGAACATGATATAAAACACTCTCTCATGTCACCAAAGTGCAGGACAAGTCAATGAGGAGGATAGATTTATTGCGTGTGTCCTTAGAGATTATGCGGGCACATCTTTGAGATAATGACTCACCCAGGACCTGGTTCACAGAAGGTTCTCAGTAAACATTTGAAAAACTGTGAGAGTGTATGACATTGCTGTGAGTTCTAGGGGTGCTTGCCATCAGAGACACCACGACAAACATGTACAATCAAGAGGAAGATTTCATCCCAGAGGATTCCTATGGCGTAAGAACCCACTCTCACTGGCTTGGGTCCCCAGAATCTTAGCAAGTCTTGCAGATGGTCTCTTGTGCCCACACTCAGGAGAAAAGAAAGTTTCAGATAAATTAAGCCTAGTCATACAGAAGTCAAAAGCAGTGGAGTCCTTATTCTTGGAGTACAGAGGGAAGGCCAAGGTTCTTGAGAGTGGGCTCCCTCAGCTTCTAGACAAAGGCTAATTAATGGCAGCCTTAGTCCCCATACAACAGAAAAAACAAATTGATGTACTAACAGGAAATAAGTAGTTTGTCTCTCTCCATCTCAGCCAACTTTCTAAGCCCTGCTCAGTACCACACCCCCTTCTCTCCTCAGAGAGGGGCACTCCCCAGCCGCCCCACTGAAATTCTGTCTGTAGGAACATTTCGAGTCATTTACACATCAGAAAGAACTCTAGCCAAGGTGCCGAATCTGGGCAAGCACGTGTGTCTTACCTTTCATTTTTAATTATGAAAGGAAAATTCACTGCATAAGAGCTTTCAAAGCCCTGAAAATATCCAAGGCAAAAATAAAAAATAAAAAACGGAAATTGCTAGTGCCTAAACAGCTTGTCTCTGACCTAGTGAGTACAGAATGACAGCCAGCCTGTATCTCACTCTTTGTTTCCAAGGGTTCTGGGAACCCCATCTTTAGATAGCATTCTGGATCAGCTCTCTGAGGTCAGTAATTAGAAAGGGGGAGGTAGACCACAGCCTCAGTCACATGCCAGGGCAACAGCGGAGAGTTGGGAAGACACGAAGACATTTTTAGCTTGCTCCGAGGAGAATCCCACCCCTGTCTGCGTTAGGGATCGCACTCGGTGAGTCTATTTTGGAGCAGTTGTCCCTGTCAGCTTGGGCCATCTGCTCTTTAGATGCCTTTGGCTCTGACCCACACATTACTAAGCTGGGAAACTGAGCGGCTGGTGACCTCACTGATTCACGTGAGGGGCCGAGTTGGGAAAGTCGTCATTTGGTGGAGTTGAATATCTCAGCTGTGACCACAGCTGTTTCATGGGGCCCAGGAATGAGACAAGCTTGGTTTGCTCAGTGTGAATACCTAACCTCTCCCCCTCCGTTTCTCTTCCTCCCTCCCTCCTTCCCTTCTCTATTCTCCCCCTGCTCAGTGTTTCACGAGGACAGGTGAAGCCTGGTGGGTCAGATCTTTATCCTTTACGGAAGGACACAGTTGGCACCGGGTTGGTGCTGACGTGTGGGATAGAAGGGGGATAACAGAAGTTGTTTCTGTCTGTTGCTGCACCCCCACTCTGGATTGAGTTACATTGAGAGAAAGAGGTGGGCATAACTTCCTGGCTCTGTAAAGGATATCACAGGGTCTGATAGCTGGAGCTTGGAGATCATCGGAACTGATTTTTTTTCAGTCTTAACCACAAAGGGGCAGTTGCTTTTCCAAGGTCACCTATTTGGAAGGCAGCAGGCCTGGACTCAAACCCAAGCTTCTGACTCCTTCAGATCAGGTCTTTATTGCCAAACAGTCTTAGAACTTTCACTGCTAAGAATCTAGGCCCTGATTTCCCAAGTTATGTCTAGGGAGTATGAATAGTAATGAAAAGAGAGATCATTCCCTGGAGGATTCAAGCAAATCAGTTAGATTTGGAGACTTCCTTTACTTTAAGTGATAGATTAAAACAAAATATATATATATATAATCTTATTTACATGGGGATCCGAAGAAGTTGACCTCACAGTAGCTGAATAAAACAATGGCCATCGGAGGCAGAGGAGGGGCAGGGAAGTGGGTGAGGGGACAGGAAAAGATTGGTCAGAGAGTGCAAAATGACAGGCAGATATTAGGAAGGGACCTTAATTCGTATTGCACAGCAGGGTGACAATGACTGACAATATTACACTGACTATTCCTGAGTATCTGGAAAGGCAAATGCTGTGACTATTCATGCCACAGACAAACAACTTACGTGAGCTGACTGATACATTGGACACCGATTGCCACACAGACCTCCAACACCATACTGTGCACCGTAAACACATGCGCACATTATAACATGCAATAACTATAACAAAACAAAGGGCTAAGGGTGTAGTTCAGTGATGAGTGCAAGTGTGGCCCTCTCGGGGCTGGAGGCCAATTCTCAGCACTTTGACAAGAAAACAAAGAAACATTTCAAAATTTTACATCTTGTGAATCTGAACCAAGGAAATGTGACATTGGAGCTGGAGAGTCAGCTCAGTGGGTCAGAGCACGGGTGCCTCTCCCAGAGGACCCTTGTTCTGTGTCTCCAGTTCCAGGGGATCCAATAACCTCATCTGGCCTCTGAAGACACCTGCACTTACACACATAAACCCACACAGATGCACAGGCATACATAGTTAAAAATAAATCATTTTCAAAAGAACCTGTGATGCCATCGTCTTCCATTTCACACCATTTCTAAGAGAGATTAAACTCTAAACCACAGAAGTATCAAACAGGAAGTAATCTCCACATCCAGTTCCAGTTTCTTGTTCTCCTTTGCAAGATCTCGAGACAGAAACCACCGGCCTTTCAGCCAGTCGCTCTCTTCCCTGTCTGCCTTCCACATAGGTTTTGGTTTTTTAGTGCTTGTACATGCGAGGTGAGTACCCTACCTCTGAGCTATGCCCCAAGTTGTGCCTTGATCCTCAGCAGCTGTCCATGCAGCACAAGGTGCTCCTTGAACACTGTTGTTTTAACCGTTAGCTAATGACAATAAAGACAAAGACTTAACTCAACCAGCATGGAAATTTCTCTCTCTAGATAGGTCATGCCCTAGATGCTGGTCTCTTGCCCTAGGCTCTTGAGGTTATGCATAATGTGAAGAGCAGAGAGTGTGAAGACAAGAGAGGGCGTGGCTTGCCCTCAGCCTTACTAGTGTGAGGAGGGTAGGAGGGTTCTCTGCTCCTCCCTTGCACGAGCAAGCATCGCAAGCGATGTCCGGCTGGATGCTACTTCGTGTGATCTCCTCTCTGGGGATTTGATACAGAAAACGTAGGTCTCAGGACCTTGAGTCTAAATTACAAATTCTGGTGCCACTGAGTGCTGTGGCTCATTGAGTAGCTCATGTTACACGTTTAGTGAATGCTTTAGAAATATTATTCCACATCATTGGGGAAGTATACCTTTCCTGCAGACATTGGAAATCAATTCTCAGAAAGCCAAGACGAACAGGAAAGAGAGTGGAAGTCCTCCTGTCTAGTCAGCAGGCCAAGAATTAAGCAACCAAACTCCTGAGGTAAACTCCCTTACTAATGAGTGCCTCACTATGGCACTCCAGTTCTCCAGAGCCCTCACTATGACACTGCAGTGCTCCAGAGTCCTCACTATGACAATGTAGTGCTCCAGAGTCCTCACTGTGACACTGCAGTGCTCCAGAGTCCTCACTGTGACACTGCAATGCTCCAGTCCTCACTATGACACTGCAGTGCTCCAGAGTCCTCACTATGACACTGCAGTGCTCCAGAGTCCTCACTATGACACTGAAATGCTCCAGAGTCCTCACTATGACACTGCAGTGCTCCAGAGTCCTCACTATGACACTGCAGTGCTCCAGAGTCCTCACTATGACACTGAAATGCTCCAGAGTCCTCACTGTGACACTGCAGTGCTCCAGAGCCCTCACTGTGACAATGCAGTGCTCCAGAGTCCTCACTGTGA
The DNA here is from genome assembly GCF_947179515.1 of Apodemus sylvaticus. Lineage (NCBI taxonomy): Eukaryota > Metazoa > Chordata > Mammalia > Rodentia > Muridae > Apodemus > Apodemus sylvaticus. The sequence continues at coordinate 7,439,228 of NC_067485.1, forward strand.
CACTGCAATGCTCCAGTCCTCACTATGACACTGCAGTGCTCCAGAGTCCTCACTATGACACTGCAGTGCTACAGAGTCCTCACTATGACACTGCAGTGCTCCAGAGTCCTCACTATGACACTGCAGTGCTCCAGAGCCCTCACTGTGACACTGCAGTGCTCCAGAGCCCTCACTGTGACAATGCAGTGCTCCAGAGTCCTCACTATGACACTGCAGTGCTCCAGAGTCCTCACTATGACACTGAAATGCTCCAGAGTCCTCACTGTGACAATGCAGTGCTCCAGAGTCCTCACTATGACACTGCAGTGCTCCAGAGTCCTCACTGTGACACTGCAGTGCTCCAGAGTCCTCACTGTGACACTGCAGTGCTCCAGAGTCCTCACTATGACACTGCAGTGCTCCAGAGTCCTCACTATGACACTGCAGTGCTCCAGAGTCCCCACTGTGACACTGCAATGCCCCAGAGTCCTCACTGTGACACTGCAGTGCTCCAGTCCTCACTATGACAATGCAGTGCTCCAGTCCTCACTATGACACTGCAGTGCTCCAGAGTCCTCACTGTGACACTGCAATGCCCCAGAGCCCTCACTACGGTACTACACAGGACAAACTGGTGTCCTCTAAGTGTTTTCAAATAAATCCAGAAACTCCATTACATTCTCCTCACATACACACACTCTTGATTTTAAGTCTTTATTAGATTCTTCCTCCATCAGATCATTTCCTGTCTCTGGGTACCAATTTCCTCTTCTAATAAATGAAAATGGCATCAAATTATTTTAAAGATACCATATGCACACAATACTATGACTATTCTTTCGAACGTGTGGCCATTATTTTTAACAAGAAATTTTTAACTACACAGGTCACAAATTACACAAAAATGAAAACATATCATGTGAGTTAGCACACCCTCCCTCCCATCTCTCTCTCTCTCTCTCTCTCTCTCTCTCTCTCTCACTCACTCACTTTGGTGTGTGTGTGTGTGTGTGTGTGTGTGTGTGTCTTTTAAGTGACATATTTTGCTCGTGGAAAATACTCAGCCCTGCTTGACTCGTCTGCCCATGAGCAGTCCACCAGGAAACACATCGTTCCGCAATCCACTGTCTCCAGGTCAGTGGACATGACCTCTCCCCAGTCTGCAGATGGATTCCACCATGCTTCTAGCCTGGCCTGGCTAAAGCCTACTCCTTCTGCTGAAGTTTCTTGTACTTATTTGTGGCAGTGTGCACTGGAGTAGATAGTGCAAAATTAACTTCCTGGGTCGTAGACAGGAATCTTCAAACTTTAATAAATGCCAAATTGTCATTATTATTATTATTAGTATTATTATTATTATTGATGTTGCTTCTGGGGGTCAGGGCTGGTGAGACCACTCGGTGGGTAATAAATGTCATGCCATATATGCTGACAACCTGAGTTTCATCCCTGAACTCAAATTAAAATGGATAAGAAAGATATCTTCTGACCACCACATGCCCCATGTGGCACTCATCACACGCACACGTGCACACACACACATACACACACACACACACACATGCACACACACACACACACACACACACGCACACACACACACGCACACACACACACACACCACACCACACCACCACCACTACCACCAATAGTCCTAGTACAATAGCAAGAATGTTTCAGAAGCACATACTTCAGTGCATACCTAGGTACACAGGTGGCCTCTACCCTTGTCTGTGATATGTGAGATAAAGTGAAAGAGGTCATCCGTCCTCCACACATGTGCCGGTCAAAGGAAAACAAGATCTTATGACAGAGGGATTGATGGCGCCGGCTGAACGAAATCCGGGATCTGCCATGCTGCTCATTTGGGAAGCAGAAGAAATCTGAACCTGCCTTCCTCCTCCACAGAGCCCTGATGCACTCAACCACCAGAAGAAGCGGCTTCCCGGAACCTCCTCCCACCACAGGGCGTGCGTTTGTCCACGGGAGATCGAGAAGTAAGGGGCACATTAGGAGTGCACTAATTACGGCCTGGAATGTGTCAGCCAGGAATGAGTTACAAGCTGGCCAGGGCCTGCCGACTGTAGTTAGAGATTTAATAAAGTCCGGGCATGCAGCTGTGAACACTCCTGGACATTTGCCACCTTTTATTATGGTGGCACCTGGCCACATGCTGCAGTTAGGGACCGTCAGCCTCACCTCGAGAGAGCGTCGTCTGCGCAAGACTCTGGCTCCCCCCTAGAGCTTCACGGCCATAGCTGGACCCGGACTGAGGAGACTTTGTGCTGGCTGTAAGTGTTGTTTGCTTTACAGATTTGAAGAAGTTAATCTTGTTCTGCTGTTTACTGTACATGTAGACATGACAACAACAACAGAATAATCGCTAAGAAGTCATCAGTCTGGTCCTAATTTTTCTACAGGTGTGAACTTTCCGTTTTCAAATTATTCTAGTAGGGGAAAATACAATCATCATCAGTAAGGAATTTGCCAGAAAGATGAAATTCACATTGAGAGAAGTCCAAAGACCCCATTGAGTGAGCACAGGGATCTCCCTGATGGGGTCAGGAGCACCATGGAGTGAGCACAGGGATCATCCTGATGCGGTGAGGAGCACCATGGAGTGAGCACAGGGATCATCCTGATACGGTGAGGAGCACCATGGAGTGAGCACAGGGATCATCCTGATGCGGTGAGGAGCACCACGGAGTGAGCACAGGGATCATCCTGATGCGGTGAGGAGCACCATGGAGTGAGCACAGGGATCATCCTGATACGGTGAGGAGCACCATGGAGTGAGCACAGGGATCATCCTGATACGGTGAGGAGCACCATGGAGTGAGCACAGGGATCATCCTGATGCAGTGAGGAGCACCATGGAGTGAGCACAGGGATCTCCCTGATGCGGTGAGGAGCACCATGGAGTGAGCACAGGGATCATCCTGATACGGTGAGGAGCACCATGGAGTGAGCACAGGGATCATCCTGATGCGGTGAGGAGCACCATGGAGTGAGCACAGGGATCATCCTGATGCGGTGAGGAGCACCATGGAGTGAGTACAGGGATCATCCTGATGCGGTGAGGAGCACCATGGAGTGAGCACAGGGATCATCCTGATGGGGTCAGGAGCACCATGGAGTGAGCACAGGGATCATCCTGATGGGGTCAGGAGCACCATGGAGTGAGCACAGGGATCATCCTGATGCGGTGAGGAGCACCATGGAGTGAGTACAGGGATCATCCTGATGGGGTCAGGAGCACCATGGAGTGAGCACAGGGATCATCCTGATACGGTGAGGAGCACCATGGTAGATGATAGGTAGATAGATAGCTGGATAGAAGGACAGATAGATGACAGACAAGTGATAGCTAGCTGGATATTATAGAGAGAGAGAGATTAAAATAGATTGATAGATAAACAACTTGTAGGTAAACAGACAGATGACCGACAGATAGATGATAAACATATATCTGTACATATGCAAGTTTCCTAACTCTGACCCAGCTGAGTGGGCTCCCAAAGGTGGGCTGTGAAAATCTGATAGAGGATTAAGTAATGGTGGTGTCGGATCATGATCATGAGTGAAACAATTATCTCAGAGTGCAGGGGGTATGTAAACAATTGAGTCAATCAATGGACCAGGAAGTAGGACTCTCCTCTGCAGGTCTCTTCTTAATGGTCATAAAAATATATAAAAGAAGACAAAGAAAAAAAAAAGAAGACAAAGAGAGTCGCTATAAGCACCACAGTAGGAGCTGCTACCAGCAAGATGTCATTGACAGATGCTGAAATCACTGAGGAAGGGAAGACAAAGCTAGAAAAAAGTGCGATATGAACAGGTGTGCAAAAGTATAATGAATTCACTATTTTGTATGTTAACAAAAAATTTCTTATGGGAGATGGCTCAGCAGTTAAGAGCACTGACTGCTCTTCTGAAGGTCCTGAGTTCAAATCCCAGCAACCCCATGCTGGCTCACAACCCTCTGTGATGGGATCTGATGCCCTCTTCTGGTGTGTGTCTAAAGACAGCTTCAGTATACTCTTTATATATATATATATATAATCTTTTTAAAAAATCTTTTAAGAGCCTCCACCATGAAAAACTGAAGTGAAATAAGATACAAATATAATCTCTGACTAGACCCTCTGTGACATCTTTCAGTTCTCTCAGAGGAAGCGGGTCCAGCAAACCGGCCTTAAGTGAGGAGTGAAGACAAGAGAGGCCAGAAGACAGCTGTGCATTGGGTTGGAGCAGAGGTTCTCCTGAGCGGTGCTTCACTGTGACAGAAAGAATTGGAATGAGTGGATGAGTCTACCCACAGCCTGTCACAAAGTGTCATTGACAGTGCCCAAATGCAAATGACCTAGAGCAAGGACTGAACTACCTGTGTGACTTTATGACAACCTCAGGGAGCAATGAGGACTTGAGAACTTCCTCAAAGGTCAACAGTTGGGATCCTCCACTGGGTGGGCTCTTTGCCGGAGTCTCCAGCCCCCGGGACATCTAGGGACTGGAGATAGTAATCATCTGAATTTCAAGGATAAGAAACCTGGGGTTCAGAACTGTAGAGTGATCAGTGAGGGTCTAATCCAAAAAGCTGTCACTGCAGTGCTGCTCCTCAGGAGGGGGGCATTTCTAGATGGCAGTGTTTGTGAGGGGCAGTGTTTGTATCCACGGCTGGGAGCATAAGGAAGCCCTAAAGATTTGAGAGTCCAGAGGCTCACACAACACACCTCTGGGACTCTGACATCTGAGCCTCACTTTTCTTGTCCACAGGAAGAAGTTCATTATAATAATTAGGTTATATGGGATAGTGCAGTGGCTGTTTATAAAGTGCTTGCCACACAAGTAGGACACCTAGAACTCAACCCACAGCACCCTCACAAAAACAGCTGGACATGGTGGCCTATGTAGTCCCAGCAGATGTTAGGCAGAGATAAGTGGACCCTGGGGCTCACTGCTCATCTCATATAGTGTAATTAGGGGCCTTCCACATCATGAGCGATGCTGCCTCAAAATAAGGTGGCTAGCATCTGGATAGCAATAGCCAAGGTTGCTCTCTGGCCTCTCCATGTGTGTGTATACACATGTATGCTACACACACACACACAAATTAGATTATTAAATGGATTCATATACTATGAATTAGCAGCATATACTATGCTCTCAAGAAATGGTTAAAAACTAACTATTCAGATCTGTCAGTCTTTAATATGTACATCAGAGTTGTAAGAGTTTATTATCTACCCTCTCCCTGTATAGCCACCGCCTCATTCCCAGACCTGTGAATATAGTAAGGGGAAAATATGCAAATTAAAGGACTTTATATTCTGCTGAAGATTAAACATCTCAACTAGTAATCAAATAGTTATTTACATCCAATTGCTTGTAGGATAATGGGTTAAAGAGATAACCTATAAACAGCATCAGCTCAGATTTTTCTTCAGCACATTCTATTATTTTTTGGCCCTAACGTTTAATTTTGAAGATAATTTTAAAGTTTCTTTATTCTGGTTTTATCTACTTATTTATGGGAGGTAAGGGAAGGGATGTGCTATGCTCTATGTGTGGAGGTTGGAAGAAAACTTGTAAGAGTCCATTCTTTCCTTCTACCACGTGGGTCTCTGGGATCACATTCAAGACCACAGACCTGGCAGCAGATGCCTCTACATACTCAAGCCACCGCTCCTTCCAATACCTCTCAAAAACTGGAATTTTTGTCTTCATCTTCTTTTGCTACTGTAACAAGTCACTAGAATCTTGATATCTTATGGTTTTCTATCTCTGTTTGAAAGCCTCACCTTTAGGGTGTGGCCCAGAAGAAAGAAACAAGATGCTTCCTCTAATGTTGGCTTTGTCCGGACTGTGGGCTGAGGCTCTCCAGCTCCACCACAGCTGTCTTGCACAGTGTTTCCCATAGTCCAAACCCTTCTCCCACATATTTCTCTATCCAAACAGATAAGAGTTTCTGTGAAAAACTGAGCCTGTGTTGCATGCCACACTGTTTTCCAGAACATTCTCTTCAAACAACAAATAAGCTCCCCAAACAATTTTCTTCTACAAAGAAGGAGGAGGAGGAAGGAGGAATAGGAGGAGGAGGAGCAAGGAGGAGGAGGAGGAGAAAGAAGAAGAAGAAGAAGAAGAAAAAGAAGAAGAAGAAGAAGAAGAAGAAGAAGAAGAAGAAGAAGAAGAAGAAGAAGAAGAAGAAGAAGAAGAAGAAGAAGAAGGAAGAAAGAGGAGGAGGAAGAAGAAGGAGGAGGAGGGGAGGAGGAGGAGGGGAAAGGGAAGGGGAAGAGGAAGAAGAGGAAGAACACTTTTTTTCTACAAGAAGAAGAGGAAGAAGAGAAGGAAGAAGAGGAAGAATACTTTTCTACAAAAAGAAGAAAGAAGAAGAGGAAAAGGAGTAGGAAGAAGAGGAGGAAGAAGAGGAAAAGGAGGAAAAAGAGGAGAAGGAAGAGGGAAAAGCTTCAGATTCGGATTCACCTACGTGTACAATCATCCTGGTATCTCTAGTACATTGTTCTCACATGCTGACTGCCAGACCCACCAACCGCTAAAGGATCACTCATCTCATGCCTAGAATTACTTTTCCCCCACAGGACTGGAACCCCGAGAGGCAGTGTGGGCCAACTTCTCCCAGTGTTCTATTACCCATGAGATTATGAGGAACTGTGAGTACATGCAGAGGCAAATGAGTTGCCACTCACTAGTAGTATGGTCTTGATCCTGGCCAGCAATGGGACCAGCTCACCGCCATCTTGCTCACCACCATGGTGAATATAGTTCGAAGCTGTAGCTAGTGCCAGCATGCTCGACATCAGAAGCAGTCTGAACCCACAGGCAGTTAGATCACCAAGTATTTCAGTCTGTGGGGTTTTTCTCTCCTCACCTTCAATTTGCTGTCAGCTGGGCAACTCGACTCCCTTTCCTCCCGGGCAACTTCATGGGCCCTTTGTCAAGAATGAAAACATCAGAGACGCCTGACTATGGAGCCTGTTGGTGTGCGCTATGGAAACCTGAGGCACCTTTTGTAAGATGAACAGGAAGAGCAGATTTTTGAAGGTGTTGGGAAAAGCACAGGTCAGTGGTGTGTCTGTAGCCTCCTTACCTACAATGCTTCATGAAAGTACAACTGGTCAACTACTGCATGTTGATGGTAACCATATCACAGTGTTTATTGAATGAGAAATCTTGGGGTATTTCCTACCATTGACTAGATCTAAGTAGCAAGTGTATGAACCCCTCTATTCTGGGGTGCCTTCAGTACTCCACACTGTAAAGTCTATGGTATATCACATTGCCTGTACTTAGGAACCCAAGCATTTAGTGCATTTCACAGGACAGTCAACTGCTTTTATAACAAGGGCTTTGGGAGATGATTCTGGCCTCCCGTGGGCTGGTGTGTACATTCCAGAGGCTGCTCTTGGCCTAGGCTTAGAGGTGGGTATTCTAGCTGCTCTGTCTGGTTTTCAGACTACTTTCCTGTGTCCGCGCAGATCTGGGTGCAAGCCTCAGGAACTGTCATGCGCTCTCCTCCAGGGGATGCAGTGAGAGACTTTGAGTTTCAGATAAAAAGTCATTCAAATGCTCACTTATATGCTCTAAATCAAACTCATGATTATTTTAATAAGCATTTTAAGTAACATTCCAGTTAAAAGACATACCACTCCTATCATGCCAATTTTAGGATCAAACTGTGTTTCAGAAAAATGTAATTTACAGGAGGTTTTTGCCCATTTTTTGGAGGCAGAACATGTGAAAATGTATTGACATCAGAGCACTGTGCAAAGAGAACCTAATTTCTTTGTCAGATCAGTCCTCTCTTTTCTCTTCTCGACACACATCAGGCTCTAATTCAGGGCGAGCATGTTTAATTGCCTGGGAGGCCTTGCCGGGAAGGTCAGTAAGTACAAAGGGAAAGGTAGGGACCCGGCAGAAGAGACTTCTGCCCCTGCCCGGAGGTCAGGGCTGCCCCCCATCTCCAGACAAGTGTTTCCATGTGGGGTGCAGAACAGAGCTGATGGTCTGTCAAACCAATAACCTGTATTTTTAATATAAATTCTTCCAATGTGATCAATCTATGTCATCAAGTGGATGGGAAGACTGTATAATTCGTAGAAATCAAAACAAAGAAAAATAGAACACAGGGAGATGGTCCTCACAGACACAGAATGGAGAAAATACATCTAAGCGTGGGAAAACCCAAAAGACAAAAAAAAAACAAATTTAAATTTGGCTATGTATATATCTTTTTTTAATTATTATTTTGGATGACAAAATACCATGAACAAGACAAACTGGTGTGTGAGAAGCTAGAAAATGTGCATATGAAGTCAATTTTCATCTTTTATTACAAAGTATGCTGTCAGAAATGACTTTCATATATTAAACATTCTAGCACAAAACTGCCAGCAATAATATATACAGATGGTTCATAAGAAAGGAAATGCAAATTGTCTTCAAATACATGAAAAGACATCCCTCCTAATAAGGGAATCGCTGATTGCATCACGCTGGCAAAGCTCACGGACTAATCTGGCAGAGATCAAAGGGCTCCAATACGGTTGGCAGAGATGGGAAACAGGCCTCTCGTACATTGACGGGAGGTTATAAATTGATAAGTCTTCTAGGAGGCATTTGGCAGAATTTACAAAATTCATACTAGGACATATCTTTTGACCCAGAGAATTTGTACACAGATAGGCAAAATGAGCATGGAGTTCCCTCACAGGGAGTAGGCTGCAGCAGGTTATAAAAGGCAAGGCCAGACAACTAACCTGATTCAGGCTAACACTGAGGCAAAGAGTAAAGAAGGGTCCGGGGGGCTGAGCCCAGGGCCAATCACAAATTAGAGAGAAGCCTGGTACAGTGTCTCTCCCACCAGGAGGCAGGAGGCAGGAGGGGATCTTGGGCAAATCCAAAGCTCAACTACTGAGCGACTGTGCTCGCCTTCAGAACTATGCCATAAGCCCCGACCACTCTTCTCCTCAAAAAGCTCAGCTGTGTGGCTTTCTTCTTAGTTCACTGACACCAGTGTCATCTCTATCACATCCTGGGTGTCTTGAGGGAGGAAAGTTCATGTCTGTCACTTCCCTGTTGTCTAGTGTGCAGTGTTGAGGTGTCTCACGTTCACAGAGGAGACTGGCTAATTATCCTTACGGGAATATGCACAGACTCAGGTTTGATACATCAAGTGTGGCAGTCAAGAAGGCAGCTTGCAACAGATCATGGGTACCATGCCCCGAATCCTTCAAGAAACATATACTGAATGTGCACACATCCCGAACCCTCTAAGGAATGTGTAGGACGGCCAGCTCTGAGCCCTCTGGGCCAGTTGTTTGGCTCTGGGAGTTCCTGCTTTGCTCTCTGGGAATGTTCACTGCTCCACAGAAGTCCTGACAAGATTAGATAGCACAACCTTCAGGAAACATTTATAAGCTGTTTCACTGCTGTCACAGAGATGGCTCCCAAAGAGATGCCAGAGAACTGGCACTTCTCCACCAACAGGTAGAATCTATTCTCCTATTCCTTTAACCATGGCACATCCTGGGTCTTCCCAGACCTAGGAAAATGGCACAGCAATGAGAGACAGCCCCATTTGCTCCTCCTAAAATCCCACTACCATGGAAGATTAAAACTTCTTCAGATAACTATGGCAGGAGAAGCGCAGGCTTCAAGGGTGGGGGGCAAACAGCATGTGGAGGTGGGGGAAGACCAGGAGCACAGAGGAGCCAGGCTAGAGAGTGTGAGAGGAAGAGGAAGGTAGCCCCAGAACCCCACTGATACCCCACCTACACCCCACTGACACCCCACCGACACCCCACCGACACCCCACCGACACCATGTCTGGCAGACATAAACTGCCCAGCCATGCCCTTCCAAAGTTCTAGATCACAGTCCATGCCCAAAGACTCATATTAGCTGAGTGCACACATATGGGTAACTAAAAACATCTAGAGTAGGAGACTCCAGAATGATGTCCAATGTGATTTTAATACTACAGGCACATAAACTCCATCAAAAAAAATGCTACAATAAATATCTACAAGAATTTCATTTGTGCGGCAGGAGAGACATCCTTATCAGCCGCTTGGTAGGTACAAGTGCTTGCTATGCAGTCATAATGGCCAGAGTTCAAATTACCATAATCTGTGTAAAAATCCAGCATGGCAGCGCACATCCAAAATGCCTCTGCTGGGAGAGCAGCCAGTCTGGTAAAAACAGCCAACTGTGGGTTCAAGGGAAGTCTCCATGTAAAATAACTAATAGAGGAGCCATTGAAAAGAATGCATCTCAACACCAACTTCTGGTCTCCACACCTCCCTGTCCAGGTATGCACACCCACACACCCACATCTACACGCAATGATCCACCACACACATACTCACACGTTCATTTATAACAGTTCTCAATCTGTACACAGGTCATGACCAAATGACCCTTTTACAAGGGTTATCTAAGACCATCAGAAATCAGAATTACCTGTACTACAATATATAACAGTAGCAGTTACTACTATTTATGAAGTAGTAACAAAAATAATTTTATGGTTGGGAGAAAACCACAACATGCGAAACTATATTAAAAGGTTTCAGCATTAGGAAGGTTGAAAGCCACTGGTTGTATATTTTAAAAACACTGTGATGCCACAATTCTTTTTAAACTATAGAATGTAAAGGGGGGAGATAAATTAACTCTTAACTACATACTATTTCCAAGAGTCACTAGAGTTATCAAGAAAGCAAGTTTAATTTCTAAAGTAGAAAAAAAAAAAACAAACACAAGTTGTCATGTTTCATGGTGTTTCAGAATTGGCTTGCTTGTGCATGAATGTGATGATGATGGCACAATTATTTCTACTGTACATATAAATGCGTATACCTAACACATCCTTAATATATAGGATGGTTAAGAGGATCTGTCCTTGTTATCTAGAATGCTTGACAGGATCCATCCATATCATGTAGCATGGTTGACAGGATCTGTCCTTATTGTGTAGGTTGACAGAATCTTCGGGGCTGTGGTCAGAACTCTTGGATATGAGTCTCTGTGCTGTAGAATACCTAGTACCACACCTCAGCTTTTATCTACTTTTGTCTACCAACAATCCAGCTGGCAAATACACTCAAGGTGCTTGAGGAAATTATCCCTAACCTGCCTTATACACACACACTCATGTAGAGCCAATAGTCTGGAAAGTCCACACTCAGAAAGAACCACTGGACGGCACTAGAATCCCTTTTTTTTTTAAAAACTAATCCCTGAAGCTAAGGAGCCTTCCAGAGCCAGCTGCCTTCCAACTGTATTAGCTAAACACCATCTCCTATTATCAAAACTGTTTTATAATGAGGAAATATATCTTTATTCTCTTACTATAAAGCATCCCCTTACTATGAAGGGATCTCTTGCAGCTTTGCCTATAATAGATGCTTAGTCCACTTTAAAATTATATCAACTGCAATAAATCAAAAAGAAAAAGGGCAGAAAGGTTAGAGAGATGGCTCAGCAATTAAAAGCACTTGCTACTCTTACAGAGGAGCTGAGCACAGTTCCCAGCATCCGCATGGAGGCTTCTAACCATCCATAGCCCAGTTCTAGGAGACCCGGGCCCTCTTCTGACCTCTATAGACATCACACATGCATGTATATGGCATAACACACACATAAGGAAAACATATACATAAAATTAAAATGATTTTTTAAAGATGAAGCATACCTAGCTTTATCCTCATTTTTTCAATCTGTAAAACATACAGGAGGCTGGAGAGATGGCTCAGAGGTTAAGAGCACCAACTGCTCTTCCAGAGGTCCTGACTTCAATTCCCAGCAATCACATGGTGGCTTACAACCATCTGTAATCGGATCTGATGCCCTCTTCTGGTGTGTCTGAAGACAACGACAGTATACTCACATACATGAAATACATACATACATACATACATACATACATACATGCCTGAAAACAGCCACAGATCTGGTATACAAATAAGGGCCAAACGCCCTACTTTTAAATATCAATGAACTACTGACCTACATTTTACCCTTTGGTTAAACTGACTGCAGTGAATTTCTCTAGGAATTGGAGTGGGTCTGAGCATATGAATCCTAAAAGGTAAGAACAGCTTTTCATGAGCTACCACTGCTGTGAAAGAACACAGATTCGCAGGGCGAAAACTAGGATCAGCGTTACCAGTCCCCGCATACCCACTGTTCCCAAGCATGGAGGAGGCCACAACCACATACTATTTTGTTTGACTTTAAAGTAGAATGAGGTATTCTCATCTGTATTTTGTATCCTATAAAATGTAAGTAGGGCCCACTGACTCCTACCCTGGCAATCCACCAATTCTTACTCACCCATGCAACATAATCCTGAAGGAATTCCAGCACTGACATCTCTCTCTATCTCTCTGTCTCTGTCTGTCTCTCTGTCTCTCTCTCTCTCTGTCTCTCTCTGTCTCTCTCTCTCTCTCTGTCTCTCTCTCTCTCTCTCTCTCCCTCTCCATACTAGAGTCTTATACCAAGCCACAGAGTGTCAGGGACAGGGTGAATCAGTCACCCAGCAGCAGCAGCTGAAAGAGACAGTGCAATGAGTGTGGATTCCACTCCCCAGTCTCAACCTCCATGCCCCTTTTAAAGGCATGATGGGTAGGTAGCTCTGCGTTTCTTCCACCAGTCTTGTTAAGTGGATAGTAAAACCATATGAATTACACAAATGGTTCACTCTTTATGGGGCCTAGGTTTTATGCCTTCTTATCAAGCACTGCTGAAAACTTAGTACAATGAATGATGTGAATTTATCAGGATGGGAACACGTGAATGGAGATCCTGCTTGGGACCTGCGGTTGAAAATGAGCACATGTCAGCACTGACAGCTACAGGTCAGATTAGTACCCGTGGCCACCAAGGCTGCACACCTCTGGGGACAGAGCAGCCCTAGACCTAGGTCTAACTAAGCAATGAAAGGAATATTAAAGTTGTGCGACCCTTAATCAGTGGCTTCTCTGTGCTGTGAAGTACCCTTATCATCTTAGACTATGCTGATGGGAAACAAACTGTGGAAGTTGACTGCTTGCTGGGTCTGACCACTAGACATGTCCACAGTCTGCCAAGTTTCTTACTCGGAACACTAGGCCTTGATCAGTGATTTTGGATCTTCAGTATCCCAAGCAAGACATATTAGAGGCTTAACCAACAGGAGCCACGTGCCCCAGTATGGAGCAGAATTACCCACCCAAGCCTGGGAACTAAAACCAGGGACGAAAGCTGGGACCCACAGTCCCGTTCAAAGTCACATCCCCATTCACGCCTCTGTGACAAGTGGACGTGATCATTCCTCACGTCTGAGAAGCAGAGTAGTGACTGCTGTGTCAGCAAAGCATGTCGGAGTGTCTGTGTGACCGCATGCCCAGCTGCACAGACGCAGTCTCGGGCACCTTTGAAAGGATCACACTGGGAGGAGGAACTGGGGTGTTTGGGGAAACCCCCAGGCTGCTGCAAGAACAGCTGGAATGGAGGGTCCTGGCACAGAAGTAAAACAAACAGCCAGCAGATTTTCTTTGCATCCCATAAATGATTTATAAGAGCTTTAATATGGCTATTCAGTGGACCGGCAGACTCGTTAGGTGTTTTAATTTTTTTTTTTTTTTTGACCAGGGAAACATCTGTAAATTGAAGGCCGCAGTGTGTTAACTTAGATTCCAGAGTCAATGGAGTGCTCAGGCCAGTCCTCTACCGCAGCCGGTTCGACAAGTACATGTATTTCCCTAGACATCAAGCATACAAACATAGGTCATATATCTATTAGAATGTAGTGCTGCCTTCAGTATAGTCAAATAAAACAGGAAGGAGCTGAAGGGGGGGTCAGAGCTCTCACACTTGATCCCCAAGGAAAAACACAAACTCAGAAAAAAAAATCCAAATCCTTCACCCCTCTGAACAGTGCCATGTGGTTCAAGATGATAAAACTGAGAAGGCAAATTTGTTTTCTCCGAATCTACCTTGTTTTGTCAGATTTGTAAGGTAATCTATTCTTTTGAAATAATTATGAAGCTGCCCTCTGTAGAGTCCTCTGCTGATTTTTATACTGAACAGCAGGAGGGTAGACAGAGCCAGCTCTCCCAGTGTCACGTCTTTTTCTGTGAGAACACACTGACAGAAGGCATCTTAGGCTGCCATTCCCAACCTTCCTGATGCTGGGGTCCTTTACCACCACGCCTGATGTTGTGAAGACCCCCAATCATAAAATTATCTTCATTCCTGCTTCATGATTGTAATTTTGCTGCTGTTGTAATTGTACATATCCAATAGTCAGGATATCTCAACCTATGTGATCCATAGATTGAGAAGCACTGAGCAAGAGTTATAGGCTGTTGTAAGCCTCCCAGCATGGGTGCTGAGAAGCAGACTTGGTGCTCTACAAGAACAGTAGGAGCTATAGGATACAGTGGGTGCAACAGAAGCACATCTTACTCAAGACCATCAAGGACCCAAGACTGTGGCCCGTGTCTGTAATCCCAGCAGTCAGGAGGCTAAGGCAGAAGGGTTGCTGCAAGATGGAGGGTAGCCTCTGCTACATAATAGGCTATCCCCCCCTCTACCTCTTAAGTACATACTACTACTAATAATAATAATAACAACAACAACAACAACAAAACATCTAAAAGCCAAAGAAAAAGCAATAACAAGGACTCACACTTTCAACGCTGTGGGAAGAAAGACACGGACGTGTGAGAACGTGAGAGTTTTGCTTGCTTGTCGCCTTTTAGATTATTGGATGATACTTACAGCAGTTTGGTGACCTCTCCTGAACAACAACAACAAAACGCCTAAAAGATGGTGCTAGAAATCACAAGTAACTACGCCTGAAAAAATGAGAAGTGCATCCCATCTAAAGGAGCAGACAAGGCACAGGGGTGGGAAGGCCGCTGCTCCAGAAAGAAAGAGTCTGGTCTGTCCCGATGATCTTCAGGCTCACTGACCATCACAGCACACTGGCAAGACTGAATTACAGATGCAGGCACACCTCCCAAGATACGCAGCCATGAAGGATGTGTGATTACTTCCTATTAGACATCAGTGCCTTCTAAGAGATGACAAGAAAAGATGGTGTCTGCCATGCTCATGTGTGTGCTGAAGATGGACCCCGCTCTTCCTCTTAAGTCCACACCTGCTCACCAATGCTCAGCAGGAAGTAAAGCAAGACTGGACCAGGGCTCAGGCCACTTTCAGTTACACCGGTGTTCCTGCTGCGATGAACTTGAGCAAAGCTAATGTACAGGTCTAAGGTTGGTTGTCTTGGCTCCCTGCTCCCGGCTCCCAGCTCCAGACCTCAGAGGCAGACACTGAAGCTCCATGGGAACTTCCCATAAAGGGATCCAGTTCAAACACTGCCCTTCAAACCCCCGTCTGCTGAAATGAAATGTTACGTCAGTGTTACAAAATCTTTCTCCTAAAACAAATAGAGTCAGACATAGTAGTTTGTACC
The DNA here is from genome assembly GCF_947179515.1 of Apodemus sylvaticus. Classification (NCBI taxonomy): domain Eukaryota; kingdom Metazoa; phylum Chordata; class Mammalia; order Rodentia; family Muridae; genus Apodemus; species Apodemus sylvaticus. The sequence continues at coordinate 7,454,694 of NC_067485.1, forward strand.
TGTAATCCCAGCTCTGGCGGGGATGAGGCACTGAGGTCAAAGTAAGCCACATAACATGACCCTGTCTCTAAAACACAAAGATATAAGACTGTGGAAGCTCAAGAGCCTTGCCACCCACACGCCAGGACGAGGTTGTCCCCCTGAAGCTGGTGTCCAGGCTAGGCCATTCTGTACCTATGGAGAAGATGCTGGAATGAACTAAAGGTCTGTCAGCCATGGGCTCAGTCCTCTTACAGTTCCCCATGGGGTATGGCCGGCCAAGTGCCAAGCCTGCACAGCAAATCGGTACTTTAATCAGCCGAGCAATTCAAATCACTGAGTTTGGAAGTGCATGGGAAAGGTTTGCTGAAACTCTCCTGCTATAGCTTTGATCTTGAATGTCTCTCAGGAGATTCAAGAATTAAGAATGGGTCCTGAAGTGGACACCTGGGGACAAAGCTTGAGAAGGCATAGACACCTTGAAAGGTAGGGCCCATGGGAGGTCCTTAGGTGCTGGGGACATATCTTTGAAGGGGGCTGTAGAATCCTACTCTGGTTTGCTTCCATGAAGTAAGCAGTTTGCCCCACTGCCCCCTGTGTGAAGTGCTCCTGACCCCCAGGGCCACAACCACGAGACCGTGGGAGCACGGCTGGACCCTCCAAAACTATGAGCCAAAATAACACCGTTTTATTATTCCTTAATGGTACCGGGTATTTTATTATAGCGACAGAAAGCTGAGTGGCATACCCGGGGAATATGTGGTACAAGTAGCCTGATCCATACCCCTTGCTCATTTTAGGAATAAACTGCCCAGGAAAATGAGAACTTGGCCTTGGGATAGCCTGAGTGCTGGTGACTCTTCCAGTCCCAAGGCCGGTGACTTCTCACCTCGCCTCTCTACCCTGCCTGCTCTCATTACTTTCCCTTGCAGATGCCCCTGTTTCTAATTAAAGCGGGGGCCTGAACCCTGGAGAGCTGATAACAATTTTGCCTTGAGCCCAGCGTTATTGGCTAACTGGAAAAGGCAGGTTAATGGTGTCCGCATGGAAGGTATATTATTAGAAGTGAGCCTGTGAAGCGAGTGCCCGCCCCGTGACTCTAATCTCCAGAATGCTGACTCCTGAGGTCAGTAATTGGGCACCACAGAATTCAGCGGAGCAGCAGGCCTAAGCCTGTCTTCAGACCTCTTTGAAATGCAGTCCTGAGGTCAGGGGAATAATTGCTTCATCTGAAGGGGGTGGGAAGAGAGGGGGGAGAAGAAACAACCTTCATTATGCTTCCCGTTGATCAATGCACCATGGTCTCAATATCCCGCTCTCATTAAAATAACACAGGCTGCTTGAGAAACTCAATCATTTCCACAGTGATTCTTGTCAGCTTGCTCTTCCTGCCAGCTCAGCGATGCCTAATGGCAGATAAGCCCAGAGTCTGGGACCCTTGGCTCAGCCATTAACTCAGCAGCCAGGGTGCTGTGGCGCTCATTAACGTCCTTTTTGCCGGCTGTATTAAACCCTTAATTAATGGGGAGGATACTTTAATGTCAATGCTTTGCAACTTTCCAAAGGGAAAAATATGCCAATGTAATCAACTTGATCTCTTGACCACAGCTTCTAAGGCTTTGGGGAGGATCACTTGCTCTTCTGATCAAATGTGCAGGTGAACTCTGAGCTAGGTTCCATTTCAGAATGGAGCTTGCAAGCCTGGCCCACAGGAGAGCACTTGAGAAGACAATTCATGGCCCAGAGATTTCTCTGAAGTTCGGCTGTCTTATTGCCATCCCAGTAGGCAGAGGAAAGCTCTAGTGATCCGCCTTTGGTGTCCAAATGAAAGGAGGGAGGAGAGGAAGTGGAGGGAGGAGGGAGAGGAGGGGAGGAAGGGAGGGAAGGAGAGAGGGAGGAAAAGAGAGAGAAAAAAGGAAGGAAGAATGGAGGAAGAAAGAATAGGAGAAGGGAAGGAGGGAGGAAAAGAGGTTAGAGGGAGGGAGAAAGGATGGGGGAGGGAGAGGATGGGGAGGGAGAGGAAGGGGGAGGGAGAAAGGGACAAACAGAGAGATACAGAGGCAGAGACAGAGACAGAGATAGGAGGTTGTCTGTACAGCTCCTTTGGGCCAGGCTTAGCCTTACATTAAAAAAAATGCTAATATAGTAACAAAAACAAAAAAATGGGGAAACTGGAATCTAAAACCACAGGGTGATTTTATTGTTTCTATCTTTTCCTCTTACAAAACACAAGATCCTACAGTTGTACCATCCATGTCAACTTCCTGGCTCCAACACAGGTACACATACTGTAGGAGATACTAGCCTGTCCCAAGCTGCCCCTGCATCCCTCACAAAGGAGGCCCTGCAGAAGCACAGGGCCACCCCTGCCTTGACGGTGTAGATCTTCCTTCAGTGCATGCACTTTGGGATCTACCCCTTGGTTGTCATTTTGGTTGCTACCCTTGTTAGCCCTACCTCTGACTCAGTTTGTCATCTTCTTATGTCACCAGATGGACGCTGAGTGGGAGATTTGGAGCCTCAGAATTCCTGTCCTTGCTCTATCTGACCCAGAACTGTAACCACTACTTACAGGGTCCACTTGCCCTGCCTCACTGCTGAACCAACGGCCTTTGAGGGTGTAAGACCTCACGTTCCTTTTGCAATGGTTGGCAGGCTGATGTGTTAAAGGGATCATTTAGACACCACATAAAATGTGTGGCTTCCAACACAAGAAACATTTTCAAAGAAATTACCATCTCTTTCCCTGTCCCCTAACACACCAACATCCCTGACGTTTCTAAGCTCATTTTAGAGATTGTGCAGATTTTCTTCTTGTGTTCATGTCCACTGCAAGGCAGATAGGATGCTGACACCCACCCCTCCCCCAGCCCCTACCCCTATCTCCTCCCACCCCTGCCCCAGCCTCTGCCCCCACCCACCCCTACCCTAACTTGCTCCTCAGGCCACAGCAGAAAAGCATTAAAAAGGGGTAGATCAAGGCTTAGAGACTGGAATCTTAAAAATGAGATTCAGATGTGCCTATAAATCTGACAAGGAGACCTTTAAGCTGGTGTGGGCAAAACACGTCTGGAATTTGGTCTGTGACCTCACCTGGCCATTTGCCTCATTAACTCTGCTGCTCTGGGGCACATATGGGTCTGGGGTCAGCTGGCATGTTTTCATCCCCATTCAATATGCAGCAGTGTTTGCTTGCCCGGGGCCGCAGAACCTCCTGCTCAAGTGTCACGACTCTGTCTTGAGCAGAGGCAGGAAAGGCAGCTGAGTGCATCACCGGTTTGATCTCTAGAGACAAATTCTTTGTTGTGACTTCTGTCAGTGGCAGGGGGTGGGGTGGGAAGGTGGGGTGGGCAGAAGGTGGACAAGAAGCCTTCTTTCTGGCACCCGCACATCTGGTCCTCCCTCTGCCCCCACGTGCTACCTGTACCTATCTGTCCAGAGCTGATAAAGAATCTACGAGAGATACACAGAGAGGCATCGTGCGAGAAGCCGTGGGGTTTCAGAGCAAGCTGATTCTGCAATCGATGGTGCCAGGGTCCACCCCTCACCAGCTGAGTCAGCTTGCACCAGTGACTTAGCCATTCTGGGCTTTGGTGTTATCATCTGTAAAATGGTAATAATATTTGTGTGTCCCAATTGCCAAGAGGAATGAATACAGTAATGTATGCAAAGTGCCTGCACAATGGGTCTTCCATTAATATGCTAATTCAGGTCCCGGAACTACAGAAATTGTGCACTTTGAAGGAAGTCTAGGGGAGACCTTGGAAATACCTTCCTCAGCAATGGTCATACATGGTGCTGAGAACTGAACCCAGGTCCTCTCTAAGAGCAGCAAGTGCCCTTAACCCCTGAGACATCTCTCATCATTACTTTAAAGGGTGGTCTTCCTACTTGTGTAACAAATACCTTTACTGTACAACAGTGTGGTGTGTCATGCCAGTGGCTGCCTCAGAGAGAGCTGTGTACTAGGGTCTCATGGCTACACTGAATAACAGTGACTTGCAGCACCTAGTTTTGCAGCAGGGCACTCTTAGATGTTGGCAGAACACTGTGTTTTTCCGAATGCATCCTCTGCTGCAGTACAGGAGGCAATTGGCTTTCTGCTTCCGCCCATTTAGGTTTAAGAAAGCACTCAAGGCTTGCAAGATGGATGCACAGCTTGCTGACAATCACCTACAGGTTGCAGGAACACCGCATCCAGTTCTGGAGTCCCCGGACCACTGTTTCATAATATTTTGTGGTTTTAGGCAACGCAGAGTTTTGCAGAATCTACTTCCAAAGCTAAAGGTTGAAGGTCCTAATCTCAAGATGTAAAATTGAAATGTTTCAAAATTCTGAACATTTTTGAGCACTGACATAATGTCATAGTAGAATATGAACAAAATTATTAACGCCATTGAATAAGCTTACTCCAGGCTGTGTGTATCAAGTGGATGTGCAGACATGGGTTTCTTTTCTAAATATAGATGTTTTGTTAGTTCAAAATTTTTTTAAAAAAAATCTATAATAAGATTTTTTTGGATTTAAGCATTTTGGGTAAAACAGGAGCAATCGTATTTTGAAAAATGAAATTAATTACCATTTCTGTCTTTGTCCATCTCAATCGGAACCCCGCTGGTCACAGAACACCCATCCCCTCTGGGTATTTATGGAACTGTTGTTTCTCTGGATAGCCAGAGAAGTTCACATCCCCCTTTACAGCTACTGTGTGCAGTCACTAACATATTCCATTATTCAGTGGCTGCCACTGTCCTCAAAGCTACCCCTCACTGTCCACCTTCCCACAGTGGCCCCAAGAGCAGCTGAGGCTCACTGAGCGACGACCCCATTCAGCCAGTCAACGGGAGAGCCAGAAGTTGACACCAGGATGGGGACTTCAGAGTTAAAACCCAGAGAAAATCTCTCCCTGACGACAGATCAGAAGCCAGACGAGAGGCACTGTCTGTATATGCCAGACCTGCTTCACACACCCCTCAGCGCAGTGGGGAGGTGAGCCACAAGCCTCCTAAATCGCCAAGCATCCCGTTCTGCAAAGCACTCTAGTGGCACGACTGCTGTGGAGTTAGAGTGTGGTCCCCTAACCACCCCTGCCTCAGTTACAGAGAGCAGGAGAGCTTTTCCCCAGCACATGGGAGTCTTCACAACTTTCCCTGCAACTCGCACTACAGCACTTTAATTCCCAGTGGGTAGGAGAAATGCCAAGGACCACAACAGCTGTTGCCAACGACATAATTTGTCCATCTTTAAAGGGCTTTATCAACGGGCACAAATAAAGATGTGAGAGCCCCCAAGGAAAGCATTTGAAGTCCTTGTATGCTCTAGTGGTGCTATATCCCATGCAACAATTACCACCACCACCAAAGAATGGGTTCCTCTGCATCCCAGGATGGACACGCTCTCCTCTGTGGATTTCCAGATGCCAGGAAGAGGCCCGAGCCAAGTTCAGCAAACGCCACATGTGGGTTGAAGGTCTCTTGATCAGGACCACGCCCTCCTCGCCAGGCTTCGGAGACATGGACTATAGTCACATTTAGAGTTTTAAAGGTTTTTGCAAGATGTGTCAGAATTTTTCCAATACCCCCCTCCCCTGCCCATCGCCTTGACTCCTCTGTGTCTGAGCCGGCTCAGCTCCAAGTTTGTTCCCTTCCATGGGAATGTTGGAAGGAAGAAGGGTGGATGTCAGTTCTCAGTCAGCCCACAGCTGTCTGTAATCTTAGATATCCAGTCTCCATGTCTCCAAAGCTGATGACCCAGCATTCATGCCTGTGAATCTGGACCATGCTAGCTGTAATTGCATTTCAGATCTGCTGCTTGGCAGGAACAGTGAGCCATTGAAGGTCAGTATAGCTTGGCTCCACCATCAAAACATCCTTTGGTGATACTAAACTGTGATTGAATCTTTCCTAGGGTTGAAAAAGTTATACTCTCTTCCTAACGCTGCTGTTTAGGGATAGAATTTTGTAGGTTCTCTGACTCAACAAATTCTCTTGGCAAATTAAGCAAAGTCATCTACCCCCTAAGAAGATTCTACAAAAACTTGAGTGTTGAGTGTTAAAACAGAAGTCAGTAGGAAGTCCTGGTATACTGTTGTTTGTCTGGTTCCTGTTGCTATGACAGAACATTTGAAATAACTGACTTAAGGAAGGAACTATATGCTTGGGCTCATGGTTTCAGAAAAGTCAGTCCACTTTGCTGGATTTGTTCCTTTTGGGTCTACGAAAGGCAGAACACGACGGGGTATGTCTGTGGAGCATGTGGCATGGGTAAGTTGCTTAACTCACAGCAACTAGTAAACACAGAGAAGGGACAGAGAGACTAGGGTCCCAATATCCCCTGTGAGGGGATCCTGTGACCTAAACTTTAGAAGTTCTACCAGCTCCCAGTAGCTCCCCAGCTGGGGAGTGAACATTTAACATGTGAGATTTGGGGGAACTTAAGATCCCAGAAGTCTCAGATACAAAACATTACCTTGCTTGGCTACCAGACTGATTGCTAAGAGAATGTAGCCAGTTGTTGAAATAAAATTTCTCTCAAAAACGGAAATTATGCTCTGAAACTTGTCCTTCTCTTCTTAAACACTTGAGGCATAAGACACACTCTCCAGCCACCGGGGCCAACTCAGGGTTGTTCCTGATGGGGGGTAATGAGCTGCCCATGATCATAGCTTGTCAAGAACACAGTGCGGCCTTTGAAATGTTCCTAAGATCGGGACAATCCTACTATCATCCCTAGGGACTCTCCTCTCCTGCCTTCGTATAACATACAAAATGAAAATACTCACTGCCCCTAACGCACTCAAAAGCTGAGAGACTCTAAGATGTCTCTAACTCCAAACAGATTCTTGAAATAACTGTTTATCCAACCAGGCTGCCACAGCAGGAAGAGCCACAAAAGGCACTATGCAGGAACGTGATCCATCAGGCTCATCCTGTTAGGATCCAGTCACATGGTGGGCTGCATGTGCTACCAAGCTTACAAAGCTAGTTTAATGGCTTTCACTAAGAGGAAATAGTATTGTTTTCCTTATTTTCACTAGCACCTTTTAATTTTGTTCCCTCACATGCATTTTGTGTACACACACACACACACACACACACACACATATATATATATATATTAAAATTTTATGTAAAGTTAGTAGAAAAGGATAAGTGAAATATTTATATATATTAGTTTCTTAGGTGACCCCCTAAACACAATAAATATAAATGACCTAAATTTAAAACATACTAATCTACCTGGGCAGTGGTGGCACATGCCTTTAATCCCAGCACTTGGGAGGCAAAGGCAGGTGATTTCTGAGTTCAAGTCCAGCCTGGTCTATAGAGTGAGTTCCAGGACAGCCAGGGTTACATAGAGAAACCCTGTCTCAAAAAACCAAAAAAAAAAAAAAAAAAAAAAAGAAAAAAAAAAGAAAAAAAACTAATCTAGCCTCTGAATAGATCATATCTGCCTAATGCTGTTGAGCAGAAGACCTTGAAAATGAATTATTCTGCCTCCCAAGGAGGACCCTGACACCATATAGAAAAAAGAAAAGCAAATAATTTGATTTACACATAATCCTGATACTTGTGCATTCATAGCTGCTGAGAGTATATAGTATAATCAGAAGACCCTTAGATGTGAAACATTTAATGTTAGTCAACAAACCAAGTTTGCAGACAGTTTATCAAATTATCAGAGCATTGGGCTGTCCCTTGTGTGTTTAGGACTGTATACTCATGGAAGAGGCGAATGCGCTGCTCCTGTGTTTGTCACTGAGAAGAGAACCAGCTCTATATGTACAGACATAGATATATACTCAAACACACACACACCAACACTTACACACATTCACATACACTCACACATATAAACATACTCTCACGTACTCACACATATACTCACACATTCACAGACACTAACATATACACACTCACATCTATTCATACACATTCACACTTATGTACATGCATGAACTCTCTGTCTCTCTCTCTCACACACACACATAGATACACATGCACGCCTATTTTGTGCTTGTCCTTTAGATGGGCAAAATCAAAGAGTGATGTCAAGGAAATCAGGAAGCGTCGGTCTATTGTTGCTTCAGCCATTTACAGGCAAGACTACACTTAGATGACACACCAAGGCACTTTAACTGAATTCCAATTGCCCCTAAGAAGAATTTATGTCAACTGAACCAGTTTCCTACTTTTTCAAACATATGAGCTACAAATCGTTTTAGTTGTGAGATTCATTTGAATCAAGAATCTAATCAAACCTCCAAGGAGTTCCCCTTCCTTATTTTTCCTAGGTTAAAAACAAACAAATAAGGATCAGGCTTACAATATGCTTCAGAGGGTAGAGGTGCATGGTCATATGCTGGGTGACTTGAGTCTGAGCTCCAGATCCCAACAGTGGCAAAAGAGAAGGAGAGGAGATTCCAAAGAGTTGTCCTCTGATTTCACATGCTTTTTTAGCACATGTGTGTGAACATATAGACACATATATACATACACACACAGGGAGAAGAATAAGGAAGAGGAGGAGGGGAAGGAGGAGGAAAAGGAGCAGGAGGAGCAGGAGGAGGAGAAGTTGAAAACTGTCCTATATTGTTTTCTGTTGCCACAATAAATACCATGACCCCAAAGCAACTTTGGGAGAAAAGGGTTTATTTTAATTTCTAGGTCACAGTCCATCATCAAGGGAGTCCAGGGCAGGAACTTATGGCAGAAACTGAACCTGAGATACCACAGGAACAGCTGGTGTTCAACACCTGGCCTACTTCCCAGAGACAGCATTGTCCATAATGAGTTCAGTCCCACTATATCCATTAATAATTTTAAAATCACACACACACACACACACACACACACACACACACACACCCCTCTGCTTGGAAAACCTGTCCTAAAATTTCTCCATGGCCCTCACTGCCCTAGCTCATAGTGGGTCTAGTTATATGAATTTATCTTCTTTAACCCTGCTTCCCTGATTGGCATACATTCACAAAGATAGGTCAACAACCTACTGGAGGGAACAGACGGCATCTACCTCCAGCTGACCACAAAGGACCTGGCACTATCCTCATTCAAGCACGTCCCTTTGGCCAGACCAGCACTGCGAACGGTGATTGTTGAGGGTCTAGGATGCCATTTGCTCTGTGATACACCTGATTCACACTTCCATTTTCTTGCGGCTCCATTACCTGAACACAAAGTCACAAGAAGTCAGGCTGCACACACACTGGGTTCTCTCATGTCCCAAATGATCTTTAACAGTCTGACATGCATGACCACTAAGGTGCATATGGCTGCATTTCCCTCCACCAACTTCCTCTTCTGTTTGTGAAGTCTGCTGAGGGCTCAACAGGAAAGCAGCACCCCCTGTACACCTGTACCCTTAGTCTCCCATACTCAAGGCGGCACTGGACAAGGACAAGCCCCTGTCACCCAAACGTCTCTGTTTTTTCACCTTATTCTCTGAGTGTGAGCTCAAGCTCTGAATGAGAAGCCATGTTCCTATATCTGAAACATGGGTTCAGAAACAAGAAAGCGATACCAGCTACTCAAGTCAGAACACAGTCAACCCTTCTCCCCACAAAGACAAAGCCCTCTCCTCCCCTAAGCACTTGTGCAAATGCAGGAGCATTATCCAAGGGAAAGTAAACATTATTATTTAAAGACAAGCCTCTTTAGCTGGAAATAGCTCATTGTTAACCACGTGTGTGAGAGAGCTGTCATCCACTCACACTTTGCAATTAACATACAATTAATATATAATTACAATTAAATTCCTGTAACATTAAATTAAAGGCTGGTGTTAAATGTTGGCTTTAATCCTTTTAATGATGTTTAAAAGGCTCTTCAAAAGCTGCATGATGTACTAAATACCACCCACTGAGATGGAAATGGTAACATTTAAGTGTGCTAATTATTTCTTTTATTAAAAATTTGTAGGGCTGGAGAGATAGCTCAGCAGTTAAGAGCAGTGTCTGCTCTTGCGAAGAACCAAGGCTCAGTTCCCAGCACCCACAAGGCTTCTCACAACTGTCTGCAACCTCTAGGGGATACAATATCCCTTCTACCCTCCACCAACACTTGATACTTACATAATCACAGGCACACACATAATAAAATATTTTTTAAATTATATGCACGTGTGCATATGTATGTGTGTGACACATGCATACATGTGTGTGTACATGTATGGTGCAGACACCAAAGGAAAATGTTCTGTACCCTCTTCTATCAGGATTCACTGTAGTTCCTGAGACAGGGTCTCTCGGTAAGCCTGGAGCTGGGTTGGCAGTCAGCAAGCCCCACAGATGCTCCTGTTCTCTCTCTCTCTCTCTCTCTCTCTCTCTCTCTCTCTCTCTCTCACACACACACACACACACACACACACACACACACACATGTTTGGATTTCATGGCACTCTGCCACACTGGACTTTCTATGTGGATGTTGGAAATCTGAACTCATGTTCTCAAGCTTACCCAGCAAGCATTCATACCCAGTGAGCCATCTCTACAGCCCTAGGATCCCAAGTGTAACCCACAGGCCACACCAACACACACACATTCAGACAGATAGATAGATGATTGATTGATAGACAGATAGCTAGCTAGATAGATAGGCACACAGACAGACAGACAGACAGATGATAGATAGGTAGATAGATAGCTAGATAGATAGGCACACAGACAGACAGACAGATGATAGATAGGTAGGTAGATAGATAGATAAATAGACACACAGACACACAGACAGATGATAGATAGGTAGATAGCTAGACAGATAGGCACGCAGACAGACAGACAGATGATAGATAGGTAGGTAGATAGATAGATAGATAGACAGACAGACAGACAGATGATAGATAGATAGATAGATGATAGACAGACAAATAGATACAAGCATACATACATACATACATACATACATACATTCATACATACATAGATACATAGATTCCTAATTTAATGTGGTGACTCAGGTCTGAGTTATCCATTCCCTGTTGGAAAATTTGGTAAAACTAAGTTTCCCCACCGTCTAGATAGATCTAACTAAAAAGGAGCTGACTGCAGAGCAAACCCTGTTTTCAAATTTAAGACTCCTTAAGGATTAGCTGGTATAGCACGCTCCTAGCTGTGCAACTTTCCTCTAGTTACCAAACTTCTCTGAGACCATTTCCCAGTCTATAAAATGAAAATAGTATGTGTGAACCTTTTAGAATCTCTTGTAATTGCAGCAAACGCAGACCGGCTGACACACTGGCTGCACAGGGAATTTAATGGAGTTTTCAGCTGGCCCCTGAATCTTTTGCATGTGCCTCAGACTCAATGACCAATGAGGTTCCTCTCCCAACTTCTTTGTAAATAACCCTGGGACACAGAACAGTCTCCAGCTCATGTACCGCCTCCGCTGCCGTCTACGCCTTCACCAAAACCCCTTGTTTCTTTTAGATGTAGCCCTGGTCACCTCCTCTACACCTGAGCTTTCATGCCCCAGGGGATCCTTTGTCACCTCATCGTCTGCATGGCCCTGGCCCCTGAGTATCACTCATCCACAGGAAGCCATCTTCTAGTTTCTCACAATGGCATTTTCTTGAAACTCTCTCCTGCCATCTTGGTCTTGGCGTTCAGACCCCTCCACAACCTCTTAATTACGGTATACCATGCATGCTAAACAACCAACACATATGAAGATCATGGGCACCCACATATATATCCACATGTGCCATTTCAGTGGCTTAGCTGCCATCCTGTTATGTCTTGAGCAGTACTCTGAAAGACAGGGTTTGGTTGAGCTAGCTACTGTGTTCCTGTTGGGCAGACTCTATGTTACCAGCCCGTCTCTTGAAGGATGCTCCTACAATTCTCTACACCCAGCAGGAGCTGTGCTAGGTCCAGCCCCCACAGCCCTCTCTGTGTAAATGCCAGCCTTGCTGCTTCAGGTCCTCTTGTTACTGTCTCTTGAGTTCAGACCTCCTTCTCTCACCTGCTGTATTTACAAGGCATCTTTCTCCTCATCTGTCACCAAACTAACGCCCTTCCATGCTTCTGATCTCAGTCAGAGTGCCATTTCCTCAAGACTCCTTTTCTAGCCTCTTTGAAGAGACCAAAGACCCTGTACCAACCTTACTGAAAACCTGTCTGGTACTAGCAGACACCAACCGACCAGAACATAGGATCATCAGAATGGATACTATGTCTATACTCTGGAGACTTCCAGAGAGCTGGGAGTTGAAAATGCCCCTGTAGAGGTGGGGCAGAGTCCTGAGAACATTGTCCCCAAGGTATTAGGGGCCCAGAACACAGGGCAAGGGATACTCTGAGCGCAAGGAAAGGTGTGTGTTATTTATGCCCTTTTCGGACTTGAATAACTTAAACAGTTTGTCCATTTTCACAGGTTTACAACCTGGGCTCACTTCAGCTAAGTGGTATGTTGGTTCCCCAAGAGTGTCTTGTCTGCTGGGGGAGGGGGCTTCTCCAATTGAATGCCTGTGTCAACTGGAATGGGAACAGCAGGGACCTGGATGGGCATCAGTCTGTCCAAATAAGTTTTCTTTGTAGCATGAGATCTCTGTGTAGCTGAACTTTTATGGTGGGAGCAGAAGCCACCAGCCCTCTGAAGCCCTTGAGTTTGTAGTCCTATGGAGGACTTTCAATGAAATCTATTGCTTCAAGTAACTCTCAGAACCAGATTGCAGGCATGGACCAGAAATTACCTACACGGAGAAAAGCGCAGGAGAATGGCCACTGAGAACACTATCCACCACAACTGGTAACACACATAAACGTTCCAACACAATAAACTTGTGCTTTGGGACTGAACCAGCTGAGTAAACCTGCCTCTGTAGGCTACTAGTGCAATTTTACATCTGCCTGTGACTTACCTGAGGTGTCCACTTTGTTGCCTGCTGTGCCTCTAATGTCCAGTCGTGTGCCTGCCACACTGTAGCACCCAGGAAGCACTGACTGAAGAAATGAATGCCCACTGCCCCCAAGAAGCAGTTGCCCAAATTGCAGAAGCCCTGAACTGCCTCAGGGATGAAGGGCATTAACTTGTGTGTAGTGAAAATCCGATAAAGAGGTTTTTGAAAAAGAATAAGGAAATGGGAGTTGAGATTCTTGCTGGCAGTGTGACTAGTGTTGCTTGAAGGCACAAGGATGCAGATGTGAGCTTCAGACATGAGTTGTCTGTGGGAGGCAGAGGAAGGAGAGAGCTGGAATAAGAAAAATGGCTTCTTGTTGTAGGTCTCCCCACCTCCCTGAGTTATAAATGTTCTTAGCTCTGCAGATTCCCTCAACTGATAAAGATCATCAATAACAGAAGCCACCCACCAAGACTCAGTGAGACACCTCCCAGGAAACCTCTTGAGGCAAAAGGGAGTGTCCTCTTTCAGTTAGGAACGTTTGCAAGAAGTAAAGGTGGACTGGGGAGCAATCAAGGAGGGGAAATGGAAGAAAACACAGTCAGAAAACCTGAGTTTCCCTTCAGATATGCCAAGTCCTGACAAATAGCCTTGAGTAAGGTGCCAAACCACCCTACGCATCTGCTTAGAGCACAGCCAACTTCAGCTCTGGATCCCTGATGAATTTAATTCATCCACACTCCGCCTTGTTTGTTATTGGATGTGACAACCCCAGTCTTTCAAACTCTTCATCTCAGTCCGTAACATTCCATCTTCCTGTTGGTCCAGCTTTAGAGCAAGAGACCTATCATTAATTTGAGGCCATTTCTTACCTGCGCCATCTTGACCTCACCCCCAGCTTGCAGTGTTACCGTCTTGCCTCCCAACTCCAGTCTAAGCCCACTGACTCCCCCAAGCTCAGGGCCTTCTGAACCTGGTACCAATCAGCCCCTGCCATCGCTGACTCTAGCTTCTCCACATCTCACCTTCCTAAAAAGTTCTGCCTCTCTTGTAAGTTCAAGGGGGTTGGAATGTCTGCTACAAGATTGTGTCTTCTGTATATGAGACAGGAAAGCTGCACCCATGAACTCTCAACAATATGGCTTCCGGAACAAGACCCAGACAATGGCAATACTAGTTGATATGTCATTGTGAATAAAGAACCCTCCCAAGGCTCTGCCCCTAGATGAAGAGCTACAGGCAGTTAATGGCTGCTGAGAAAAGGAGACCAAGTCTTTCCCAGACATGAAAGCCCTAAGTGGTTATCCAAAAGTAAGTGCTTAGCCATCAACACATATACATACATGCGACACTGCATGGACTCAAAAGGTTGTATTTATATATTTATATGTACAAATGCAACAATAGTGATTAAAGAAAAATGGGGCCATAAATTTGTGAGGAAGAAGAGGGGAATATGGGAGGAGTTGGAGGAGGAAAGGAAGTGGGAAGAATATAAACACAGTACTCATACAAAATCTAAAATATATATATATATTTCCTAAAAAAAGATTCCAGCCTTTGTCTGTGTGGCCATAGCGGCCTGTGGTGACTGCCTACCCATGAGTAAGGACAGATTCAAGGTGAAGCTGCTGAGAACATGCGCCTGGCCAGTCATCCTCGCTCCTGCACAGAGACAGGCAAGAACAGTTCGCCCAGGTTCCTCCAGGCAATGTACTCACGAGAGTCCTTATCCACCATTGGTTCTGACTGACTGTTTCTCCATTTCCTTCCACTCACAAGGTAACATGGAGCCGAGGATACGTGGAGCCTGAGTTTCCTGGACTGTGTTTCTGTGCTAAAGCACATAAATGAAAGCAGATAGTGAAATTTGAACTGTGGGGCGCTTGGCAGGGTTGGGGAGGGGCAGTGACGAACAAGTCATCATTGGGCTCTTAAGCTGTTCCATAGTTTGTTGGATGTTGGTTCACCTAGACACATCATAAATAAGTATAATTTCTTGCTGGAAATAATAGAAATGTCAAATTAGGTAGCTTTAATAAAGGGAGGAAATATATCCTGACCTCCATGTGGAACTCTGAGCACAGGACCTACGTTGGATTTTCTTTCATAGTCTCTTCACACTTGCTATGCTGGGACTTGTAGTCACAGCGTGGCTACACCAACCCAGAAATCACATCCAAATTGTGATTTGTGACTCAAAATTGTGTATTGTTTCCAGGTCAGTCTTTCAACTGAAGGACATTATGCTAAGTGAAACTCATTAATATATTGTATGTTTAAATTTTTTTTAAACCTAGCTTAATAAGGGTATTTAAACGTTTTAACCTCTCTTCTAGCCCACCACCCACCAGAAGCAGTGGTTCATAGGCAAAGGAGGATATGGAGCTGTTTAGAAATAATTTGGAGGAGGCCAAATCTAATCTGTGTTTCCAGAATATCAGCAGTTCAGTTCACACAAATCAGCAGTAGTAGCTCGATCCACTCGTAAATGCCATGGCAGTCAAATCAGCAATGGCCGTTTGATCCAGAAGAAACCTTGAGGCTCTGCTAATCAGCCCGAGTCCTCAGAAGCCACCAAAATATCACCATGAGTTCTTTTTTAAAGATTTGTTTGTTTGTTTCTTTGTTTGTTTATTATATGTAGTTACACTGTATTTGTCTTCAGACACTCCAGAAGAGGGTGTCAGATTTCATTACCGATGGTTGTGAGCCACCCTGTGGTTGCTGGGATTTGAACTCAGGACCTTCAGAAGAAGAGTCAGTGCTCTTAAGCACTGAGCCATAGTGTGTTTCTCTCTATGAAGTCATGACAAACAATGCCTTGCAAAGACTGGCAAGGTGAACCAATACCACGCAGTGCCAACCACTGTCTGTTCGGCTATATTTATATCATTTTCAATCATCATGTGTTTTCTCAACCATAGTTCTAGCAAAACATCACATGTGTTTTTAGACAGCTTCCAGAAAAACATCACATGTCTCCCAAACGTCTGCTTCAGCAAAAACATCCTACTCAAGTTCTTATCACAGCCACATACTGTCACTTATGTAAGAAACATAGAGGTGTCTGAAGTCATTTCAAAGCCTGTAAGGGTAACTCCCTAGATTCTCTGTCATTTTACCCCATCATACCCACGCTACCATAGTCCACAAGTCTCCAACACCCTTTCAAATCTTAATGGATTTGATAGACAGACCACCACCACCAGAAGTCATGGGAAAGGAAAGTTCACAGGGCAAAGAAGGATGTGGACCTATTAGAAATTGTTCTGGGAGGCTGAATCTAATCTGCATCGTCAGAATATCAGCAGTTCAGTTCACACATATAATCTTTCCCATGTTACACCCACATTGCCCTGTCTAGTTAACACTCCCCTTTGTCTTTGAGGCACCATAATACCCAAGCTGGTAGGTACACATGATCATCTCCCATTTCTACATATTCCCATAATATCTGTAATATATATCATACATACATAATATCAAATAATACCCAATAATCTTAAACCTTCCTTCTCTGTTTCTCTTGCCTGCTATATAGTATGCTAGTACTACTGGCTATGTAGTATGACAGCAAAGACCAGTTCTTAAGAATCTTTCCTTCCTTACAGACTATGGAAATACACAAACACGCCACTCTACTATCTCAGATGTACTTTTAAATTACTTTATAGTACCACTATATTTCTTAATTACTTGCCTCTCAATTACATACAAGGGGAGACAGGAGGTCCTAGTAATATTAAAGAGTCAGCCCCAAACTGTCACTCAAAGGACAGTTGGTGTGACAACTAAACGCTCAAAGTAAATAGAAGCCAGCTACATAGTTAGGTCTTAAAGGCAGCTCTTCCCATCTGATTATTAAAGTGCCTGATAAATTGATGTTTTCTGATAAATTACTATCGATATTTTCTTTAAGCTGGGTGTGGTGACTTGCTCCTGTAACTGGAGAAGGTAAAACAGGAGAATTGCTATGAGTTTGAGGCCAGCTTGTGCTATACAGTGCATCCAGGGAAGCCCCAAGTAGAGTTATGAAAAAATACTCACTTTATAAGCCTTTAAGAATGCTTCTCAGATAATACACCCTGTTGCTGTGCAGTGGGTGACTAGCTACAGTAGCCTCTTAGAGATTGAAGATAAATGTGCAGGTGTGCTGTATAGACCCGGCCTGAACAAGACACCCAGCTGTGCTGTTTTAACCTGGCATCGAGCCCAGACCTGAGGCCGACACATACACACCACCACTTTTTATATTGCTGAAATGTGCTCCAGTGCTGAGCCTGCAAAGCTGTCTTCTAATTGTAGATCACAATCAATCATATCTCTCTCTCTTCTGAGCTCTCAGTCAAGAAACCTGCTGATGGCGGCTTGCGGGCCACACTGGCAATCCTCCCTCCTCCTGGACACCCCTCTGGGCCTTCTGATGAAGTCACTCCGCACCCAATGAAGTGTTCAAGGGGGCCGGCAATACCCACCTGTGTGCATCTAGGCTCTTTCTGAGATGGTTCAGTAGCCCTTGTCTAAAATGGAGTGTTTCATATTTATAGCTTTTCCAGACTTAAGAACATTGACATATACACAGTGAGGGATGTGTGGTGTGTCTGTATTTGTGTATTTGTGTGTGTGTGTGTGTGTGTGTGTGTGTATACATATGTTTATCTATGTCTATGTGTATATATGTTAGGGATGACGGTGGGCCTTCACACAGTGCAGAGCTTAGCACCAAGACAGTTTTTGTCATGTTCTGCAGCACACACTCCTGGCTGGAGTTCCCCACAGTGCCGGATTGTCCTGAGAAGAGCTCTAGCTCCCGAGGTTCTACCTGTAAGAACCCCAGCAAGCAGCTTTAATAAGTCCCAGTCTATTAACGCTTGCTACTCATTACTCCCGTTGAGTGCTCGATGCATGCAGTATCTATTTCCCACCGGGGTGAACTGCGCTTCTGCCTGGACTGAAAGATCTGAATTAATTAGAGCAGTGTTTGCTATGCCATGGGAAACCACCAAAACAGGAGCAGCTACAGAGGCGTGGAACTTACAGAGCCCTTCTTCTAGCCTCCTCACAAGAGCCCCTCCCTCAGAGCTGCTTCCAGAACTCACATCACAACCACAAGTCACAGCCAGAGCTAGACCAAGGGCCCCACCCAGCCTCAGGAATCGGTCCATCCTTCCCAGTGCCTGGCAGGGAGGGATAAGTATTCCTCAGAAGCACTGGAGACTACTAGAGACTACTCCAGTAGGTTATATGGGTTCAAAGTCCAGAGAAAGGCTAAGATACTGGAAAAG
This sequence comes from Apodemus sylvaticus, assembly GCF_947179515.1. Classification (NCBI taxonomy): domain Eukaryota; kingdom Metazoa; phylum Chordata; class Mammalia; order Rodentia; family Muridae; genus Apodemus; species Apodemus sylvaticus. Next base: position 7,472,819 of record NC_067485.1, read on the forward strand.
GTCTATAGAGAAGACCGTCCCCAGTTTTCTCTCTTCGAGCACTAGCCCAGCTTTGGTTTTTTTCCCATCAGTCAGTGGCAGGGCTCTGGTTCTCACACAGATCTGAGCAGCAGCTGGAAACCACAGCATGGCCGTGACTGAGAAATGAAACTTGGTCATGTGGACATATCCCAGACAGCACAGACTTAGTGGCTGACCACTCCCAGTTTATAGATACAATTACCTCAAACCTGACAATCCAACTGTGTCTGCGCCCAAAGGTATCCTTTGAATAACTGTGGATGCCTATGGACATCCACCAAAGAAAGAACTATGACTCATGGCCAGAGAGACAGCCATTCCACCATGGTCATTGATGTGTTAATGTCCAGGCTCCATGGGCCACAGTAGGAATATAAGTGACAAAGTAGAGGGGTAGCAGCCTGTTCACCCAGGCAGAGCATCCAGGGAGCTTCCCTCATCCATGTGACACCCAGACCAAAAGTTGCACCCAATGGGAAAAATAAGGATGAGAACAGACGCGGCCTCTGCCCTTGTAAAGCTTACACTAGAAACTGGAAGGTACGTCTCTCACTTATCAACCCGGATGCTAAGATGGAGGGCTTCTGACCCACTGGGACGAAAAGACCAAAGCTACTGTGGGCTCTCAGACTCCCGGCATGGGAACCGTCAGCCAAGCAAGGGGTTGGGAGGCAAACAAACAGAAGGAGAACTTCACAGACTTGTGAACACTGGGGGAAGCAGTAGGAAAGAAAGGGTGGCAGCCACCCTCCACGGAATGATGAGAAAGCCCGTGAGGAGACTGGAGGGGAAAGCTGGCTGCTTCAGAGTCTCGCTGAGCGGTAAAGAGAACTGAAGTTTAAAACAGCATGAAAACGTGCATTAGTTTTACGTAGAGATTTTTATCACCAAGAATATATGGGTTCAATGAATCCACGTATCTAAGGACTTGCAAAAGTGACTGAGAGAAATCACTGTAAAAGTACACACACATCTGCCTGCTTTCAGGGTCCTTGTGAGGACCTTGCGGGGGTCCTCGCAGGAGCCTGATGTGAGGCAGTGGCTTTGAGGACAGAGAGAAGCAGGATGCACAGGACAAAAGGCAATGAGCTGTATAGTCAGAAAGAATTGCTAATGAACAGAGCAGAGACATTGAGGACCCCACAGATTTCTATCAAAGCAAGCAGATAATTCACCAGTCTACAGTAACTGACTTATCCTGAAGAGGACCAAACCAGAAGAAACCAGATCCAGAGGACAGTTAAGCCTGGCGTTCAGGCTAAGATCCCTTCACCACACAGTGATCTTATGTCCTTGGAGTTCAGAGCCCTAGGGAGGGCCTCAGGTTCCTTGCAGACCTAACTGGGCTACAGACTAGACTATAGTAGCATCAAAATAACTGCCTACAGGGAGCTGGGATCCTGAAAAGCCTAGAGAAGGTACACTCAGCAGGAGGAGCCATGGAGCCAATGGGCCTGACTCTCTTTCGGTGATTAGATAATTTGACTGTGCAGAAAGGAAGGGCTAAGCAAGAAGCATGCATGGTTAGGTAGCACACCAGCCCTATACCGTAAGAATGGAAATCTAATGAATACATAATGTTGTGACTGGGGACACAATAATATTTGTGTGGGTGCTGGGGATTTGAACTCAAGTCCTCACACTTTCAAAGCATGCCTGCAATCCTAGCATTGGAGAGCAGAAACCAGGAGCCAGCCTAAGAAGACATGGCAAGCTGCCAACTCAGTGAGAGACTGTGTGTCAGAGAAGAAGATGGTGATTGTCTTAGCTTGGGTTTTTACTGCTGTAAACAGACACCGTGACCAAAGCAACTCTTAATATGAACAATATTTAGTTGGGGCTGCTTACAGGTTCAGAAGTTTAGTCCTTTATCATGAAGGCAAAACATGGCAGCGTCCAGGCAGGCATGGTGCAGGAGGAGCTGAGAGTTCTACATCTTCATCTGAAGGCTGCTAGCAGAATATTGCCTTCCAGGAATCTAGGACTAGGGTATTAATTGTGTCTATCAGTGACAGACCTATTCTACAAGGCTACACCTCCTAATAGTGCCACTCGCTGCCCCAAACATACAAACCATTACAGTAATACAGGAAGACACTTAACATACTGCTCTAGAGAACACTCACATGCTAAAGCACAAGCACACACACACACATACACACACACACCATAGCTAATCAGGATCAGCAAGGCCAGAGCATACAAGATCAATTATGTGTGTATTAATAACATACATGTGGTTGAAATTAAAAGGGCAAGAAAAATATAAAACAGTTTTGGATTGTTTGTATACACACACACATACATACATGTACACACACAAAACAAAATAAAAATAGAGCAGATGAACCATGTGTAGATGCAGAAACATAAAACTTATAAAGAAATCGGAGGTGCAGATGCCTCGTGTGGCCGCAGACTGGAGCACATGGCTAAGGTGCAGATTCTCTTCCCAGTGAGGTTGTTTTTAAATTTACGTGGAAATGAAAGGGAACTGAAATGGCTAAAATGAACCATGAGGTGGGAAGAATCGGCCTGCCGAGTCCAGAGCTTCATCAGGACTCTGTGGTCTTGGTGGAGAGACATACAAATCAGTGGGGCAGAACCAAGAAGCTGAGCAGACGCGGGCGGAATTGATGTAACTTTAGAAGGCACTGCAAAAACGCAACAGAAGGAGAGACTTAGGACCTCACGGTGCTGGTGTAACCCACCGTACACAGAAAAAACAAGATTCACCTTCGTGTAAGTGCTGATCTAATATAAAGCTCACCTCAAGGTCTATAATGGAATCAAATATAAAACTGTATCATTAAAAGGTTTTGGGGGAAAATCTCAAAAAGCAGAAGTCTAACAACGCATGAAAGGAAAAATTAACCACTGAACTTCACTGAAAAATGTAAAACTTGCATTATGTGAAAAATCTGATATCATCTTAAAAAGACAAGCTATGGGGTGGAGGATATATTTACAAACAATAAATTTGACCGAGGGTGAGCACACAGAAGGTACAAAGATTCCAACGAGGTATGGCTCCTTAATCCAAATAGGTTACATCCCATAGCGCACTACTTATTTAACATTATTTCAATGATAAAATTATAAAAACAGAGGATTGATACCTAAGTGCCAGGAGATTATTGGGGGGATAGCAGGGGGTACCAGGTGTTTCTAATAGAAAGCAGAGCAAGAACTCTGTGATGAACACATTCTATACATTGTGTCTACGAGTGTCAGGTCCTGGGTACAACATTGTCTCACAGTCTTGTAAGCCTTGATCACTTCTTGTCATCCACAGTAGCTTCCGGGTTTGGTGACTGGTTATAGGATGAATCCCCAGGTAGGACAGTCTCTGGATGGCCTTTCCTCCAGTCTCTGCTCCACACTTTGTCTCCATAGTTGTTCCTGTAAATATGTTGTTCCCTTTCTCAGAGGAACCAAAGCACCCCCACTTTAGTCTTCCTTCTTCTTGAGTTTCCTGTGGTCTCTGCATTCTAACATGTTTATTTTGAGCTTTTGGGCTAATATCCACTTATTAGTGAGTGCATACCATGTGTGTTCTTTTGTGATTGGGTTACCTCACTTAGAATGACACTTTCTGGTTCTATCCATTTGTCTAAGAATTTCATGAATTCATTGTTTTTAATAGCTGAATAGTACTCCACTGTGAATATATACCACAATTTCTATATCCATTCCTCTGCTGAAGGACATCTGGGTTCTTTCCAGCTTCTGGGTATTATAAATAAGGCTGCTATGAACATAGTGGAGCATGTGTCCTTATTACATGTTGGAGCATCTTCTGGGTATATAGAAGTATGTACCGAAAGGAGCCTGTTATGGTTGTCTTTTGGAGGGGCCCTGCCAGAGCCTTACAGATACAGAGGCGAATACTAGCAGCCAACCATTGGACTGAGTGCAGGGTTCACAGTGGAGGAGTTGGAGGACAGACTGGAGGAGTGGGGGAGGGGGTTGCACCCCCATGGGAAGAACAAGGATCTCAGCCAACCAGATGCCCCCCAGGGCTCCCACAGACTAAGCCATCAACCAAGGGGTAGAACATGGTTCCAGCCAAAAGAGTGGCAGAGGAATGCCTTAATGGGCATCAGCAGGAGGAGAGGTCCTTGGTCCTGTGAAGGCTCAATAGAGGCCCCAGTGTGGGGAAATCAAGTGGGGGTCATGGGAGTGGGTTGGGTGGAGGAGCATATTCTTGGAGGCAGGGTGTGGACGATGGGTTGGGGGTTTTTGGGGAGGGGGAAAACCAGGAAGGGGTATAACCTTTGAAATGTAAATGAAGAATAAATTCAATAAAAAAAAAAAAAAGACTTGATCACTGGGAGAAAGAGCCAAGCACACAGACACCTGCATGGAATCCCTCAGCCTCTCACCGCACAGTTCATTTTTTTTTTTTTGAGCGCCTAGAATATGTAAGGCACACCACAGAACTGAAAAGACCAGCAACACCCAGAGGAAGGGAGAGTTGAAGAGGAAGGGACTCAGGCTTTTAAAAATGTATATAGTATCTGGGCTGTTCAGGTGACAAATACAATCAGCAATGACATACATGTATATCCAAAAGCAATGGGCTATCTGTGGATGCGCCCCCTCCTCAGAAGGGACATGGGGCTTCGAAGGACTCCCCCGTAGCATGCCAATCGTCATGCTTTGCCCATGGCCTTCCTATCTCGTGCCTTTGCTGATCATGAATACATAAACAGCTGAGAGTGGTGTTCTGCTTATTCCTGGCCTCTCTGAACCCCAAAGCACGCCAGCAAGCCACAGCATCTTGAGTCCCTTCCCTAGAGATTATGGCACTTTTTTTTAAAATAGAGTAGCTAGCTCGGCTAATGGGCCACTGTTTGCTTATGAGCTGTATCTTTGTTACCAATGAGAATGTAACTCATAGAGCAAATGGGTCCTCCATCAGCACTTCCCAATTCCCTGCCAGTGTGTGGCACAGCATCTGGACCTCTGGGAGCCTGATCCATCAGATGTACAACACACGAGTTTCTAGAAACTTCTTGCCCCCCACCCACTTCCGAGCCTGTGCCCAGCCCCAGGTCCTGCTGGCCTTTTCATTCTGTGCAGTGGAAAGGAGGGAGACACAATTCCCAGGGTTAAGAGCTGGCAGCAGACACCACCAGTCGGTCGGTCGGCCATTCAGAGCTCCATGTGGCTCTGCTTTGTGCCAGTGGGTGAGGCTTCCCACCCTTGGTTCCGGTGACTTGGAATGCCCAGGGCCTAAACTTAATTAACTTCTCCAAGCCGGGACTTTTCCATCACAGCCTGCATCCTGCTTCGTGGGGTGGCAGGACTCAAGGGCTCCCTGCACAAACAGGAGGCCAGGGACCTTAGTGGCCATAGCAAGCAAGTACAACAGGCCAGTAGCATCCTCATTAAACGCTGATTAGCAAGTGGACTCGGTCCAGGCCAGTGCAGAGCTGAATGAGAGAGATTTCTTTCTTCTCTTTTTTTTGCCGACAGTTGATCAGATGCGGGCAATTAAGAACCCCCACACCTCCAGCCCTGGTATTTTTTTGAAGCAGGGAGCTCATACCAGCCAAGCCATAAAGACGCTATTGTCTCTAAGAACAATATACCCCACTAATCTCACTTCTGGCAATTTACTTTTTCTTCCCAAGCAGATTTAGAAACTTAAAAAAAAAAAAAAAATCTTTGAAAGAGTCCGGGGGAGGAATACTTCATAGTATCTAATCCTACGGCAAAGTAGGAGTTTTCGTGTTCTGTCAGCTTTTCTTTGAATGGGCACTGGATAAATAAACTTCTACTGCCTGGCCACACTGAGGCGGAGACCGTGAGGATCCAATTATGCATATGGAGGCGTGTGCTTTCTGGTTTGCAAATCAAACACAAAGAGGGTAGTGCGTAGTGCCAGAGGGTCTTACCGAGCAGGCCTCTGCACAAACTCCAGGACTCACTCGCCAGGTGAGAACCGCTTTTGTTAAGTGTTTAAAAGCAATCGCTGCCCCTCTTTAATTTTCGAGTGGTAATTAGGCTCCCAGATCCAGTCCAACCTGGCCCACTTCAAATTGAGTGTTGGTGTCCGGGTGAGGCTAGGGGGATGGATGCCCTGGAACCAGCAGGGAGGTTGGGGGGTCAAGACTTCTAAGAACCCAAAAGATTTTCAGCCTAAGGGCCAAAAAGTTTGACAAGCACACACTGAGAAGTTGTTTTTGCCTTTAAAGAGAGAAAAGGTGGGAAGAGGGGGAAGGAAACCAAAGGTGAGAGTGACAGGGTGGGAAGGAATGGGGAGGGGGTCAAGGGTTGGGGTGGGGGGAATAGAGGGACACCGGGCAGCATCAGAAACTTGAGCCTTAAAAAACAAAGACAAAGCCTTTAAAAAGCAAAGACGAAGGGGAAAAGCCAACGGCCAACCGCTGAAACTGTTCTTTTGCAAATTCAGCCACTGAATCCCTGCTAATGAGCCCAGCATCTTTAGGGGCCTGTGCCTCAATGGCTTTGGCTCCTGCAGAAAGTGAGGGTTTTCTCTAAAAAGACCAAACTCAAGAAAAAGAAAGCAAGAAACTCCAAAGGCCCTGGAAAACAGCTAACCAGAGAGCTTCACTTCCTGTCGGTCATGCCCTAAAGGGACCTGGGAAAGAACTGCCAACAGCTCCGGCCTTGTGGCCTATAGAGGTCCGGCCAGGCAAGCCGCTATTTACGACTCATCAGTGACATAGGTGTTCCTCTCATCAGTGGCATAGGTGTTCCTCTCTATCTCCTGGCAAGTCCAGGTGGACATCCTGTGCATCCCTTTTTGGAACAAAAGATTTTTCAATTGTTGAGTGACTCAGAAGATGCTGTGTGTGCTTGGAGGATTGTGGGGCTCACTGTAGAGATCTTGCTAGGTTGAAAGTCTGTGGTGCTGGGTTACAGTCAGAAAATCCATGCCCCTATAGGAAGCACCCAGGTAACTGAACCTGGAGAGCTACCTCACTGGAGTCTAGGGTTTCCAAGGATCAGGAAGGAAACCTTGGGACTTTTAGAAACAGAAAACATAATTCTCACTCCTTGGTCTTTTTTTTTTTTTTTTTTCACCAGCAGAACTTCTTGTACTGTTAGGTTTGGAGTCATGCAGACCCGAGGTTCAGAACCTGGCCTGACTGTTGAAATTCCTGATATCTGTGCCGTTGAACTCCTTGACTATTAAATAACATAATAAAATATGCTTTGTCATACCCAAATGACCCTTATGGGAAAATCAGCCTTGGAGACTGTAGCCACATATCCGTGCCTGGCACCTGAGAGACTGAAAGGGGGAAACACACAGTCTCCAAAAGAAATAGCAGTGGAGTTGATTGACAAGACAAATAGCCGGGTCTATTTAAATGTGTAGAGGTACAAATGAAAGGATTGCGTCCCCTCACAAAAGTGGGATACATCAACTGCAGACAGAGAGTCCATCCAGTCCCCACAGTGCACCAGCTTTCCGTGCTGCAGATCAGAATGGGGCATCCCTTCAGTTCCCGCTGCACAGCAGCTTTCTGTAGAAGCTGTAACTACGAACTAGCATCATGTCCAAAGAACTCACTGTTAGTGGATGACAAGCAATGTAGCTGCCCTAGGAGGCGGGATGTGGTAAAAAGCAAAAGAGCTGAACAAAGAGGCGCAGGGCACACTGGGGAAGGGGAGATTAGTTCCACATAGGAGGATTAGGAGAGGTCTGAGGTGGGAGCTGGCACCAAACCAAGATTGGAAGCTAGGCAGAAAGCAGTATGCCTGAGGCGTGGAGAGTGTAGTCCTGCCTTCCCAGAGCTGGGTGCACGGATGAGTCTCCGTGTAACTTTAATTTTTTTCAAACCTTATTTTAATGAAGGTCCTTAAAACGTGTTCACCTCCCTTTTAGCCCACCACCCACCAGAGGTTATGGGGAGAGAAATGCTGGGGGTAGTGTGGGAGGTGGGAGGAGAGGGGATCTCTTCAGAAAGGTTCTTTGGAGCAACTCCTGTCTGTGTTAGGTATACCAGAAGTCCAATTCGGTAGATTCAGGATAGCGGATAGGAATCAGATGCCACCTAGCAGAGGCAGCCAGGCCTTGGCACTAGTCAGCAGGAGGGACCAGAAGGAACACCAGGAAAAGTTCTTGGCTGTGCCTCTCTCAGTAAAGATCAGTGAAGACAAGAGACCAACAAGCGTTGCACTCTATAAGCAAGGGTAGCCTAGCCTCCACCATTGTCCTTTGAGTCCTATTTATATCCTTCCAAACATCACAAGCCCTCCAGGGGTCTAGCCTCAGCGCGTGCATCTATCTCAGCTGACATCACTCTGCCAATCAGCCCATGTCCATGACTCAATTACACAATGTAAGGCAGACCAATACATGTGTGTCATTAGCAAAGAATCGTTCGTCATGCATCCTATCACGTGCTTGCTTTAGCAGCACATCCTCTCTCCTGTGTCTGCTTCAGTGAAACATCCCTTTACGAGTCTGCCCTAGTCTTTCATCTGTGTCCGCTTTTAATGAAATGTTCCTTCATGCGTTTGCCCCAGCAAAGCACCATCCAACACAACTCCCAGAGAACCCTTAAAGTTTCCACTTCATCTCTGAGGACCCATGGCAGCTGGGCACCTTTTGTCAGTAGCAAGCTGTGCCTAAGAGCATGTGAACGGATTAGAGATGGGAAGACCCCAAAAGCCAGGGACCAGATATCTCTGCAGCAGAGGGCCAATGACAGACTGAGGCAGAGTTGGGAAAATACTTGGGAGCATGTGGAACTGTCAAGGGACTTTGGGAGGGACAGGGAGGAGAAAGCTGTTGACACCTGGGATCTGGGCACTGAGTATCAATGCCCAGAACTATCATAGTCTTAACTCACAGACGGAGGAAATGGAAAAGACACTTTTTTAAAATTAAATATTTGCTTTATTTACATTTAAAATGGTATCCCCTTTCCTCATTACCCCTCCAAAACCCCCCTATCTCTTCCCCCCTCCCCTGTTTACCAACTCCCCCTCCCACTTTCCTGACCTGGCATTCCCGTACACTGGGGCATTGAGCCTTTACAGAACCAGTAGCGTCTCCTCTCATTGATGTCTGAAAAAGCTATCCTCTGCTACATATGTAGCTGGAGCCATGGGTGTTGGTTTCTGAGCTCGCTTAAACATCCTCTCTGCTCGCTGCATTGAGACTGCAGCTGCTCGCTGTGCCCACACGCGTGCACCACGGGCACCGCGCTGCAGGACGCAGTGGAACCGTGAGCCGCAATGAGATACGCTAGACCAGATAGTTCCACGTGGGGCTTTATTTAAGATAGGGAGGGGGTAGCAGGCGGGAAGGAAGGGGAGAAGAGAAAGAGAGAGAGGAAAAGCACTGCCTGGTTGGGTAAAGGCGGGCTATGGAATTCTGGGTAAATGGCAGCTGTTGCCTTGGCAACAGACCTATACATTGCTTGTATGGCCTCACAAGCTTTGCAGGCCTCGGGTACCTACAATGGGTCCCTCCATGTGTACCCTTTGGTTGGTGGTTTAGTCCCTGGGAGCTCTGGGGATACTGGTTGGTACATATCATTGTGAAACTACACATTTTATAGGAGTGTTTGCAGACAGCATTGACCAGGCCCTTCTTTTATGCTACTGTTGCTGATGGGGCTTTGAGCTGAGAACAGACACCAAGCCTGAGAGCCTGGAGAGCTGGGAGATTTGCAGTCAAGGCCAGAAAGCAGAAATGCAGGCAGACACATATACAAAGGGATTTGACGCAGGAAATTCATCCAAATCACCGAGAACTGAGAAGCAAACCAGCAGATGCGGTAACACAGAATTAGAAGGGCAGAAAGGACACAGTTCCAAGGCTAGAGGCACTGAGTAGACTAGAACCCACGGCTTGAGCTGTCTGTCAAGAACTCTGGGGATCCAGACCACAGAACAAGAGGAAAGAGGGGATTACAGAGAGCCGTGTAGAGCCCGAGAGAGCTCCCCTCGTTTCCACTGCACGAAGAATGGCTGATGATGGAAGGAGTGTCTTGCTGAGCGTGTAGTACTGTGTAGGAGCAGAGATGGGCGAAGAGCATGGACCACAGGCAGGAGGCAGACAGAAGTCTGTGGAATCGCAGAGTGCTGGGTACCAGCTAAGGGGGGTGGAGCCCAGTGCCTGCACGTCTCAGCCCACCCCACCCCCGCTCCCTGGCAGCACTGACTGGGAGCAGAGGACTGCCCACACTCTCACCCCTCTGGGACACATCTGCTAAATCAGTGCTGTGCGTGTGCACACACGACCTGCAGGGTGGCAGCCCACCCTGTTCACTCTTCTTGTTCTCCACACTTGTCACGACATAGTAGACATGTACAGTTGCTTCACCCTTGGTTCCTCCACTGTTCTGTTTGTCACTAAGAGAAGCTTCCTCCCACCCCCAGTGTCACTGTTCCCCAGTCAAGGCAGCACCCAGGAGCTATAGCGCAGCAGAGACTGTGAAATGGATCTGACCCATTGCTCTCTTCCTTGATTGAGCAATCTAACTATCAAGGTCTTCTTCAAGGTTTTCCAGAGTGAGCCACGAAGGCAGCACGGGTGTCCTTGAATATCGATATTAAAATATCACACCCCAAGGGTACTGCAAAGATGGTGCACCACCACCATGTTTCTCTCTGATCAACTGAGTGTCAACTGAGAACTTTATTAGAATGGTAACTTCCCCAGCCTCACCCTAGGGCTGCAGGATTGGAGTCCACATTAGTGGAAGTCTGGCTCTCTGCTCTTCAGAGAAATGAAGCCCACAGACACGAGGAATGCCCCCAAGACTTCGATGGTAGTCTATTGGAGAAATGGGATGGGGTCCAGGTATACAGGCCCCAGCCCAATTTATCTTCTGATAAATTATGCCAGTAAAGCAAAGTGCAGTAGGTATTGTACTTTCCTTTGAAAACAGTATTGACTGACCAAGAATCGCTTTCCTCTGTTCATTAAGAACAAACACTACCAGTCAGGAGAACTAGCCCTGGGGTCATGAGAGCAGGTGAGCTGTCTCTACCCCTTACCAGCTGCAGCACTTGGGAGTGTAGGTCCTGCACCTCACCTAGACAGCACAGTAGAGCTGGCCCTGAGGACTAGAGCTTAGAGAACCAGCCTCATCACTCCTCTGGCGTGAGGTGGCATGGGTGCAGGGGTAATGTCCTCCTCACCACCACCACCCCCCACTTGCCAGCTACAGTATCCAAGAGAGCTGGCTCTAAATCTAGGGTCATGAGAGTAGGAGGGCTAGCCCAGCCACTCACTGGCAATAGCACTCAGGAGAGCAGGCTCTGTCTCCACCTCACCTGGGCAACACAGGGGAGCTGGCCTTGGTGACAAAGACACCGGTGAGTTAGCTTCAGAGGCATGAGAGCAGGAAGGCAGACCCTGCCCCTGCTGATGGCAGCATTGGGCGGCCTAGCCAGAGCAGTGTTGGTGAGCTTGCCCGGTGGTGCAGGTAAGGGAGAGCCTGTGGGCTGACCAGTTCAGCTGCCATCCAAGCCCAAAGCCAGGTCTCTGAATTGGCCCAACCTAAAATCTACATCACCTGCAAGCAGTTGGGAAGCATGAAAGGGCTGGGTCTCCATGACACAGGGCAACACGGGATAACCAGGAGGATCCAATGAGGGTCTAACATTGGTGGTGTCACAGAAGCCAGAGATCTTGAACCAGACCAACGACTCATTCCAATGAACATTTTACAAATGAAGATGTGTGAACAGAGAAACAGACTCTGGGACACACTGTGACACACCACAGCTTCCAAAACAAGATGTTGTATATGTTTTGATTTTGTTGTTGTGTTGGTAGTGGTGGTGGTGGTGGTGATGGTGATGGTTGTTTGTGTGTGTTTATTTTGGCAGAGGACCTTGTAAGGAGAAAGGTAGATATGAAGAGATAGGGAGATGAGCAGAAGAGGAGTGTATGCTGTAGAACTCAAAGAATCAATAAAAAGTTAAAACGAAATGAACGACACATCAGCAGTCTTCAGATTTCTCTCTATGTATGGTGGTCCTTCCTCCTGGCCTTATGGTGGTCCTCCCTCCTGATCTTATGGTGGTCCTCCCTCCTTGCCCTATGGTAGTCCTCCTTCCCTTGCCTTACAGATTCTTCAAACCAGACAGTGCTAAATCCTATTTGCTACTTTTGATATGCATCCCTATAGTAAAGTTTAATTTATAAATCGTACACAGTAAGAAATTAGCATCAAGGTCAGGCACCGTGCACACAGCTACCATCCCAGTGCTTGAGAGTGAGAGGCAGCAGGATCCTGAGCTCAGAGCAGCTTGGGCCGTGTGAGGCCTAAACAAGCCACCAAAGAAGCAAAAGATACATTAGAAAAAAATAATAATGAGACAGAGGAAATAGAACAACCTACTACAGGAAAGGTTATTTAAAATGTACACATTATTTATTTCTGGAACTTGCCATATATGTTGGGACTCTGGCTGGCCGAGGTGGGTGGCAGAGCCCTAGAAAGCCAAACTGAGGCTCTATTTGTATAGATAATAGAAGTAGAGGGGGGAACATGGCTGAGGTCTAGGACTCTGAAGAGGTGTCTGGTAAACACGTGACTGACATTATCTCAGAATTGGCTGGATTGCTGGGTTTCTCGTGGAGAAAGTTGCGGCCAGACAAAGCTGGGCCAGAGCAATCCTCTGCACTCTAGATACTGGAGCCATTGAGTCACAGCCCCCCTGATTTTCTGCTTTTCGGGACTGGCAGCTATGCTCAGGAGAGGATTTTCTGTGGCTATTCTGAAGAAGGAGGAGAAGGAGGAGGAACAAAAGGGAAAGAAAAAAGAAGGGGAAGGGGGAGAGAAGGAGGAGAGGAGGGAGGAGGAAGGGGAAAAGGGGGAGGAGGAAGTGAAGGAGAAGGGGGAGGGGAGGAAGAAGGGGAGGGGGAAGAAGGGGAAGGGGAAAGAGGAAGGGGGAGGGGAGGAGGAAGGGAAGAAGGAAGGGGGAGGGAAGGAGGAAGGGGAAGAGGAGGTGGAAGAGACCTATAAATGATTCTTTTACCAGCATTTCTCCAGCGAGGAAGTGTGAACAGAGAGATCCTCAAAGTTAATGACCCACCAGCACCTCCTCGTTCTTGTTTGCCCAGCTCACTCAAACACATAAATGCCACTACAAACAACTACTAAATCTACAGAGGCTTGTTCTAGCTGTCAAACACAGCCATAAAAATAATATGCCCTCGAGCACAAGAGGGGGAGGCAAGATGGTGGAACACTCACTGGTTTTCAACAATCCCTCCTTAGAGACATAATCTTCAGATAAATATTTAACTTGTGCTGTCTTCGGTCTTAGATTATTTACAAATCGGACTTTAAAGGCATTTAAGATGATCTTTCTCTGAGCTGTTTGCACACCTAAAGTAGCCAGGGGGTTAGGAACAAGCCTTCCTGAGCCCCAGGGACTGGACTGCTTTACCATACACGGCCTGCATGCAAACCATCCACGAAGAAGACAGGCTCCCCTTCTGTGTGGCTGGAGTTTGTGTGTCTCTGTCAGGTCTGTGGCTCTTCTGCTACTGTGAAGGACTGGCTGGTGTGGCACCTTGCCATGCAGAGCTCTGGCAGAGAAGTATACTTCAGTCTGTTCTCTGTTGCCCTGACAGAACACGTATGATTGGGTTTTTTACAAAGAGGTTGTTTGGTCCATGACTTTGGAGGTCAGGGCATGGCAGGAGTGAGCTCAGCTTCTCACTAGGACCACATTGAAGACCACGGACTGTTCTGTATGTGATGGGGGAGCCACTGGAGAGCAGAGAGGAGGCCCCACTTCCCACATGCTGATGAGCCCTAGTTCAAAACACAGCAAAGTGAGGGACACAGTTTCAATCCCATAGTTCCTCAGAACACTAGTATATAAGTCAGGGTTCTCTAGGGTCACAGAACTTATGAAATGTCTCTGTATAATAGGGGCCTTTATGTAATGAGTTACTGTCTAACCCAACAATGGTCAGCTGTGGATGGGAAGTCCAAGGATCTAGTAGTTGCTCAGTCCCATGAGGCTAGTTGTTTCCGCTGCTCTTCTGTAGAAGTAGGTTCCAACAGATGTGCTGGCGAGTAAGTGCAAGCAGGTGAAGAAGAGCGAATCTTCCTTCTTCCAATGTCCTTATGTAGGCCTCCAGCAGAAGGTTAATCTAAGGAGGCTCAGATTAATGGTGTATACTACCACTCCTGGATCTAGAACTTGCTCTGTCCCAGACTGGCCTTGAACTCCGTCATCTGCTTGCCTCAGTCTTATGTGTATGTGGCCTTGTTGGAATAGCTAAGGCCTTGTTGGAGGAGATATGTTATTGAGGGTAATAAATTCTAGAGTCCCAAAGTTACCTGGCCACCATACCCCTGCCACAAGAAACTCAACCAAGTTAGTGTAACCAGGTAGAAACCTCCGTTCCAGTAATGCAATGCAAAGTAGAAAGATTCACACTTTTGATTGAAGTTTGGAAGCCTCTGTATTATTGAAAGTGTCTGGTATGTCCAATATCATCATTTCTTTTAAACAGGTTACTCTGACTGGCTCTCTTCTGTTTTTCCTTGAAGAAACTGCACCCATCTGCTCTGACTGCCCTTAATAGGTGACCCTAATCTACACAACTTTCCCAACCATCCACCCATTTCCTCAGATTGCTCAAGGCTGCAGGTTCCAGCTCAATACACCAGCCAGGACAGGGCTTCCTGAACCTCTTCCTGGGTTGTCATTGTGCCCTAGCTGGTCTCTCGCTTGTGGCCTGGTGACACAGGGAGAGAAATACAATCTCTTCCTAGTCTCCTGAGTCCCACTGCATTGGAAATTTAGGCTTCAACACACAGACTTTGGAGGATCAAAAATGTCCACATGATAGCAAGAGTCTGTTCGTGGTTTCAGAAAGAGAATACTGAGTTGGGTAGAATATGGGGAATACAAGGAAATAGTATTATTTTTAATTATATTTATTATTAATTGTGGGGGTGTGTAAGATCAGGCGCCAAAATTGTACAAACACGGAGGTCAGAGGACAGCTTTGGGGAGTTAACCCTTGCCTTCCACCATGAGTTCTGTGAGGTTCTGACACCGCCAGATCTGCGATTATGAAGTTCCTTCTTAGATCCTCTAAGGCTCCATGGGCAAAACGAACATATCACCCAGCACTCAGCAAGGGTGGCCTCCCCCAGCAGCAAGACATCCGTTTGGTGGCATCAACGTAGCAGCCTGGGGCCTGGGATGTAGAGGAGAGTTGCCTTCTCTAGTGCCAGAAATTAATGAGCAGAGAGGCAGTGACGAGTGCTTTGCCGCTCTCCCTAATTGGTTCTTGTCCGGGAAGACGTGGTTTTCGCCTGGAAACCTTTGTAATTCTGAGTACTCAGGTATTCGGCTGCCCCTGCAGCCTCTCTTCTCTCTCACACCTCTCCCCCAGGCTTTTTCTGGCTTGAACTGCTGCCAAATTCCCACCCAGCTCCCAATTAAATACTTCATTAGAGGTTAGTGTGTGATGGAGAAAGCCCTCATGGCAAGGGGCTTAAATCGTTTTGGACGTGTGTGCGCCAATTTCCCTGCAGACTGCGTCGACTGACTTGTCTTTTCTTTGTCCTTTTTAAGGAAGATAACTGCTGCTCGTTATTTTTAGAGACGCCCCCAAGAGTTTGGCTCAGATACAAAACAATATTTCAACCAGTGGCAAAGAACACAGATTGTTCAAAAGGATAAAAGGCAGAGCCCCTTAAGACCACCTAAGTAAGGTTAGTCAATGACCCAGTGCACCCCGTGTCCTCTGCCTGCCTCCCAGCGCCTCACCTCTCTGCACCCTCGAGCACACCCAAGGACTGAAAGTGTCCGCTCTGACTTGCTCTCCTCGACCCTTTCTTGTTTGCTAATAAACAGGAGCACCATAGTGAGCACGCCCCACCCGACGGAGGGAAACAGCTTCGACATTGCCCAGTGACAGCATTGACTTACATCTAATGTCTCAGCTAAGCATCCTTGAGAAACAGGAGATTGGAAATGACCAGAGGGGGAAAGGCTCTGATATAATAATCAAACTTCCAAGCATCTTTAAGCCTTTACGTTGTGCCTGTTTCACCTGGAAACCGGCTCACTGCATTCAAACCTTGTAATAGTAAGAGGCTCTCCGAAAGGTGATGTGTAAACCCCAAGCATCCTTCTTTGGATGATCAGCTTGGAAAACTACTCAGAACTGCACAAATCTGTATAGTCTCTTGTAAAAGAGAGAGAGAGAGAGCTAGAGTAGAAGATTGAACAGACAGAGGAACCCTAAAAGAGAAAACTGTTTGTATTAAAACCTGAGACTCCCACAGTCTGTGTGGACTAGCCCCTCTAAAATGCACTCTGAAGTCTCCCATGGTGTGTGGAGAAGCAGCACCTTATAAAGATGTCTGGGTCATTACTGAGGCACTCTGATGGGATCAGGGTAATTTTCTTTTAAAGTAGACACTCTCCCTCTCACCATTCTAGAACAAAGGAGTAGGTAGTTATAAAGTAAGGCTCCTTCTGTGTTTTCATTCTCTTGTGCTGTGGTCACTTTCCTTCAGGAAGCATTAATGGTCCTCTCATTCTCCAGAATCATGAGCCAAGATACATGTCTTTCTTATAAATTTCCAGTCTCTGGTATCCTGATAAAGCCATGGGGAACAGACCAACCCTTGGGTAAAGCTTGAGTGGCTCCTTTAAGGAAGGCCTTGGTGTTTAACTTGCAAAATTAAAAAACCCAGTCTCATCCTCTGAGGGGCTTACAGTGTCGTGGGGAGACCAATAATTTGCACATAAAATAATCAAAGCATAAGGAAGAAGTGTGGACAGGCAGTGTACACCTGGAACGCAGAACAGAGAGCCAGCCACGAAGCCAGGGAAGGATTTCTAAACAGGATGCGCTGACTGCACAAGAGGCAAACTTTCAGACAATAAAGGAATACGCTTTAGAGAATGTACACACAAGTAAAAATAGACAAAACTGCTGTCTGCATGAAAGACTTCAAGACAAATTAACCAATTAAACGCAACCAATTAAAGTCAACAAGTGGAGGATGAGCCCTGGTATCTTTTTCTGCTGTACTAGTCAGTGTTCTCTAAAAGAACAGAACTGATAGAATGAATAGATAGATGGATGGATGAATGGATGGATACATATATAGATACTTCGATAAATACAAACATACATACTTAGATACATACATGCATACATAGATACTTAGATACATACATATATACATATATACTTAGTACATATTTGCATACATACATAGATGGATGAATACATAGATACATACATGCATACATAATAGATACATAGACAGATACATAGATAGATGATAGATAGATGGATAGATAGATAGATAGATAGATAGGAATAGAGAGATACATAGAATTTATTAGAATAGCTTGAAGGCTGTGATCCAGCTAGTCCAACAATGCTGTCTACCAATGAAAAGTCCAAGGACCCAGTAGTTGTTCAGCACACGAGGTTGGATGTCTTAGCTGGTCTTCAATATATGCCAGAATCCCAAAGAAGCAAAGCAAGAACAAGCAGGCAAAGAAGAGAACCCTTTTCTCTTCCATGCCCTCGATATAGGCTGCAGCAAAAGGTGTGGCCCAGATTAAAGGTGGATTTTCCTACCTTAAAAAGTCCAGATTAAAAGTGTGTCTCCTCACTTCAAATGATTCAACCAAGGGGGGGGGGGGAGAGGGAATCCCTCCCAGGTGTGCCCAGCCACTTCAATTCCAGATGTAGTCAAGTTGACAACCCAGAATAAACATCACACCTGCCTTATAAGCAGCCATTATGATCATTCAATTACCAGCAACATGTTCAGCTCTGAATAGGGCACTGGGAGGTGGGAGGGATAACCTTAGCCCTTAACAAGCATGTCACCTCAATAAGGAAACCAAACAGGGCTGGAGAGATGCCTCGGGGGTTAAGAACACTGACTGCTCTCACTAAGTTCAATTTCCAGCAACCACATGGTGGCTCACAACCATCTGTAAAGGGATCTGATGCCCTTTTCTGGTGTGTCTGAAGACAGCTATGATGTACTCATACACAAAATAAATAAACCTAAGAAAGAAAGAGAGAGAAAGAAAGAAAGAAAGAAAGAAAGAAAGAAAGAAAGAAAGAAAGAAGGAAAGAAGGAAAGAAAGAAAAGTAACCAAACAAATGCATCTGAAAACGTCTGCACAATAGTACACAGCACAATGTGCACCCAAATCATGAATCTACTGACAGGCCATACCTAAACATTCTGCTAGATGAGTTTCCAGAGTGATGATCATCAATGAAAGATCAAGAGAAACTTTTGATCTTTCAAAAGAACCTGGGGGTAAGAATCACACTCAGCCATATCTAGAAGTGAAAACAGCACAGGAATTCACAAGACAGGTGAAATTTTACTATTCACAGGCCCATAGATGTTGTTCACACACAGAAGTGGGATTTGAGAGTCTGATACAGGATCTGGATGGCAGAGAAGGCTAGGCAGAAGGCGCCAGTCTGGAAGGCCATTGAGATTTGTGGGATGCTTTTCCACCCTGAATGACCTCAATAAACCTATACTGTTCTTGTCATCTGGCCCTGTTACCCGTGTTCTCCTTGTTACGCTGCCACAACAGCCAAGGAGAAAGGACAATGCTTTTCTAAAGCGCTGTAGAAAGAAACTAATATCCACAAATGAAGGATCTAAGGTTCAGCACGAGCGTCAATGGCCAGGCTGCACCTAACAGCCTGTGGTTGGTTAAGGGAGCAACAGCCAGGCCAGTTGCAAAGCTCTGGACACCAGAGTTCTGGAGGACAGAGGAAAAGGAGAGGGAAGATAGTGTATCCATTGGGGGTGGGGGAGGGTGTTTTGTTAATTTTATGACCAATTAACATTTGTCATAAAGCGGACCCACCGTTTAGCAAGGCGATCTCGATATTAACCGCAGCTCTTTGATTGACAGAGGCTTTTCTGCTCTACACAGCTGTCAGAGACCATTTAGTGCTCTCTATATTTCCCAAAAGTGATGCCTGTTTTAAGGGGTAGTCTAAACACTGGGATTAGACATAGGGAGAGCTGACTTCGATGCACAGCATCCGGCAGAGCTTGTATTAAGTCAGGAGCTGGAGGGAGGGCTCAGCCAATCAAGACGCACCCTGTATATGAGAAAAGAATGGAAGAAAACCAGGGGGAGGAGCCAGGAGGCAAATGGGGGGCGGGGCTGGGGGAGGAGACCAGAGGTCAAGGAGGAGGGGCAGAACAGAGGAGACTGATCTGAGAGATTAAACTCTGACATGGGCTAAAACTGCAAAGTTAAAACTCCATTTGGCTTTTTAACCGAAGCATAAACAGTGTATACTTAGGGATTTGGAAGGGGACTGCGGTGAAAAGTTCTCCCCTGTCCTAAGCTTTAGTGTTGAGAGGACCTTGTGGGCACTGCAGTCAGTCTATGACTGCCAGCTCATTTTCCTATGGGTAAAGGCACTCAGAATCCATTCTTCTCCTTGTCTGAAGTTGTGTTTGCTTTGTTTGGATGCGCATGCCACTCGACTTATGTTCAGCTGCCCTAAAATGCAACGGCTTGCCAGAACTCCCTCCTCTCAGATTCTAAGAATCAGAGGAGCTATGGCCAGTCAGACTAGCTCCTCCTCACCCCTGCTCACGCATCTCCCAACCCTGCTCCCCCAACCTCTCACCGTTCCCCACCCCTGATCCCCAGCATCTTGGGACCACCATTCCACTCTCAACGTCTCTGAGTCAATTACCCTTTAAACTTTTTTTTTCACTCAGTGTACACCTGGTCATAAATGAAAATGTGAAGCCTCACTTTTCAGACTTGAAGCAAAATTCGTAACTTATAAGAACACAGCCTGGGCTCTGACTCTCTCAACACATCTTATATTTCAGTTTCAACTTATTTTGCTTCTTTTACAACAGATCCAAGCAGCCCACATAACACACACCAATTTTTCTCTTTCCTGAGTTCTTTGAAGTGGGCTCGCTGCTCTCCAGGGACAGTATAGCCAGTGCCATGCTGTTCCTCACTTTAGGGTAGGATTCTGGATTAAAATATAAATCTAATACATGTATAAATGTATTAAAAATTTTATGTATAAATGTACTATGTACATTTATAATAATGTAATATATAAATGTACAATGGATTTTTTTAATGGGCTCCCCCTTCTAATTGGGCAAACGATCGTTGTAAACTGAAGTCTTCAGACTGTCCTCTGAGGTGGTGTTGGGGACAGTAGGTATTGATCCTAGAGTCGCATGCAAGCACTGTACCCTAAGTCAAAGCCACAGCTATTTTTTCACTTGTATTTTGGCCAAAGTCACAAAAACTAATAGATTAAAAACTTTAAAGAAAAAAATCTCAAATCTTACAAACCAGAAATAAGCAATGTTAAGTGTCTAAAGATAATTCCTGTCAGAGAATTCCAACAAATACAAACAGAGAGGGGAAAAAAAGAATAAAGACTGATGGGTAGACCCGTAAGTAGAAGGCAACTGAGAGACGATAAATGAGAGATAGATGATAGATACATACATAGATACACAGATAGATTCGTAAATAGATGGAGAGATAGATAATAAATAGGTAGACAATAGACAGATGATGGATGGGTGGATAGACAATAGATAGTAGATAGATGATAAATAGATGGTTGATAGACAATAGATTGGTAGATGATAGATAGTAAATAGGTAGACAATAGATGATAGATAGTAGATGATAGATGGTAGATAGATAATAGATTGATAGATGATAGAAGATGATAAATAGATAATAGACAATGGAGAGATGATAAGTAGATGATATAAGTAGAAGATAGATGAAATAACTTATTTAGACAGATGTGTGATTTTTAAGAATTATTTTTGTGTATGGTACTTTGCTGTGTGTGCCTGGATCCATGGGGGCAGAAGAGAGCTTCAGAATTCTCAGAACTGGAGTTATAGACAATTGAGAGCCTCTATGTGGGAGCTGGGAACTGATCCAGACTCTCTGGACAATCAGCCAGAGGCCAGGGATGGAGCTCAGAGGTAGCAGTTGTCTAGTATGCGTAGGGCCCTGGTATGAACCCTAGACAAAAAAAACAAACAAAGCCTAGCAGAATGCCCAAGGTCCAGAGTTGCATCCCACCAGAGAAACAACACACGAAGAAAACATTTCGATCTAAAGAAAAACCTTGAGTTGGGTCACTTGATGGCAAGGATGAAAGAAGAATGAAAGGTGAGAGAATATAGATTTAACAAGAGGGATGGTGCTTGAACACCGACACCCCAGAGATGCCATTTGTGGGAGGTACGACCATGCAGAGAACCCCAGGCTGGCAGAAAGCAGAGTGAGGGTTCCTACGAAGCAGAGGGAGAGGCCGACTCTACCCAGCTTCTTCAGAAGTGACGGCAGACAGCAGAGGTCTCTTCAAGAAACACACACTTTAGAGCCAACCTCAGCATGTCAATTCCTGAGATGGAGATAAGGACTTCTGTACTTGATGGTTGTGTGTTTTTAGAAATTCTAACGCTACCAAAAGCTGAACACACATCTCCCCCTGAGGTGGCTCTCCTATGCCTTTGCCAGTGATGTGAGGAGACACACTTGCCCCCAGGGTCACAGACCAGTCACCTCCTGGCACTTCTCACTACAATCACCTCCTTCCTATCACCACCCTAACCAGCATGACTCCTTAGGGTAACAGGTTACAGTGTCTCTCCAGTCAACTCTCCACACTTTAGAAGCACACCCAGGAATCCACAGATGGACGATGAAATGGCCTCACGGAGCTTTCTAATTACTACCAATTCTTTATCCGCAGATCTCTCAGGTTGTTGTAGGAATGAGCTAGTTGGTGAGGAAATAGAAAAGTTTAGTCTTGTGGGTCTGTGATCCGTGTAAGGCTGTTCTCTCTACTGCTAGAAGCATCTTAAGCTATACCAGCACTGTTTATCTGGCAGCCTTTGTTATACCAGAGCCCACATTGTGGCCATTGTTGAGGGGCCAGTGTGAGAGGGCAACAAACGGAGGGAAGATCACATGAAGACAGAGAAACCCAGTCACCAAGCTCCTTCTCATTCCTCCTGTAACGCCTCACTCTGTGGGAACCAACAAAGTTACCTAGAACCGCACCCTCCCAAGAGTGGGGCCTCCGGTGACGTAATCTCCTTGCACCTGGTTCCATTTTTGAAAGATTCCACCACCCCGGAACTGACCATACTCAGACCAAGTTTCCAGCACACAAATCTTTCAGGACACACCCAGAGCACATCTAAGCCATAGCACAGGCCATGCAGCTTTACCTGTAATAAGGCCACCGTGTGATTGAGAGTGCACAACCATCCTTCATCAATACAGAAGCAGATAAGTGTAGCTGCGCTCCAGCAAAACCTTGTTTACAAAGCCAGAGGTGAACATCTGAGCAGGAATTAACACCAAAGCTTCTCTGAGACAGCTCCCGTGTGGACCCGCAATGGATTCCAAGTACACACATGGGGGTGGGGTGAGTGGGGGGCTCACAAACATCTGTTAGCTCCATATCCAAGGGATCTGATGCCCTCTGACCTCTGAAGGTACCTCCATACACATGGTACTTAGAAATTCACCCAGGCATAAATAAATAAATAAACAAATAAATAAATAAATAAATAATGTAAATAAGTATAAATAAATAAATAAAATTTTAAGAATAGAAATGGAGAAAACATCCCCACTCTCATTCTATGCATCCAGCAGGACTTCCATAATCCACACAGACTATCTAATCCTTCAGCTCAATAATAAAAAGACAATTCGATTTTTTTTAATGGCAAAGGAATTGCCCTTCTTATCCCTTCAAATAAACTGTAAAAATGAGTAACAGACACACAAGAAGATGCTCAAAATGATTAACATCTTGAGGAATGAAAATCAAAACCACAGTAAGACTCCATTTAACATCCACTGTGGTGGTTACAACCTTGAAAGTAGGGCAGAAGCAGGTGACAGATGGACAAAGACCCGGCAAAGCTGGAGCCCAAACCCCATCAGAATGCACATGGTACCACTACTGAGATAAAAGTTCAGGGATTCTTCAAGACGTTACGCACAGAGTGTAGTGATCAGACATGAGATATAAATCCAAAGAGCTGAAACGCCATCTTGGCTTGCTCTTTGTTGCTGTGATTAAACACTATGACCAGCAACCAAGGAGCAGCAACCATGATGAATCAAGGAGAAGGGTTTATTTAGTATACGCTTTATGGTCCCGTCATCAATGGCCGGAACTTGGAATCGGGAACTAAAGCAGAGAGACCATGGGGGATGCTGCTTACTGGCTTGCTCAGCCTGCTTTCTTATACAACCTACGCCCACAGACCTCACAGACAAGCCCACAAGCCAATCTGATGGAGGCAATTCCTCAATGGAGGCTCTCCTTCCCAGATGTGTCTAAAGTGTGGACAAAAACCAGCACAAACTGGACTTTAGTTATCT
Source organism: Apodemus sylvaticus (assembly GCF_947179515.1). NCBI lineage: Eukaryota > Metazoa > Chordata > Mammalia > Rodentia > Muridae > Apodemus > Apodemus sylvaticus. The sequence goes on from NC_067485.1 coordinate 7,496,255, forward strand.
ACTTCTAGATAGTCTGCTTGGGATGGGGGTGGGGCGGGAGCACACTTAGTCTCTCAGACTCTTGCCAAACCCACTCCATGGCCCTTCTTGTCCCAACCTCATGGTCTGAGAGGTAAGAGTACTTTCTAAAGCACACGTTTGAGGTTTACAGTGGTAAGAACTTGGGCCTGGGTAAGTTCCCTGGGACCACTTTCAAACTCTGTGACTTTGAAAATGCTGCTTCTTACGTGCGTGGAGTTCAGATCTTTACCGAAGTGATTAAGTTAAAATGCCCACAAGCCAATGTGAGGCAATTCCTCAGTTGAGGCTCCCTCTTCCCAGGTATATCTAGATTTGTGTCACACTGACAAAAATGAAATCACCAGGATAGATGGGCCCTGGCCCCAAATAACTGGTGTCTTTGCAAGAGGGGTGTTAAGACACGGGCATAGGGTGACACACGTGCAGAACACGGTCATCTGAAAGTGAGGGAGGCAGCTCAGGTCTTAGAGAACCTGGCCCAGATGACACCCTGGTCTCAAATTTTCTGGTCAGAGAGGATGAATCTCTGTTGTTTAAGCCACACGGGCCTGCAGAATGTTGTTGCAGGAAGTATTTAAAAAGATCCTGCCATCTCTCCTGCCCCACCAGGCCTCAGCACCATGTTCCAGCAGGTCCCAGCTCCACATGTTCCCATCACTGAACTATTCTCTCCCAGCGAGCTCCCACAGCATGTTTTCTCTCCGCCATTTTTAATCGGTGGACCCACATTCCAGTAACCAAGTAAATCAAAACTCTTAAAGCGATCAGATTTATGTAAAAATAACATCACAATTTACAAGATGCCAATACAGTCATTTGATAGCCACTTGATAGTGATAAAGTCTTAACCCAATTATTCTAACCTCTTGATAACACCTCGTCGGACTCCATTTTGGTTCCTCCTCTCTTCTCCTCCTGCAACCTCTGTCCTCAACTCCTAACTCCGCCTCCCTTTTCCTGTCCAATCACAGGCCTCCCACTGCCCTAATATGATTGGACATGGAAAATCCAAAGTGATTACAGGGACTTTAACAGATGCATGTATACTATTGCCTCAAACTTAATCTTCCGCACCGAAAGGATAGAAAAGTATGTCTACCTCCCAAAATTGCCTGTAACATACTGCCTAGCACATGGAAGGTCCTAGCGACGAGAATAGCAGCTGTGGGGGAGTGGGGGGAATGTAGTTCCCGTCCTAGTTCTTCACTGGCTCCCCACTACCCAGAGAAGAAAATCCAACCTAGTTAGCATGACTGCATGATCTAGATCCACAGCTCTCCCCCCTCCCCACTTGCAAACACTGTGACCATTCTGAACAGCTTAGCGACAGCATCCTGTTGTCTGGCTGCCCAGTCCTTTGCTTCCTTGTGGCTTTCTCCATCTCTGCAATTCTGTTCAGAGCAACTGTTCAGTACAGGTGTCTTGGCAAGAGAGCTTCCACTGCCCACTTCTGCCCCCTGCTGAAACAGGTGCCCAGCGCACTCCATCTTTACAATGGATTGGATGTGTAATGAGTGTTCCTGCCCTATCTCTTTCCTGGTGGGTTCTGGGTTCCCTGAGAGTTCAAACCTGATTCGTTAAGTTCGCAGCCTGGATCCTGGCATAGCCCCGGGAGGTAATCATGAACTATAATCCGTTGAATGAATATGTGAGTCCCTTTGTGCCTCTGCTGGGGGTGGAGGGCTTTATGGATGTTTCCCGTGGTGCACTCTGGAGACTGACACAGCATGTCAGTCAGTGCACACTCAGGCCCCAGAATCATTCAAGTCTGCATCCTGCAAATAACTGCAGTGTCAAAACAATAAGATTGTTTTTTTTTTTAATGTATTCAGCTGGAAAAACCTTGGTATGTAAGCAATTTACCTACATGAACCTCAAAGGGTGACACTTTTTAGAAAAAGAAGATGAGATATGTTCTGCAAAACTAAGGAATTTATTTACAAGCATTTTTGGAGCATTTTTTTGCCACAGGGCATCTCTCTCAGATAAAATGCCAAGGATGTTTCTGAGGGCAGCAAACACTTCTCCCTCAGAGGCTCTTCTCTCTGACCCTGCCCCACAGGGGCTCCTCTGTGCCTCACAGCACTGCTTTCTCTGCTGCAGGAAGAGCTGCCCTGAGCAGGAGAACTCAGAGCTCAGGCTACACCACAGCCATTTTCCTACATAAAGGCTGGTCAGGCTTTTGTGGTCGTAGAGGACACTGTGTTCCCCTGGGCTCTGACACGGTGGGTCTCTGCAAGCTAGGAACTCTGGACTAGTGACTTCTACACTCTTACGTTCCATTTTGGCTTTAGCTACAAGAATCTGGGATTACAACAATGTATTGATCTCTCTCACACACACACACTTACCCTCAGAAGATACATCTCTAGACTCTTCAGCAAAGGTCTGACCAAGTTCTCCAGGTGTGCACACTTGTGTTTAACCTCTATGCCTGCACACTCATGTTTAATCTCTATATTTTCACATCTATGTTTAATCTCTGTGCTTGCACACCCATGTTTAATGAATAAGTTAGGCATAGTAAAATAGTAATAACAGCTACTCTTAATAAGGTAGACTAACTGGGGCTAGAGAAATTGTTCAGTGGTTAAGAGCCTGTACTGTGTTTGCAGAAGACCTGAGTACAGTTCCATTACCCATGTCAGGCAACTCACATCTGCCATAAATCCAGCTCTGATGACATAACACCCTCTTCTGGCCTCTGTGGGCACCTGTACCCACATGTACACACACACACACATTCAAAAATAACTATTACAAATAGAACAACTATACCAATATATAACAAGATACTAACCAACATCACTATTCTTGTGCTTTGGGGCGGATAGTAAACAAAAATAGGGGTCACTTGAACACAGCTCTAAGTTATAGCAACACTAGGGTTAAGGAGAGGCTACTGAGTGAGTCATGGGTGGGTGAAGCATACAGTCTGGATACCCAGCATGGGGGATTATTCACACCTGGGACTGCATGGAGTAGAACAGAGAACAGACCAAGAGTTGACATGCTGCCCAGGATTGTACACAATTTAGAACGTGATTTTCCTTCACATTTGTGGACAGCAGTTAGGGTCAGATGACTGGGACTGCAGAGGGGGAACCTGTGTTGAGAAAGCATTGCTGTACACTGAACTGCTGACCAACAACATCTCCGACTAACACCGCTGCTGCCCCTCATCCTTCTTGAACACAACATGAAATCGACAGATCAACTCCAGAACTTATCGGACTTACAGAGAGCCTGAGAATGGGCTCTGGGGAGGCCATTGCCTCAGATCCTGACCCTACTCATGCCACCTGTGTTGTCTCCCTATGCCTCAGTCTCTTCATCTAAGAAATGGGGACAGCCAAATGATCCAGTGCATGTGAACAGAATGCAAGTTGTAAAGTTAGCCACAAACTATTTTTGAGGGAGAAGAGCTGTGCCCGGTACGATTGAGGTAAAACTGGTTTACCACCACAGCAGCTATCAATGACATAATTAAGAAAATATATTTGTTCTTGTCATGAAAACATACAAGTTATATCTGTCTTAGAAACAAAGTTACATTAATATGTTCTACCTGAAAACGAGTTTATTCTGTTTAAACCTGTGTGATTTGAAGCCGGGCAAGATACGTCATGCCTTTTACCTCAGCACTCAGGAGGTTGGAGCAGTCAACTCAAGGACAGGCTAGGCTACAGCATGAACTCCAGGGCAGGCTACAGAGTGAAGCCCTGCCGCACAAAAACAGGTACCACAGTCGGGCGTGGTGGCGCACACCTGTAATCCAGCACTTGGGAGGCAGAGGCAGGTGGATTTCTGAGTCAACATGGTCTACAGTGTGAGTTCCAGGACAGCCAGGGCTACACAGAGAAACCCTGTCTCTTACAAAAAAAAAAAAAAAAAAAAAAAAAAAACAGGTACCATAGTTTGAGTTGCTGCAAATTCTGTTTACCAAACTACTGACCCTTGCATTTTGCTAGATTTAAGAATCTGAGTCTCTGCGCTAGAGAGATGCCTCAGCGGTTAAGAACACTGACTGTTCTTCCAAAGGTCCTGAGTTCAACTTTCAGCAACAACATGGTGGCACACAACCATCTGTAATGGGATCTGATGAACTCTTCTGGTGTATCTGAAGACAGCTACAGTGTACTCATATACATAAAATAAATAAATAAATCTTTAAAAACAAAAAGGATGAGGAAGAAGAAGAGGAGGAGAAGGAGGAGGGGAAGGAGGAGGAGGAGGAGAAGAAGGAGAAGGAGAAGAAGAAGAGGAGGAGGAGGAAGAGGAAGAGGAAGAAGAGGAAAAAGAGGAAGAATTCAAGTCTCCAAGGCAGAGAGCCTTGACCTTTGCTTCACCAGGAGTATCAGCACTTTGTGCTGAGTAAGGCCTCTGGCATCAGACCATGTGGCCAAAATGCCATGGCTCCTGGTATCTGTTTCAAAGGTGACGTTCTGCAACCCTTTGCCTGATGACAACCAAAAGGTCAGAATAGTACACAGAAAAATAAAAATGCCTCTTGTTCTTGAAGTGTGTGGCTCATGATACGAATGCCCTTCCAGGCAACACCTTGGCTGTGGGATCTTATACAGGAGCACACTTGTGCACGTGATAGACACAGATACTCCGGAAAGCCACAGGCCATGGTGCAGATAAACAGATAACTGCCGTGCTGTTGATTCTTACCACCCAGGCAAAGAGCAGCTTGCTGCAGATCGCCCTTGAGCTGCGGTGTGTGGTGTCAGCATCAGCTGCAGTCTGCAGGGCCACCAGAGTCTATGCCGCAGCTGCCGGTCGCAGAGATCCAGGTGAGAAAGAAAACAAACCTACCAACCACTTTCAAATGGCTGGGTTCATATTATCACTGGAAACACTCAAGACTCACAATGCCTGCTAATGCCCATCTGTTGCTCCACTCTGCTCTTTTCAAAACACTTTAGACTCTTGGGGCTCTTGCCTTTGTGTTGCTGCACCTATTGACCTAGTGAGGCACATCTATGTAGCTTCAACTCAGCTGATAGAAATTGTAGCAGGTCCAAAAGCTAACACATCAAGTTTAGCGTTGACAAAGTTGAAGAAACTGCACACCATGCTTTTAAAAAGTTGGAGGTGATACCTGTCAAGACACTCAAGTCTACAATACAGGCCTACCCAGCACGCACTGGAGCCAAGGGGGTGAGGTTTGAAGTGAGTCTTAAAACTTGGGTCACAAGCATCTGTCTAAGAGATGGACAGTCTTGCATGTGAATTAGGGGTAGGAGCACAGAAAAAGTTTGTGGCACAGAGAAAAGCAAACAGCTAAGTTCCGAGGTTGGGAACCAGCTTAGAGTACTTACAAGAAAGTCAGGGGGAAAGCCAGAATTGAAACCTGCATAAAAGGCGGCCGCAGGTGAGACAGTGCCTACCCACCCTGACTGACAGATACACCAGGGCTTGTCACTGCAAACTGTCTTTCCCAGTGCTGCAGACAAACTCAGCTAGTACCAAAAGAGTGACAGTCCTTCATTTTACAGTCTATAATTGCAAGGTGGCTCTCGTAATCATCATCTCTTACCACAATTCTGTACGATGATGTTACAATCACTTTGCATGTATCTATGCACCCCCTGCTCTTTCCAGAAGGATGTAGACGATCGTTTTCTAAGATAATACAAAGCACAGCAAAGACCATAAAACGGAAAGGGATGAGAGGTATAATAACAAGAACACAAAACTATGCATGAGAAGGAGACAAAGATGAACTCAGCACTAATTATAGGCCTCTTTACCGCCCGACAGCATGGAGAGAGACTTGATGGTGACAGGAGCTTGGTTATTTAATCTGTCATAGTCACACATATCAGTAAAGCCATCGGGGCATTAGGGATCACCGGCACCCCGCCCTGACATTTCAGGAGGTGGCAGAGGAGGCTCTGCAGCCAGCAACTGTGACCACAGAACTGGCAAGGGCAGACCGAAGTGGCTTTCAGAACTATGGGAACTCCTTCGTGGGGGAAGGGGGAGAGATTAAGAATCAGAAGCATGCACTCAAAGTGGAGACCCCACCATTTCGCCACGCATGACTGCTGGGGAGGGGCTCATCAGGCCCCACCCCCCACTCCCACCGAGGGACTGTGAGCAGTCAATAGCCGCTGGAGCTGTGGGTGCTGTTAATCTTGTGACCACTGATAAGCTGCCAGTAAATGAGTCCCCCACTCATGCTCATGCCAAAAAAACATAATTAGACACAAATGGGGAATACAGAGCAAAGTAGAAAGGGGCTTGCTGGTAAGAAAGGTCTCAGTGGGAGAAGGAAGAGGGTGAGAGAGGGTGATGGGGATAAAAGAGGCCCAGCCCCACCCAAAGTCAGTACATACACATATAAAATTATTGAGGAATAAAAATTTTTAATTATTTTTTGAAAAAGCAAAAGCAAACCAATGAATAGTTACCACCTTCCAAAGCATCTAGGAAGTCCTTCAACTGGTTGTGTTTCTTCTGCAAAAGCTATTGTGGAGATGTGAATGAGGGAGCACTTTAGGTTCCCAAGTAGCTTGTCTAACTATTGTTGCCAGGTGCTGGGACAGCCCCAAAACCCAGCACGAGGCTCTTGGGACAGCAAGACACCTGCACGTCCTTCAGCATCCGACCCACTGTCTCGGTGAGATCACGGCACACCCACTCTGGGGTTTTATTTACCTTAGGGAGTGGCACAGCCACATATCCTCATCCTGTGGAGAACGTGTTCTCACTAAAACTATAGCTCAGTTGTTTGGGTCTCTCCATGCAGAACTAACCAGTACACCGAGGAACAGCCTCCTTGGTTAACTTTATCCTATTTGTTTAAATCTATTGATGTTTCCGGGAGTGGGAAACTGGGTAGGCGGATAACACTTGAAATGTAAATAAATTTTTTAAAAAATCATAGTAAAAATAAACAAACTCTTAAGCAAAAAAATGAAATCTGAGAACATGGATTCGATTACTAATCCTACTTTGCATGCTGAGTAGGTACAGCAATTCATCACCTGCTCAGACATCAGTTTTCTCATTTGATCAACATGGATAACAATACCTACATCACAGTCTAAGAGCAGGCCATTCTAGAGATTGCTATCAACCCCTTCTATGTATATATCTCCCTTTTGTCCATCTGGGAAATAAAACATGAAACAATGTCTGCTGCAGATACTGGTTTCCTAGCCCTGATATTAGTGATAACCACTGTGAACAATTAAAAAAAAAAAGAAAAATAGAAAAAAATAAACATATTTGCTTCTCAAAAAAAAAAAAGGAGATCCCTTCCTCTGCACACTTCTCAACTCTTTCAAATACTTGCTTCATAAAGCCACGCCATAAATTCTGTGGCTTCAGATGATTTCAATCTGTTCAAATTCCTAAGGATACTTAAAGGTGATAGCGCCATTTAGGAAATTTGCTCTCTGAGAACTGCAGGGAGGGTAGGTGGCTAAAGAGCTCGGCTTGCGGCCACCTGGACAATGAGTTTACCTGGGTAAATTTCTGGAAATGGACCAAGTCCTAACTGAAAGGCAGGCACATGCACGGGGGAGGAGGGAATCAACTGTTTCCAGCGGGTGCTTGGCCAGACGCATGTCCTCGCCAGGCTCCAGAGATGGGGTCACAGCAAACTCTCGTCACCCCTTGCTAAAGCCAAAAGGGCAACACAAGTCTGAGAAACTCGCATCTGGGCATCAGCTTGGCCATCCGACATAACAGGCTTGAGAGAGAAAGAGATGCCGGTGGGGGTGGACACCTGTGTTAATCACAGGGACTAACTGTGTGATTAACTCTTTCAGAGGAAAGTTAAACAATGTATTCTTGCTGTTTGCTCCTAGGGCTGGGGTCAAGTCTGATTCTAGTGGTATTGAGAGAAAATCTAATTTTTTTTTAATGAATACTCTGTTTAAAAAATGACTGGCTTATCTTGATAGACCTCAAGGGAAAAACATCAGCTGTGTTTCCTAACGATTGGACAGGATTTCCAAATGATTATTTAATCTTTACATACAAATTAAAAAAAAAAAAAAGCACCAGACTCAAACTAGCCATCACCTGAACTTTCTGTGGAATTCTTCTGTAAGTATTCTTTAGGAGAAAACTGTTTCTCTTCAGTCACTTATTCCTCTGACCTAGCTCTGGTCTAGCATTACAGGCAACTCAGTTGGAGGCAGAGTTAATTATGTTTTTGAGAGTCTACTCCCCAGAGCTTGGCTGGGCAGCTGCAGACCTCCACACCTGTTGGTCACATTACACGTCCAGCCTCACCCAGCACAGGAAGTTATTATTCCTTCCTGTTTCCTTCCTGCAGTCAGACCATTTGCCAGGCAACAGCGGTATGCAACACTGGCTTCAACTAGAATTACAACGTATCCACACAGAGCTCCATCCCGAGGCTCAGCCCTGCCTGCTTGATAGCTCACAGCCCCTGACACTAGAGGAGGACATTAGAGTATGAAGGCAACCCAAACACTCTCCCCAGCGGAAGCTGGGTCATTCTCCCCACTGACCCTCTTAGACTTTAAGTCAAAGGGAAAGATACAAATGCCTGTTACATCCAGGAAGAATTTAGTCACTGCTTATACAAAGCTACTTGAATGGCTTAAAGAAGGTGGATTTTCCCCTCTCTTCTCATATTTAACAAGGAACAATAGTTAAGCTTAAAATGTATATTTGGAACAAAAGCAAAGCCTGCGTTTTATTGGATTCTCTAAGAATCCAAAATCCTAAGTGTTCAGAGCACACCGGCAACCTCATTAGCCTCTAACCAAGAATTGGGCATCGCGAGACGTCCATATTAAAGCGCCTTAGCAGTCAGTGTAGCTGAGCCTCGACTGAGAGAGGGTCTCTGTCCTGAGCAAGATGGGAAAAGGAGTTCACAAGAGCTATACTAATTAACGAACTAAGATCTGAATTCCTGAGCCATGAAACGAGAAATCGGATTTGGCTGATGAATCCTACTCGTTGGGAGGGAAGATAGTTTATTTTCCTCTTTCAAATATGTGATGCTTGGCTGGCCAGTTAACTCAGCTGTGTAAGCTTGAAATCCCATTATGCAGGTCCAGGGTTGAAAACCCACACTGTCTGGTTCTTAACAAACATCACAGGAGGACCACTGTCCCTAACCCAAAGATTGGCCTATTATCCCTAAACAGCGTCTTTTTAGAATATGACCACTTTAGCCAAAGGGAAAGATCATAAATGCAAGGTCCACCGATAAACATATTGGAACAACTAAGGCCTTGGGCGGGTTACTTAGCCTGAGTGTGTCTTCCTGGTCTGGTTTTCAAAGGGCGGCTAACACCACTACTGATCAGCCAGGGATGATTCAAGATGTCACTATAGAGAAAGCTTTTAGAAGATAGTGGGGTAGAGTAAATGGTCATTAAATGTTAACTGTGGCCATTGCTTGGATCTGGACCCAGAGACCTATGTGCTGAAGGCTTGGCCCCAGCACACCTCTCCTGGGAGGCAGTAGAAACTTCCAGAGGAGGTCTTAGGCCGCTGGAGCATGTCCCTGAAGGGATACAACCTCTTCTTTTCTGTCTCTGTCTCTGTCTCTGTCGCTGTCTCTCTGTCTCTCTCTGTCTCCCCCTCTGTATCTCTGTCTCTGTGTCTCCCTCCCTCTCTTTCTCTCTCCCCCTCTCTCTGTTTCACTCTCTCCCTCTCTCTCCTTCCCCATCCTGCTCTCTCTTCTTTCTCCTTCCCTCTCTGTCTCCCTGCCGCCATCATTACAGCCATGAGATAAATGGTTAGGCTCTGGCACTCTGCCTCACTACAGGCCTAAAGCGATGGAACTGATCAGTCAATCAGTCATGGGCAGACACTTCTCAAACTCTGAGCCACAAGCCTTCCTTCTTTATAAGCTACTGTTTCAAGTACTTGCAATAGTAACACAGAACTAACCCAAATGTAACGTTATTATTATCTTCTTACAAAACATGGTGGTTTGAATGAGAATGTCCCCCAAGGTTCACGTATTTGAACACTTGGTCCCCAGCTGGTGGCGATTTTCTAGAGGTTTGGGAAGGGAGGTCTTGCTGGAGGAAGTGCGTACCCTGAGGCAGGTTTTGAGAGTTTAAAGACTCACATTATTTCTAGCTCCTGATTCCTGCTTGTGGCTAGAGATGACAAGAGCCCACACTGTTCTTCCTGCCAAGACAGACTATTAACTCTCTAGAACTATAATCCCTAATAAACCTTCCTTCTCTCTATAAATTGCATTGGTCCTGGTATTTTATCACAGCATTAGAAATGCAACTAGCATAAATATGGGTATCAAGTCAGTAGAATTGTATTCTTCTATGAAAGCATGAATTAAAGGAGAAGCAAGGAATTTGAAACTGAAAACCAAGGAGCCTGCAACCAGGAGCAAGCCTTAAAGCAGTAGTCACATGACCAGAGGGAGGAACTTTCTGGAAGACTCAAAAGGCCCATAGTGTAAAAGTTACTAGTCTCAGGGGGGAGGCTGCTAAGTGGAGACTTGTTTGACTAATGCTAAGGCACACAGTGTGATTTGAAGCTGTAGGAAGCTTTGGGTTCCCCTCCAAGCAGAGAACACCAAGAGGAGAAGAAACCAGGGCACTCTCTCATCTCTTCACCCTGGGAAAAGGCCTTTTTATAAAGTGTCCACCTGAAAACATGCCCCATTCCTGTGGTTCCAGAGCCACACATGGAAGGACAAAGTCCAACAGTCCAGCAAGGAAAAGACCAATCTCAAACTACAAATGTGTGCAGACAAGTTGAACTCTCCTCTGGTCTGCTCTTGTCTGCACAGAGGTGCTGCAGCTCTGCAGCTCCGACTGGTCTGGGATGTGGGGCAGTGGCTGGGTGGTGGATTTAGCAGTGGTGCTAAATCAACTTCCTTTACCACAAAACAGGAATGCTAAATAAAGGATAATCCCCAAGAGAGAGAGAAAAGGACGCCTCTGCTGTCAGTCACCACTCTCTCAGGGACAAACCTCCCGTCAGGCAGCTGAGCCTACAAAGGGAGCAGCCTCCCCAAACCTGATTATGAGCCCTGTGGGCTTTGAAATTATGGCAGCTTATGAAGAGTAACCACAAAGTCTTCTGAGGGTGAGGAGAGGGAAATCATCAGAAGCCCAAGCCCTCAGGGTCCACTGCCAAACACAGAACTCTCCGTCAGTACAGAACCATTTGAACTTAAAGAGCAAAAACAAGAAACCCAGGAAGTTCTTTTTGTTGTTTTGCTTTCTTTTCCTTGTATAGATATTTGTGGTTAATACAAAATGAGATCCATCCTAAAATTATAAAGACTGTAAAGCCAGCATAAAGTAGTCCAAGCGTATAATCTCCGAAACCCACAGAAAAATGTAAAGTGGGGGAACTTTTACTTTTTCATTCATAAATTGCCACAGAGAGCTGAGGCTAAGGGGCTGGGCCAACTCTATCCCATGATCTCCCTGTGGGCTCCGCTGGGACTGACAGCCCTTCCTAGCAGTACTGTATCTCCTCAACAGAAAGCTCTGGGTATTGACTCACTCTTGTGAAGCAGCATGAAGGAACTCTGAACAAGACCGTTCATAAAGATCACTCTCAAAGGTATGTCTATGGCCCCATCTCTGGAACCCAAGAACGCAGTACAAGTGGTGTGGAAGTTAGCTTTTCCATTGCTGTGACCAAACGCCCGGCAGAAGCACCTTAGGAAAGGTTTACTTTCCGGTGGTTTGGGGAACAGAATGCATCACAGTTGGGAAGGTCTGGGGAAACAGCTGTCTGTGGTGTTTTCCACATGCCAGGAAGCAGAGACTCAAACCAAAACCGGCAGTGGCTGTCACCTTCAAAGCCCACTCCAGCGGCCACTTTGGCCACAGTACCGCAACCTCCCAAACATCACTAGCTCGAGACCACGGGCTTAAGCGTCTGAACCTAGGGGCATTCCACACGCAAACCACAACGTACAGTAACATTTCCTCGAATGTCATTAAATTAAAGGTGTTGAGGTGACTGGCCCTGCTTTGAACTGTTTTTATCCTGCCTAAATTCTTAAGTTGAAGGTCTGGTCTCCTGTCGCCAACACATTGGGAGGTGGAGCCTTGGAAGGTAAGAGTGAGCTAAAGTCATGTGGATTGGGGAACCCCACGGAATTTAGGGCTTGGTGTTGTCTTCCCTCTCTTTTCTCTTTTCTCTCTCTCACTCTGTGTATTTATGTGCATGCCTGTCTGCCTATCTGTTTCCGTCCTTCTCTCTCTATGTCTGTATGTCTGTGTCTATCTCTGACTTGGTATCTCTGTTTCTTTTTTTCTCTCACATACCATTTCTCTCTGTCTCTCTGACTGTCTCTGTCTCTCTGCTCTGTCTCTGTGTCTTTCTGTCTCTGTCTCTCTCCCTTCCTCCCTTCCTTTGTGACTCTCCTTGGAGGAAGTCTAATGTAAACAGGCTTATGGAAAAACCCATGAGGTGAGTGAGGTTCTCAGAAGTGCTTTGGAAGAAGATCCTTCAGCTCACTTAGATCCTCAGGACCCTGCAGCCCTAAGCTCATAGCTCCTAACAAATCCAGCTAAACTGTTGTGCTCTCCCAAAGAAGCAATGAGAAACTATATACTTACTGTTTCAAGTCTTTAAATTTAGAGACAGTTTGCTATATATATACAGCAAGCAAATACATGGTCGATTAGACTGTGATGGCCCTTGGCAAAGAATATGTCCAGCCTGAAGCACATGGGAGTATTTTTGGATGATAGAATAGGTATCTCAACTCAGTTCAACAAATATTCACATGCTGAACTCATGGAACATTATTAAAACAAAGCTTCTGTTTTCAGTGAACTTCCTCTCACTACGTGTGAGATTTCTCTTTTCATCAAAGAAGAAACACTGTAAATCTGCTAAATCATGCAAAGAGTCACCAGATCCTTAGATCTTGTCTTGTGCGTGCAGACCTAAAGGCTACATAGCTATTGGTGATGAGAATACAACCGGGTCATACTTTAGTAAGACATCCACAAGGTACTGTCTGCTGGTAACTATCTTTAGTGTGGTTTTATTGTCAAAATGTCCTGCAATAAATGTGTCCAAACTAAAGGAAAAACAAAAGCACACGAGGTCTTTTTGAAAGCCCTCACATCCATCAATTAAAAGAAATGAGTTGCTGCTGTTAACATTCGTGTTCTGTTGGAGTGCCTTGCTGCCACAGCACGCTTCTTCAGCTCTGGGGCCTGCCGCAAATGTTTCCCACAGGAAGCTGAGGCAACGCTCCCAGAGGTCACATCCCAAAAGGAAACATGTATCCGAGAATCTAATGGGGTTGTTATTTTGAGATCTTCCTGGAACTGGGGTTTTGTGCTTGTTTCTATAGTTCAGAGCTGAAAATAGAAAGCGTTCTGAGCTCACCCAGCTGCTCCCCTCTCTGGCTCCCGCACGTGCTCCAGAAGTGGGATCTCAGGAGTCTAGGTGACATAGAGACGTGTCACTCTCACCGGATGTTGTATTATAACGTCAAGCTTGTTTAAAAGCAAGGGCCAGTCTGAGAACTCTCCACCCTTTGCAATCTTCAGGAAGTTCAATGAGCAGCACTCAGAGCCCCTCCTCCTCTTCGGTCCCTGACCCACAAAGACTTGCTGCTGCTCCATCTGCCTTCCTCGTCCTACCTCAGGTACCCATGTTGCTACAACCCAGCACTGAATCCCCCAACACCACACCTAACAGCTGCTGCCCAGCCCTTTTCCTCCACAAATGGCATCTCTTCCTAAACATCTTCACAATCACCTCCCATTCCATACAACCACACATATTTATTGAGTGCCTACTATGCCCAGGTGCTATGTAGTAATAAGGACAGAATCTTCTCTGCCACCCACAGAGGGGCTCCTAGACTATAAGCCAAACTGGAAAAGAACGAGGGTCTTGGGTCATGGGAGATTCATGGAGGAAGTGATGTTAGAATAAAGTGAGCTGGGGGCAGGGGTTTGAATAGCTAAAGAGGTAGGCACGGGGCTTTCCAGGTAGAGGGTCCTGCACAGACTTAAGGGTGTGAGAAAATAGCTGATGTGTGAGAAGCTTACAAGATACCACACACTGGGTAGTTGGGAGCAAGAAAGGAGCCATTCACTCTTCTGATACCAGGTGGGAAATCCGGGATTTTTGAAGAACAAGGGGGCAGTGCTTAATCCCAAACAGCACACAGCATTCAGACATATTACTTAGTTTGTCAGATCCTCAGGGTTTTCTGTCTCCAAAATGGAATCTGAAATACCGACTATGTAGTATCCTTTCCAAAATTACAAAATTACAATTTATCATCAAAGTGAACACCTGCCCTCTGCAAGTTTGAAAATTCCCTTCTGGTTTCCATCCCTTAACACAATCAATAATAAACAAATGGTAACCATTGCTCTATGGTTACTTACTAATTATGTACATAGTAACTACATAGTACTTACATAGTTGCAAGAAAAAGTAAACAAATCAACAAACTAAAGTGATTTAGAGCACGGGCTGCTCTCCCAGAGAATGTGGAGGCTACACATGCACGGAAGCTTGCATCCCTAACACCAGTCCTAGGAAATTTGATGCCCCCTTCTGGCATCCAAGGGCAGTGCACACATGTGGTACATCGACACACACAGGCAAATCTCCCTTACACATAAAATAAAAATAAAAGTTAAAAAAATTAAGCAAACAAGTTAAAGAAAGATTCTGCATGAGTCAGCAACATGGTTGCCTATACTGTGGTGGCTTCCCCCCCCCCCGCCCCCCCTTTCTGATTATTTATTTATTCACTGAATCCTCAATATGACCACACAGGGAGATATTTTTCCATATTCCACATAATAGCCAAGAAAACTAAAACAGAGAGACCATGTAACACTGCTAACGAGCAGCAGAGCCTGGGCTGGACCCCAGCCACCTGGAGCGAGAGTTTGCTTTACCGCCCTGTCTCCTTCCAGCCTCCATTTAGACGTGCTTGCCTAACTGATGCCTTCTTTCCTGGGATAACTAATCAGAGGGACCATCTTCACCCTTAGATGTCTTGTTCTGGACAGTGCGGTAAGCACATGGGGAAGGAGACTTTTGGGGACCTCATGAGGGGACCTCATGGCTCAGCTAAGATTTCCATCCTTCTAACATACAAGGGTGGAGCCTGACACAGACTCTCTGGACTTAGGCCCTTCAGGAAAGGATTAGGACAAGTCTTTGCCTGGAGGGTGGCAGGGCTGGGCCAAGGGTCCCACTGCAATGCCAATGACTCCCTAGGGAGACCAGTGGGGACGGGAACACCTCTCAACACTGAGACCCTTAAGCTCTGGCCTGAGTAGGATCTTCCACAGTCAGAGTCAGCAGTGCCAGTGGCCTTTATTTGTTTTGGTTTTCCTGTTCTGCCTTGCAGGTCTTTCCAGAGAGTGCAATCCACAGAGCTCTGGGATGTGTATAAAAAGGCCATGGGTACCCTTTGTTAAAAAAAACAAAATTGCCTCATCTGTCTTAGAGGCAGTGAGAGCCAGAGAGGAGGAGCTGGTGCCAAGTGCACCTGGGAGCCTTCTACCTCACACATCTGCCCCAGGCCACCACCACAGGCCACCACCACAGGCCACCACCGCAGGCCACCACCGCAGGCCCGTGGTCTGTACTCATTGTAAACAGGAGTAAGATCCTGGAAATTTAGTGGGGTCCCTCTAAGCTCAAATCCATGCCTGTAAACTACCGTGGACATAGGTATTTTTCAACTGCATTCACCCAAGTGAACCCCAAAGCTGAACTGTTCCCCATGATTTCCAAGGGTCTCCCAATGCCACTAAGCCAATGGAAGGCCATATGACCTGACCAATCATTGCTTTCCTATGGACAGCATTTTCTAAAATAGATCAAAGCAAATGATGTCTGAGGACTTTCTTGCCCTGAGGGTTCCTGACATTGGAGACTCCCATCCATTGGAAACAAACCACCAGCTCTCCCGACGATGAAAGAGCCCATCTGTAGAGCGCCGCAGTGCTGGGCACACCATACCTTGGTCTTGGGTGCTTAAAGGACTCTAATGATACAGCGAAGTGAAAGTCCAAGCTTAAGAAGGAACCAAGCTGGGCGATTAGGCTGGAGAGCAAGGCCTTGGGTTTTCATTGCTGGTAGAGTCTCCATGAATTCCAGACATTTATTTTAAAAGATATTAGAATCCATGCTGTAATCCATAGATGACAGATACTCCCAGAATACACCAAGACAGAGTTATAAAGATTCTTTGTGTGTAAATGTGCACATCTGTGTATCGGTGTGTATGTATGTGAGTGTACCCGGTTTTGGAGGCCAGAGAACAACTTAGAATATTGTTCCCTGGGCACTGTCCGCATTGGGTTTTGATTCAGGATCTCTCCCTGGCCTGGGACTCACTGATTAGGGTGGTCTGTCTGTCCAGTGAGCCCCAGGGATCCACATATTTGTGCTTCCTTAGTATGAGAGTTGATGAGAAACCCACACCACTACACTCCACTTTTTACATGGGTGCTAGAGACTGAATACAGGTCTCTAAGCTTGCAAGCCCTTTATGAATTGAACTATATACATTTATTACATTTTATATATTTATTATATTTTCTGGCCCTTAAATATATATGTACATATACATACATACACACATATATGTACATGTATGTGTATATATAAATATTATATTTGCCTGGCCCTTAAAGATCTTGGCCAGTTTTTATTTGTGTTTCTAGAGTCTATGAAATCTGCTCACTGTTTTAAGCAGGTTGGCTCTGTAAGAGCTGAACAGGTGTGAGCACAGTACAGACATGAAAACCAACTTCTCAACAAGGCTCTCCAGTCAGAAGCGAGGCAAAGGGAACACCCATGCTACGTCAGCTGCACGTGGCTCAGCTGGGGATTCAATATTATTTCCCACTGTCCTGATTTCTCAGATTGTCAAATAAACAGCTTAAAGGTGACTCTAAGCGGTCTGTTGAACCGAACCCAAGAGCTCGGCCCAAGCTGAAGGCCTACCATGAATTTAGCAATCTCAAATACTCACCAGGTCTATACAGGGCTTTTATCTACCAACAGGTTAGAAACAGAAAGATCAGAGAGGACAGAGTCACTTTTTCCTTAAGTTAGAATAAACAAGTGGGTAAGAGGAATGGTGGGGTCTTAGGAGTCTCGGAGCCCTGGTCCACTGGGAACCAATGGCCCTCCAGCTGTGCTGGGCCCTGGGCCAAAGCTTGAGAGCACCACTAGCTCCATTCAGGGTCAACTGTGGCCTCAGGCATCTTGCTTAAGCCTTTGGCAAGGTCTTTCCTGGAAGCCTCCACCCTCTGCTCTCAACACACTTCCTTTATAACTGACAAGAAACCTCACCTTGCGTTATCGGCTTCTCATTCACTCATACATTCATTGGGCAGCCATTTAATGTTGCATCACTATCATCATCATCATCATCATCATCATCATCATCATCATCACACTTAGAGCATAGTTTTAAAACAGACACAACCCTGCTCTCCTGGAGCCCAGAAGGCTTGAACCCTCTGGAGTCAGCTGTAGAGGTTTGGTCTGTTGTATTTTAATGCTAAATTCAAAACCTGAAGGTCTCAGGCCTCTGATGGAGTTGAAGACTAACTAGGTAGGTCACAGGCCTACCAGTGGGAACAGAGAAGAAATAAAATAGGGAGCTTAGACTCAGGAATGTCTAGCTTTCTTTCCTCGGAAAGAGAAAGGCGGTCAAAAAGAAAAAGAGGGGATATAGAAATATTATAAGAAATCAGACAAATAGAGATAGATTATTGAGTCTACTCTTAAAAGCATTTTATAGCCACTGGTACAAAATTGTGCATATTGATATAAAAACTGAGGTTATATTTTGTTATACTGGTACAGAATTTTGTATATTGGTACAGGTTTAAGGATTTCATTAGTATAAATCTTGTATACTATGTATACAAATAATGTTTAATGAGAAAAATTTAAGATTAATTGTGTTACAACATAATATATGCATGTTTCTACTTTGAGATAAGCATTGTGCCTATACAATTCATTTAAAAGTGCACGGTTTAATCCTAGTCCTTTTTATAGCTGCTATTACAAACTATTTAGGATAATTAAGCAATGCAAGTTATTAGTCAGTCAATCAAACGCATGCCACGTTAAATTCTAGTCTGGATTATCACAGAAATATACACCCTGAGTTGTACAGATAATAGGTAGCTGGAGACAGGCAATGTTCAGATATGCTAAGAATAGATAGAGGCTCTTCAAAACCTCAGAGACTCACAGAATATGGCATTTAAAGATGCTTTCTATTAATTTGAGGTTTTTTTGTTTTTTTGACATTGAGACATGTCAGCTCCTGGCAGCAGCCACTTAGACTTGGAAGAAGATGGTGAGCTTTGAAAGGTCTCCATATGGAGTTGCTTCAGTCGTAGCAAGCTCGACACTAGGCAAAGAAAATGCCCTAACTTTATCTACAGACAGAAAGGACACACCGTTGAAAGGAAGTTGACATTCAGGTTCTGCCAAGGCACAGTAAGCAAGTCCTTCATAATTCCTGCTCCACAAAAGGTCTGTCAGATATTCTGGGCCAGAGGCTGAAGACAGATGCTCCAACATTCTAGACAATATTGGCAACCATCCAGGTGGTCAGCTGTCTCTGTCATCTTATACTTTTGGAAGCTGCATCCTTGTGCTTCCTGGATACAAGTAATATTTATTTTCTTCTCAGGCCTCTAATGGGGTTGATAACTAAATAGTCATAGTGTTACTATAAGCTTAACTTGTTTAGGATTTAAAAGAATGTTCTAGATCTAAGAAGATCATTTTAGGGGCATAATCCTAGTTTAGATAGAAACTGATTTAGATACAGAACTCTGAACTTGGAAGGACAGGATAGATAATAGAATACTTTCTCTTGAGATGCCGAATACAAATAGACTGGATTTTTTTAATGTAAGTTTTACTTAATAATTTTCATAATAATTTCATTACTGTTCCTAGGGTATATTATTATTATTATTATTATTATAAAAGAATGATCATTTTTTTATTTAGACACAAAAGGGATTGTTGAGGTTTAGTCTATTGCTATGTATTGTAATGCTAAATTCTACACCTGAAGGTCTAGGCCTTAGAGTGACTTCTGTTTATACGCTTTTGTTGTGCAAACCTTGTTCCTTAATTTAAAACTACTAGTTAAATAAAATTGTCTACAGGCAATTACTGGAGGGATTAGAAGTAGGTAGGTTTGGAGTGACCTCAGTTGGACGAGGAGAGATCAGAGAAAAGGAGGAAGGAGGAAGGAGGAAGCCAGGATGAAGGAAGAGGAGCCAGGATAAACAGTAAGTATCTGGGGTACACCACTGGGGACGTAGCCATACTAGCAGTGAGAAGAGCATATTGGAGTAACCCTCCCAGTAACTGCCAAAGCCACATAAAATAAGCATAGTCTGAGTCTCATTTATTTGTAAGCTAGTCTCAGATAAGCTTAAATCGTGTGAACTACATTAAGTAAGGAAGCCATCATAGATATATGTTAAAGTGTGTGCACTGGAAACTAAAATCTTAAGTCCCAGATTAAACATGTTTACTTGTTTGTTTGTTTTTCAAGACAGGGTTTCTCTGTGTAGCCCTGGCTGTCTAGACTCATTTTCTAGACCAGGCTGGCCTTAGACTCACAGAAATCCACCTGCCTCTGCCTTCCAAGTGCTGGGATTAAAGACACAAGCCACCACACCAGCATTAAATATTTTTGAAATAAGTTGCCTTGGCCTTGGTGTTTTATCAAAGCAACATAAAAGTAGCTAAGACAATCCCTCATTGCAATTTTCTTCCCAGATGAGTCTTTGTTGTGTCAAGCTGACAATTAAAATCAGCCCTCACAGTGACGTCTCTATAAGGACATTTCACACTTTCTGGCATCAAGAACAAGCTAGACACAACCAGCCACGACCAGGCAGGCACCACCAGACCTCTCTGAGAGGTATTGGCACATTAAAGCCAGAAACATTGCCTTAACCTTGGGAACCTATGGAGACACACACACTGGCCCACTTCCTCTTACTCTGGGAACCTATGGAGACACACACACTGACCCACTTCCTCTTACAATTCTGAGGGCATCCAGGTCGGCTACTCTTTTCTTTCTAGTGTTTCTGGGTTGCATTGTACACATTTGTTGGCTTGGATATCTCTTCTAGATTTGTGGGGGAGGGGTGCTTTGTCAAGAATAGCCTACTCTTTTTTTTTTAATTTCTAAGATTTATTTATTAGTATATCTAAGAACACTGTAGCTTTCCATAGATGCACCAAAAGAGGGAGTCAGGTCTCTTTACAGATGGTTTGAGCCACCACGTGCTTGCTGGGAATTGAACTCAGGACCTCTGGACGAGCAGTCAGTGCTCTTACCTGCTGAGCCATCTCCCAGCCCCTGAGAATAGCCTAGTCTTACAGACTCCACTCTCAGGCATCCTCTCTCTAACTCTGGAACTGCCGCCCTCTAAACTCAGGCTCCCTGACTTGTGATTGACACAGTTCAGCTGTATATAATGCATTCTTTTTCATGATGGTGCTTGGCACAGCTCATTGAGCCGGGAGAACCTTCTCCATAGTTGGCCCATCCCAATAGAAATCCCTGTCTCAGCAAGACCCACCACTGAACTCGAGGCTCGGGGCTGTGCGTTTGTGCTTAGGACCAGCGTGGCCATCTCCTCTGGCCAGAGCCATGTCTTGTCTTTTGGATAAAGTCTCCTCCTTTCATTGCCAATTCTGCAATAGCCTCACATTGCACTCTTGTTTTTCTTTACACTTTTTGACTTCCCTTTCATGCCTTCTGTGAAATTCCAAAGGTTTCCCTTCTTTCTCTCTTCGGAATAAACTGTAAGGTTTTTCAGGGTCTTTTCTAGGAATATGGGTAAGGTGGGACCATGTATGATTCAAAGACGGCCACAGTGAGGACTTGCTGTGTGTAACTTTGGCTACCGGCTTTAAGCTCCGGGTGGACCATGCTACCAGCTCACATACAGATTCTCTTGATCCACGGATAAAAAACAATGCGTGCCTTCCCTTGCCACCCAGACATAATCAGATAGAGTAGCCATTGGCTGCTCCATGGAAAACTCACGTGGCTGGTTGGCTTTTTCTCTTCTGCTAATGCCCGCTTCTTCTTCAGTTCTCCTGTGCAACTCTAGTACCCATCCCATCCTCAGTCATTGGTCATTGGTATCTTTACTGATCAATCAAAAACCAATTGGGGATCGGGAACAACCCAGGACTCACATAAGCGGTAGCCTTGGAGTACTCTACACAGCTTATAGGCCAGTCAATGAAAAATCCTCCTCCTCAGCAATTGCTCACTGCTTTTAGAACCTGAGGAGCGTGGTTGTGAATCTCAAGATTGGGGAGGGTATAAGTTGCATCAGCTTTCTGAGCCCTCCATTTTTCATTTCCCATTTCTTAGGAGCTTCCTTCCACCCTCCAGTAGGGAGTTTTTTCAAGCCAGAGGATATATCTATGCAACACCAGAGCACATAAAGAATTCAAAAAACTTAAACACCTGGGATGAAAGATGGCTCAGCAGGTAGACGAGATGGCTGTCAACACTGATGACCTGTGTATGGTCCGCAGAACCCACAGGAACTCTAAGGAGAGAACACACCCCCTCAAGTTGTCCTCTGACCTACACATGAGTGCAGTGGTATGCATGCACATGCAGACAGACAGACAGACAGACACACACACACACACATACACATGCATGCACATGCACACACATACATGCAATGCACTCACATGTACACACATACAGGCATACACATGCACATACTTGTGCACACATGCACACAGACATACCATGTAAATCTGGTTGAGTAGCTCACATTTGCACTCCAGCACTCTTTCAATGAGATGGGAAGCAGAGTCAGGAGAATTCCCTGAAGAGCATGGACCAGCCAACCTGATATACACAGTAGCACACAACAGGAGACCCTTTCTCAGGTGAAGTGGAAGGTTAGGACTCATGCTGAGATTCCTCTGATGTCCATGTGTCTGTCACATTGGGGACTGCACTCAGAGACAAACACTCAAGAATATGCATATGTACACAAACAGATACAGAGACAGACAGACAGACAGACAGAATATTGTGCAGTGAGAGGAGCTTGGGAAATGTCTATAATACATATATTTATGAACACATACAGAGTGAGTAGTCTCAGATGACCCCCCCCCAAAAAAGGGAAGATATATTAATAACTCCTTCTTTTTATTTTTCTTTTTAACTTTTTATTTTTTGGTTTTTTGAGAAGGGTTTCTCTGTATAGCCCTAGCTGTCGTGGAACTCACTCTGTAGACCAGGCTGGCCTCGAACTCAGAAATCTACCTTTCTCTGGCTCCTAAGTGCTAGGATTAAAGGCATGTGCCACCACTGCCCGGAGAACTCCTTTTTCTAAAACTGCCTCTGGAGACTGCACAGAGACACTCAAGCTGATTCCAGGTGAGTCCGTTACAAAGACAGAAGACATGTTAGTGGTGGTCCACCTGTAACAACATTGTCAGCAATGCAAAAATCTGGCACTGGCATGAGGTTGAAGAGAAGATGCTCCCGGTGCCAAGAGGACAGAGCACTAGCCTCCTACTGATATCACGGTTTGCCATGGGTTAAGTGGCTTAAAGAGTGCATGAGTCTCTGACCTTACAAGCCTGGATGCCAGAAGTCCCAAGCATGCAGAGATAAAAGTGCTGTAGTGTAGAAATGCTCCTCGAATCCTGAGGGGAAATCCATTTCCTCCTTTTCCTTGTCTTTTCCTATCTCTGGAAATGTCCTACATTCCTCGGCTTGTGGCCCAATATTGTCCCAGTGTCTGGTTCTGTGGTCACATTTCTTTCATTTTCTGTCCCTCCTATAGGAACAGTTGGATAAATAAAACTATTTCTCCATCTTGATACAATTGCATGTGCAAAATCTCCTTTACCAGGATTTTGGTAATTGTTGCATTTCATGGAGGCAGTAGTCACCCTCCCAGAGAATGCGCATAACCATCCACCTCAGAGGGAAATGGATGGGTTTCAGAGCCCTAGGTGCAATGCTGAGAGGTGACAAACAGAAGTAGGTCTGTAATCCCCACATGGCTTCCCACTTCTCTGTCAAGGTGATTGATCCCCGGCCCAGAAACTCAGGGTGCATGCCTCCCTCCCAAGCCTCAACAGGCTAATATATTATTATTTTTTCCATAGTCTCCCCTGAACCCTTTTGTTTTAGCAATTAATCACTCAATAGATATTTATTGAGTGCCTCCCTTGTGGAAAACTTATCACAGGCAACCAGAACACTTCTGCAAACAAAAGGCTGAGCTGCCTTCACTCTCAAAGGGGAGATGCAGAGTATACAACCAAGGAGGCGGGGATGTGAGGTATTGGGAATTGATCAATAGCTATGAGGGAAAAAGAACCCGGAAAGGGCATCAGGAGGTGCCCAGTGGAGTTTTGTGCCAATGCCAGACACAGAGATTTAGAAAGGCTTCCTTTACCAAGCACTGAGAAGCTGGAGAGGAGCAGTCTCCCAGATGCTTGCAAAGTCACAAAGTCATGGACTGACATAGAAAGTATGTGTGCTCAGGGAGTGGGCAAAGGATCTGGTGTAGACAGCAGGTCAGGTCAGTAATGGGCCTGGCACATTGGCTCCTCCCCACCAAGCTATGAAGGAATCAGGGATACCTCCTCAGCCTCTAGTAATGCTAACTCCTCAAGTGACAGTCAGGCACTACTGAAGGAAAAAACCTGAGTTGAGGGTTCCCACCAGGCAAGGAAATGAGGCTTGGCTTTCTCTCCCTCTCTTCATCAAGGACGTACTTCCCTTATCTTGCTGCTCGGGGACAGAGACCCGAGCTGTCAGTCAAGATGCCCTGTAGATGCTTATGTGGCTGCATAGTGGCTCCTCTCCCTCAGGCCGTGGTCTGTGGCGCACGGCTGTATACCGGCTGGTCCTCTTTCTCGTCAAGGGCTCAGCCCACATTCCACCTGTGGCAATGACAGTCCTAACATCCCCAGAGATCACCTTTCAGTGCCCACGCTCTGCACAAGTCTCGGCTGACATCTGGAGAGAAGGCAAGGAAAGAAGGGAGGTGTGGGTGTCTGGGGTGTAAGGAGAATGGAGACCTGAGCCCAGGCTGTTGGGAAGGGGGACTTTATGAAACCCCTTTGTTCCCCTCGCTGCTGCCAGGAGTGACAAAGGGCTAAGCAATTTGCATTACTGTATCTACGGGCAGGCCAGAGGGCCCGGGCAGCTCCTGGGTGGTCCGGTACAGTCTCTGCCTATTAGCAGTGGTGTCTCAGTGTAATTTATGGAGCTGTCAAACTGCCCTCACCAGGACAAGGGAATCATGGGTGCACTGGAAGCCCCTGCTCAAGGAAACGGAGGTGGAGAGAAAGGAAATATCTCCAGGTGCCACCCCCTCACCCTCCTGGTCTCCTAATGACAACTCCTCTCTATAGAAAAACATCCAGCTGCCCACCAGGGACTGCATTTACAGAGCCCCTCTGTGTGCAGCAGGTCAGCCAGTGCAGCTCCAAGGGCTGGCCTGCTGGCCAGGAGGGCAAGGAAGGCTGGCAGAGAACCACAGAGCTAGCAAGATGAGGGAGAGCACAGATAACGTGTTGGTCCAGCTGGAGAGGCAGGATCAGGGACTCACTGTTTCAGCTTAAGGGTGATGTGACAGGACAAGGGTATCATTTGCACTGCCCCATCCCAAAGCCAAGGAAGGCACTATTCCCAGGATGTACCAGCTTCCCTCCAGATGCTACCAGCATCTCTCCCTCCTCTAAACAAGGCACATTCACAGGCTGGCAAGGGCCATGAGGTTGTAACAGAAACACAGGGCACAGGGATCCTGTTACATGTGAATAGTAAGCAGTGCAGCCTGCCCTCTGCGAGCGCACAACTCCCTCTTCAGATGGCAACACTCCCGAGATGGGAAACCATTTATAACCACCAGACAATCCCAACGCACACACTCACACACACATACACACAGACACATACACACACAGACACACATCCAAACACACAGAGACACACACACACAAACATACAGAAAGAGACAAACACACACACATACACACATCCAAACACACAGAGAGACACACACACAGACACACACACATACAAACACACACACAGAGACACATATACACCTCTATTCTTTATACACACATGCACACATTTTATCCACAGAAACTGTTGGCCAAAGTAAGATTGCCTCTCTCATTCAGCGTCTAATAAAGAAGTAGTCAGAGACATGCAGACTCCAGAGGCCTGGGGGAGTATTAGTGTGTGTGTGTGTATGTGTGTGTGTATGTGTGTGTGTGTGTGTGTGAGAGAGAGAGAGAGAGAGAGAGAGAGAGAAAGAGAGAGAGAGAGACAGACAGACACACAGACAGATGGTAGAAGAAAACAAGAGGGTAGAAAAGGAGAGAGGAGAGGAGAGGAGAGGAGAGGAGAGGAGAGAGGAGAGGGACCCACAGCAGGCCTCATTTTTAGTAACACCAGCAACATTTCTTCCCAGGCCTCTCTCCCTCTCCCTGCCAATTGGCATGTGGAGTATTGTGCTTATGATTCAGCAGGGGATGGCAGGTGTTTCTTACTGGACTTGATTCCCAGCCAGAATCAATGGGGCGGGGGGGGGGGGGGGGGCAGAAACCAGTGCTTGGTTCCTGTGGGATAAAGAAAGGAGAGAGCTGTGTGCTTTCAGCAAATGGTAACCATGAGCTGTGCAGCTCACCACCGACCGCCTTTCTCATTCAGTACCATTGCCTGCCCTTGACATCATAGGATCCATCACTCCCTAATGGAGTGCCTGCCCTGAGGAGGAAATCTCCTCGCTGTACTTAGACACAGGTGGCACCGGCAGCTGTGTCCCTGCGAGTTTCTTGACTTGGCAAGAGCTCCGTGGACTTGGTCTTTTGACAGCCCTTTCAGCACAGCCCCGAAGGGACAATGGCACTTTATAATCAGCTTCCTGTTTGCTCGATAAGATACTGCTAATGCCTGGGTTCAAAATGGTGGTGAGGTGACTGTGCCAACGTGCCCTCCAGACACCTGATGTTCCTCTTTCCAAGGGACCTTGAGTGCCCATTCAACCGGAAGTTTACAAGTTTGACAGTTCAGTTCAGGCCATGGCAGGGCCTCTATTTCCTCCTGCCAGAGGCCTTTTGAGGACCCCGGGCCCTTCTGTTTTCCAGGGCAACATTCTTCCAGGCCTGGTCTGATATAAAGAGAACAGCTGCCCCGGAAAGTCGGGCCTGCAGGAGGCCCGGCCAACATTCCCTTTGTGATTTCCACCTCAGCCTCGGGCTTCTGCACCACGTCCAGACATTACACACAGTCCTTGCTTCTTTGTGTTTGTGGTTTTTAACTCCAAACCCCAAGCACAGAACTCCTGTGCCATCATCCCCCGAGACCTGTGCCAGCTCCTTCCATGACAAGTCCTCCATCACACCACCGGCCATTTGCGATTCACAAAACGTAAGAAGCCTTTGGGAAGCTGTTTTCTAAAGTGTTTCCTGGAGATTCTAAACAGAGGCAGGGGGATGCGTGTCAGAGGCATGAGCTGCTGTTTGGTGCTCTCCTGATACACTTCACTGGGGACACCATGCCTGGAAATAATGGTGGACGGAACCCAGTTGGATGCTTTGTTTCGTCTTCTCTTTCTGGTTAACACCTCATATTTACAGCCGTTTCTAACAAGCTTAGGTAAGAATTGCTTGTCCATAAAGTTGAGATAAAATCTTACACTAAAGCCTTGTACCTCCTTTCCCAGGAGCTGTGAGGTCATCCCTGTCTCTGTTCTTCCTGGCCTGAGTTCTGTTTTGTGAAATAGAATTTAGATCTAATTTAGAAAGCGATTGGTTACTCACAGATCATTCACGCCACTATTGCACCCGTGGATCTAAATTATTGATTATTGTAGTTTTCTGGGTTCACATTTGGGTAACACTGTTGATTAATTTTCTTCCCTAGTGTGGTTGTTTGTATTTGCTTAGCCCAGGGAGTGACATTCTTAGAAGGTGTGGCCCTGTTGGAGTAGGTGTGTCACTGTGGGTGTGGGAAATGAGACCCTCAGCTGCCTGGAAGCCAGTCTTCTCCTAGCAGCCTTCAGATGAAGATGTAAAACTCTCAGCTCCTCCAGCACCATGCCTGCCCTGCTCCCACCTTGATGATAATGGACTGAACCTCTGAACCTGTAAGCCAGCCCCAATTAAATGTTGTCTTTTATAAGACTTGCCTTGGTCATGGTGTCTGTTCACAGCAGTAAAACCCTGAATAAGATGCATAGTAGCACCTTCAATCACCCTGAAAACTAGACAGTAGAGATGAAGCTTTCACATTGTAACAGGTTGGCTTTTCCACGTTTGTGGCTCGGATATGTGGTGTCTTCACCAGGAGAGCCTTAGCATCAGTTCTGTGGCGTAATCAAGAGTGATGATAATAAATTGGAGTGCCCATAGATGTCACTAATCTATCATGGAGCCTTGGGAGTGGTGTTCAAGGGAAAGGGGGCAGAACACAGGTGCCGTGGGGAGGGAAATGGCAACAATGCAACAAGGAGGAGGGGATATGGTGACAATGGGAAGGGAGGGCAGAGAAGGGGTGTAGGGAGCAATAACTGATATAAAAACCTAAGCATCCTAACGTAGAGAAAAGGGACTTAAATGAAGCTATCCTACAAGGCACAGTGCCTCTCCCAGACACCATGGGCTATCAAATGAAAAGTCCAGTTCTAAAACGTTATATCTTTGCAAGTTGTTAATCTCTAGGGCCCCACAAACACAACAGAACCATGTATCTGAAGTTGACTTTGTGGACCCTGGGAACCCAGAGAACCACCCCAACTGTGTGTATCATGGAAGAGAACTTAAGGTAGAACAAGACATTCACCCTGTGGTGGATAGAGAGCAGAAAGAGAGGGGCAAGTGGCTGGGGTCCCCTTGTCCCACCAATGACTAATTTCTTTCTACTAAACTCTTCTCACTAAAAGATCACTGCTCTATTGGTTGCTGCAGGCTGGGAACCAAGTTTTGGGGGTGGGGGCATTTAAGATCCACAAACTATTACAGACATGTACAAATTATAAATTAGAACTTTCACGGTGATTTTTTTTTCTTATTCCTCTGAGGATTTGCTCTTATTTTCTATCCTACTCTTTCTAAATAATTGCTGTGTGTCCCACCTGGGCCTTAGTATACATCAGAATCCCAAAGAAGAGGGCTTTAATGCCAGTGAATGAGTGCCTCCGCAGCAAGATAGACGAACTTGCCAGCAAGCGTGAGAGCAAGCAGGCAAAAAGTAAATGCTTCCTTTCGTGTCTTTTGACGCAGGTTGTCACCAGAAGATATGGCCCAGATTTAGGGTGCTCTTCCCTCCTCACATAATCTGGACTTAGGGTAGGTCTTCTATCTTATGCAGTCTGTGGGGAGCCGAGGAAAAGAGAGAGAAAAGTCTGTCTGCTCGGTGGAGTCAAGGCAGGTCAGGGTCTGTTGGCAGATTTCCCTGCCTGCTGAGGCAGGGAAGGATAAGAGGAGGTGCCCTTGAGACTCAAGGCGAAGGGCTGAAGATTCTATTAACCTTGGTGGAAGGAACAGAGAGGTTCTGGGTGCGAGCAAATGTCATACATTTCAGCAACTTGTTTCTGTTAGCTTGTGGCTTTGCTTAGGTATGAGATGTACACTCATGGATGCCATGGTAGTGACTTTTATGCTTTCCATAAAAGAGAAAAATCTTTTCAGAAAAAGCTTTTCTGAAAATCTCACAGCCATCTTAACCATCATACGAACATAATACACATTTGGGGATAAAGTTGACCTGTGGACTCTGAGCACTACGCTCACCATGACAGCTGGGGATAGCCAGCATTACCAATGCCAGGTCGAAGACGAAGAAGTTGAGGTTCAGAAAGGCCTTCCACTCCCCCAGAGGAGCCCTGGTCCCTTCTAAACTAATGCAGCGTTAAATCCTGTGCCTTTCCTGCAGATGGAAACCACCCCCACCACCCAGAATATTACAGAGGGTGGGTGCTTCCTGTGTGGGAGCCCCGAGCAAGGGTGCTGGGTGCTGGTGTAGAAGTCAGGAGCTGCAGAGAGACAAGCTGACAAGACCCTGGCCCTCCATCTGGGGATACATGTACACATACACTAAACAAACAAATGGATTAATTTTTAAAGATTCTGGCTGGGCAGTGATAGTGCATGCCTTTAATCCCAGCACTTGGGAGGCAGAGGCAGGCGGATTTTGGAGTTTGAGGCCAGCCTGGTCTACAGAGTGAGTTCCAGGAGAGTCAAAGTTACACAACCAAAAAAAAAAAAAAGGTGCTGGCCCAAAGCAACACTTAGAGGCAAGGTGAACACACCACAGGCATCACAGTCATGCTGGCACGGAGAGAGGTTCAGGGCAGAGTAAAGTACACTCTGAGTACAAGGTGCTCAGCTGGCGATTTTACCTCTTTAAAGGCTTCTTCCTCCTAAGCCAACACAGATGCTCAGGCATCCGGCAAGGAATGGGGCTGAGAAGGGGAGCAGCTTGCCTCTCTGCAGTTCTGGCTTTCAATCTCAACACTCTGCTGTTTGTCATTTTGCAGCAGCACTGAGATCCACAGGTACAAAAGTGCATCGACTCATCTTCTGTCCCCAGTAAAGTGGGGAACACATTCACATCATGAAATATGAACTCTCTCCTGAGTAGACCAAATGCTGATGGAAAATTATACGAAAATGGAAAGAGATGAACGAAGAACAAATAAACAAATGTCTTTCCTGTTTTACATCTATAGATAGATGGATAGACGGACAACAAGCTTCCTGGGTCATTTGTAGCTGTCTCTTGCAGACTGAGATAATTAGGAGAAAAAGGCTCAAAACCATAGTCTGGAAAAACAGGAAAACATTGCAAATGGTTTTTGAACTGCTAAGACTAGTCTAGACTCTGCTTTCCTTCCATCTCGGGCTGTAAACAGGAGGTGGCTTCAGGCGGCAGCAGCCAGCCAGACACGGAACAAGCTGTTTGGAAGAAACACTGAGCCCAATATTTTATCCCACTGGGTGAAACGACTCACACCATGTGTGTGTGTGTTTACATATTGGGACACGTAGTGGTCTAAATATATCTCCCCTTTCACACCGTGAGGTAATTAAGGAAGGTGAGCTTGTACGTGGTATGGGGATACTACGTTCTTAGATACTTTCAAGAGGTTTCACAAGAGAAGTTTCTTCTCAGAGGGGATGGAGGGCTTCTGGCCATCATCTGGAGCCAGATCGGCCTTAGTCTGTTGGTTTGGGGTTCGTGACATTTTAAATATCTGCCCTAAACAAGAGAGACTGCACCATTCCACAGATGACACCCAAGGGATTAGTACCAACTGTTGATACAGGCTTGAAGAGGTGACTTTTTTTCTGCTTTTGTAGAAGATGCTATGACAGGTGAGATTGAAGATTACACCCACAGGCTTGATATGTGTGCATGCTCACTCGCACACGTGTGTGTACACATATACACTGAAAAGCTGGTGGGGGATCTTCACTAGCTCTTTCGCAGCACCCTTCATGTGTAACAACACAGCCAGAGACGCTCAGCAGATGCAGGTGGGTACTGACACTATTGCTCTTGCTTTTCCCAGCCTACAGGACTAGTTATTTCTTTATCAATCACCCAGCCTCAGGCATTTTTATGGCAACCAAAAAAAATGTGGCCTGGAGAGATGGCTCAGCAGCTGAGAGCACTGACTGCCCTTCCAAAGGTCCTGAGTTCAATTCCCAGCAACTACATGGTGGCTCACAACCACCCACTTCTGGTGTGTCTGAAGACAGCTACAGTGTACTTACATATAATAAATAAATAAATCTTTTTTTTAAAAAAATGGATTATAACCATTTTGGAGTTATACTAGCTTAGCACCCTGGCTCCAACAGTCTTCCATACTTTAATTTTTAAAAATCATGTTTGATATGTGAATTGTGTCTTGGGTATTCAGAGCTTCTGGGCTAATATCCACTTATCAGTGACTGCATTCCGTGTGTGCGCGCTTTTCAACTTGCGTCCCCCTGATCTCCTTTAGCTGTCTTGTTGCTCTGGCTAGAACTTCTGGCTAGTACTATATTGGATAGATAGAGAACGGGCAGCCTTGTACCTGATTTTAGTGGGATTGCTTTAAGTTTCTCTCCATTTAGTTTGATGTTGGCTATTAGCTTGCTGTGTTTTGCCTTTATTGTGTTCGGTTATGTAAACACTCCAATACTTTTAATGTGAAGAGGTGTTAGATTTTTGTCAAAGCCCTTTTTAGCATTTAATGGGATGATCATGTGTGTTTTTTTCTTTTTTCTTTTTTTTTTCTTTTTTCATCCCCAAGAAGAAGCAAGGAGAGGGTCCTGATCCTGGAAAGACTTGATGCAGCATTGTAGGGGACTGCCAGGACAGAGAAGTGGGAGGGGGTTGATTGGGGAACTGGTGGAGGGAAGACGACTTATGGGACTTACAGGGAGGGGCAAACCAGGAAAGGGAAAATCATTTGGAATGTAAACAGAGAATAAAAAATAAAAAACAAACAGTAAAAATAAATAAATAAATAAATAAACTGAAATCAAGTATAGTTTAAACGGTGTAACAATTGAGTAAAGACGAGAGGTCAGATTTAAAATATTTCCTAGTGGAAAAACATTGTCAGGACCTAGGTCCTACCTGACCCTCCTCACTGAATTCCTCACAATAAAAATCTTTTGAGAGGCCATAGTCATTGTTTTCCTGAAAGTGAATTCTTCCCTGAATATACTGCAGTCCAGTTCCATAGAGTAGGGCTAGCAACAGGGTGACACCTCCAGGCAGAGGCAGCCAGGCCTCAGCCTCAACTCGAGTCAGCAGGATGGACGAGCAGGAACCCCAGAAGTTCTCTGCTGTGCCTCTCTCAGGGAAGCAAAGAACAGGGAAGACTGGAGACCCACAGCGTTGCACAGCTAGCTCTATAAGCAAGCCTAACTCTATCTCCATCACTCCTGCGTCCTCCACATGCCTTGCCTTCGCACAGGTCTCACCCCAGTGCATGCATCCAATTAGCCCGAATCCTTGGAAACAGCAACAAACTGCAGCACACTACCAGAAGTTTTTGGTGCATTTCTCTCTATGTCATCCCCACAGATGCAGCTCAACTACACAATGTAAGGTAGGCTGATACATGCGTGTTGTTAGTAAATAATCCTTCATCACGAGTCCTTTCCCGTGCTCGCTGAGCAGAACATCCTCTCTGCTGTGTCTGCTTCAGTGAAACGTTCCTTTTCGAGTCAGCCTTAGCCTTTCACACCTGTGTCCACTTTAACAAAACGTCCAGTACGTGTTTGCCCAGCAAAACACCATCCAACCGACTTTCCACTTCACTCTTCACTGAATTACAATTCTTTGCAAGTAACAAACTTTCCTGATCTTTGGTTTCCACTACCATGAAATGGGACTGGTAAAATCTACACCCGAGTGCTTTAGACAGTTGTATCACAAGACCACTGAGATCTGGACTCTGATAGTGCAACCCTTCCTTCTAGTCTTTTTTCTTTTGTAAAAGAATTAAATTGTTGATTGATTACACATGATAATAGATGATACACAAATCACATTTCCATCTGTCATTTTATCTGATACCATTATTCAATTTTGATGTTACATGGGGTGTACCAAGAGTCATTTTATAACCAAATTGTAACCTTGCTTGCATGACCCTTTTAACAGTGAAACTCTTTAAAGTTACCACAGTAAAGGCAGTTTAACTACACGAGGTTTTTGAAGACAACAGCTTCTCCACTCAAGTAACTATAACTAAATTCCAACTGGAACTTGGCACCACCCTGAAGGAATTCTATCATCACACTGTTGTGGAAGTTTACCAAGATGAAGTTTACTTCAGAGCAGACTAACTTTACACAGCACATTTTTAATAAAAAAAAATACATATCTATTCAGCATCATGACCAGACTACTACATTCAGCAATCCACAGCACAGGTGAAAAAAGTCTAGCTACTGCTGCTGCCAGAAACCCTGTAGCCACTTTGGTTTCATGGTTTAGCAAAGTGCTGGCCTCCATCACCATAAGGGACCAAAGCTCCTGCCTGCAAAGTTTCTTCCCTTCATCCATCCAAAGTTTGAAGACTGTTTGTTGCCAATGTCACCATAGCTTCCACCACCTCCAAGCTAGCTTCCATCATTACCAAATGCATTATAGCCATCCCCCTGCAGCCATATCCCCACCACCACAGCTTCCTACCAAAGCCACCTCGACCATTGAAGTTCCCTCCTCAACCAAAATTGTCATTGCCACCAAAACTGCCTCCACAACCACCACCAAAGTTTCTGGAAGTACTTTCCACCTCTCTGCTGGATGAGGCAGTCCCTCTCAACAGCGCTCATCACCTTGTGGAAATGGAAGCCTTCGGGTAGATGCCTCGGGTATAGAGCTCGAGAGCTTGGGCAACCTGAAGCCTGAGGCTTGGTGCCACATCCACTCTACTCATTATTCCCAAGCAACCGATGCCAGCTCATTATCTCTAGGAGATTTGGAGTTATGGTCAGTAGGAAAGTAATTTACCAGACCAGAAATGCCAAGATAAATTATGCAATCACAAACCTGAAAAGGCTAAAAATGCCTTTCCGTGGGCAAATGGACAAAAAGCCAAGTAAATACATCTAGGCAGTGAATCTTACCTCTGCTAAGAAGAAATGAGCTATCAAGCCGTGAAAGGAAGTGAAGGATGCTCGCATGCCAGATATACTGAGCGAACTGTGAAAAGTTGGCTTTTCTGCAGGACCACATTCCAGAACAATTGAGAACACTCTAGAACAATTGAGAATATGCTAGACAAGGCAGAAGTACAGGAGGAGCCCACAGCTCAGTAGACAAGAAGGACATACAACCATCCAACCAACTTTCCACTTCGCTCTTCACTGAATTACATACAATTCTTTACAAGTTACAAACCTACTTACAAACCAAGTTACAAGAACTACCTACTTGTGCATGAACACATGCATGCACACATTCACATACACATACACCACATATGCACACATACACATATGCACATACACACACAGGCATACATATACACACATATGCATGTACACACATATGCATACAAACACATACACACATGCACATACACACACAGGCACACACATGGCTGGGGCAGAAAGGATTCTTCTCTGTATAGTAACCCAACAGTGGAGTGTCAGAGCATCAGACAGTTACAAAGCCTATAAGACATATTGGGTCAAAAGTGAACCCTACCATACACATGACAGTATATGGCAGGAGGTAACAGCGCATTGTTTTGATGAAGAATATTAATAACAGAGGCTAGTCCTATAGGAGGCATGCATGCATGGGTGCACACATATACACACATACATACAGGCATACATGCATATACACAGCATAAATATATACATACACACATACATAAACATACAAAACACTCATACACATTAGATAAAATAAATATAGTTTTTATTTTAAATAACCTCTTGAAATAAACATATATATACACAAAACTCCCCCACCTTACTGTAAAAGACCACTCTAATTAAAATTATATTTCATTTCAATCAGTGTTTTTCTGAAACTGAGAACTACCTACTTGTGCATGAACACATGCATGTACACACTCACATGCCCACACACACATGCACATACACACACAGGTGCACATACATACACATATACATGCACATACACAGGTACATACACCACACATACACACATGCTACACACATGCACATATACACACAGGCACATACACATACAAGCACACATACATATACATGCAGATACACACACATACATGCACACAGGCACATACACATACATGCACACATGCACACATACAGACACGTTAATCACCCCCTGGAATAAAAGACCAAGCATGCCTAACAATTTTCAGTGAAAAGGAAAGCAGCCGGGCCTGCTCACAGCCTGCATCCCTCTGCACCCCAGCACCTCCTGCTTCTGTTTATACAAAGAGTTGCCCAAATTTTCCTCAAAAAAGGGTTCAAATTTAATTACAGCTTTGTATTTAACTCACACTGCATGGTGGTTAAGACTACAGAAAAACCAGAGAACCCTAGAAGCATCAATTAAAGTCTGTTCCAACCAACTGGAGAAGAGTCTTCCTTCCCATACATTCTTTGTCCCTGTAAGGTGACCAACAGTGACATTGAAGATTCTTCAAGGAAAGTATCCGCTACAACAATGAGAAGATAAACTGAGATTGTGTTTTCCTTGGGGAACTTGGAAAGATTCTTGGAGGTTTCTCTGTGTTTAAGTCACAGACAGGCTCTTCCTGATTCCTTACAAATCACCTCAGAACCATCCAAAGCCCACTGCAGACACTCACTGGAAAGGCCTTTATGCACACAGCTGGTTAGTGTTCAAGGATTAGCCATGAAACGTCTCCCTTTGAGTTGGTCTGAGGGGAGCAGCAGAACAAGGGGCTTAGCAACCAGCCAGACCAACAGGAAATCTGATCAGACGGAGTTAGTGTTGTCATCAGAACCAAGACCCCAATCAGATCTGATTTCCAATGAATTCCAACTAATCCTTAGCAAATACAATGCAGCTGCCGTCTCCCATCCCTGCCACAGCCACAGCCAAAGTCACTCTGCCCAGAGACCACTCCCACAGACCCACAAGGCCTGGTAGTACAGATGTTTCCTCATATGCCTTGGAAAAACAGTACAAGGCATTGAGTTCAGCCACATGGCCCCTCATGAGTAGATGCCCTCCACCCCATGAAGGGCCAAAGCCTGGGAACAAAGCAATGGAAGCAACAGTTCTTCAAAAGACCCTTGGAAGGTGTGGGGGCTGCCTCCAGGGAGAAGGGCTAGCCAGGCTTCAGTCATGATGTGGCCCCTTATTTCTGACCATTCTCTTTGGAGGAGGCTAAAACACACACAGGCTGGGTGAAGGGTCTTCATCACCAGGAGGCACCAGTACTGCGTACACTGCCAGGGCCACAAGAAAGAAGTTAGATGCTTGCTTGGTACTCCAACCAGCTCCCATGTGGGTAAGACTGTCAAATACTGACAGACATGAGCATCCTGTGTTCTCTTTGCTAGAAGCTGGAGGTAAACACCCTTGGAAGGATAAAGACCGACTACAATTACAAGCTAAGGAAGAGAAAAACAGGAGGGGTGTACCACACTGGCCAGTGAATCAAGGTCATGATGCACTCCTTGAAGGAGTGTCTTACTGACCTATAAAGCACCAACATACAAAGGCGCTCAGCCAGGCCCCTCTGCCGACAGACTGCCTGTCCTGGTGTAGAGTTACTTTCATAAGGCTTATGGGATAAGTCACAAAAGAAACAATGTATCTGGCTTTCCAGTTCCAAAAGTTAAGACTCCATCATGGCTGGGAATCACAGCAGCAGGTGGCAGCCATGATGGCAGGAATGAGAGCTGAGAGCTCACCTCTCAAACCGGAAGCAGGAAACAGAACAAATTGGGAATAGCATGCATTTTTCAATTCTCAAAGTTGGCCTCTAGTGACATGCTTCCTCCAGCAAGGCCACACCTAAAACTACCCAAACGACAGCTACACCAGCATGGAGATCACGACCTTCTCAAGCACCTGAGCCCCTGGAGCGTATTCTCAGTCAAGCTGCCCCACCCCACTACTGGGGTAACTACCAGCATTAAATCTCTACTGTCAACCCCTTTCCAGACTGACCTGGCTAAAGAGGCCATCCTCTCCCAGGCTAGGCCCTTCCTGAGGCAGCCAAGCCTGTCACCACTCCATCTCAGCCAATTTCCTCAGAGTCTGGAGTACCCTTTTATCCCCCAAAGCCTCTGTAGAAACAACTGTGTTCCTCCCCGAGGCTTCTCCTCACCCAGGGGCACACCGTAATAAAATCCCATGCACCATGTTCTGCTGAGGGATCTGCCTTCCAGGAAACCCAATCCGTCGATTGTTGCCTCCCATCTCAGATTTCCTTGATGACCCTGTGGCACAAACTCCCTAAATCTCCGTTGGGGCCATTGGACACTTGGGCAACTGATACTCATGCCTGAAAACGATCCATAGGAAATTCAAGCCAGCAGTCTGTGGAAGCATTTGTTGGTATCCAGCGGAAACAGCTGGCAGGAGGAGACCTGAGGAGAGGCGCCATCAGTCACTTTAGCTTAGAGTTTTTCATCTGTGAATCGTTCTGCAGTGCCGATCTGACCTCATCCCACAGTGATTTATCATACAGTCCTTTCATTAAACATCAGGCTGAAGAATAACAGCAAAGTACTTAAATTCTGTTTGCCACACACCACTCCTCAGCTTCCTTGGGGATGGCAGGCAAAGAGAGATCTGGGAACGCACACACACAAGGCCCACTCTGCCCACTCACTCCTGCAGCCTTGCTCAGTACCCCATCTGAAGGATCATTAACTTCAAGGCTTCCCTGGGTTCTGAGAAATCCAGCCCTTCGTCTTGGGTCTCCTTAGCGGTCTCTGGGCAGAGTATCTCCATCCACTGACAGATACACATGTCTGAGGAAAAGGCAAACTCCGTTCCCAAGCTTGGGTCTGCTTTCAGTTCTCATCTGTGACCCAGGCAGAGAAACCTGTTTTCCGATACTGTGGGCCCCTGAAGACCATTGTCAGACAAGCTGAGAACCCTTCCGATTTGAACAAATCTAGACTCTGGATGCTGCCCGTGTTCAAATACCAAGCTTGTTGTGGGAAAACTGGGGATCCAGGATGGACAAGAATCTGACAGGTGTTCTTGGACTTGGCCCATTACCACCTGGCACTTCCACAAGACAGCCTTTGCAATATATCATGACCATTCTGTATTCAACAAAGGTGTCCTTCTCAGCCCATTGCCTGAGGACTAGTGTCAGTCAAAAATGACACAGCCTAACTGCTGCACACATGCCACAGCCCTCCCTGTCAAGGGAGAGGACATGGTTGTGGGGAGTGGCTGCATGAAAGGAAGTAGTCAAGGAACCAAAGTCCCAGCGGGAAATGTGAGAGCAGATTCCTCTCTGTGTGTCCTCCAACCTCCAAAGACAGGGGAGGTAGAGGAACCAGGAGCCCTTCTACCAGGAAGGAGATGACCAGTGATGGTGAGCACAGCACAGGCCTTTGGATGTCAGAGACTCCTTCTGTGCTCTGACAAGGAGGTTCTGAAGACTGTCTAGAAACCCTTCTCTGCCTCCTAGTGTGGGACTCCATGCATGTCCTTGGTTTGGGTTGAAGTTTTGCTATTGTTTTGTTCTCTTACCATGACTTTTGTGTTGATCCAGCAGATCCAGAGCCTGTGCATGCTATGCAAATACTCTGCCACCAAATAAATTTTCAGCTACTTTATATGAGGATTACCAGCGTTCTGCTTAAAAACTGGGGCTCCGGGAATGGCTCAGTGTGTAAAGTACTCACGGTGCAAAGCATGAAGACCTTGATTCATATATTCAACACCAATACAGAAGCCAGGCCTGATGGCAGGTGTCTGCAACCACAGTTCCTATATAGGAGGTGGGAGACAGGTAGATCCTGAAAACTGTCTAGTCTGTGAGTCCAGGTAGAACCAAAGGATGAGGTTCAGAATAAATAAAGCAAAGATGGTGATCAAGGAGAAGGCTAGCTGGCCTTGATTGTCAGCATCCACAGGCACATGCATGGAGACATACAGCACGCCCACATGTGTGTGAGCATATATAAGCATGTGTCCTGCACATATGGTTGCAGATGCACATACACCACACACACATGCACATATATACCAGTATAAATAGGTTCCTCAAGACTCTGGTCCAGCCAGAAACAGTTAACATTACAGCTCTCAGAAGTGAAGCCCACTCAGGGCAGGTAGCTGGGATCCCAGGTCTCGCCCATTACTGTGGCATCACCAATGCCAGTGGCAGGGTGGTAGTGGTACAGCAGGGGAGGCAGGGGCATGAGCCCACCTACCAGGTGGCTCCAAAGTCCAGCGAGGAATGGATTCACAATCCCCTCTCTCTCCATTCTGTTGTCCACAGTACAGATGTCTAATAGTTGTCTTCACTCAGCTTCTCCTGGGGATATTTACATGTTTTAGACTCGCTACTCTGAGTTCTCTGGGCAGAGCCTGCAGTCCCACAGTACACATGGCTAGAGAGAGAAAACTCTTCCCCAAAGTGTTACAGCTTAATAAAACAGCCAGCCTCGGATGATTCTCAGAGAAATTACTTGTGTACTTTATTCCGTGTGAATAGAGACTTTACAAACATCCCACAGAGGAATAGGGTGGGATCCTGGGGCAGATGCATCCCATTGGCTCCATTTGAGATGCTAGTGATGCTCTGTTTGCATGGGGAAGGACTCCAGGTGTTTTCTCCATGTGACTGATTGTCATGGTCCTCTCAGTGGGGTGTCATGGTTACAGGTTCTAGAGCCTCACTCCCACCATTCTCTATTCTGAGATTCACAGGGTTTGGGCTCACTCAGCCTTATTCTTCTGTCTGGTGGCATGGTCCACTTGCCCCCAATATATACATGCATATATGCACCTACATATATCACACACACACACACACACACACACACACAGAGGCACACAAACATGATGCACACACATACAACACACATAAAAGTTCTTTAGACCTGCTTGGGACCCAGCAGCTTTGCTTCACAGTCCACTCTGTGCTGGTCTTGGCCAAGGCTATGGAGGACAGAAGCTGGCTGCATCTCCATCATCCAATTTTATCTCTTCTCCAAACACTGGCCCCACTTTGCAGCATCTAGGGCAAAGAAGAAATGTCTATAGTGAGCATGGAAAATGATAGGATGGGGTGTCCTGTTGAAAGGGACCTGTTCTGGCTGGTTTTGTGTGTCAACTTAACACAAGCTAGAGTTATCGCAGAGAAAGGAGCCTCCCTTGAGGAAATACCTCCATGAGATCCAGCTATAAGATATTTTCTCAATTACTGATTAAGGGGGGAGGGCCCATTGTGGGTGGTGCTATCCCTGAGCTGGTATTCTCGGCTTCTATAAGAAAGCAAGCTGAGCAAGCCAGGGGAAACAAGCCAGTAAGTAATATTCATCCATGGCCTCCGCATCAGCTCCTGCCTCCAAATTCCTGCCCTGTGTGAGTTCCTGTCCTGACTTCCTTTGATGATGAACAGCAATGTGGAAGTGTAAGCTGAATAAACCCTTTCCTCCCCAACTTGCTTCTTGGTCGTGATGTTTTGTGCAGGTATACAAACCATGACTAAGACAGGACTCCAAAGAAAGAAAAGTCTGACCTAGTGGTTCTCAACCTTTCTGTGCTGCGACCCTTTAAAATAGTTCCTCAAGTTGTGCTGACTCCCAACAGTAAAATTTTACTTTTGTTGCTACTTCAAAACTGCAATTTTGCTACTGGTATGAATCATAATATAAATATTTTTGGAGATAGAGATGTGCCAAAGGGTCCATGACTGACAGGTTGAGAAACATTGATCTGAATGTAGAGAAAACAAAGTTTGAAAGTATCTTTTGACCCCTGGATCAAGCCATGCCTGAAACTCAACCCCAATCTACCATGAACCTTTTCAATTAGGAATCATTAGAGTCTCCTCTTCCCTTTGGCCTGAATGAATTGGGTGTACTGTCACTCGAAACCAAGAGAAGCTGATTGATAAAACCCCTTTGTGTGTCACTATGAAGGCCTGGTGTCTTTTTATGGTTGCTCTGGCAAGACTCCAGGCTTAATCTCTTTCCCAGTCAGCGCCCGCCCCTGCAGCGGTCCCCTCTTCTGCCTTTGGATTCACAATCCCCTCTCTCCCCATTCTGTTGTCCACAGTACAGATGTCAAATAGCTGTCTCCACTCAGCTTCTCCTGGGGATATTTGCATGTTTTAGACTCGCTACTCTGAGGAGTTCTCTGGGCAGAGCCTGCAGTCCCACAGTACACGGGGCTAGAGGGAGAGACTGTTTCCCCCCACCTGCTCTGTAAGACTGTGGATCCAGAGCTACCCACGGGGCTTGTTCTCCTAATTAATTGGAAGGTTGCATTTGTATTGTTTTGCTTGTAGTTGCTAGGGAGGGACTCTTTGAAACTCTAAGCTCCCCTCTGGGTGGATGACTCTCCGAAAAACTCTACCTTAATTTAAATAAGGCACAAAAGAGCCTTCCTGCAAATACTTGGTTACTTAAAGCTTGCTTCAAAAACAAAAATCCCTGCCAAAATTTTAGGACTGCAAATGGTTGCACCCAGAACTGTCAGCCATCAGAAGAATTCACTCAGATATGTAGAGGGCACCATCAAAATTAATCCTCCCTGCCTCCATCTGTCTGGACAGAGAACGGGAGACAACCTGCTGAGCCTGTGCCTGCAGGCCTTGGCCTCACACTGGGATGTTCTCTGTAGCTCAGGGCAGTAATTTTATATACACACTAGTCAGTCAGCTGCAATTGTGTGTGTGTGTGTGTGCCTTTACCTTCATGAAAACAGGTTTTTCATCAATACACACAGGTCATTTCACATCAACTAAAAGGCAGTGATCATTTTGTTACAGTGTAAACTACAGTATAGAAGTAAATGAAACCAGTGTAAACCTTGAATTGCCGCCCCCACAGCGCAGACCTGGAAACGGGGCTTTGTTCCCTCTGGTTTATTTCACCTCAGATGAAAATAAGATCGCCGGGCGGTGGTGGCACACGCCTGTAATCCCAGCACTCTGGGAGGCAGAGGCAGGCAGATTTCTGAGTTCAAGGCCAGCCTGGTTTACAGAGTGAGTTCCAGGACAACCAGGGTTACACAGAGAAACCCTGTCTCGAAAAAACCAAATCCTGAAAGGAAGGAAGGAAGGAAGGAAGGAAGGAAGGAAGGAAGGAAGGGAGGGAGGGAGGGAGGGAGGGAGGGAGGGAGGGAGGGAGGAAGGAAGGAAGAAAGAAAGAAAGAAAGAAAGAAAGAAAGAAAGAAAGAAAGAAAGAAAGAAAGAAAGAAAGAAAGAAAGAAAGAAAGAAAGAAAGAAAGAAAGAAAAAATAAATCAGCTCTTGTGGGTTCTCTACACTTCCAGGAGTCACCACTGCTGGGGCCTCCTCAACCATGGCTTGCTGACATATCTTCCTAGTTGATTGCCCACTCTGGACTGGATACCGTAGGCTTCAGTTAGCTCAGTTTTTTACTAGGAAACAGCTCCATTTCTGCTCACAGTTGCCTCCCATCCCACACTTCCTTTTTGCTTGCAAATTGCCCTAAAGACCATGACCCAAAGCAACTTGGGAAGAAAAGGGTTAGCTTACAACTCCCAGATTACACTGCTGCTTTGAGGAAGTCAGGGCAGGAACTCCAGGCAGGAACCAAAGCAGAGTCAAGGGAGAAGAGACCCTGCTTACTGGCTTGCCTTCAAGGTCATGTTGTGTTACTTTTCCTGTGCAGTTTAGGACCATCTACCTAGGACTGGAATTTCCCATGAAAGACTCCCGAATCCTGGGAAATCCTCACTCAAGTCTCGGGATAGGATGATGCCCAAAAAAATTCACAAGAGACCGTTCTTGATGCAAACACATGAGGTTCAATTCTCCAGTGCACTGGGCTGCACTCATGTCCCACACAGGGACAGAGGAGTTCGACCC
Source organism: Apodemus sylvaticus (assembly GCF_947179515.1). Taxonomy (NCBI): domain Eukaryota; kingdom Metazoa; phylum Chordata; class Mammalia; order Rodentia; family Muridae; genus Apodemus; species Apodemus sylvaticus. The sequence goes on from NC_067485.1 coordinate 7,538,817, forward strand.
CGTGCCACCGCCGGTGGGGTTTTTTAAGAAAAAGACCATTTAAAAAGGGGAGGGGATGCTCAGGCTGTGATCTGTGTCATAAGGAATGGGGAGATCAAGCGGCAATTCATGGCTCAGCGGAAGGTTACAGGTTATCCTGAGCAAACACAGTTACTTTGAGCAGGGATGGGGCACTGGTCCTTGAAGCAAGGGGAGTGCTCCTTCTTTGAAGCCAGGAGGAGTGCTCTTCTTGAAGCTGGAGGGAGTGCTCCTCCTTGCAGCCAGTGGGAGTGCTGGTCTTTGAAGTGCTATGTTTCTAAGTTGCACTATGTCTAGGCTAATAGTTAGGGTTCTCTCACCCACAGTGGACTGGACCCTCCTACATCAATTAGTAATAAGAGAATGTCCCCACAGACACGCCCACAGGTCAATCTGATGGAGGCAATCTGTCAACTGAGGTTCTCTCAAGTGTGCCAATTTGACAGCCAAGATCAGCCATCACACACACAGGATATCGGTAGACCTCGTGCTGTGTTTAGGAGCTTGGGAGCTGTCAGCTGACCTTAGGGAACCACCTCTCATTTGCCCCTCCCACTCTTACCATATTCTAAGCTTCCTGCTCACACTTGACACTAAGTACTCAATGCTAGTGAGCTTCTACACATCCTCTGACATTTTCTCCACAGTGCTCTACCACACACAAGTACAGATATTCAGAGACTCGTGACAGCCATACCTAATGCCTGTGTTCTATAGGCTATGTTCTATAGCTGTTCAAAGGCTGTCATCCCAAGCCTTTGTAGATCCTCATGACAACTCTGTAAGGTGGGTATTTCTGTGGTCCCCATTTAATATATGGAGATCATCATGAACAGGGGCTTTAAATGAGTTCTCAGAGTCACACACCAGTAAAAGCAGGAGCGAGGACAACTCCAAACTCTCAATTCTAGAAGTGGGTAAGCACAAACGTCAAACCTCAGCTATTATTTGGTCCAGAAGAAGATTATATGATGCAGTCTTCAAATGAATCTTGGAAATCCTTCCAAGTCAGCCAGTGCTGACAGAAATGACGCGCCGACAGAAAATCAGCCAGTACCTGGTTTTTTGCACCCAGTTTGTCACTCTGGGAAGAGTATGACAGACAATGTCTCTGAACACAGAAGTGAGATTCCAAAGCATAGAACTGCAGTGTATGACTATGTATGTTTTTACACATGTTACATATATGAAACATGGCTGTTGCCAATTGACTCCTAATCAGGTAGTGGCACCCTGGCATCAGTAAGAAGTTAGCTTTCACTGTCTACTGCTAGATGAGCTTCCCCAGTGAGAGCAGAGAGATGCACTAATCTATGGGCATAAAGATCAGAACTTGGACAGTTTAGCAGAATAACTGGGTTGACCCCTAGGATCTAATAGCCCATAGGTTTTGGGCCCAATTTATAATTCTAAGTATAATGAGTTCTGTCTCATAGAGAAGGTTTTAAATACAGTTCTTATGGTAGCTCACAGGGTGCACAACTGATTAAGAACATCACTAACATCTTCACTGACAACATACATAGCACCTTCCATCACCATGAAAGTTGGTCAGTAGGACTGAAGGAAGCTTCAGTATCAGTACCAGCCTGATTTATTCATGTCTTATGGCTAAAGGGTGTGGTACTTTCAGCCATAGGCTCTTACCATCAAGTTCTAGAGAGTAACCAAGAGCACTGACAATTGCCTATTTGTTTGGAGGTCTATGGGACACCATGGACCACCAACTTGAATCTTGCCTCTGGGATTTTCATCTGATAGCCTATGGTGGCTGCAGGAAGAACTGTTCCCCTGTTACAGGATAATGCCATTTAAACTCTTTTTACATATATCTGTCCATGCTTACAGTTTGGGAAGCTCCTACTTAGAGTAGTAGGTTTCCTATGAGATTTTCAAAGTTCTTTAGTGTCAGCCATCCCTCCCTACCCTCCCTCTTCCACCCTGCGCCCCCTTCTCTGTCTTCTGTTGGCATTCCTATTTAAACACACATATGTACATTTTCAAAGATCACATCCACAAATGAGAGAGAATACTTAGCATTGGTTTTTCTGGGTTATTTCACTTGGAGTGATGCCACTCACTCATTTTCCTGATAATTTCATATTATTTTTCTTTACAACCAAATAATATTCCATTGTGTATTTGTACCACATTTTACTTATCCATTCTTTAGTGGTAACATCTAAGCTGCCTCAATTCCCTGGCTACTGTAGGTATGGCGACAGTGAACATGGAGACACAGGCATCTCTTTAGTATATATGGCGTCCTCTGAGCATGCGCCTGAGTGCTGTAGCTGGATCATTCCATAGAGCTAACTCTAGCGTCTTGAGGAACCTCCACACTGATTTCCACAGTAGCTGCACCAGTTTGTACTTCCACCAGCAATGAAGAAGTGTTTCCTTTTTCCACACCACACCAGAATTTGTTGTAATTTGTTTGGGGTCTCTTGTTGCTTGAGGCATGGTTTTTCTTGGGCTGGCTTGGAACTTACTATATAGCCTCAGCAGGCCTGGACTTCAGAACTCCAACTGTCTCTTTAGCACTGTGATCAGAGACATGGCCACCACATGGGGTGTCATTTGTTTGCTGTTGTCTTGTATTTGTTGTTTGTTTGCATTCTTTGTCTATTCTAGACACTAACCCTCTGTCAGGTGTATATGTGGTGAAGAATGTTCTTCATTCTATATGCTGCCTCTTCAGTTAAAGCGGTGTAATACATTTTAGTTCTGTAAAGTTCCATTTTCCAGCTGTCAGTCTAAATATCTGCACCATGGGGGTCCTATTCAGAAAGTTCTTTTTCTGTTCCTGTAATTTGAAGCATACTTCTTATTTTCTCCTTGACCATATTCAGGGTATCCAGCCTATGTTAAGACCATTTGCCACTGACTCTTTTGCAGAGAGAAAGTCTTAATTTCATTCTTTTGCATGTCTACTCAGTTTAACTAACACCAGCTACTGAAGATGCTTTTTTACCCCATGTGCATTTTTTTCTCATCTCATGCTGTTGCCATGGTGTTTTAGTCAGGGTTTCTATTCCTGCACAAACATCATGACCAAAAAGCAAGTTGGGGAGGAAAGGGTTTATTCAGTTTACACTTCCACATTGCTGTTCATCACAAAAGGAAGTCAGGACTGGAACTCAAGCAGGTCAGGAAGCAGGAGCTAATACAGAGGCCATGGAGGGATGTTCCTTACTGGCTTGCTTCCCCTGGCTTGCTCAGCTTGCTCTCTTATAGACCCAAGAGTACCAGCCTAGGCATGGCACCGCCTACAAGGGGTCCTCTCCCCTTGATCAGTAATTGAGAAAATGCCTTGCAGTTGGATCTCACGGAGGCATTTCCTTACCTGAAGCTCCTTTCTCTGTGATAACTCCAGCCTGTGTCAACACAAAACCAGCCAGTACACAGGAAAGCCAACCAGTGCAGGGCTCAGCACAGCTTCACAGTCTGGTTCAGCTGCATCCTGGCTGCAACAGAGGAGTGGAGAGCTGACCCAGGTCTCAGAAAAGGAAATGACTTCCCAGAGGCCACATGGCAGAAGACTCTATCTGAGCCTCCTCTTAAGATAAGTGCTGGCCCGGGCAGTGGTGGCGCACACCTTTAATCCCAGCACTTGGGAGGCAGAGGCAGGCGGATTTCTGAGTTCAACGCCAGCCTGTTCTGCAGAGTGAGTTCCAGGACAGCCAGGGCTACACAGAGAAACCCTATCTCAAAAACAAAAAACAAACAAAACAAAACAAAAAAAAGAAAGAAAAAAGAAAAAAAAGGATAAGTGCCTTCCTCTTCACCGAAGTTCTCCGTGAAGGCAGTGTAGCTGGTCCTGTCCCGGTCATCTGTGCTTCCACGGAAACCAGAAAACAGTATCCAGAGCAACAGACAGGCATCCTTCTGCCCAGCCTCTGCCCAAATCTCCAATCAGCCTCCTAATCACTCAATCAAGGTGCCTGGGATGAGGGACACAATGCTCTAACATGAGCAGCCAACCCAGCTGCATAAAACCTTCAGATCCAGTAAAAGCTAGAATGTTCCTGTCACAAAAGAGGGGAGAGGTTTGCTTCACATAGGGAAGGAAAGCACCTGGATTTGACAGGCTGGAGACAGTTCTGGTATGTGTCACAGACAGCTCTGGTATGTGCCACTGATCACGTTGTGTGGGTGTCATTTTCTACTTGCCTCTGAAGCTAAAATATCAAAACTGACACCCTCCATACATTCCCTGAAAAAATGACCACAAATAATTTTATCATAAACAAGTCAGCACTAGAGTCCTGAGCTCCTAATTCGAGTTCAGGAGACAAGATGCTAATCCTTTAATTGGGCAGCATGTTCATCTGTCAAACTGACTTTCCTTCTCTTGAAAAGCTTTTTGCAACCATGGAGGCTGCTGATAATTTATCCTGCTCAAATAATTTATACTGTTATGGGGGAGGGGAGCGGTGATCCCTTCTCAGGGAAGGAAGGAAAGAAAAACCCCAACAGAGAAGGAAAAACATAATCCTGTTTTAAAAAGTGAGCACTATCCAAGCCCAATCAAGAGCCCACTTCTTGCTGAGGGTGTTCCAGACAGGGCCCAGACAGGGTCTACTCTAAGCAGCCCTGCAACCAGCAGCACCTCATGGCTGTTCCAAAGGAACTAGAAAATTGAACTGGATGGGAGCCACAGACAAGCCTAGAATCTAACCCAGCCTCACTTTCTCCAGAGCCTGAAGACAAAGTCCATGTGGTGGGGTTGGTTAAGTCTGCAAGAAGATTGAGAAAGGAGACAGCTTGGTTCTAAAGTCGTCCTGAGCAGAGGCCAACCTATGTCTACAGCAAATGTGGTAACAAGGAAGTTTCTGCCTTAATGTTTCTCAGGAATCTCACAAGGGCTCAGAATGAGACACAAAGTTACCAGCAGATATCATTGCTCAGAACAAGACACAAAGTTACCAGCAGATATCATTGCTCAGAACAAGACACAAAGTTACCAGTAGATAGCATTGCTCAGAACAAGATACAAAGTTACCAGCAGATAGCATTGCTCAGAACAAGATACAAAGTTACCAGCAGATAGCATTGCTCAGAACAAGATACAAAGTTACCAGGAGATAGCATTGCTCAGAACAAGATACAAAGTTACCAGCAGATAGCATTGCTCTACAGCCACAGGTTGCTTCCAGTATGTTTGGGGAGAGTTGTTGCTTCATCATCTCTCTGCTTCCAGCAATTGGTCTTCCACCTAGACACCACATCTCACACACACACCACATTGTTCTGAGTCGAAGGCATGAATGGAAAAGTAGAGGACATGGTACAATGGAGGCTGTACATTCTGCTGGGTTTATAGGGATAAATTACACTGGAAGTCCAAATCAGAGTAAGCTGTATTATGATGTTTTCCTTAGAGGTCAGAGTTCTGAACAGGTTGTATACAGAGCTTAAGCAGGATGCGTACACAGCTATGATGACCTCAAAACACCTTCCCCAGTTGGTTACAACAGGTTGGGTGAAAGTTGTATTTGTAAAGTTAAAAGCATCTCTCAGAAGAACATTTCCACAAGGTGAAGGAGCCATGCTGATACACTCAGGGTGGGGTAAGAATCATTGTAGTCCATTGCCATGTCACTCAGACCCCAGTGGTCACACAGATGGCCCTAGTTAAACTCAGTTGAGTCACAAAATGAAACCAACAGTCCTGAATCTTAGAAACGAACAGATAGTGATGGGAGGGGGCACCAATATAGATGAGGAGGAATAAGGAGTGGGGTAAGTAACAATGCATTATATACATGTGAAAAATTGTCTAAGAACAAAAGTAATCCATTGATCAATAGTATATTACACTCCAGAAGGCTGAAGAAGGGTCTCAAGTTTGTGATCAGCTCTGTAGCTTGACCCTGTCACAGATAAAATCAATGCCCTACAAAAGCATAAAAAGGGAAAGTAAGAAACCAAACCCAGAGGAAAGTCACAGGATAAGCAGCCTCAGTTCTGAAAGGAATCTGTTCAACTGGAGGCTTCGGGTCTCTGCAAACCTAGTAGCGGCTTTGGAAGATTGTTGTGTTGTTAACTTAATGGTAAGAATGCAAGTTTGTCACAGATCTTCTACCTACTTTCCAGAAGGACATATGCTTCCTATGTGAAAGTGGGCCTCAGTATTCCAATTCTATTTATACTCTCCAGTCATAACCACACAGATTTTAAAAAATAATAATAATCTGGCAATTGGCCTAGTATAGATCAAAAATTGGATCTCTTTTAAAGATCAACAAGATTTAATTTAAATAATGGCCATGGTCCAAAGGAGACTCTCATTTTTTATCTGTTTGTTTGTTTGTTTGTTTGTTTGTTTGTTTTTCAAGACAAGGTTTCTCTGTATAGCCCTGGCTGTCATGGAACTCACTCTGTAGACCAGGCTGGCTTCGAACTCAGAAATCTGCCTGCCTCTGCCTCCTAAGTGCTAGGATTAAAGGCATGTCCACCACTGCCCAGTGAGACTGGCATTTCAACCCAGGTTATCAGAGAACCCCCAGAGAGTCTCCATGGGGGAATACAGTATTTTCTCAATGTTCTGTTATCAACTACTGTGCTTCTTTTGATTAAACATCCACACCACTCTGTGCTGTGTACCTTGATCCTTCCTTCTCTTCTGTGTAGAATGGAAGATCCTTCAAAGGGTTATGTAAAGAGGCTGCTCATGGGTCTCTACACCCCAGGCAAGCAAAAAATTCCTGGCCTTTTCTTGGAAGCACAAGGACAGTCTCAGGAATTTTCTGTGATAGACAAGAAAACTTCATACCTTCCTTGGCTAGGCCCCTGATCCGCCTGCCTTGAAAGGTAAGTGTTGTGAAGCAGAGGCAGGGAGAGGGCAACCTGTCTAAGATGGCTGAGTCTCGCAGGCACTGGGGCAGGTGGGCTGGAGCCACAGTTGAGTGATTGCAGTGCTCACACTCTGTCTCCCTCTCTCACACCCAGCATTATTAAACCCTTCCCCAGTCCATGTCTCTTCTGATAGGTTTATAAATGACCTTTCAGCCTTCTTAGTTATCATCTCACTTCTTTTCTCTTTGCAAGAGTTTTGAACCACAGCAACATGCATTAATTTTCATAAATGAAATCACATCATGTTTGATAGAGAAAATGTCTAGGTTGTTCTTATTTTCTGTTTTTTATAAATCCTCAATAGCCTATGATTATATCCTGAAACTGCTTCCCTTGCGTGTCACTGTTCACATCATCATAGACATGCACACATACACAGATAGACATTACATGCATACACTCACACACATGCCTTGCACACACACACAGAGTTACTCACACACATGTGCATGCACACACACTCACACAGATACCACATGCACATACTTACACTTATGCATGCACACTCATGCATGTACACTAATGTACACACACACAGAGAATTTTATTGTTCCATGTCTATTTTCTAAGTTGGATCCTTTTACACAGATTTCTATGCTCTGCTTTCTTCTTATTCAATTATTTGTGGATGGTGCTGGCTCTGCCTGCTATGTTAAATGTCTCTGCATACCATGAAAGTGCTCCCTCTGCCCACTGTGTTAAATATCTAACTGTGCATCCTGGGGAAGTGCTCCCAATTATCCCTCTGTCAGTCTCCCTGGGGCTCTTCTTTCCGGCTACCATGTATTTGCTTTCTCTTTACCTTTACCGACACCACACTCAGTATAAATCTGAATTTTCATGAGCATACTTCAATTTTTGAAGAATATTGTGGGCATACCCTGATGAGTTGAAAAGCACAGGTTCCTTTTAATCTTAATAGGTGGGCCACCTTGATGGCTAAATTCCCCAGAGCTTGCTGTACTATTGTCTGTAAACCTGGTGACAAGTCACATCACCACTAGCCGTGGAAGAGGATGATCTCCCTAGCATCTTCACCAGTGTGAGAGCCATTAAATTCCTACCAGTGGCCGGCACTCCACTGTTCATATAGCTGCCTCTTTCTGGTTATTAGCAGAATTGGGCATCTTTTCATAACTGAATTGTGTTGATCCATTCAGCTAGTAACTGTCTTTTGACTGAGGTGTCTTTTCCTTGGTGCTTCCTCAGTGACAGGCCTACAAGGTGACCTGGAAGTGGGTAGAAAGCATGACTGAAACTAGGGATAAGGAAGCACATGTTCAAGAGTAGAGTTAGGAACTGGGATCGCGCACACGCATCCAGTTTCCCCAAATAGCCAGTGAGACCCAGAAAGAAGCTCTAATTCATGCTGGCCTGCCTTTGTCCCTCCACGGGAGCAGATCCCTAGGGTCCAGATCAGAGCTGGCCGCAAAGCACCAGTGCAGTCTGCTGGGTTGAAATGCAACAGGAGGGAAAAGGGCAGGAAAGGGGAGGAGCCTGTGGGGACAGAAAGGAGGGAGGGCAGGAAAGGGGAGGAGCCTGAGGAGACAGAAAGGAGGGAGGGCAGGAAAGGGGAGGAGCCTGTGGGGACAGAAAGGAGGGAGGGCAGGAAAGGGGAGGAGCCTGAGGAGACAGAAAGTAGGGAGGGCAGGAAAGGGGGGGAGCCTGAGGAGACAGAAAGGAGGGAGGGCAGGAAAGGGGAGGAGCCTGAGGAGACAGAAAGGAGGGAGGGCAGGAAAGGGGAGGAGCCTGAGGCGACAGAAAGGAGGGAGGGCAGGAAAGGGGAGGAGCCTGAGGAGACAGAAAGGAGGGAGGGCAGGAAAGGGGAGGAGCCTGAGGAGATGCCTACTGCCCAGTTGTGGGAGTAGACACTGGGTGCACAATCATGTTTGTTCTTTACACTGAACCTATAAGACAAAGTAGAGTTGATCTCCACAGAGAGGCACAGTCTTAACGATGACGGATAACTTTCCCTGCCTTATTCAGTCAGCGGGGAATACACGTTAGAGCACAGTAGAGACCATTGTGTGGCACCTGGCTGGCACAGTGAAGGTACCGAAAGGACCTAACTGGTGTGCTGTGCCTACGTAGAAGACTCGGGACACTCAAAGCTCTACTCTCTAGAGCCTTACGTGGGGCCTGCAGACCTCTGACCCCTCTACTCTCGGCATCAGACACTCTTGTATCAAACCAACTGGAATTTAGTAATTCGGGCAAAGTTCTTGAACTTCTAAAATTATTAAGACTTAATTAGACTGAATTATTAAGACTTAATTATTAGTAAGTTTTAACTCATTCCTGGTTGGGGTAGGAATCTCTAAGTCACCCAGTTCAGCTCAGTAAAAACAAATATTTTTATTACCTCTGACTCAGTGACGAACAATTATCATTATGCGATGTGTTCTTAAGAGGGAAGATGGGTGTGTAAGGAGGCCGCATCTCAGATTCCTGCCTGAAAAGAATGTCTCTGGAATGACAGCTGAAGACAGCAGTGTGGACATCACATGTCTATGAGGGATTTTGAGGGTTCCTTGGGAGGTTTCTAGACCTTGTCATGTCTTCTTTTACAATGTGTCTGTCTGTCACCAGCAACCATCGTTGTTACTCTTGTTTCCTTGGTAACCCACACTTTATCAGGACTGTGCGCTACAGTATCATTCTGGGATGACAGGCAATTGTTCAGCATTAATTCATAATTCAGGACTCTTTACATGTTTGCATGAAGCAGCTAATTATGGAAAACAGAAATGACTCTTTTGACAGAAGTCAGCCCCCCTGTGCTGAAGAAGCGACAAAGAAGCTCATGCCAAGGTTCGACAGGCCGGGCGAGCATCTGCTCAGGCTTCTCATTTCACTGTCAAGTCTCATTACGCAAAGGCTGCTTGGGTTTCACACTAATTAACTAAAAGGTTCAGACATTAATCCAACACCAAATAAGTCACCCTGTGCAATGAGGCATTTGAAAAAGACCAGTCCCAGTTCTATTGGATTTATCAGAGAAAACAGACATGACACAATCTCAAACACTAGCCGAAAGGCATTGCTACATTGCACTTTTGTATAAGAGACGTTTCCTCCTGGTTCGTTTGTGCCCCGTGGGCACATCACTCAAGTGCACAGTAATAGAAAAATACAAGATAAGGACCTCAGCAAAGAGAAATGTCTGGTGTGTGCCTGGTGTGTGTGCCTGTGTGTGTGTGTGTGTGTGTGTGTGCCTGGTGTGTGTGTGCCTGGTGTGTGTGTGCCTGGTGTGTGTGTGTGCCTGGTGTGTGTGTCTGGTGTGTGTGTGTGCCTGGTGTGTGTGTGCCTGGTGTGTGTGTGCCTGGTATGTGTGTGTGCCTGGTGTGTATGTGCCAGGTGTGTGTGTGTGTGTGTGTGTGTGTGTGCCTGGTGTGTGTGTGTGTGTGTGCCTGGTGTGTGTGTGTGTGTGTGCCTGGTGTGTGTGTGCCTGATGTGTGTGTGCCTGGTGTGTGTGTACCTGATGTGCCTGATGTGTGTGTGCCTGGTGTGTGTGTACCTGATGTGCCTGATGTGTGTGTGCCTGGTGTGTGTGTGTGCCTGGTGTGTGTGTGTGTGTGCCTGGTGTGTGTGCCTAGTATAAGAGTGTCCCTGATGTGTGTGTGCCTGGTGTGTGTGTGTGTGTGTGTATGTGTGTGTGTGTGTGTGTGACTGGTGTGTGTGTGTGTGTGTGTGTCTGGTGTGTATGTGCTGGTGTGTGTATGTGTGTGTTGTGTGTGTGTATGTGTGTGTGGCTGGTGTGTGTGTGTGTCTGGTATGTGTGTGTGATGTTTGTGACTGATGTGTGTGTCCGGTGTGTGTGCCTAGTGTGGCCTGCTGATGGACTCATAGGTGAGTCAATAATTCAATAATTAAATTCAATAATAACTCAACTTAATAATTAAAAGACAATGCTGTAATTAAAACATGAGCATTCTGAGAAGGCTAAAGTAAAAATGTCAGGTAATGACAGTGGTGAGAAGATGAGGTAGAACTGTCCCTCTTGTCCCCTCATCCCCACCCCTGACAGTGGAAACGCAGAATGATACTCTTTCCGAACCTGGGAAGAAACAGTCTGTGTTTCTTCCAAAAGTTAAGCCTGTGACCCAGAAATTCCATTCTCAGATATAGGGCTAAAAGAATAAAAATGCATATCTATAAAAAAAAAATGTTTCCATGAACCTCTGTATCAACAATGTTGATTCACAGTCACCCAAAATTAGAAACAACGCAAATGCCCAGCAACCGATGATGGGGTAAACAAAGTCAGACACAGCTATAAAACAGAGTATCATCAAAGTCAGAAGGGTGTAAGACAGAATCTCATCCAGTCTTCAGAAGAAAGGAAACCGATGCACGCAACCGCAGGAACGAGTCGTGAGTCGTGAAACCTTCTGCAACTTGAAAGAAGACCAGACTCCTGAAAGATCACATAGTCCATGCTTTCATCCTGTGAGGTGATCCCAGTAAGGAAGCAGACAGACACGAAGGGAGACTGGATATGTCTTTAGAATGTGAGGGAAAAGGTGGAGAGGATGTAGCTAAAGGGATTGGGTTCCTATCTGAAACAAATGTCGTGGCTGGGAGACCACTAAATTTTGCATTTAAGGAGGCAAAATGTAGGGTGTGTGGATTATAACCCAGTGAACTTGTTTAACATAAAAAGCAGCAGGTGGGAGTGCAGGGATGGGGAACCGCTCTGGCTCTGGCTGTGGCAAGCAGAAGTGAAGAGCAGGGAGGGAAGGAGGGAAGGTGGAGAGACCACTAGTTCTCCTTTGACAGTCAGTCCCTGAGAAACCCACTGTAGACTGGTTCATCTCTATCACAGCCCTGCCCCAGGCTCAGGAAGAGCATAGAAAAGGAAAGAGAAAGAACTCAAGGAGGTGAGGGAGCTGTGAAGTGCTGACTGGACCTGACGTGGCTCTGCACACTTCATCTCCCAACAGCTGGGCTCACCTTGCTTGAGGTCCACACAGGATCAAGCTGGTCTTCTGGGTTCCGCCCTCCGTGGAGGAGTGATGGGGCAGGAGATGCCTGCTGAGACAGACAGATCGACAGGCAGGCAGGCAGGCAGTCTTTTGGGGACATGGACAAAGGTAGGATTCCCACACCCAACTGAAAACTGATGGCCACGCCCAACAGCAGTGCTAACTAGACTCAGGGGTTGGTAATAATGAGAGAGAAGTGATCATGGAAGGAAAGAGTGAGGAGCAGTAGGAGGAGTTGGAGGGAGGGAGGGACAAACGGACATGATCAAAATACATTACATGAGAATATGAGGCTATCTATGTCTAAACAAGAATTGTTTAAGTGTTAACAGAAGGCCTACTGCATATGTCATAATAACAAGTAACTCCAATTTCCCATGGGAGCAAAGAAGAAGGACAGGCCAACCCCCTCCCACTACTGTTTTTCCTGTTTTTTACATATCCATGTGTTTTGCTTGCATATACATCTCTGCACTGTGTACATGCCTGGTATCTACAGGGGCCAGAACAGAGCATTGAATCTCCTAGAGACGGGTATGAGCCTACACACAGGTGTTAGGACTCAGACCCATGTCCTCTGCAAGAACAGCCAGTGCTCCTAATTGTTCTCCAGCCCCTGTTACTGCTTCCGTCATACTAGAAGTAGTTTTAATGCAATAAGACAAGAAAACTACCAAAATCTACCCATGATTAAGTAGAAGACATCAAATGAAACTATCATTGCAAGTTGATGGTATTGCCATCATATAGAAAAATCCAAAAGAATCAACAATGATGGCCAAAAAACTAGGACTAAGAAATTACAGGATGTGAAAGCTAGTCACTTTCCTACCGCAGTTAAGATACTGCTTAAAGTATAGTAACAGAGGCATTAGAGAGAGAGAGAGAGAGAGAGAGAGAGAGAGAGAGAGAGAGACTGACTTAAGTCTACATCACATAGAATATATGCAAAACCATGAAAACTGGGAAGTTCTAACCAAATGAATCAAAGGAATAAGTGGAAAGATGCTCATGTCCATAGAGAAGAACACACAATGTTGTTAAGACGTAAGATTCTCCTGACAGCCGTACACACTCAGAGCAATCCCAGCTCGCATGCAAAAGTCAACTTGGGAAATGCAAAGGCTACTTCCAATGCTTAGGTGGAAAAACCTAGGACTAGAGCAGCAGTAAAATACTCAAGAGCAAAACCTCTTGATTTTGAGATGTATTCTAAGAATTCAGTAATGAAAATAGTGAGGTCAGACACAGGACTGCAAAACAAGTCATTATTATGTTCTGTAAATATTAATTGGTGCTGGAAATTAATATGGTGGCAATTATTCCTGTCTTAGTTAGGATTTTACTGCTGTGAACAGACACCAGGGCCAAGGCAACTCTTATAAGGACAATATTTAATTGGGGCTGGCTTACAGATTCAGAGGTTCAGTCCATTACCACCAAGGCAGGAACATGGCAGCATCCAGGCAGGCATGGTGCAGCAGGAGCTGAGAGGTCTACATCTTCATCTGAAGGTTGCTAGCAGAATACTGGCTTCCAGACAGCTAGGATGAGAGTCTTAAAGCCCACACCCTCAATGCCACACCCCTACTCCAACAGGGCCACACCCAATGCCCAAACTAAATTCCAGACATTTCCTTCCAATCTAGGAAACACTTGAAACTAAAAGCCTATTTTTAAAAGCTTATTTATCTCTATTTTATTATATTTGCCTGCCTGTTATGTTAGTGCACAATGTGTGTGCAGTGCCTGTAGAGACCAGAAGAGGGCATATGGTCCTCTGGAACTGGAGTTATAGAGGTGTTGGGCAGCCATGTGGGACCCCAACCAGAATCCTCTCTCAGCAAGAGCAGCCAGTGCTCTTAACCACTGAGCTGCCTGAGTTCCACAGAAGCCTACTTTTTAAATGAATCGCTCTTTACGTGTAATTTTCCCTTTGAGTAGGCAATAAGATGTGTGTTGACTTTGAAAGCATTTGGGGGACACAGTTAAAGGCACACTGCTCGTGTAGAGTGACTGTATCCGAATCCTCCTGTCACTGATTTAGACAGTCCATCCAGCCTCCAAATACAGTCAGCTTTCCCACCTAAAAGACCGAGATTAGAATACAATTACCATAGGGACTATTACAAAGTTCAAATGTGTTAATAAAGGTAAAATATTTTAATTTTTATTTAAAATATTTAAAATATTTTAACATTACACCCCATAATCTTTGAGCATTAAAAGTTCTTCAGCTGGTAAGAGGTCGCAGCCAATGAAGGTGGTTGCTGCCAAGCCTGATGACCTGGGTTCAATCTCCGGACCCGCATGAGGAAAGGAAATAGCTGATTCCCACCGACTGACCTGCACACACACACACACACACACACACACACACAATTTTTTAAATTCCATAGTTTGACACATGTTTTGCAAGCTGAATCTACTGTGATGTCTTTTCCCTCGCTCAGCATGTGCGCACTGATGAGGCGCCTGCTGCTCACCAGGCCTTGTGCTAGACAGTGAGACTAACAAGGAAACAGATGAGCAAGCCTCTCAGCCTGGGACCCAAGCAGCCCACTGCACACCCTCTAGAGTGCTCGGGCCACTGCATTCACCACTCTCTTTTCAAAGCACAGGACAAAAGGAACCAGTTATTTATACACAATCCATGCAAGCCAGGAATAGTGTGGTGCAAGCTGGGTCCCCAAGAGAATGCCACCAAGAGGAGCCACAGGCCTTAACACCCTGGCCAATATTGGTGGCATGACTGTAAATTACAGAGTCTTGACCCACACTGCAGAGCAGTTCATCCTGTTACCTGTTGAATATGATGGGTTACATATGTCAATACATACATACATACATATACACACATACATATACACACACATATACACATACATATACACACATATATACATGCAAACATATGCACATACATACACATATATGTGCACATATAAACACATACATACATACATACATACATACACACACATCAAGTTCATATCACTGTGTCCCTATTCAATCAAAACCATTCTCCCAGTACAGGTCTGAGAGAAAACATATGGATAAAAAGATCCAGAAGGTGTGGGAAGCTGGGCTCTGTAGTTCACACCTGTAATTCCAGGACCTGAGAGGCTGACACAGGAAGATCATGAGATCAGGACCAGCCTGGGTTGCATGATGATTACAGCTTAGCTGTCTTGGCAACAAGCACAATACTGAACAGGACGCTTCTCCTTCTACTTCTTCTACTCTTAAGTTTCATAGAACAAAGAGAAAACCTTGGAATGAACGCAGGACTTGTAAGTCGTTTTGTTGTAAGCCTCCAGGTAGGCCATCGAAGAGAGATGTCTGTGACTGCAGCAATGCTAACTGGACACTGGACACTCATGACATCAGCTGCTAGATGATTACGGCTCATTTCGAAGGCCTCCCTGTGGTTTCTAAGAGAAAGCACAGCAAGCTCACATGACCCAGGGCTCGCTGTGTCTCAAGAGCACACACCTTTCACCCCTTCCTGGTGTCGTGTACTCACAACCCTGTCCTCCAGTTGTGACAGCACACTGAAACATGACATTACAAAGCCATCACTGTTTTCCAATTCAGAGCAAAAATGAGCACACACCTCCACCGTTCATAGGGGTGAGTCAGGAAAGAATCAAAATGAACGCACAGTTGGGTCTTGCCTTTCCATGGGGGCCGTCAGCCTCAAATATCATGTGTCAACTGATCAGAGTCAAGGGCTAATTTCTCAGGCACTGAGAGAGAACAGGAGGTAGGCAAGCCACCAACCTTTACCTCAGCGTCCCCAAAGGAATGCTAGTCAAGTCATCCTTAGAATTGTTGCAACAACTGAGAACAAATAAACCCTCTCAGCCTGGGAACACTGCTGGACATCAGGCACCTTTCTGTCTTCCTCAGGGGGAAGCCCCTGTGTGAGTAACTCAAGCCCTCACCTGGTTTTGATCTGCCCTCTGGAAACTGCACCCCCTCCCCCAGGAGTAAAACTCCTCCTCCTAAGGCCCTGTCTGCAAAGACTCCTCTAGGGGCCTAGGAGTCATATTGTCACAGACAGCCATAAAATTTTTATAGCTGCCAGGATCCATTGATCAGCGAGTCAAACGTCCATGCAGTAAAAGTGCTTGCGTGTGAGAATTCAGAAGCCAGGGCACAGCGGGCCACACTTGCCACTGCGGTAGTTTCCTGGTGTGGCAGGGTCCCACCTGTTCACTCACCTCCCTCTAAACAGACAATAAATATACATCCCCAATAATTAAAGAGAGGCAGATTGTTTTAAGTTAAAATAGAGAACTGTAGGTGAGAGATCATGTTTGTTTGAGGGGCTTAAAGTATTTGGACATAATCCTCAAACCACCCAAGGAGGGTGAGAACTGGAGGGGTGGGGACAGGGACTGAGGAGCAGGCTCTGCTGAGGGAGCAAAGGGGACTCACTCTGTTTTCACAGTTGTACTGTAAAAACAAGCGCCAATACCCAGAAGACCCAGGAGCAGCCCTCTGCTGCTTATCTGGGAAGCCACTCCCCGACTCACACCCTGTCTAGACCAAGCTGGGCATTATCAGCAACCTCTACAGATAAAGCAGGAACCTATTCCGACAGGCCCCTGCTTAATGAACCTGCTGCTCTGGAAAATTCAGAAGGAAATAGATTGCTCTCCACCTCAGATAACTGAAAAGGGGATCTCTCGGGCCTGACACCCTCCATCTGCCTGAGACGCATCACCTCTCATTCTTTCCAAACAAAGTCCCTGAGTCTGACTGGAAGGCAGTGAGTCAGAGACAGTCTCCTTTGGTGTCTCAATCAGAAGCCAAGTTCGCGTGAAAATCCCAGTGGGGCCTAGTAGCATCCTACTGCGGGCCCTACCACTATGGGCCTCCACTTTAAGATGCCCAGTGCATGGAGGACAGCAGTTCCTGGCTTCCCCTTGCTAGACTCCAACAGGCACACATCTGTAGACGCATATGTAGTCAGTGCTATAAGGCTAAAAAATGGCCAAGAGCTGTTCCAGCCAACAGAACGTAGCATTCTGGAAAGGGACACAGTCCAGTGGGAGACATGACTACCCAGAAAGCTCTTGCTCTGCTCTGAACACACTGTTGTGGGAACCACAACCACGGTGCAACAGCTCAGGGAGACCAGGCACGAAGGCATGCCTGTCCACTCAAGTCCCCTCCACACCCTCCATTACCACTACCCAGCGTTCCTCTCAACTCATTTCAGCGCTATATGCCCAATACTAAAGGAGACCAGCGAGAGAGCAACGCTACACCGGCTATCCGGCACGTAAGCGTTCCGGGGAAGTAAAGGAAGCGTGAAGCTCAGGCCAAGAACGGATGTGTCTCTTACTTTGTTACTGCCTCGGTCTCCCCATCTGTAAAATGGGAACGGCCCTGTCCTCTGTGGGTCATGCCTCGTAAGGAGCAAACTGAAGAGATTAGAAAAATCCTGAAAGCTGTCATATGGACATCAATACGAGGTGTTAGAATCTACTTCCTCTCTGTGTGTAGGGAGGGTGCTTGCTCTTTATCAGCTATGAACTATTCTACAGTCAGAGATAAACACAGTTCATAGTTCCTGGCAAGGAAAATTAGTAAATGTTTTTACGCCATGAAGGCCTCACTGGTTAGGATATGGCAGTGTACATCTGTCATTTCAGTACTTAGAATGGTGAGGCAGGAGGATTATTGTCTTGAGGCCAACCTAGGTTACACCGCAAAGCCTCATAAACATCTTATTTAAAATTTAAGACGTGGGTAGCTACACTCTTACCCAGGGATCCAGATAAAACCTCAGATGTAATCTTCATCAACTGGACTTTCGTGTTTCCCATGTGACCACAAAAGAAGCTGGTAACTGGCCTGTGGAGAAGTGTCTCTCTCTCCTTGGGGATACAGCATGGCTTTTCTCCTCCCAGGTGCCCAGGGACCGGAGGTGAAGCTGGCACTCCAATCGATGATTACTGACGATTAGACATTCTGCCGCCAAGCGCCTGACCCAACCCCTCCAGGGGAGAAATCTGGATTCAGATCCTGGAGCTAAGGGGTTCCTGACTAATTCACACAGAATAATCCAACTTGGCTAGGCCGGGAGAGAGGGAACATGGATCCTTGTTTAGAAATGTCTTATTCCCCTCAGAATTTAGAAAACATTAATAGTCAGAAAAGATGGCCACAAAGTTGCCAGCATGCCTCTGCTTGTCCAGAGTATGCAGAGATGCAATGCCTCCATTTTAAGAGGTACTGATGTAACTGTTCAGGTACGCTCTGGAACATGCAGGGGTGCTGTCCTAGACACAAAAAATAAGAGGCCTGATGCTCATGTGGGAGTCTCTCTGACTCCTTGCTCTCGGCACAGTCCTTAGGACGCTTTTAGACAGTTCTTCTTCTAGTAGCATACCGCATTCCCAACCTTAAGAACCAAAGGATGCTCCTTATCTATCCCTGATACAACTTCAGGACGGCAGCAGGGAAGAAAAGCCTTTTCTGCGGTCTCAGCCAGTGGTCCTGCCATGGAGGACAGTTGGACCCTCAATGGCAGGAAGTCTGTCTACACGGTTATTGGTCATTTCCATTTCCCTCCTGAGGGTCAAGGAGGCTGATTGTGAGAGACATTACCATAGCAACCCTGACAGTCTTGCACCGTGTACATAGTGGTTTCAATAGCTCCCATTCCTGATGTAGATGAAATCAAACTTTGCCACTCTGTGGCCTTATTTTTAACTAAAGCAGATGGTTGTTTGAGAGTGTGTTCACTGCCACCTTGTGGCACAGACAGAAACAAAAGAAGAACACCTTTGAAAAGGGGCTGATTGTGCTCAGTTTGGGGTCGTCTTACAAACGTTGTCTACTGTTTCTTGTCTGTGGAGGAGCCTTTGTGCTGATTTTGTTACAAGATCCTTTCCCCTGCTAGGGGAAGGGTGAAGATACTGCTGGCTTCCTAGACTGCTATGATCTCTGGATCTCTGAACCAGAGCTGTAACACATGGCACAAACTTTTCTCCAGGTATCTCAAAACCTCACTGGTAATGCCAGGATAGAGCCACAATCCCAGGTAATTGTATTTACAAGAAAGTCACTACCCATAATCTCTCCAAAAACTCATGCTCTCCGCATACATTTTGTAAAGAAGCCTGCATATGCTGGTCAGCCATGTTTGGATTTCGAGCTTAGCCTAGACCAGGTTGGCCCAGCCTAAGAATGTTCAAAGTTGCCTGCCCTCCTAGGCCACAGGGATGGCTTTCAAGGCTTCGTAGAGCCTGTCTCCTGCACCCACTGTATTCTCTGCTGCAAAGACAACCCTATGCTTCTCTAGATGGGTCTAAGAAAAGTGATTTTCAAATAAATATAATTGTTGTTTTTTCTCATGGTGAGCTACCTCACTGTGGGAAATTTAACTCTGATAAATGTATACCTTCAAACATAAAGATTTAGTTATGCCAGGCAGTGGTAGCACACGCCTTTAATCCCAGCACTTGGGAGGCAGAGGCAGGTGGATTTCTGAGTTCAAGGCCAGCCTGGTCTACAGAGTGAGTTCCAGGACAACCAGGGCTACACGGGAGAAACTCTGCCTTGGGGAAAAAAAAAAGATTTAGTATAATTGTGCTCTGTGTGTGTTTATGTGTGTGTATGTATGTGTATAGGTGTGTGTATCTGTGTGTATATGTGTATATGTATGTGTATGTGTCTGTGTGTGTATGTATATATATGTGTATGTGTGTCTGTGTATATAAGTATATATAGATGTATTATGTCTATGTGTCTATGTGTGTACAGGTATGTGTGTGTCTGTATGCGTGTATGTGTGTGTGTCTGTGTATGTTTGAGTATATAGGTGTATGTATGTATATGTGTGTATTCGTGTGTGTGTGTGTGTGTGTGTGTGTGTGTATGTGTGTGTGTATGTATAGGTATATATGTGTGTGTGTGTGTGTGTGTGTGTGTGTATGTATAGGTGTGTGTGTGTGTGTGTATGTGTGTATGTATAGGTATATATGTGTGTCTGTGTGTGTGTGTGTGTGTGTGTGTATGTATAGGTATATATGTGTGTGTGTGTGTGTGTGTGTGTGTATCTGTCTGTCTATATGTGCTCACATTACATGGCTCTACAATGTCTTGTCTCTCTGGTTACTAACATCCTATGATATGAATAGCAATCATAAACCACAAAAACATACCCAGGAGCAGGACTCTTCCTAGCCCTAACATTAACTCTAGCCATGGGTGTGATACTTATTTGGCCTCAGAGGCCCTGGAGTTAAAAGTTCAAGACAAGAGGAGAGGAGGACTTGAGCCTTTGACAGGAATGCTAGGAATCTGGAATAAAAACACATGAATATCTGAGAAAGAAACAAAATGTGAACCGGGACAGACTCTAAGGTGCAGGCACCTTTTCCCCAAAGGCAGCAGAGAGCTCTGGTGTGGGTCTAGTCTTCACTTTTTAGAGAATCCTCAAAGCTAGACCAGGACAATCAGACAGACAGACAGACATGCACGCACGCACGCACGCACGCACGCACGCACGCACGCACGGGGTCAGGTCCCCAGGGAATAGAAGTAACTTAAAGCAAGTGATGTCAAGGACAGTCACGGATTGAATAATAGCACGTGTTGTTGCTGCTAGAAACCCTTACTATCCCCAAGATTTCAAGAAGAGACTAAGAGGGAACGTGGATGTGATGCGGGACGGGAAGCACCATCCAGCCACAAATATTTATCCACAATGCTGTGGTTGCCGTTGTCAATAACTGTCAACTCCCGCAGGCTACAGGGGAAGGTGGCTTGTACTTCCTGCCTGCCGGGTCATTGGGTAAGACCCAGGGACCAGTTCTGGTGAATGGGTGGAGCCGGAAGTGACTTTTGCCACTTCCAGGGCAGATTTGATTAATGATGAAGGGTTAGAGTTCTCTGCTCCGTGGACCACCAGTGGCCCGCAAGTCGAGACAGTAGCCAGTCAGGGTCTCAAGGAAAGTGCCACGAATACAGCCTAATGAGAGCAGATCTCGGCCTGAGCGGGGCATGGACGAGCAGCAGGAACCAACCAACCACTGTATTTAGGCTGGAAACATCTGGGTGATATTTGTTATTGCAGCATGGCAGAGCCCATCCCGAAAAAAGCACATCTCCTCGGAGGGGAAATTTGGTTGCGTTTTTGAAGTTTGCAGAAGGATGTGGTCCTTTGATTGAGGTAACAATGGCCTGGTGCTTCAGGAAAGTGGTGGAGTCGGGGGGGGGGGTGGTTTATTTTATTTTATTTTTTTATTTTTTATTTTTTGTCTCCAAGAAGCTCTGCATCATCTTGTGGAAGATCAACGCTGCCTCTCGCAACTCTTACTTTATTTTTAGGAAAAACACCAGAATACACCCTGCCTTGCTTGAAAATAAATCAAGAAGGCTCTCAGCAGTTCTGGGGGTTGGGGGAGGGAACTTCTAATTAAATCCATCTCTTGTGGAAGAAGTGAAGCCTTGGACTAGAAATGAGAATTGCTTCACAGAGCTGAATCAGAGTGGCAATTGACAGGCCTCCTGCTTTTCTGAGTGAGGGAGACGTATTCCTTCCGTTCCCAGTGCCAATCGGTTATTCCTTGGGGGGGGGGGGGTTGGGAGGAGCTGATTATGGCTTCCCCAGGGCAGCCTAAAGGACCATTCAAGAGAGCTGTATTGTTGGGCTTGGGATTGGACCCTAAGTTCATGTTCTCTGCTTCCCTTCTGTTCTGATCCCTGGACCTTAACAAGAGGCCATCAAAGTCTGTACCCTGACTCCATGCTGGGCAGGGGAGCAAAGACAGGCAAACCTCCCAGCTAAGGACCAACGGGAAAGGGCCCTGCAGAGCCTGCCTGCTGTGGTTGGAAGGGCTCTGATGCCCTCAGCCAGAGCAAGACCCATTCCTTCAACCTAAGGTCACTGTGTGCGAGACACATGCACCAAAAAGATGACAAGGATCATGAGAGATTGCGGAATGCAATGTTGACCACCCCCTAACACCTGTGTAGAAAGGAGGGCCTGAGCTCCAGGATCTGCCACTCTTTGCTTAGCTAGAGTTCAGATTACAAATACTTGCTAAGCCATTAAGAGCACTTGCTGCTCTTCCAGAGAACATGGGTTTCGTTTCCAGCACCCTTGTGATGTAAATCACAACCATCTGTAATTTCAGTTCCAGGGGATCCAGTGCCCTCTTCTGGCCTCCAGGAGCACTGCATGCAAAGACCCTTTCAGGCAAAACACCTGCTTGTAAACACATGCCACCACACCCAGCTTTTCAAGTGGGTACTAGAGATTCAAACTGGGGTCCTCGGGCTTACATGGTGGTTGCTTTACCAATTGAGCCATTTCTCCAGCTCCTAAGAAGCCCTTGGGACAAGCGAGGTGCCACTTGACCTGCCTTTACATTTTATGAAATTCAACAGGCAGGGCTCCTTGAAGTGGAAACTTATGGTTCTTTGGAAAGTCAGTTGTGTCAGATGGTGTTTTGCTGGGGCTAACAGGTGAAAGGATGTTCTGCTAACGCAAGTACATGAAAGAACATGTGATGATTCTTCAGCAAAGACACTCACGCATTGGTCTGCCTTATATTATTTCATAGTTGAGTTACATTTGTCAGGACCCCATGGAGAGAAACACACCAGAAAAACTAATGATAGCATGCTGTGGCTTCTCGCCACTTCTCTGGACTCAGACTGATTGACAGTGATGTTAGCTGGGACAGATGCAAGACCCGTGGGGGATGCGTCTTCCCTGATCTTCTCTGAGAGAAACATAGCTGAGAACCTCTCCTGGTGTTCCTCCTGGTCCCTCCAGCTGACTAGAGCAGAGGCTGAAGCCTGGCTGTCTCTGCTAGGTAGTGCTACCACTGCTGATTCATGTTTGCTATCCCAGTTCTAATTAACTGGACTGCTCGTGTATCTGTGAGGTGTTTACGAGTGGACTGAGCTGCTGCTGCTGACCTGTGAACTGAACTGCCTATTTCCAGACAACACAGACGGGAGTTGCTCCAAAGAACCTTCCTAAACAGGTCCACTTTCCCATATTCTCTCTTTTCCACTACCTCTGGTGGGTGGTAGGCAAAAAGGGAGGTTGAAGCATTTAAGAACCATCATTAAAAATAGGTTTTAAAATGTTTAAGTTTACACATGATTGTACTGAAAATCAACACAATATCTCAACAGTCTACAGATAAGTGCGTACTGGCTCATGATACTGTCACATGACCCTGCCCACTAGTTCTATCTGTGCCCAAGTATTCCTGCAGCAACACATTCTCATGGCTTCCAAGTACTTACAAAGGCTCTCTGAAAGTTGTTACTAGTCACCACCGCTGTGTCTAAGTCTACGACTCCCACTAATTACATTCTCTTTTTGTTTTGTTTTGGTTTGGTTTGGTTTGGTTTTTGGTTTTTTGGATTTGTTTGTTTGTTTGTTTGTTTGTTTTGTTTTTTTGTTTTTTTTTTTTTTGAGACAGGGTTTCTCTGTGTAGCCTTGGCTGTCCTGGAACTCACTCTGGAGACCAGGCTGGCCTCAAACTCAGAAATCTGCCTGTCTTTGTCTCCCAGAGTGCTGGGATTACAGGCGTGCACCACCACCACCTGGCTACTTAATTATATTCTCAATGGGTCTTAATTGTTTTCAAAAACTAAATCAGACTTCTAAAAAGGAATGAACAGCAGAGAATGTTTCGTAGAAATGCTTAAAATGAATGTTGAAATCTGTTTGAAACAAGGCCACCACTGTGGTAGCTTGAATAAGAGCCTCACTTCCTACTCCACCCCCACCCCCGGGTTCACATATTTGAAAGCTTAGTCATCAGGGAGTGGCACTGTTCTGGGAGGATGGGGAGGTGTGGCCTGGCTGGAGAAGCGTCTCACTGGGGGTGGACTTTAAGCTCTCAGATGCTCATGTCAAGTCCACCATTACTCTCCTCCTGATGTCTGCAGATTCAGATGTAGAACTCCCAGCCACTTCTCCAGTACCACATCTGCCTGCCTGCTGCCCTGCTCCCTGCCATGTGAAAAAGCTTTGGAACTGTAAGCAATCCCATAATTAACTGCTTTCTTTTCAAGGAGTCGCCACGGTTTTGTGACTAAGACAGGAGCCACGGAGATGGCATGTGGGATGGGGGAGAACTTGCCCCTAAGACTCATGGCCTGAGTTTGATCCCACAAACACTTGGTGGAAAGAGAAGTCCAACTTCTGAGAGCTGTTCTTTGCCAGCTACCCATATGTGCACACCTAAGTGACCTTGAAAAAAAGAGATGGAGGACAATATTTGGCCGTTGGCTGAAAGGGGTGTTACTATGTTGCTCTTTGCTGAAAGGGGTGTTACTATGTTGCTCTTACAGGTCTTGAAATTGTAGATTACAGGTCCCGCCTACCTTACCCCTCCCCCCCTTGTTTTGCTTTTGTAACTCTTCAATAGAACAGGTTTAATCTAGGGAAACATTGTATTTGTTTCTTTCTTTGTGTCAACTCTAAAGACCAGACACCTGGTTTTGTACAAAGCAGGTAAGTTGTTTACCACTGAGATATACCCCCATCCCCTACCACAGCTTGGAAGATACAATCTTCCAGAGTCAACATAGTTTTCCCTAGCTTGATTGAGGAATAAGTGGTAATAATAATTCTATAACAGCACACATTTGCCATCTATGCTCACAAGCTTTTACCCAAGGGTTCTCATGCACGGTCCATTCTGCTGGGCTCAGTTACCATGCTGTAGTACATTTGGTCCCCAACCTTACTCACCTTACTATCCAGCCATTTACTCATTGGATATTTGCAACCAAACCTAATTAGCACTACTTCAGTCTCTCCCCACTGAATAATAAAATCTTACTCAGCATATGAATGCAAACAAACAATTAAAGCCAAGTTGTTACTATTCATTACAGACTCAGTATTTGAGAGAACTACAAATATAACAAACATAGATACTGTGTTAGATATCTTAATTCCTTATACTGCATACGTATAAAGACATTATGGTATATGACTGTCGGATATATATATATATATATATATATATATATATATATATATATGACTGTATTGGCTCAGATTTTGCTGTGATTTGAATGGAAAATGAAAGAAGTTACTCACTGAAACTGCTCAGGGTCACCTTGAGACTCAGTTGCCCAGACCAGTTGCTCAGAAGGCATTTAAAAGAGCCAAGTTGACAATGAAAAGTAGCTGGGCAGTGGTAGTGCACACCTTTAATCCCAGCACTTGGGAGGCAGAGGCAGGCGGATTTCTGAGTTTGAGGCCAGCCTGGTCTACATAGTGAGTTCCAGGACAGCCAGGGCTATTTAAAAAACCAAAAAACCAAAAACAAACAAACGAACAAAAAAAACTAATGAAAAGTAGAAAGGGGAGGTTCAGTGGATGTGAGCATGCTGGGCAAAAAAAAAAACAAAGGAACCCAGTGATCCTACAAATCCACCTGCCGGGTCTTAACTGAACAGACTGTTGCAGGATAGGCTGGCTAGTCTTAATGTCAACTTCACACAAACTAGAGTCACCTGAGAGGAGGGAGAAAATGTCCCCATAGGTAAGTTTATAGACAAGACTCTAGGGCATTTTCTTAAGTAGTGATTGTTCAGGAAGGGCCCAACCACTGGGCAGTGCCACCCCTGAGCAAGCCAGTGAGCAGAATCCCTCCATGACCTCTGCATCAGCTCCTGCCCCCAGATTTCTGCCCTGTTCCAACTCGTGCCCTGACTTCCTTTGATAATGAATAGTGCTTTGGAAGCATAAGCCAAATAAATGATAACCATAGCTAGGACGGGGGATTCAGGAGAGACTCTGCTACCGATAAATGGAAGGTAACATGTTTATTAGACAAGTCACTAACACCTTGCTGATTCTCTAGAAAACATCACTGAAGCGAGGAAATGAGGCAGAAGTGGGAAGTCTCTTCCTATACCTCCTCAAGGACTGGGCTGGGCACACAGTAGGAGCTGCCACCCAGCTCTGATCTCCAGGCAGGAAGCAGGGACAGGTGTAGGGAGCAGGATGCCACCAATATCACCTTTGATGTAAATTCACTTCCCTAGGTGAGAGTTGTAGGCCCCAAGAACTTCTTAATTAGATAATCATAGGCAGTGTCTCAGCAGAGCATCTGTGAAAGGGGAAAGCATGGGCCAGCCCCAGCAGGGGCTGAATCCCAATCAAGCGCTTATACTGACCTGTGGGTATGGCTTAGGCAGAAGGCGGGAGTCTCAGAGATCAGAATGGTCCAGGAAGATATGGTCCTGTACCCCCCAACCCCCACACTCCTCTAAACTCTAAGTCTCATTGCAAATTCTAATTTCTTTGGGGTGTCCACTGTTTCAGTAGTCCCATAGCCAAAAGGAAGGATACAAGACAAGCCAGGTACAATGTCTTCCTCACCGTGGTGGATTGTATTCCCTGAAACTGGAAACTCCTTCACCCCAAAGTTGCTTCCACTGGTGTATTTTGTCACAGCAATGGCAAAGTAACAAAGTCACATTTCAGGCATCCTCTTTTTAGCCTTGTTTGTGTATGTGTGTTCAGGGATGTCAGAGACATAGACCATCCACTTACTTCATTGAGTTCTCACAGAGTCAAGACTCTGTGAAACTGGCACCAGGATTGTGGGACGCAGCATCCCAGCACTCAGTCCCCTCGTGCTCTCTCCTAATCAGAACCTTCCCAGAGAATCCACCTGGGCCGAGGAAACCCACATTTGATGTTGCCTCCTTTCAGGCTTTGTGCACAGGAGACGCTCTGTCCTTTCTTCACTCGCCAGCCTTCCTTCATCACTGCGCTTCTAGTGTCTCTCTCTGCCTTGCACAGTGCTCAGTGCTGTTTGCAGTTTCCATTGTATGAATAAAATATAATTTCTTTCCCCGCTATATTATTTCATAACATACTAAAACATTACATGTTTTTCTGAAATTGAGATTAATCAAGCCTTATTCTGTCAGAATCCTAACCCTGGCAACATTTAAGTCTGCCTGCAGATGGCCTACTCTATTTTTGTTTAAGAGCAAAAACCATATCTTATGATATATTTGTAAATGTACATACAAAATAAAAATAAAGACTTCCATTCGATTCATCTGTGATACTGTGAGTGCTGGTTTATTCCAGACTGCCTCCTCCTCTGGGAGGGGACAGGTCCACTTTACAAAATGAATTATGTCTTTCTGCATTGATTAAATCAACCGGAACACGGACAAACCTTCCCTGTGTCTGATGTGCAAACCGCCTCAATTGTGTTAATAGTTTGCTTACAAACACAGAAGTTGTAACAATGTTTAGTGTTTCCAAAAAGTCCCTTTATTCTTCAAAGTATATTACAAATTACAAATTAATTAAGTCTACCTCTACCCCTGGGAAGAAAGAATTACTTATTTTCAAAGCTCAGACTCCCTGAAGCCAAGGTGAGCCAACTGGCTGCTAGCCATGGAGTAACTTTCAGACTGCAGGTCTGGGCTCCAGCAACATCAAAGAGTTCAACTTTCTCTGAGAACTGTTGCTGTTCTCCAGGGTCGGGGAGCTCTGAACTGTTAGCAAAAAAAGAAAAAAAAAAAAGCTAATCTCAGCCTCAGCTGAGTTCTGGGCTTCCTGACTATGAATAATAAAAATAATAAATAGCATTTATTTTTAAAAGATTCAAGAATCAAGCAACTCACAGCAGTGGGAAAATGCTATATTATGAACTGCGGTGCAGCCTAGATGAAATCCTAAGGTTCATCGCCCCCACCCCTGCAAGCTCCCCGCTCCATGTGGCAGCTTGCTGAGGATGTTCAGAACCAGAACCACCCTGCCAGTGCCCTCTAAACTAAAACTCTCTGAAACCAGACTCTTTTCATTTTTCAGAAATGCTGGCATGGTGGTGAGAGGAGGCATCACCGGGGACAGTCAGGCCCATTGTTTCATAAGACTGATAAGTGCCACTGAAAATAAATATGGACAGAAGGAAGGAAGGAAGGAGGGAGGGAAGGAGGGAGGGAAAGAAAGAAAGAAAGAAACAAACAAACAAACAAAGCATAGCTCGGGAGAATGCTCATCCTAAAATGGCTGCCGTCCAGCCCAGGTCAGAAAGTGAGGCTCTGGCGTCCGTTGGGAAACAGCTGTAAATGCTCTGTGGAGATCTCTCGCCATGGCTCCACGTTTTTTCTTCAAATATTAAACAATGTTTTATGAAGCCTTTCTCGGCAATCACTGTTTAAAGAACAGAAATTCTGTTGTTTCTCAGAGCAACTTTCCCCCAATTTCCTGTCAGTAACTCCAAAGATGTCTCTGTCAGATTGCTCACATTTTTCATCTGTGCCCACCTCCTTCTGCTTTCTTTTTACACTGGACTACATTCTTTAAAAAGACAACAAACAAAAATCACCAGAATGAAGATGATGGCAAGATGGAAGAAGCTAGTGACTTCTGGGAAATTGTTTCCTGGATCTCTATGGTCTGCTGCACTATAGCAGACACACACACACACACACACACACACACTTCCAGAGACATATTCCTACCCTGACTGCAAGGCACAACCTGAAGGAACACTAAATGTGGACTTCGTACACAGGGCCACATGTGCTTCAGTGGAGCACTGGATGCCTCACCACTGGGCCAGCAGCCTCCACTGGCCTCACCATGGGTATTAACTTCTATAAGAGGTTCTAACACACAAGGGTAGAAGGCCTGAGTAGCCAGCCCTATACCCAGGCCCTGGGAATTCCTGCCCAGTGATTGTGCCCACTTCAGAGGCTACGGCCTGGGCTGTATGCCTAGGAAGGTGTCCGGGAGCTGGAGCTGAGGCTAGAAATTGTACTACCCCCAGGTTCCATGGATCTCCCTCACCTGCCAGAAGCCTCCCAGAGATTCTTGGCCTCTGCTATAGGTAGACACCAAGACAAATAAAAAAAAAAAAAAAAAGCAAAGATACCAAAGACTTGGATCAACCAGGTCCTCCCCATTTTTGAGTTTGTAAGGAGTCCTGGAGGGAATGCAGACCCCATTGTTTCTGCTGAGTGACTCCTCCCTCTGTGTGTACCAATCGCTGAGAAAACCACTCTCATGGGTCTCACCAGCCAGATCCCAGGGGCAGGACTGCTCAACAGTTAATGATGCATGGGGTTTCCTTGTCCCAGTGGCCACTATTCCCACTGGGACAAGGCCAGGTACCAAGCCAGCCTGGACAGCAGGAAGCATCAGCAGGGCCACAAGCAGCTGAGCCTCCACGAGGGATTGCGACAGAAGCTGCAGGGTGTGGGGGCACTCAGCGAGCTTGGTTACGACAAGGGGTTTGAAACCACCAGAGCAATGTGCAAAGCCAGAGGGATGCAGGAGAGAACGAGTGGACTGAGAGAAATTATAAAGGAGGTCTGTAGAAACACCAACCAAAGGGAAGAGCGTGGTCAAATGTGGTGTAAAAGGATTTCCTGATTCACTGTGAGATGGTATTAGATAACAACCAGAAGCTCCCTGTCATCCATCCATCCATCCATCCATCCATCCATCCATCCATCATCTGCCATCTGTTGCTAACACACGTTTAACATCCCTTATCCAAAGGGCTAGAAACCAGAAGTGTTTCAGATTCCAGATTTGCTTAGACCTGGGAATATTTGCATACATCCTGAGCTGTCTCAGACAGGGGACCCAAGCTGAGCCAGGAAAATCACTTATGTTTCATTTGCAATTTATGCACATAGCCTAGAGGTAATTTGGTGCAATATTTTCAGCACACCTGCGTTTTTAGCTGGGGCTGGTCACATGGGGTTTGCTGTGGAATTTTCCACTGCAGTATCAAGCTGTTTCTCAAAATGCTTCGGGCATTAGAAACACTTGGCTTTTAGAGCTTCGGATTAGGAATACTTCTGTAGCTCACTTTCCTGTTCACATTCCTGTGATCCGTTGTCTCAAGCTTTCCTTTGTCTGCTCTTAGAAGACTTGAGCTAAGGAATTCTTCAAGGGTATCTGTTCATACGTGAGCTGGAAAAACACCATCGGCTCCAACTACATTTTAGTAATCATCTGGTCCACAAACTTCACCAGCACTGTCTGAAGAAGGAAAATGCTGAGCATTTTGCCCTTTTTTTTTTTTTTTTTTTTTTTTTGGTCAGCAGGTTTTAATGACACTCCCAGAACAGACACAACACTTAGATGTGAGGAGACCCGAAAATATTTGTGAAGGACAAACCTGTGAGGCAATTATTGCTTCTCTGCTTTAACCACAGGTAGCCCAAGTCAGCCAAAACAGTCAACAATGGATAACAGGGGCTGGAGAGAAGGCTCAGTGGTTAAGAGCACCAACTGCTCTTGGGAAAGCGGAGTTCAAATCCCAGCAACCACATGGTGGCTCACAACCATCCAGTAATGAGATCTGACACCCTCTTCTGGAGTGTCTGAAGACAGCTACTGTGTGCTTACATATAATAAATAAATAAATCTTAAAAAAAAAACAAAAACGAAAAAACCAGAACCGATGGGAAAATCATGCAAACAAAGAGAAGTAATGCAGAAGTGCAGATTACAACATCAATTACTGACCTGAAAATATGTTTCGAGCTTTTGGAACATTTCCTAGGGACTGGATGTAACAGAGCAACAACAGCAACAAAAGCCAACACACATGCAGATGATTTGGGAAAAGGCCACAGGGATGGGCAGATCTTAAGGGGGAAGCAGGCCTATCTGAGTGTATTTGTTTCAAATCAAGAATTGTACTAATGCAAGTGTAAACCGGAAGAACAGAAATCACGGAGACAATCAGAAAGCAGATTTCTTCTTAACTTCCTGCTGCCTCTGTGGGCAGCCACGCTGTGAGCAGTGTGTTCTGCAGGGCCATTTTTTTCTGTGAGGGGGGCCTTAGTCGGCCCTTTAATTTTCTGGTCCTTTTTATGAAATACAAGCAGGGGTATTTCAAGCCATCATAGAAGTCTTGGGTTCAGATCAAAATATCCAGGGATGTGTAACGGTTAAAACTTACATCTTAACTTTCTTCCCCATCCCCACCATCCCCTCACCAAAAGTGTCTCTATATTCATGTGGGCATCACACTCCTAATCCTCCTGCCTCAGCCCCCCCAACCCCAGGATTGCAGTACCTACTGACAGGTTATTTCTCTGCCAGTGGAAGGAGCCAGTTCAAGTCAGATTAGAATATATCAACAGCAGG
This sequence comes from Apodemus sylvaticus, assembly GCF_947179515.1. Lineage (NCBI taxonomy): Eukaryota > Metazoa > Chordata > Mammalia > Rodentia > Muridae > Apodemus > Apodemus sylvaticus. The sequence goes on from NC_067485.1 coordinate 7,569,828, forward strand.
GTTATTGGGAAACTGCTCTTAGACAAGGCATTGGCCCAAGACTGAGTCGAGGGGAGTTGCCATGGGGGACTTGGGGGGGAGAGAAAGTGTGCACTTGCAGGAGGGGGGACTGGAATGTTCAGGTTTGGGGGCAGGGTATGCCAGATAGGGACAGAGCAATGCTGGGAGAACCTGAAGGCCGGGTCTGCTTTACTATGTAAATTATGTACCTCAGTCCCTTGTCCAGGTCTGAAAGCAAACCACAAACCGTAAACCAACTCCTGACTCCTGTTTTAAATTCTGAGGTCTGCTATTGCCTCTAAGTCAGGGCCAGCGCAGATGTTGGAGGGGCAGGTGCAGTTGACTCAACCCTTCTGTTCATGGGCGTGGTCAAGGCGCCTGAACCCTCCAGGTTTGGAGTGAGGGAAGGAAAAGAGGATTCAAGTAAAGCATCTTCGTGAACCCCTAGCTCATGTTCTGCACTCTCACTGTCACTACTGGGCTTGATAGCTATCTAGCTCTCTCTCTGTCTCTCGGTATGTCTCCCTCTGTGTCTGTCTCTTGATATGTGTCTCCCTCTCTGTGTCTCTGACTCTGTCTCCCTCTCTGTCTGACTCCCTCTCCATCTGTGTCTCTCGCATCTCTCTGTCTCTCTGTCTCTGTCTCTGTCTCTCCTGTGCTCTTACAGTCTTATCAAGTACCCTCTCCCTCTACTGTAGTTCTTTTGCTAGCTGGGTGCCTTCTGTATAAGAGGCTTCCAGAGGCCCCCTCCAGTCCTTCCATTAGGAGCCTGTGCCTTTCAAATGGCCTCCCGAGTGCTCACAGTCCTAAGCATGGGCTTCCCTCTAGGGAGCATGCACAGGGCCAAGAATGTTGCTGCATCCTTTACTCTGAAAAGTCTTGGATATGGGTTGATTCTAAGGCAGGATGACGTTCTCCTGAAAGCCAGTATCTTACAGTGGGTCAGATCGGTCACACCTCTGGAGTCACAGTGGAATTAAACACAAGTGCATTGGACCTACTAAGCTCTTCAGGGTTCACAGTAGGCTCCCCAGTGTGTCCCCTAAGGGGCAGGTGCTCACAGGCACTGTCTTGCACCTGGGAAAGAACTTAGCACATAGGTAGCCCAAACCCTCCCTTCTCTCTCAGAAAAGTCTGATTCTGTGAGAGCAGAATTGGTCTAGGTAGGAAGGACAGATATATAACAAAATCAAGGCTTGCCCATATCTTTCAAAAGTTCTGCATCTGGTCTCCATCTTCACTGTGGATGTATGAGTAAATAGATAATAGATAGCAGATAATAGGTAGATAGATGATTGATAGATGATAGATAGATAGATAGATGATAGAGATAGATACTAATGAGAGATGATTGATGATAGATAATGATAGAGATAGGTAGATATTAATAATACATAGATGGCATATTGATGATGATGATGATAGATTGATTGATAGATTATAGGTATTGATAGACAAGTAGAGAAACATAGTCTTGGCAACTGCCCATCCCATATAACATAGACAATACAGGGTAATGTTAAGCTAGAACTTCCAATTTAATACATTTGTGAACTAATTTTTTTCAAATCATGCTGTTGAAGCTGCTCTTGGCTGCAGTCACATCAGCTGCTAGCTATGGGCAGAAGGAAAGATGGTATGTTAAATACTAAAACAAGGTCTTGTATGCCATCAGGATGCCAATGTATATCTACATGGGGTGTGTACTGGCTGGATTTGTGTGTCAACTTGACACAGGCTGGACTTGTCACAGAGAAAGGAGTTTCAGTTGGGGAAGTGCCTGCATGAGATCCAACTGTGAGGCATTTTCTCAATTAGTGATCAAGGGGGAGGATCCCTTGTAGGTAGTACCATCCCTGGGCTGGTAGTCCTGGGTTCTATAAGAGAGCAGGCTGAGCAAGCCAGGGGAAGCAAGCCAGTAAGAAACATCCCTCCATGGCCTCTGCATCAGCTCCTGCTTCCAATCCTACTTGAGTTCCAGTCCTGACATTCTTTTGTGATGAACAGCAATGCAGAAGTGTAAGCAGCTGAATAAACCCTTTCCTCCCCAACTTGCTTCTTGGTCATGATGTTTGGGTAGGAATAGAAACCCTGACTCAGACAGGGTGAAAGAAGAAACTAAATTAAATTCTCAGACCATTGCAGAAGTATAAAATGGCACAAGTGGTACCCAATTGTCACATCAAACACCACTGGGGGAGCCCCTAGGCCAAGTCTTTGACCTCTGATACTGGAAAGCTCCCAAGAATCTTTCCCACCCTGGTCTTTGCGAATATTGAACACAGATTCACAGGCCCAGATGCTACTGGCACAGGTAAACACAGCTCTCAGATCAGTCACCATTGGCAAACAGAAGGATTAACATCATCAACACAAACCCTATGAAGGCAGGTGAGGGTTCTAACAGCCCTGGAAACCCTGAGAGCAGACAGAAGTGCTGGTGTTTGGAGCTCCCAGCGTGTATTGCTGATGGCGAGGCTCCCTAAACCAATGATGACTGTATATTCATCATGCCTCCGGAAGCGGTGAGGGACATTAAAAATGGAATTATCCTTGGAGGGCATAAAACCAGAAGCTTTCTGAGTAAGCTCACCTCCAGATTCTAAAATAGCAGCAGCTCAGCCACATCCATGGTGGGACTGAACCCCAGCCTAACCATGCATCTGCTCTGGTTAGCCAGTTCAGTATCTTGGCTTCCACAGGGGTTTACCTTTTATAGTATGTCTTCAAGGGTCAGATCAGACCCAGGCAGAGTCTCAGATAAGCCCTTGACTCTTCCCATGGTTTAGAATCAAGGCAGTAAGCTTCCCCATGTTCCTAAACTGCCTTTAAAGTCCCAGAAATATTCACCAGTGCATCTTGAGTCTTCCATACATGTGAAAATTCTCTTCCCAAAGAAAAGCAAAGTCAGGTCCAGAAAAAAAAAAATCATGTCCATGGGAGAAAGCACAAGCAAAAATGTTGCAACGGCTTGAGGAGGTTGCCATTGGAGACATGGTGTGAATATATACATGAGGTCACACGTAGTTCCATAATTAAAGGGTTCCTACATCTTTGGAAAACATTAGCTGTTTCTGACATGATTCTCAATACAGTACAAAAGCACAAATGACCCCGAGTACAGTGCAGGTCCATAGTGAGGAGCAGAAGGCGCTTCACACTCTGCTGACACACCAGCCCCACTGAAGGAGAGGGAAAGCACAAACCACATCATTAATTGTCTAACAAGCTGACTTGGGAAATACGATTCTACGCAGTACCTGACACAGTGGAGCAGAGGCCGGCATGCTGACTTCTCGTAAACCTGCCTGCCCCTTCCTCTTCCCAAAAAGGGCAACACCACCAATGCCTGCTTAGACAGCAAGCTCTGTTTGCTATGATGCAACTGTCTTAACAGGAAGTCTAAACCTCAGCTCCTGTTAAACCAACCAGCCTAGCCCCAGGAAGACTCTCCTTGGGGAGATACACCAGCCATCTTAAGATGGTTACATGCTTCTGACAGTGTCTAACCCTATACAAACAAAAAATGTTTCTGATTAAGGCTAGATTTCTTTGAGCAATTAGTTAGAGGCTATAGCTGTGTGCTAATTAAATTTTCCTTTACCTCTGAGTACTGAGAATTTGCAGTTGGGGAAAGCTGAGGCCTGGCCTCAATATCACCACACTCAGCCAGTGCAGCTCCAGAGATTCACCAGAGAGAGAGAGAGAGAGAGAGAGAGAGAGAGAGAGAGAGAATGAATATCAGACATATCAGTTAGTACACTCCTGCAATCACAGCACTCAGAGTTGAGGCAGAAGGATTGCCATGGCCAGCCTGGCCTACCTACCAGGCTACCTTGTCTCAAGAATACAAAGAAAGAATAGCAGTTTGTTACTATCAAGTCAATGATAATGATGGAGTTATCAACTATTTCTAAAGAATGATGTATAGCTCACAGGGCAACCTAGCCACAGTCTTATCAACTCTTGACTGATATTTGAAGAATAAAAACTTTATTTCTGTGTTTAGCATCATTCCCTGCCCCCTTCTCCCCAATCACCTTTCCAACTCAAGGCGCACTGATGTGGGAATGGCCACATTGTAACAGATCTTAGGGATGAGGAGAGAACCAACCTGGGGCTTCACCTGCTCTGAGAAACATTGTCTCATTTGCTCCTGGTGATGAGGTTGCTGCTGCCATCTGCCCTTGAAGTGACAGATCAGGGATTTCCGACACCATTCAGCAGCTACATGGCCAGTGCCTAGAAAGCAGCATCTTCTCGTCTTGTTGTTGCTTCATTGCTTCTCAACTCGAATAGGTTTGAACTTAAGTTATAGAACTCGGGATTTTGAGGCACCTGCAACAGAAAACCCAGAAACCAAGCAATGTCTGTGTCCACTGAGGTGGTCTACAGAAAAGGTCAGAGCCCCGGAACCACAGATAACCACCCTTAGCTCAGCTCATGATGCAAACTCTGAGGACAAGAGAAGAGGCCTTCAAAGGCAAACAAAGAGTCCTGAGCTCACCATAACCAGAGTTATCAATTCCTGCTTTATTAGACAATGCATGAAATTGTGTGGCTTCCCGGACCATCTGCTTTCCCTTTATCGATAAAAGAAAGAACGAAAGAAAGAAGGAAGGGAGGAAGGAAGGAAGAAGGAAGAAGGAAAGAAAGAAAGAAAGAAAGAAAGAAAGAAAGAAAGAAAGAAAGAAAGAAAGAAAGAAAGAAAGAAAGAAGGTTCTTGTTGTTTTATTTTGTTGTACGAAGGTCAGTGAAGCAGCATCATTTCATGTATACAGTTAACAAGACCTTAATGCAAGTGTCACTGGGTCTCCCTACCTGTGGCAGCCACTAAGCAGTAAACAATGCTGGAACTGGGAAAGCAACCTTGCAGGCTCTTGCAGCCACATCCCGAGAGTTAGGACTCTAAAGTCACAGCATCCAGGAACAGGAAATGGTGGACCTAAATCAACCTGGCCTCGGTCTGACAGCACCCCCAAACTCTGGAGCATCTGTTAGTGTTCTACACTGGAAAGAGGTGGACTCCTGTCCCCACGAACAACAACCTCATCCGCCAAGGTCTTACAAAGGACATACCATGTTCCTTGCTCAGAGGGACTCACAGAGCGGGGCAGAACAAAACCCTCTCACAGCTGGACAGCATCTCCAAAATGCCATACAGGAGAATGCTCCTCAGGAGACATGAACATATTTATGATCCCAGAGTTACAGTTGGATAAAGCAAACTAGGAAAAACCTGAACACTGTAAACTAAATTGGTAAAATATGTTGTATCTGGGGGGAAAGGAAACGGCAAAGAAACACATCCTCATGAAACCTTCTGGAACATTCCAGGGCTGTTTTCTAGAGAAAAGGCAGGCAGATGGGTCTGAAACCAGTGGGTTCTAGTTTAGCTTTTTAAAGATGGTCTGGCCCCATTTGCCTTTTCAGCTCCGTCTAAATTCCTCTTTGGGTCTGGAGTTGAAAGATAAGTACCAAATGTTCCTGGCTGAGTGAGGCAACTCCCCGTGGAACCCGTTTGTTACTGTTTCTTATTTAAGGCACCAATAATTAGTCTGAGCTGTCTTCCTCAGGCACGGAGAAGGCAGGTTCTAAAATTCTTCCTCTCCCTCTCTCTGTCCTCCCCACAATTTAAGGAGAATTGGGAAGCGTGCCCCCGCCCTTTGGGTCACATTTACTGATAGCCTCTGTTCAGCATTAGGCTCTCTGGGCTCTGAGGTATGGAGTGGCCGGAAGTGATTTGCTGATGATTTATCTTCACAACAAAGATTGGAACACAACAGTGATTTTGTTAATAATATGAAAGTAAATAAATTTTCTGAATATAAATCACATTGGCATGTCTTTCTAAGTTAGATGTCCATAAGTTTCCAATTTAGAATAGGAAAAAAAATCCAGCAGTCTCATGTTGATATGAAACTAGTGAGTTTTATTCAATAAAATCATCAGCCATCCGTTGACCAAAGCAAAAATGTTATTAAAGCAAATACTAAGGTATTTTGAAGAGGAAAAATACAAGGGGGAAAAAGTCTAAAATCTTCCCTGGAGCATACAGACCATGCTAATATATAGACAATTTGACATTTGATAGCACATTTCTGATTATCTTTATTAAAATCTCTCTCCAGTCACAGAGTATAGGTACCACATTCTTTTTTTTTTTTTTAAGCCAAAGAAGGGAAAAAAGAAGTCTGGTATCAGTACCCCTTCGAATTATTTCCTGAAAAAAATAATTTTAAGTACAATTGAAGTAAAAGGATCTGAGCTCATTCCTTTATTAGCTTAACAAAGTACATCAGGGGTATATTAGAGGTCAGAGGTGGAGAAGGCCTGAGCTGCCCTGAAGGACCTCTCATGGACTACTGGGGCAAAGTGCGTGGAACCGCTTAGAACACAATATCCAGGTGCTATCGCCAAATGCACCACAAACAGCTCCAGTCGGGACCGGTTTTGTGGCTCCCAGGAGAATGGAAGCTAAGAGTGGCATCCCTATCCACGTACAGGAGACACAGGAATCCACTGTCATGGCTGAGTGTAACAATCGCTCTCACTTCAACACCTCACTCGGTACTGCCGTTCCATTTTACACACACGCTACACCGAGGCTCCGGAGCTGCACAAAGCTATTGGGCAGGAAGCAACTCCTGGGACTTTCCTGGCTACAGCTCCTGTGGAGATCTAACTAAACCCAGTGCTTGAGAAAATCTCACCTCAGCAGCTCTGTTATTCTGTCGTTAAGGACAGAATCCCACCAACTCACCAACTCGGTAAGCTATAAAGAACAGAGACTCACAGTTCCACTCACAATTCCGCTCCAGGGTCAAAGGTTGCATGAGGAGACGGCATCTTGTGGGCAGACTCCTGAAGGGAGGCCAAGTGTGACACAGTGAGAGACAGAGAGACAGCATGTGTGCGTCTTCTGGTCTCTGCCTGCATAGAAAATCCACCAGGATTCAATCATGGGAGCTGCCAGTCTTAGCCAGCCCCAGTCGCTTTCCAACGTTCCCAGTGTGAAGTTTCTACCCCACTCTGTTGCTTGTGAGGACGGAACATCAACAAAATGCCGCAAACGTATTCAAAACAGAGCATAAGATTACACTAAACTTCACTAACCCTTTTAATCTTGTCGGTGAATTCTCAGTGTGGTTTGCTTTTAGAAAAATTATCTCTTTACTCAACCATAACATGAATTATATTAATTACAGAGTTTTGTGGGCTTAAGACACGACTTTAACAGGAGAGCTATAACAAGAACTTCTACACATTTTGAAGCACTGAGAGACTCTTACCTCAGTCTACCCCTGTAGCCCAATGACTTTTCTTCAGTGCACCTGAAAGCTCACAGGAGTTATGCCGACTCAGGTAAAAACATTGTGCACACCATCAGGTCTACTGCAAAAGTCTAAAAGCTGATGGGCTGGTGTTTGCTTGGTTGAGTTGGAAATGAATTCACTAATTCTCATGTTTTAGTAGAAAAGTCTTTCTTAGGTGGATTCATCACCATCACATAGTAACAGGCAAATGGTATCTATGATCTCATTCTTGGTGTCGTCTTAGTCAGGGTTTCTATTCCTGCCCAAACATCATGACCAAGAAGCAAGTTGAGAAGGAAAGGTGTATTCAGATTACACTTCCACATTGCTGTTCATCACCAAAGGAAGTCAGGACCTGTACTCAAGCAGGTCAGGAAGGAAGCAGGAGCTGATGCAGAGGCCATGGAGGGATGTTACTTACTGGTTTGCTTCCCCTGGCTTGCTCAGCTTGCTCTCTTATAGAACCCAGGACTACCACCCCCAAAGATGGCACCACCCACAAGGGGCCCTCCCCACTTAATCACTAATTGAGAAAATGCCTTACAGCTGGATCTCATGGAGGCATTTCCTCACCTGAAAGCTCCTTTCTCTGTGATAACTCCAGTTCATCTCAAGCTGACACACAAAACCAGCCAGTACAGTGTCTAAGTCTCAGAAATGTGGTTCCATCTACTTAAGCCTTTCCCTCCAGTCCTGCACTTCAGCCTAGTCTATATATTTAAAGGTCACCGAGTCTGCCTCTCTGTTGTTGTGATAACACCAGGACAAAATGCTACTTGGGGGAGATTACAGACCATCACTGATGGAAGCCAAGACAAAGACTCAAGCAGGAACCCAGAGGAAGAAACTGATGCAGGGACCTCAGGGGATGGACCAGCTGCTGGAGGGGTGAGGGGGTTGTACCATCCATGGTGGGCATGGTCTTCCTCCATCCACTAGCAATCAAGAAAATGGTGCACAGACCAATCTGACAGAGGCGATTCCTCAATTGAGGTTCCCTTCCCAGGTACCTCTAGTTTGTGTCAAGCTACAAAAGCAGGAACAGAGTGAGAGATGGGTAACAGACAGTAAGTAGATTCTCTTCTGTTTTGGTTTATTAAGAAAAATTTATGGTTGCGGCCTGTGTATCCTCCTAAACACTGTGAAATATCCCCAATTGCTGTGTTTTTGCCCTAGCCTTTCCCAAATGCCCAGGTGTTGGGGATTTGCAGAGATGTTGCAGTCTTTGAGAGAGGAGGCCAACATTCTCACCACAGGGAACCTCGAACCCTTCCTCTTCCTATTTGTGGTTCATTCGAGGCCATGGAATTAATGAACTCCTCCAGCACAGACTCCAGGTACCATGTACTCTCTCACCACAGGCCCAAAATCAACAGGCAGCAACCGGCCAACCAACCAAGGGCCAAAACCCCCAAAGCTGCCACTAGAATTAATCTTTAACCTTGGTTATTCGATGAGAGTGGGGCGGGGGGGCGGGGGGGGGGGGGGAATAAACTGGCTAAACACCATTCGCAATCCGTCCTTGATGGCTTTAACTTCTTTTTGCTTTGTTTTATTTTTGTTTTTCTGAGACAGGGTTTCTCTTTGTAGCCATGACTGTCCTGGAACTCACTCTGTAGACCAGGCTAGCCTTAAAACTCAGAGATCCATCTGCCTCTGCTTCCCAAGAACTGGGATTAAAGGGCTTCTCTTTTGTAGCCATGACTGTCCTAGAACTCATTCTGTAGACCTGGCTGGCCTTAAAACTCAGAGACCTAACTGCCTCTGCTGCACCACCACACCCAGCTTTTTTTCTTTTTTAATATTTATTTTTTTATTTAAGCATATGCCTTTATGAGTTTATGTGCACCATGTGTATGCATGGGTGGTGCCCACAGAAACCAGAGAGTTTTACAGATGGTTTTAAGTTGTCTCATATAGGTACCGGAAACTGAACTTGTGTCCTCTACAAGAGCAGTACCTGTTCTTCACTGCTGAGCCATCTCTCCAGCTAAACAATTTTTACAACAGTGACACAATATGATTTTCTTGCTCTACATGAAAAGAGGAAACACACTATGGTGGTTTGAATATAAGTGCCCCCCCCCAAGTCATTTAACTGCTTAGTCATGAGAGAGTGACACTATTGGGAAAGGATTAGAGTAGGCCCTGTTGGAGTAGGTGTGGCCCTGTTGTAGTAGGCGTGGCCATGTTGGGGTGGTCTTGTTGGAGTGGGTGTGACCATGGTGGAGTGGGTGTGGCCATGTTGGAGTAGGTGTGGTCCTGTTGAGAGAAGTGTTTCATTAGGATGGACTTTAGGGTTTCAAAAGCCCACAGCAGGCCCATTCCTCTCCCCCCTGCTGCCAGTGTATCGAGATTTAGAACTGTCAGGCACTTCTCCAATACTGTTTTTTTTTCCAGTGTACCGCCATACTCCTGTCATAATGATAATAGTCTACGCCTCTGAAACTGTAAGCCAGTGACAAATAAATGCTTTCTTTATTTGTGGTCATGGTGACTCTTCACACCAATAGAACAGTGACTAAGACACACAAGTGTCTGTGCTCAGGGCTGGGGAGATGGCTTGGTGGTTAGAAGTATTTGCTGCTACTGCAAGCAAGGACCTGAATTCAGTTTCCAGCATCCACATGAAAACTAACAAACCACCCCGAACGCCAGCTCCAGGGCATCCAGCGAGCGCCTCCTCGGGCCTCCGTGGCCACTGACACACATGCATACACACAAAACAAACAAATGCACCTTGTAAAAACAAATGTTTGCTCCCAAGTGTACTATTTTTAGAAAAGTAGACTCAAATTAATCATTTTGGCTTGCATGGACTTCTGGGAAGCCTATAGTTATGCATAGCCTTAAGACAAGGTGTGTAAACAATAGCTCAAACTGCCTGAGGTAGTGTGGAAAAGCAATGCCTCAGAGTAGTGAAGAGGGACCTGTGTGATTACCTCACCCAGGTGTTCCCAGAGGCATGTAGAAAGAACCCAAGAATCCAGAACATTCCATCTGTGGAGGCAAAACCACAGAGATAAGTGTTTGGGCTTTATTTTCATTTTAATGGTAATCTTCCTCCAGTGTGTCTTCAGAAATAGAAATCACCCTTTCTAAAGGAGTGTTATAAAAATGAAGAAAGGTCTCACTTCCAACATTTTCTTGTACATAGGAAACATCTATAGATCAGCACCCTTAACAATGTATGTTCATGCTATCAAAACCAGGCACAGTGGCACATGGCTGCAATCCTTGCATTTGGGAAGCAAGAGGATGATCGTAGGTTATATACAAGCATAAGCCTAGCCTGAACTACAGATATACATTGTTGCTGGGTGTCACAAGACCCTCAAAAACAAACACATTCATAGGCATGAAAAGTTGGTTTGGTTTGGGGCTTTTTTGGTTTGTTTGCTTGGTTTTTGTTTGTTTGTTTTGGGGGGTATTTTGTTTGTTTTTTTTATTTTGTTACTGTTTATTTTTTAATCAGAGACTCACTCTATAGCCCTGGCTGGGACAGAACTCACTAGGTAGACCAGGCTGGCTTTGAACTTATGGAGATCCACTTGCTCTGCTTCTGCTGTGCTGGGATTGAAGGTGTGTGCCATTATGACTGAGTTATGAAAGGGAAATCTCTTACAAAGTATGATAGCAAAAGTAGACAGTAGCATTGTATACAAGCATGGGTGTGCAATGCAATTGATTGTACATACTAACTCCTTTTGTCAAAAACAGTATGTGCATGATCTGCTGGAGAGGAGACTCAGCTAATAAGAATACCCGCTGCTCTTTAAGAGACTCTGAGTTCCATTTTCAGGACCCAAATCGCATGGTAGGCTCACAAACACCCTTAACTCCAGCTGCAAGAAGAATGAAGCGCCCTCTTCTGGCCTCCATGGGCAGCTGCACAAACCTGGCACACATTCACACAGACTGACAAAGAAACTAAACTTTTTAAAGTCTGTAAAGCTGTCACTTTGTTACAATTTTTATTTATTTAAAAACAAAACAAGACTGAGTCCCGTTTCCTTTTCACTCGTGGCAGGAGATGCCCTCAGCACACCTCCCTTACCACCTCTGCAGTCATGGGGACAGAAGGAAGACAGCCAAGAGCCCTGCCTTCCAAGGTTCACTCTTTGGACAAGGATGTTTCCCCAGAAAAAAAATCAAGGTAACCCTGAGACACAATAGCCTACCCTGTTCTCACAGATAACTGGGGAACCTGGATGATGACAAGGTTTGAATACCATGGATCTAACTCCCTTCCCTTCACAGATAACTTTGAGAGAGCAGTCCCCAGGGTTCAGGAAGGCTTCCCTCCAGAAGCCCAGGAATGCAGCCACATCTGTCTGCCCACCCCAGGCAGGAAGACCTGTTCTCCAAAATCCAGTTTGAAAAGAAGTTTGAAATTTAGTTCCAGGTCTGTCTTGGGGGCACCACAGAGTGGCAAGATTAAGTTAGATTACTGAAAACGCAGAGCTGAGTCTCTGAAAAGAAGTCATTTCGCTCTATCTCACTAAAAAACAGAAAGAAAAACCCATGCTGATTTTGTAGCAGGAAGCCAGCCCACAGGACAAATTAGTCAGAATGAAGTGTGGTTTGGCATTTCTGAAAATTCAATTCTTGGGTTAAAAAAAAAAAAAGAGGAAAACAAGATATCTTATTGTTAAAGTGGAATGAGTTAGTGTAAGGCAGCAGCCCACTGTAAAGAAAAGCTGGTTTGCAAACAGGAAAGAGTATTTCAAAACAGAAAGGTTGTCTCTAAGACAGTCATTTGAAACAACTACACAGAGATCACTCAGTCAGGCGAGAGGCGGCACCAGGACCCAGCAGCAAGGGCCGGGAAGCTGCATCAGCCAGCTGGGCCCTGTGCCGGTGGCTTCTGCTTCCTTTTACCAGAAGTCAGGAGAAAGAGTTCCTCATAGTAGAAATCAAGCTGTGTCCTGCATGAACAGGGCCAAGGTCTCAGGGAAAACTCAGGAAGTAAGAGAGAACCCAGAATGGAAGGACCGCGGTTCAGACCAGAAGAGGTGCAACAACCACACAGAGATCAGAACCCCTAGGTCAGAGAGGATGGAGAACAGCTCAAGTCTCCGCTCGGTTGGTGAAAGAGGAGGCCCAGGCCAAAACAGCTGTGAAATGTGTATCTCAGAGCTTTGGGGATTCTGAGCCCTTGAAGGCTCTGAGGTTCTAGCAAGAACAACACAAGCTTCAGGGCAGTGTGTGTAAGTATCTTACATACCGTGTGGGAAGGTTGTGGAGGGCATATGATCCTAATGGGGTACATATGAGTGTTCACATGCATGTACACATACTTCATGCATCGTTTCTCTGGGGACCTCACCTTGCTTTTTGTTTGTTTACATGTGCACGGGTATGGTATACATGCCCTGTCATGCATGTGGAAGCAAAGGATAATGTGTGGGAGTCCGTCCTCTCTTTCCATCGTGTGGGGTTAGGGAACAAACTGAGGGTGTCAGGCTTCTTCGTAACAAGTGCCTTTATCTGCTGCAGTAGTTACTGCTCTGCTCCTGTGGTAACACCATGATGAAGGCAACTCATAAAAGGAACAATCTGTCTGGGCTTACGGCTTCCACAGGATAGGCGTCCACGATGGCAGAGTGGAAGCACAGTGTCTAGGGCAGAAGGCCCAGTCCTCACATCTCCTGATTGAAAGCAAGGAGATCAAACTGGGAATGGCTTCATGCTTTGAAACCTCAAAACCCACCCCCCAGTGTGGGAAGTCACTTTATCCAGCGCCATTGCAAGATGGCCCTGGCAGGAAAATTTTAGTCCTGGTAAACAACTCTGGCGCATGCGCAGTACAACCACACAGTGACTCAGTACTGGTATGCTAATGAGGTGCACCTTAGTTCTCCTATCACAATGCGACACGCCCCTAAGCGAGGGCTGCTGGGATATATAAGGGTGGCAAAAGACAGTTGGTGGCCCCGTGTTGGAGAAGAAAAGCAAGGTCCTGAATAAAGCGCTGCAGAGAAGAACCTGGTCGTGTCTCGTTTTTCCTCGCTGGTCGAGTTAGGCACCAACAGTTGGTGGCCCATACAGGGACGGTTCAGAACTCTCAGCGTCAGGAGCGGGTACCGGTAAGTTCCCTGGGTAAGTAGGGACAATAAAGTTCACCGGAGGGGCGACAATAAAGTTCACCGGAGGGGCGACGATAAAGTTTGCTGGCCCGGCGACAAGCTAGAGCGTATGGAACGCTATCTGTTGCTCGCAATACTGGCACCCACTGTGGCAGTTGCAGCACTGATATTGCTCCTGCTCTGTGGGTGTCACGAGACCCCAGAAGAATGCGCATATAAAAGAGCGTCGCAAGACACCTGTGCTAACACGTGTGTAAATAAACACGGCCACAGGATGGGAAATTCTACCAGCCACCCGATATTTGTGGTGCTAATAGAGTTGTTAAACACCAGGGGGATTAAGCTTAGCCAAAAGAGTCTGCGGTGTTTCATAGAATCCTGCGAAGCAGGGGGGGGTGATGGTTCGCTGTTTCTGGTAACCTATCTGTTGCCTCATGGGATAAACTTGGTAAAGATCTTGACAGGGCATGGGAGAAAAAGAACCTTAAACCAGACATGCGGCCCATTTGGAGGCTGGCTAGAGTGTGTCTAGAGGACAAAAACTGTGAGGAGGCAAAGAAACTAGGGAATAAGGCCTTGCAGGAACATCGGGAAAGCCAGTCAGAAAGAGAAAGTGAAACAAACAGATCTAAAAGAAAAGGGAAGCACAAGGGGAGGGAAACCTCCCTGTTTCGCTTATATCCCTCCCTGGAAATTTTTAGCTCTGATGATAGGTCAGAACAAGACAGCCTAGATGAAGAAGAAGAACAAGAATTGGAGGAGGAGGCTTGCAGTACAATAGGCGCCATCGCCCCTGCAAGCTAATTTAGTTACAAAAACAAAAAAAGGCGGCAACAAACCGATACAGTCTGCCCCTCCTCCATATAGAGAGGAAAAGCCTTCTGTTAAACATTCATTCTGTCCTGATACATGGAGGACAGTTCATTCTGTCCTGATACATGGAGGACCGTATGCAGAGAATTAAATCTAGCCCTCCCGGTCATGGAGCTCGAGGATGGGACGCGCTATCACCACCCTTTACAGTTATGGCAAATGGATGTGACACATTATGCAGAATTTGGGAAACTCAGATTTGTCCATGTGTCGTGGACACTTGCTCTGGTGTCATTCAGGCCACTCCACTCAGTGCAGAAAAGACTACTAATGTTATTTCCCACTGCCTAGAAGCCTGGGCAGCTTGGGGTAAACCAGCCACATTAAAGACTGATAATGGACCTGCCTATACTGCTAGTTCCTTTACCTCATTTTGCAGCCAAATGCAAGTTGCTTTGTCTCATGGACTACCGTATAATCCACAGGGCCAAGGGATCGTTGAACATGCACATCGCACCCTAAAAGAGTGTCTTGAAAAACAAAAGGGGGGAATAGGCTATGGTCGCACCCCTAAGGACCACATAGCACTTGCCCTCTTCACCCTAAATTTTTTAAATCTGGACTCACAAAATCGGTCCGCAGCTGAGCGACATTCGCTTCAGTGCACTCAATCGACCAAAATGGTAAAATGGAAAGATATATTGTCTAATCAATGGTTTGGCCCAGATCCCATCATAACGAGATCTAGGGGAGCTGTTTGTGTTTTCCCGCAGGACCAGAACGATCCCATTTGGGTGCCGGAGCGACTGACGTGGAAAGTGAAACTCCAAGAGAGCGGAGAGGATGCTGAGACTTCAGTACTCATGGATGTTGATCCTGATACTTCGTCTCCCCCTAGGGATGACAGAGAAGCTCACACTTTGGGCCATAGCAAAAACCTAGCCCATACCACTCCCTGTCCAAAGCCTTTTCCTGGATCAAGGAGTGGGCAGGGATGTTAGCCATGGCCGCCCTTATGTGCTTAGCAGCCTTTATTTGTTTATGGTGCTTCTGTCACGTCAGACGAGAACAAATTGCACATAAAGCCATGGTCTACCAAGCACTCGTAGCCATGGACTCTAATGAGGATGTTTCTATCTGGCTTGCCTCCCTAAAAAATTGATAGCCTTCACCCCAGGGTATGCCTCAAACCAACTAACTTCCAACAACACCCCAAGACGGGCAACTTCTCAATGCTTGGACCAACCTAAGACATGGGGCCCAGTGGGCGATAGGGTAACCCTTTGACGGGTAAGGCCAAGTAGGGACTGAGATGACCTAAGACATGGGTCATTGTTTACCACCTTCCTGGCAACCTGATTAGTCCCAGCAAGGGACGGCATCAATAAAATAAAACAGGGGGAGATGTGGGAAGCCACTTTATCCAGCGCCATTGCGAGATGGCGCTGGCAGGAAAATTTTAGTCCTGGTAAACAACTCTGGCGCATGTGCGGTACGACCACACAGTGACTCAGTACTGGTATGCTAATGAGGTGCACCTTAGTTCTCCTATCACAATGCGACACGCCCCTAAATGAGGACTGCTGGGATATATAAGGGCGGCAAAAGACAGTTGGTGGTCCCATGTTGGAGAAGAAAAGCAAGGTCCTGAATAAAGCTCTGCAGAGAAGAACCTGGTCGTGTCGTGTCTTTCCTCGCTGGTCAAGTTAGGCACCAACACCCCAGTGATGTACTGCCCCAGCGAGTCCACAGCTCCTAGATATCTCCCAAACAGTGCCCCCAACCGAGAACCTGTAGTGAGTGAAATATAAAAATGCAACACCCCAGGCTAGCGCCGGCTACTCTCTGACCCCAGCGATCTCACTGCCTCTATGACTGGCCTCAGGCAGCCAGCGACTGCCCATCTCTCTGTTCTCTTGCTGCAGATTCTGCTCACATTCCCAGCCATGTGCCCCCTGTCAGTCAGCAGTAACAAATCCCAGTGACCCAGTAAAATCAAAACTCTAGAGGCTTGTAATTTATCAGTCAGATTTATATTAGTAAATTCTCAACCCACAAAACACCCGCATAATGAACTCAAAACTCAATTGATATAAATAC
Organism: Apodemus sylvaticus; assembly: GCF_947179515.1. Taxonomy (NCBI): domain Eukaryota; kingdom Metazoa; phylum Chordata; class Mammalia; order Rodentia; family Muridae; genus Apodemus; species Apodemus sylvaticus. The sequence continues at coordinate 7,586,146 of NC_067485.1, forward strand.
AAGCTACATATCTTGATGGGGCAAACGCATCCTACTTACTGTTTAATCAAGGTTCTAAGAAATCCCCAATACTTATGGCCCCCAGAACTGTGTGGTTCTGGCTCCTCTTCCTGTCCTACAGGTTCCATCTTATCTCTCCCTCTCCTTCCCTTCTTCCCCCTCTCTGTCTCTCTGTTCTCCTCTCTAAAATTCTCTAAAATTCGCCTTCCTTTTCCACTGCCCAATCACAGGTTCTCACCTTATCTTGTGCCCGCCCTCATCTGCATATAGACAGCAATCCACAAGAACCCAGTGTTCAAATGACAGAGCCTGTGGGAGACATTATCATCCAAACTATCACACTCATGAGCCATCTTCCAATTCAGAGAACAGGCTGGCCTCTGAGGCCCAGGAACGCCCCCATCACTGTCTGCCCCGCATCGCATTCCCGAGCATGCGCCACCATGCCCAGGTTTTTACATGAGCACTGGGATCAAACTCATGTCCTCATGGTTGTGCAGATGACACTTGGCTGGCTGAGCCACCTCCTCAGGAACCCAATGGGCATGTTGCGTTTTCTCCATAAACCAATTTTATTGTTTGGGGGTAAAAAGCTAATGTAAGGTCAGTTTCTCATCTTTGAGCAAAGTGACATCAGTGCACAGGAAATGCCATACACAAACGCATAGGAAAAGCCCCACCTGTTTGAAAAGTAAACAGCGCAGCCATTTCCCTCAGCTGCACGGCCAGAGGCTGTTAATCCATTGCTAGGACTCAGGACCAGACCAACTTTACATGGCCACCATCAAGGTGGCCAGAGATTGCAAATTCAAATGGCAGCTTATTTTTTTAATATTTATTTATTTTGTATATTTATATATGAGTACACTGTAGCTGTACTGATGGTTATGAACCATCATGTAGCTGCTGGTGTAGGAGCTCCTTTTGGGGAGACCCCCACTCCTTTCTCGGGATAGCATACACCCAAGGAAACTCGAGAGACCGACTTGATGCAAACGCATGAGACAGTTTATTATCAGAGCTCCGAGCTGACCCATATCTCACACAGGAGTCAGAGGAGTCGACCCTGAGGCTCAAAAGTTAGGGGTTTATATAGGAAAAGTCAGGGAGGCTGTCAGGGAGGTTTGGCATGGTTACACATGATTTGCTGATTAAAAGGTTGGCGGGGGATTCTGGTGCGCAGGGTGGGCTTTTTGGCATACGTGCAGATTGGGCTGTCAATAATGTAGGAGGGCGGTTTATTTTTGTTAGCAGGAAGGTCACTTTGACATTAGTAAACTGCATCCAAGGGACAGGAGACAGGAGACTCCAGTCCAGATGGTGTATGACCCATAGGAGATTGCCCACGCATGCCCCTTATCTTTTATGACTGGTCTGTTAGTGGAATGACTCAAACACAACCTTGCTTCAAGCTTGTCCGGCGTGCCCGGGCTCTAAGTCGGCTTGCTGCCTCAACTATGGATTCTGAAAAGTCCCAACTCCCTTCACTGGGAATTTGGATTCAGGACCTCTGCTTGCTCTGAGGCCCCACTTGCTCCGGTCGACCCTGCTTGCTCTGGCTTAAAGATTTATTTATTGTTATATCTAAGTACACTGTAGCTGTCTTCAGACACACCAGAAGAGGGTGTCAGATCTCATTACGGACAGTTGTGAACCACCATGTGGTTGCTGGGATTTGAAATCAGGACCTTCAGAAGAGCAGTCAGTGCTCTTAACCGCTGAGCCATCTCTCCAGCCCCTCAAATGGTGGCTTATAACTGTCAGTCTACTTGTCAGAATGTCTGATACCACCAGGAAGCCCAACCCACTCTTCTGGTCTCCATGGGTACCTGGCATGTACATGCTATATTGGCATACATGCGGGCAAAAGACCCATTTGCATAAACTAATAAAATAAAAGTCTCTTAAAAGGTCACAATGACATCTCTTTAACATGTTTCTGGCTAAGCTCTTTCCAAAATAATATTCAACAGGAATACAAATAAGATGCCAGGCAGTGGTGGCGTACGCCTTTAATCCCAGCACTTGGGAGGCAGAGGCAGGCAGATTTTTTAGGCCAGCCTGGTCTACAGAGTGAGTTCCAGGACAGCCAGGGCTACACAAAGAAACCCTGTCTCAAAAAAAGAAAGAAAGAAAGAAAGAAAGAAAGAAAGAAAGAAAGAAAGAAAGAAAGAAAGAAAGAAAGGAAGGAAGGAAGGAAGGAAGGAAGGAAGGAAGGAAGGAAGGAAGGAAGGAAGGAAGGAAGGAAGGAAGGAAGGAAGGAAGGAAGGAAGAAAGAAAGAAAGAAAGAAAGAAAGAAAGAAAGAAAGAAAGAAAGAAAGAAAGAAAGAAAGAAAGAAAGAAAGAAAGAAAGAAAGAAAGAAAACACAAATAAGAATACATCAGAAGTATGCATTTAACCATGTGGCCATGGAGAATTTAGAGTTCCAGGGCCTGGGTTACAGGATCGACACTTACAGCATGGTTCAGAGTAAGTTTGGTTAGCAGCTGCTGTCTTTGTATAGCGGGCTCAACACTCTTTTCATTAGGCATGTTTTGGGCTGGGGTGTAGGCATTTGTCTGTATAAAGTTAACGGGTACGCCCTTATATAACTGCATTTGCACATATCCCATTACCTGCACTCACAGATACTTACACACGTGTGTGATGGCTTTCAGGGCACACCGGGATTCTCAGCCTCACAGGGCTGCCAAGGCGGATAGATGTGCTATTATCTGTAAGCTTCGCAGCAGGGGATCCTGACAAAGACAATGACGCAATGACGCAATGAAGCAATGACGCAATGACGCAATGACGCAATGACGTATACGGTGGGAAGTTCTCGGGGCTGGAGAGATGCTCAGTGGTTAAAAGCACTCGCTACTTCTGGAGGTACCAGCTCAGTTCCCAGCACCTACATGGTGACTCACAGCCATCAGCAGCTCTGGTTCCAGAGGACCCAACACCCTTTCTGGCCTTCGGGTACACCAATCCTGCATGTGTGTCATGAAAATAAATTGGATTTTCAAAAAATAAATAAAGATAAGGATATGTTTTTAATTCCACAGTTCTTTATCATAAAATTTAAATATTTGTTCATTTTGTGTTCAAAAACTACCTTCATATAGATATGTGATTCTTAAAAAACAAGTTCTCCATTCCCAGAGTGGCCCAAGAAATTGGGTCCATGGGTCCATGGAATGAACCACTAGGGACTACAGGTGATCCTCTCTGCCCCAGCCTTGCCCTGGAGTTTGAGGGTATATATTTGGATACCTTGTAATTTACCTTTTAAATTGTAAAATAAACCTGTGTGTGTGTGTGTGTGTGTGTGTGTGTGTGTGTGTGTGTGTGTGTGAAGGAGAGAGAGACAGAGACAGAGACAGAGACAGAGAGACAGAGATCAAATCCTACCTTGGTCTCGGGTCCCTACAAAATACCCCCATTAGGGTACTTAAGCAGAGCTCTGTTTCCTAGGGGCTAGCAAGGTGACCGAGACACCTGTGTGGTCAGTTCCAAGTTTGCAAATAGTCATCCACCTTCTTGCTATGTTCCCTAGTGTGTACAGGCAGAGTAAGAGACAGACAGACAGACAGACAGACAGACATTGTTCTTTAAAGGGACCCAATCTCATCTGGCTCTGGTGACCTCATCACACTCTGACTGTCTCATAAAGGTTCCAATCCCAAACCTCATCACATTGAGGTTAGGGCAGTAACACATGATCTTGGCAGAGAGGAACACTAGGTCCTACCAGGCAGTAATGTTTTAAATGAAATCCAGTGTTCCAACCAAGTTGCATTCTATCTGCTTGGAAATTCTTCAGTCTGTCCTCTCTCTCTCAGGCACCACAGCAAACCACTTCCCTGCCCTGCACAGGACGGGTTGGACATCCATTGTTCTCTTTGTTCTAAACAGAAGCAGAGATGGCTGGCTACAAACTTCATCAGGAGAAGCCAGTAAGTGTTCATTTTGTTCCCACAGTGGGCTGAACCCTTGGAAGATTACAACGTGGAATTCGATCTTTTTCACTCTGGTGGTTTTTCATCTTTTTTTCCCTGTAGTGACTCGGTTATTTTTCTTGATGTTGTAACAAAATAGAGGGCAAGAAAGCAGCCTTAGGGAGGCCATCCGGTCCATGGCGGCAGGAAGGCAGGGTGCAGGGGTGGACCCGTCTGTGGCTACACCAGGAAGCTGAGAGCAGGAACAAACACCTGTGCTTTCTCCCCTTTCCCTTTTTATCTACTCTAGGACCCTCACGTGTTGCCATGTGTTCACGGGTCTTCCTGGCTTAGCTAAGCTACATTGGAAATACCCTCAAAACACACACAGACCTGTTCCTACTCTGTAATTCCAAATCATGTTGACAAAATTAACCGTCAGCCCTCTGTAATTCCAGCTAAGTCAGTGACTAAAACCAAAAATGTTTCATTCAGGTATGTCTAAAAGGAGACAAACACACTCCTGAGCAAACTACTGGGCCACACTGCCAATCTCAAGTCCCCAAGGAATCTGTATAACCCACCTAGCCACCCAGTTCACTAGACAAGCCTCCAGGATCTGCTTGTCTGTGTATTCACGGCACCTGGAGTGGGTGCTCATTCCATTCCAACCAACAGTAACTGGGATGTGTTTGCTTCTTGCGCACAAGTATTCTTGTGTGGATGAGGCATTGCACAATTACCTCTTGAATGTGGGAAGACAGAAAGAGAGAGAGAGAGAGAGAGAGAGAGAGAGAGAGAGAGAAACATATAAACATTTACATATAACATTTATATAATATACAAACATATATACATATAAATTATACATCATTATGTATAATATATAATATGTAGATACCTCAACACTTCAGACAGCTGTTGTTCACCCTTGTTGACTAAAAAAACTCACTGGTTGAACCACAGAACCCATAAATACTCACTCTAGTGGCCTATGAGTTACTGAGACAAAATATTTGTCAAAAGGTGACTCAAGGAAGTATTTCCTTGGCAAATGGGTATGGCAGACAAAGCATTTCTTCCTCATGAGGAAACAGACAGATGGAAACTGCCGGCTTCCGTCCTCCTGCTCCATCCAGCCCTTGAGGTACAGCGGCCAGGCCTCCAGCCACAGCCACCTTCCCTGGACACATCCTCATAAACACGCCCAAGTCCCTTCCCATGGGAATTTTAGAACGGATCAAGTTGAAACGAAGATTAGCCACCACAAGCGGCCTGCTTTGAGTTCTTTCTTTTTTACTCTTGTGTGTCTAACTAAGGGTTTTAGGTCTGTGTTACCGCAAGGTTTACATAAAGCGCCGTATACTGATGGCAGGATAGCTTAGGCCTGGGCTGAACTCACATAAATATACTTCTTCTATATCCCCGTTCCTCCTTTATTTGCTTTGGGGTGTGTTGTTGTTTGGGTTTGGCTTGGGTTTTCTGAGACAGGGTCTCACTCAGGTTGGCCTCAAATTGTTTGGCCAAGGGTGATTTCAGACTCCTTCGGTCCCCCCCCCCCCCCTGTCGGGTCACAGCTCAGAGGCTGCTTGGATACTTTTTTTTTCTCACAGCTTGGGGTTTTGTTTTGCTCTTGCTCTGTGTGTGGGGGGGGGTGGCGGGGGAGGATGCATGTGCATGTCTCTCTCTATTACCTAACCCCCACCCCTCAAACGTATAATCCTTTAGCCCAGGGCTAGATCACAGGTGTGAACCATCATGATTGCCTACCTGATTACACACTGTGACCCTCTATGACCTTAACCACTATAGTTATAATTGATTCAAGTTGTTTGGTCTTTGTCTCTTTTCTTTTTCTTTTCTATTTCTTTTCTTTTTTTCTCTTTTTTTCTTCTTTCTTTCCTTTTTTTTCTTCAGTACTGGGAATCGAACCCATAAACTCTCACATGCTAGACCAGCATTGTACCATGAAGCTCCACCCCCCCACCACTCTTTTTACTTAAAAACAAAACAACAACAACAACAAAAACACCAGCAAAAAAACTTTTTGCGGCAGATCTGATTAAGTTTTCCTTGTATGTTTCACATGAGACTCAGTGTCAAAAAACAAAAACAAACAAAAAATAGCCAACAACCATGGGGCCTCAAACTCACCCTGCCATTACACAGGCTTGAAATTAGACTTGCAATCCTCCTGCCTCAGCCTCCAGTCAGCGGTGATTCCAGGCCTGTTCCAGTTTACCCAGCACATCTCTCTAGTACAGACATGACTCACCTCTACATCCCCATTTAAGCACACAGTTCTGAGGGTGACTATGTGCTATTTTGGCACCAAATTTCACGTTTGTGTTTTCTAATTGCTACCTAACAACCTTTCAAGATGCTGTGCTCCCAAAACGAATAATGCACAGCCTGCTTCTAATACTTGTCCTGTTGTTATGTCATAGTACAGTGTGTGGGAGGAAGTCTTTGAACTGGAGTCAGAAGCCTAAATCTGCCATATTGGTGAGTTATACCTTTCACTTGCAAAGTCAGTTCAGACCTACAATCATTTACTGGTGAATTAGAAAACAGAAATTCTCAGTAGGATCTGCGTATGATATCTCTCTATGCACGATGATCCTAGTTTTACGTAAATGCTAATGGCCCCCCTATTGGCACATGGTTCCTATGGTGAGCTGTGCCTCGGCATCTCTCTGTGTAAGCATGTGTAAGCCAAGAAAGTAAGATGCAAATGCATTTGTGCTGAGACACTGACATGTAATTACGGCAAATAGAATCACAGCCATCACATTCTCACTGCTTCATCATTTATAACAATCATGTGATACTCTTGTGTAGACAAGTTAAGTAGCAATGGAGAGCACAGTCACCCAGTCTCATCGCTGGGATGAGATAAGCAAAGTTGCTAACAATGCAAAGAAAAGGTTTGTTAGCTGGCCTGGAGAGATGGCTCAGCGGTTAAGATCACTGCCTGCTCTTTCAGAGGTCCTGAGTTCAACTCCCAGCAACCACATGATGACTCACAACCATCTGTAATGGGATCCGATGGCTGGTGTGTCTGAAGATAGCTACCGTAAACTACTCATATACATAAAATAAATAATTCTAAAAGAAAAAAAGAAAAGGTTTCCTAGTTCACAGCTCAAGAGATTTAATTAAGGGCCACAAACCAGCCTTGATGTGACTTTAGTGAGGACATGTGGAGGAGTATGGAAACAAATGTATCCCAACAAAAAATGGGATGTCAGAGACACCAGAGCTCCCCGTCCTTTGTTGGGGAAACCCCCAGTTAAGGTAAGTCTACCCTCTGGACCCCACCTCTCAGAGATCTCTCTGCCGCTCCACTGCCATGCCTCCAACACATGAATCCTCAGGGGACAGACTTGAACACTTACAAACTACAATGGTGTATCTGAAAGACAATATGATAAAGAGACATTCTTCCAGAGTTTTGGCATCATTTGGTGCTGATAATCTAAACTGTTTTATTTGGATTTTTTTCTTCTGTACATTTGGCTAATTTTTTCCCTCTTTAATTCTTTTGCAAGAGAATTTAGAAGTGGTCCTAAATAGATTAGAGTTACCTCATTAGATTTATCTAATTTAAATAACAGTTACCAACTTTTTTTTTTGTCTTGGTATTACCATGAACCCCTGGCTGACCTGAAACTCATAGACATCCTCCTGCCTCTGCTTCCTAGGTAGTCTTCATTTTTTAAAAGATTTTTATTTCATGCATATGAGTACATTTACCAAGCTCAAGGCTATATATAGTGAGACCTTGTCTCAGAGAGAGAGAGAGACAGAGACAGAGACAGAGAGGAGAAAAGGAAAGGAAAGAGAAAAAAGAAAAGAGAAGAGAAGAAAAGAAAGAAAAGGATTTGAGGCCTAGAGAGATGGCTCAGATGTTAGGAGCACTTGCTGATCTCTTAGAGGACAGGTAGCTCTCCACTCCTTAACTCCAGCTTCAGGGGATCCAAAGCCCTCTACTGGCCTCCTCAGAGGCTGACTGTCTTGGGCCCAAGTCCTCATTTAAAATGAGCGCTTCCACAAATAAGATCCTTTGTCTAGCTCCACCACCCCAGGACAGAAAGTTCTCGTTTGTCTAACCCCCTCCTGCTTAAGGGACGCTGATGTGAGCCTTGCTTCATCTCCCCGTGGGCAGCAGAAACCTTGAGCCTTTGCGTGACAAGAACAGGGCACTGCCAACTTCAATTCCCTGTCATACTTTGTGCCCTTTCCCAAGAAAATATGAGAATGTTCACAACAAGCAAGAAATCGGGACATACGTAAGCCCTCACCATGTGAGGTTCATATTTTCCTTTCCTCTACAAATGGGAGCTGTCAAAAACAAATTAAATAATTATATGGTGTTGCCACAGCTGTGCGTATCCATCATTACATGACATGACCGTGGCTGGGGGATGGCTCTCTCCTGCCTAGATTGCAAAGTGTTTATATTGGAAACTATGTTGTCGGGGCACTTGCAACTGTTGCCAGAAAAACAGAAAATAAATAAAAATGGTACCCTTGGCCTGGCACAGCTCTGCAGGTTGTGTGTGCATGTGTGTATATTCAAAAATGTGTGTATGCATGTGTGCTTGCGTGTTTGAGTCTGTGTGTACACACATGCTTTTATGTGCATGTGTGTGTGTATACATACAGTAGATGATGTGCTAGCCTATGACAATAATGCTGGTTAATATTTTTTTTCTAATTCTAGAGACATCCCAGAAATATAGAAGCAGAATGTTTGCCAATTTTTGGATAAATAAATAAATAGAATATCCTTAGTACCAACAGATTTTACTATTTTAATATTTTAACTATTTAACTATTATTTAATTTTTTCTTTCTTTCTTTTTTCTTTTTTTCTTTCTTTTTTTTATTTTTTTTTTATTTTTGTATTTTTGTTTTTTGAAACAGGGTATAGCCCTGGCTGTCCTGGAACTTACTCTGTAGACCAGACTGGCCTCAAACTCAGAAATCTGCCTGCCTCTGCCTCCCAAGTGCTGGGATTAAAGGCATGCACCACCTGCTTAATTTTTTTCAAAAACTTGAAAAACTTTGTATGAACAAATGAAAGCTATTCATTCAAGGAAATAGCATGTTTGACAGCTGATAACCGTGCAAGGGATGTTTGGGTTTTGATGAAGATCTTGTCTGATATATGCAGAAAAATATTAAAAAGTTACAAAGATAGATTTCTTTGTCCTGCATCCAAAGTGTGCAGTGTCTTCAGAAATAGGGTCTGACCATGTTGCTATGGGAGGGGAGGGAGACAACCAGAGCACTGACAACAGCGTGTTGTTCTGGGTCCTCTGAGGCCCCCACCATCATCTCAGAGAGAGGACTCTCAAATCTCAAATTAACTGGAAACCTCTCTCACTGTTAGGCAACTCTTGTGGTGATTTTCTTAGTCATGTTTCTATTCCCAAGACAAAATACCATGCCAAAGGCTTATTATAAGAAAGAACATTTATCTAGGGCTCACAGTCCCCAAGCACTATGGTGCAAAGCATGGCAGTAGACAGGCAGGTAGATTCCTGCCAGAGCAGTGGCTGAAATCTCACATCTCCTCTACAAGCTGGGGAAAAGCTAATTGGAAATGGTGAACACTTCCTCCAACAAGGCCACGCCTCCTAATCCTTCCCAAAGAGTTTTACCAACTGGGGACCAAGCATTCAAATACATGAGCCTATGGGACCATCCTCATTCAAACCACCACAGTGTAAGGCACAGCTGCGCAAGCTGCTGGGGGCACAAAGACAGACATGGTCCTACTCAGCGTGAGCCTTAAATGCTGCAGTATGGACAAGCTAAGTAACAGGTGCTCACTGCCACGATGTCACAGGGTAACTCCCCAGTTTCTGGCCCACCCACGGGGGGGGGGGGGAATGCCATGCCTAGTACTGTAATACTGTTCAAAAACTGGGAAGCCATAGGGCCCAGGGTGGAGCCTACTACTCTTATTTTGCCAAATGGACATGCTGTCAAATGTCCTACTAATGTAACACTTACGTTTACACCCATCAATCTGAGCTGTTCTAATCTTGGTCACAGAAGCTTCTGTTTGCAGTGGACAGCAATCATTGCAGAGACATGTAACTGGTCAAAGTATTGAGATCAAGAGATGGAGGGCTCAGCCCTGAATGGGAAAGCTGTATCAAACTCCTGCCCTAACAAGGCTCACAAGCCATCGCAGAGGTGAAGGAAGGTGCAGAGGATGAGAGGCGTGTCACAGAATATTGCCTTCAGGACATATCAAATGATGAGCTCACAGTAACTGTGGCTTCCTGCATAAGACCTAAACAAGATCAAGCCAGAAAAGAACCCCGAGCATAGAGGGGGCAGATGGTCTCTGGGCCTCACCCTTTGCTAGGGCCCTACCTTTTCCTGAAGCCCCACCACTTTGTGAGAACCCGCCCCATCATGAAACCCCGCCCCATTGAGCTCTTACTGGGTAGCTATTGGCAACAGATCTCTTGAAGAGGGAAAAGTGTTCTTTATGACCACTGATAGGTTTTTTTTTAAATACTTATTTTCATGTGAGTACACTGTAGCTGTACTACACCAGACACACCAAAAGAGGGTATCAGATCCCATTACAGATGATTGTAAACCACCATGTGGTTGCTGGGAATTGAACTCGGGACCTCTGGAAGAGCAGTCAGTGCTCTTAACCGCTGAGCCATTTCTCCAGCCCCCACTGATAGGTTTCGAATGGTCAAGTGGATAACCCTACATCCACGAATGTACAGGCAGCACTAACCAGACTTAGTAGGTTATTTAAAAATAATAATAATAATTTAAAAAGAAGCCCACGTGTGGTAGTGCATGACTTTAATCCCAGCAACCACACTGAATGGCTCACAGCTACCTGTAACTACAGTTCTAGGGGACCCGACACCCTCTCCTGGCTGCCTTGGTTATTCCATGTACAGAGTATACATATATACATACAGGAAAACATTCATACACATATGATTAAAATAAATATTTTTAAAAGACAGAGAAAACAGAAGAGGTACCACAGACTGCTAGAAATGCTTGCCAAGAGGGGCTGTCGTGCACTAAAGCATGGATTTCCAAAAGAGAAGCAAACCAGCCCGGCATAAACCGGAAGTTCATGGCAGACTGGAACGAGAACAAGCAAACGGCCCTGAGGCAGAGCGAGTGGCGGCTGTTTGGTCGTAGCCCGGTTGCCAGTGAAGAATAATGTGGCAGAGTGAACTGAGATAGGATAAGATGGGTGCCGTCTCTGCAGAGTCAGCAAGAGACACAGTGTGGAGGACGCTGGAGACACCCGAGCTGTGGAAGCTGAGGAGTCAGGGAGGAAGAACTCGGCCCAGTTCCCGCTCCTCCGCCACATCAAAGGCTCAAGGATTAGAAAAGGAAAAAAAAAAGTTCAACCCAACCCTTGCACAAGCGATCTTGGACCCTGAGAGTCTAACCCAGTTGATGCGGGTAAGCGCCCAGGCCAGTTTTTTTGTGGACTTGGGATGAAATGCTCAAATGACTTTTTCTAAGGGAGGCGAAACGGAAGGACAATGTTTAGGCTGCGCCCTCAAACACTCTCCAACTATAATAAGGTAATTCTAGAACTCTGTGAATAACTTAACGGAAAATCATGACTTGCAAAAACCTAAATCATAGTCCCAGACTATTTTGTCTCTTGAAGTCTGTGTTCTGGGACATTTGAGGGGTGAGTTGTCTATCCGCTTAGTATCAGGTCCAGAAATCAAGGGTTGGTGAGCTGCTCCCTCTACCGGCCGTGCGGAGGCGGAAGACGCCGCTCCTCAGTCTCTGGACACCTTTTCCCTAAGGACCAAAGGCAGAAGACAGCACGCTCGCACACAGCTTCTTTGCGGTTCTTGCGGTTGCTGCACATTTCTTTTAGATTTGGGGGAAATTTGAGAGAAGTTTGTTTTGTTTTGTTTTTATTCAGGGTCACTTTGGAGTCGTGGCCAACCTGGACTTGCTATTTGTGGATGTTGAACCCCTAAACGGGCTTTCACCTCGTTAGCCTCCTCTCAGTGAAAGCAGGCTGGACCTTATGCCTACTGTCCTTTCTGTAGTGCCTGTAATACGGCCTGAAAACCTGGGTGTGCTTAGGAAATGCTTACGTTGATGAGCCTTGATCAATGACTTTGTTTGAATAGATCAGTGGAACTGGAGAACTGGAAGAGAGAACGTACACCCTGGAGATGTAAGGGACTCTTTGGGACTATGACTTGGGTGTTTTGCAAGTCAGGATAGCAATGACCAGCATGGCAAGATACTCCCAACGGCGCAATCATGGCATCAATATACCAACTGCCATCTCATAAAACTTACAGCCTACTCGACAAGAGGGAGACTTTGCCTGGTACTATAAACCTCGCTAGCCACCTGTAGCTAGAGAGGCCGAGGCCCCTAGAGGAGAGCCTACTACTGTCATTTTTCTAGGTTGATACAGCGTCTATGTTCTAAGTACTTATGGTTACACTTAAGCCTGCCTCTCATTCCTCATCGAAGGCGCTTCCTTTAGCGCCGGATGGAGACCACCGCAGAGATGCCCAGCTGGTCAAAGGCTGATATGAAGTGACCTCTGGGTGCCCAGCCCCACTTGGTCCTTGTACAGCACAACCCCTAAACCTGAAGCTTAGAGAAAGAATACCAAGGAAGAGAAGGAGGAGAGACCGCAAGAGCCGAAGGACCAGGACGCCAGGGCAGGGATGCTGTATCCACAAAATCACAACAGTACGAGCATCCTAGCAAGACCTGAACACTGACCATGTGCATAGGTGGGAGAAATTTCACAGGGTCCTGCCCCTAGGCGAAGCGCTAAAGCCAATCAATGGCTGCAGAAGGAGGAACAAGTCTCCTGATAGGTTACCCAGTCCTGAGTGGTAAGCTCTAAACACGGGTAATACAAGCAACACTACCCGGACTCAAGAAGACGGAGGGGGAGGGGTAAGGATGAGAGCCATCTCTAGACTGACAGCCAGCCTTGTTCAGCTGGTCCACTAGGTTTCCCTGCCAATCATTTAACAGTTTTTAAAGAACGCTGCGTGTATTTTGAGAAGTATACTGTAGCCTAGGTTCAGCTCACCATTCTCCAGCCTCTCCTTCCACGTGAAAGGATTTATATGCACACACCCACATGCCTAGCTTAGAAAAAGAAAACTAGCCAGACAGTGGTGACGCACTGATCCCAGCACTTGGGAGGCAGAGGCAGGTGGATTTCTGAGTTTGAGGCCAGCCTGGTCCACAGAGTGAGTTCCAGGACAGCCAGGGCTACACAGAGAAACCCTGTCTCGAAAAACAAAAGAAAAGAAAACAAGCAAAAACCTAGGGATTAAAAGTGTAGCTTAGCCAAGAGACTACTTGCCTAGCATGCCTGAAGCCCTGGATCTGATCCCTAGAATCAGGTAGACTGAAAGTTGTGGTGCATGTCTATAATCCCCTCCCCCCTCTGGAGAGGTAGGGGCAGAAGGATCATAAGGTCAGGATCATCTTTGGCTACATAGCAAATCTGAGGCCAGCCTGAGCTATGTGAGACCCTGTCTCAAAAGATAAAAAAGAGGCAAATTATTAAATTTATTTTTATACCATTTTGGCATTTATCACGTTATTATAACAAACCATGCATTTCTTGCTTAAAATAATTTTTTATTTATTTTATTTGAAAGGAAAGTAGATACATGTGGAAAGTCAAGCGGGAGTGAAATATTTAAATATTTACATCCTTGAGGCAGTAACGGGTATAACTCTAGATTAGAAACACAAAAGAGCTTAATGACCTTAAATTAATGACCTTCATTAAAAATGAAGACCACAGTTGGTATGAGACCCAGGGTCCCAGTTGGTTAGGGAAGAGTTCATGAAATTTAAATTTTTAGAATTTAAATTTTATTTATTTATTTGTTTGTTTATTTTGGAGACAAGCTCTCTCATAGCACAGGCTAGCTTCGATGTAGGTGAGACTAATCATGAGTACTGGGATCATGGAGTGAGCCGTACACCTGTGCTGAGTATGGATTTGAATTCTATGATTTTAATTAAATCATAGCTAGAGGATGATAGATAGTCGGGGCACCAGCCCAGGAGGACAAGGCTCAACTGTGATTAGAGACCGTTCCAGAAAAGTCTAACACGGCAGGAATCACGGAACACAGAAGGCTTTCTTTCCCAACATCCATCAGAAGGTGCTAGATTAATTGACGAGGGAGAATACCCTCAAACTCCCCTCTACAAGGGGGCTCTCTTCACTGTAGAGCAAACTTTGCCACTATCCAGCCAGCTTGAATAATTGTGGCATGCTCTAGCAGCTATCCATGCACTCAGAGACTGTAGGAGAAGTGCATTTCCTCAAGAGGCACTCGGAGTCACTCTGCAGACTCAGTGTCCCTGCCTGTTCCCAGCATGCATCACTCCCACATCAGAGCTCAAACAAGATGGCAGCTCCCAGAAGCGGCTCCTCAGCCACCTACAAGAAGCCGCAGAGCAGAAGTCCTCATCAGAGGTGGTCACCGCCACAGGTCAATCTCGTGGTTCCTCCTGATTAACAGCCTGGCCTATCAAAGAAGCCAGAAGTGACCACAACACTTCAAGTGTTTTGGAAAGCCCCGGCTGGCGGGGTGTCAGTGCGCCCGAGCCAGCCCTCGGAGTGTTGTTTAACCACATCGCCCTCTCAGGAACCCAGCCTCTGGCTGACAGTCTTCTGTGGAGACAGCGTGTCCCTCTCGCGGCTCACAAATACCACTTAGGCTGTGTTTCGGCTCTGCCTCAGCACTCGAAGCTCTGGGTCTTCATGCCCTCTAATCACCTCCTACTGGCTCTCGGGAATGCGCCGCTTCCCTGATTTGTTGGTTCGGTTTGTTCTCTCCAAATCATTTCATTTTTTAAATTCCTCTCTCCCCCTCTCTTTCTCACTTCCAACTTTTTCTCTTCAGCTCAGATAAAAATAGGCAGATGAAGAGCGCTGTGCGTTTCACGGCCCCTCACCAGGTTCCACCCACAGACCTCTCTCGTTTGACTCGTGGCTTTTATTATAAATATGTAGCTATTTACTTATTATTTATTTTACTTATCTTTTTTAATGCAATGAATCCAACAGCCCATCGAAAGAAAATCGGGAATCCCAACAGGATCCTATTTGTTTTAAAAAGGGCTCAATCTTCAAGAAAATGATTTTAGAGGGGGGATGTTTTTGGTTTGGTTTGGGTTTTGTCCTTCTATTGTGTGTGTGATATGTGTGGTACAGTGGGGTATGGGGAGAATTCAGCTCCTGTAAACACATCCCAACCATTTGAGCTGCCCAAGGAGCTCTTGGAATCTGCCTCTCTCTACCCTCATATGCTGGGCCAAAGGCAATGCTACCATACTGGGATTGATGTATCCATGTTGGGGATTCGAACCCAAGTCCTCATGCTTGAAGACAAAGTACTCTTGCCCACTGGCCACTTGACCAGCCCTAGAAAATGCTTTATAACAGGACCAGCAATGTAGCTCAATTGGTAGAGTGCACATCTTGCATGCACAGAGCCCAAGGCTCAACCCCTAGCAGAATATAGATTTAAAAATAATAATAACAATAAAGTAAACATAAAATCCCTGCACGATGGCACTCATCTGGAAGCCCAGCACTTGGGAGGCAGAGTCACCAGCTAGAGGCTACAAAAGACTTTGCTTCAATCTATGGAGGTACAATAACTGAACAGATATTATGTTCTTAGTACCTGCTTGACTACTTGTATGGTGGAGGCATACAAACTGTAAAGGGCTTGCAAGCCAAAGGCTTCTCACAGGGTACATTTACCCTCAGACCTCATGCTTCAAGGCCCATACTCCTCCTCTGTAGAGCTAAGCATGCTGACCGACGCCCAGCCCCCACCCCGCCGCCAGGTGCCTGCTAGGTCTCAAGCCCAGTATTAGCTGCTTCTGCAGCCATCGCCCTGGAAGATGGATACCACCATCCACGTTCTCCCAAGGAATTTGACAGAGACTCGGAACCTTCGTAGACTTGCATTGAGTCACACAGCTGCTACAAGACTGGGCACAGGTTTCATGCTCACCCAGAAGTCCTACCATGGCTGTGTGTGCCTGTGACTCAGTGCACAGGCAGACTCCAAGCGCTGATGTCGGTGCCAAAGACCCAAGAGAGGCAGTTTAGAGACCTGTCGGAGCTCACATGGATTCACAGATTCAGACACCTCGTTCCACCGCGGGGGTGCGGGGGCAGAAGGTAGAACAGAACGCAACACAGCTCCCTTTGTGGTAGATGGTAGAGAGAGAGCAAGAAGGAGAGGGAGCGAGGGGGGAAGGGAAGGACGGAGGGAAGGACCAATGCCAGTGGTAGCTCTTTTTCTCCTTTTACCCACTGGGCGCCTAGTCTCTACCACATTGCTGCCTCCTGGGTCGCCCTCCTCACTTCGGCATTTTTTTTCTTTGTTGGTGAGTCAAGCCCAGGACCTTGAGCACACTGGGCTAGTGCATTACCTCTGAGCTATAATCCAGATTCAACATTACATTTTCAAACTTAGTAGTTGAACGAAAAGAAAGAATGAAAGGAAGGAAGGAAGGAAGGAAGGAAGGAAGGAAGGAAGGAAGGAAGGAAGGAAGGAAGGAAGGACAGGAAAGGACGTGGTTGCTCCCTGGGATGGTGGAAGAGAACGTTTATTACAGATAAAAGGGAGACGTAGCCATCTGAGAGAGTCAGAGTGGCCATGACCATGAACCCTGTGGGAAGACAGAGAGAGAGAAACCTAGTACAGCAGCCAGAAGGCCACAGGTACCAAAGGAGGGCAGGTATCCAAACTGTCTGGAGGACATAGGGAAGAACCTCTGAGGGAGGAGTTGGAGAGTGCAGGGTTGGGGCATGGTGTGCCAGCCATGTTTTGTAACAGGTAGGGCCTGAGGGGTGCTGGAGGAGCCTGGAGGCCAGGTCCACTTTGATACGTTAAGCACCTCAGCTATTCATCCAGGGCTTAAAAATTAACCTTAGTTTTCACTGTAACTCTCTCCAAATTTAAAGTTTAAGACAAGATCTCACATATCCCAGACTAGCCTCAGATGTAATATGTCATTGCACACCTGTGACCCTGAATTCCTGATCCTCCTGAGTATTTGGATTGCAGGTATGCGCCACCGATCCTGGTCTGTGCAGTGCTGCACCACCTCACATTAGGCGGGCACCCTGCCAAGGAGGCTGCAGCCAGCATCTCCCAAGTTCCTTATCACTAAACTTTTCCATACCACGCACAGCAGGATTGTCTCCACATTTTCTAAAGTATGCTAGAGTCTTATCTCTGGGATCCTGTGTTGTTTCAGCTGACTGCAGGAAACAGAGCCAACACTACTGCATGCTGGGAGAGAGTCTGACCTGACTGTCCCGTGTCCATGTCATTGTGCTGGAAGCAGACATGACATTACAGTGCAAACAAAACAAAGAAGAGCTTGGAAAATACATGGTTTGAATAAATCCTAGGCTGTGGGCCACGGCTCTCCCTCCTGAAGACCTGAAATCTCATACAACCGTAATCATGCTTGGTGGGGGGATGTTAAAAAAAAAACAGCTCCCCCATGAGCCTTCCAGACTTAGTTACACCACAGCTAAATCAGGTGACTGACTCTAACACACGATTCATATTACACACACACACACACACACACACACACACACACAAATATTTACCAAAATAAGACTCCCAGAAGAGAAAGTATCCTGGTCTCAAAATCCATTCATTCAGAATTTCAAGCCAGGTTTTCTGTTTATTTTGACTTAACTGCTGTGTCTTTCTTCAAAAATAAAAGTCCGTATGGACACACACAGCTTTCAATTTTAAGTCTCCGGGTTCAGACATACTATAAACATAATTTGTCTTAGTGGAGGTAGGTCATGAGTTGAGTCTGTTACTTCAGTGATGTATACATTTTTTTTTTACTGTGGAAATTTTTGGTCATGACCGAAGTGGTCCAAGGAGTAGTGTAACCAACTATGACGTACAGATCACCCAGGTTCAAACACTGTTAGAGGGTTGAGTCATACGTGTGTGACATACACAAGGCCCAGTGTCCAACCCCCACCACAAAAGGACAATTATTAGACATAAGTCATTTTACACACAGCATTCTGCCTTGCCTTCTTTCCAGCAAACAGGGCCATCACCAGCAGCCAAGAGCTGTTTCTCAAAGGGAGAGTAGTTGTCTGCAGATGATGGTAGAGCTCTGCTCCAAAATCCCAAAGGACTCTCCTGTGATTCACCTACAGGGGCCTGCCAGAGGCTCCAAACAGCATCCCCCTGCCACCGACACCTCAGGTGCCATCAGGTCTGCTGGATCATACAGTCCAAGCGGTAGAGCAGCCTACACAGCAGCCTGGACCTGTTGGAAAACCTTTTATACTAGGTGCCACATAAAGCTAGCAGCTTACAGAGCCACTTGGTTTATGGTCCTGAATACTCCACACCCAAGTGAGGAATGTACTGTCTCCAGAATCCAAGTAGACCCACTGTAGTGGCTGGTTTTGTGTGTCAACTTGACACAGGCTGGAGTTATCACAGAGAAAGGAGCTTCAGTTGGGAAGTGCCTCCATGAGATCCAGCTGTGGGGCATTTTCTCAATTAGTGATCAAGAGGGGAGGGCCCATTGTGGGTGGTGCCATCCCTGGGCTGGTGGTCTTGTGTTCTATAAGAGAGCAGGCTGAGCAAGCCAGGGGAAGCAAGTCAGTAAGGAACATCCCTCCATGGCCTCTGCATCAGCTCCTGCTTCCTGACCTGCTTGAGTTCCAGTCCTGATTTCCTTTAGTGATGAACAGCAATGTGGAAGTGTAAGCTGAATAAACCCTTTCCTCCCCAACTTGCTTCTTGGTCATGATGTGTGTGCAGGAATAGAAACCCTGACTAAGACACCCACTAAACATGCTTCTTTCTGGGCAGTGGGAAGAGCCAGGTACAATAACTTATCCTTCACCTCAGAATAAATATTTCTGCATGTTCCACTAGACTCCTAAGAATTTCACTGAGGTAGATGGTCCTTGAATTTTGATTGGATTTATTTCTCATCTTCTGATGCATGCATGTGTTACCATGAGTCAAAGTGGTTGCTAATGTGTTACCATGTGTTACCATGAGTCAAGTGGTTGCACTTGGTCAAATCAGCACAATGTTATCAATATAGTGCACCAATGTGATGTTTTGTGGAAGAGACAGACATTCGAGATTCCATTTAAGTTATGACACAGGGCAGAAGAATTAATATATTCTTGAGGTAAAACTGTAAAGGTATGCTGCTGGCCTTGCCTGCTGAAAGCAAATTGCTTCTGGTGGTCCTTACAGACTGGTCCTGAGAAGAAGACATCTGCCGGATCAATAGCTGCATACCATGCACCAGAAGATGTGTTAATTTACTTAAGTAAGAATACTACATCTGGCACAGCCGCTGCAGTTGGTGTTCGTACCTGATTTGTTTTCCATACTCAACTGTCATTCTCCATCTGTCTTCTGCACTGGCCAGATAGGAGAGTTAAAGGGAGATGTGGTGGGACCTACCACCCCTGCATCTTTCTTTTTGGGTTTTTTTTTTTGGTTTTTTTTTGTTTGTTTGTTTGTTTGGGTTGTTTGTTTGTTTGTTTGTTTGTTTGAGACAGGATTTCTCTGTATAGCCCTGGCTGTCCTGGAAACTCACTCTGTAGACCAGGCTGGCCTTGAACTCAGAAATCCACCTGCCTCTGCCTCCCAGAGTGCTGGGATTACAGGCGTGCGCCACCACCACCTAGCTCCCTGCATCTTTCAAGTCCTTGATGGTGGCGTTAATTTCTGCAATTCCTCCAGGAATACAATACTGTTTTTGATTCATTATTTTCTTTGGCAGAGGCAATTCTAAAGGCTTCCATTTTGCCTTTCCAACCATAATTTGGCCTTTCCAGCCCTCACTCCACAGGTCAGGGAACCAATGTGAAAATTCTGCCAAGTTCTGAGTATATCTATCCCAATTATACATTCTAGAAATGACCGGGGAAATGACCACAGAATGAGTTTGGGTACCTAATGAATTTACTGTAACTTGGACTACAGCCAAAACTCCTGGCCTCCGTTAGACCCTACTTGAACTGGAGAGTTACAGTGTTTCTTAGGATCTCCCAGAATCAGCGTCAATTCAGATTCAGTATCCAATAGACCCCAGAAAGTCTTAATGGTTTCCTCTCCCGCCGTATACAGTTACCCTTGTAAAAGGCTGTAGGTCCCTCAGGGAAGAACTGGAGAAAGGCTAACAACAAAATCATTAGGTGCCTTATCAAGGTCCTTCCTCAAGAAAACCTGGCCACCACTTCATTCAAGAGGTTCTGGGTCTGCAAACTGGCTCAAGTCTGGAAATTGATCCACTGGCCAAGATTGCCTATTGCCACGATCCAATGTAGCCTTTCTTTCATTTGAGATTTTTTCTGCTTATACAGATCATACAGAAATGCACTAAGTAGACTTCTTATCTGTTTCATGCCCAGAAACATCATGACTGATTAGCCAGTACCAAAGGTCTATACAAGTCATGCCATTATGAACTTCACCTTGTCCACACTGCCCATTATAAGAACTATGATCACCTTGTCTCCTGCCACCTGGCCCTTGCTGCCTCGGGGCCCAAGGTCTCCAACCCCAAGGTCTGGCACAAGGAAAAGGGCAAGCTCAAAACTCTTCAAATGTGCTGGTGCCCCTCTCACCAGTTTGTGTCCTATAGGAATTTGAAGAGCCTGTCTTCTGAGCCTTCCCATTGTGAAGGATTAGGTTTTACACAACGTATCCACTCTAGCATTGCAATTACCCTGAACTTTAAAATCCCTTCATCAACACTAAGCCAAGGGATATCAGGCAACTCCAACTCCTTTTAAGTAGACTCTCTGTTGATAAACATTTCAGCCAACAATTCAAACTTTTGAGACCTTTTTTAATTGTGAGAGCTTCCAAACTAACCCTAGAGCCTCCACTCGGAGAGCCCACGTCAATAAACTCGGCCTGCTCTAGTTGTGTGTTCCTCTCACCGTTATCCCACACCCTTAAAATCCATTCCCATGCATATTCCCCAGACTTCTGCTTGAATGAATTAGCAAACTCGTTAAGCTCCTTAGTAGTTAATGCAGCACACTGTATTATGTAGTCACAGACTACACTTTCTATCTCTCCTCTAGGGGCCTGCTTTACCCTGAGTCTACAGTCTATAGTCTCCTCTATAGGTCTGGAGGTAACTATCAGTGGGCCTTGAGGAATGTCAGTATTGTCTTTCCTGGCATTTTCTTCAGAGAAAGTCACTGTTGGTTTATTAGACAATAAAGGATTAATTTCCTCAGGTGAAATTAATTCAAAGAGTGGGGCTTGAGGGTACTACTTCCTCGGCTGAGGTAAACCCTTGAGGATCTGAGACTTCAAAGCTCTCAGCTTCAATAGGATCCTTCCACACATTTCCTTCCCAAGTTATCGGATCCCATTCTTTGCCAATTAATGCCAAAAAATTAATTACTTTAACTGCTGGCACCTTCTGAAGCTGAGACTTGGATTTTTTATAGTAATTTGGCCATCTTTGATTTTGTTTGATTTTTCCACAACTTGAGCTCCAGGGCTGCTGGAGAGAAGATCCTCTTCAAGAGCACACTTAGAAACCTTTAGATGCCTGTTCCAGATACTTAAAAGATTCATCCTTAAACTTCCATCCTTCTAGAACCACTCCTTGTACCAAAATCTTTAAATAGAGGGCAGAAACCTGACTAATAAAACATAGAACATATAGAATGAATGTGATATATATATAATCCATATATCCATATATGTGTGTATCCATATATATGTATATATGTATTTATATGGATATATATGGATTTTATTGGACTGCCTTACAGACTGCAGTCTAACTAATCCAACAGTGGGCAGCTGTGAACAGAAAGTCCAAGAATCTAGTAGTTGCTCAGTCCCGAGTCTGGGTATCTCAGCTGGTCTTCTGTATAAGCTGGAACCCTGAAGAAGCAGGCTCCAACAGATGTGCTGGCGACGTGAGTGTGAGCAGGTGAAGAACAAATGAGCCCCCTCCTTCTTCCATCGTCCTTATGTAATCCTCCAGCAGAAGGTATGGCCTGGATTAAAGGCGTGTGTCGCCCTGGACCAAAAGTGTGTGTCACCCCACCTCAAGCTCTAGATGAAAATCCCATGTTCTCAGCCTCAGGATTCAGATCAAAGCATGTTGTCTTCCTGTCTCAAGAGCCGGATCACAGGTGGGCCCTCCATTTATGGATTTCAGTTCCTGTATCATTCCTGATATAGTCAAGTTGACAACCAAGCATAGATATCACAGTCCTATCCTTCTTAAACCTCAGGGACCCAACCCTGGATACATGCCGAACATGGTTTACCAATTGGCATGATTTGCTGCCACCTCGTGGTTGTTCTAAGTACTGCTACTATGAACACATGCAAATACTTCTTTAGGGTTCCACCTCCTGCATTTTGGGGATTTAGATCGAGGCCATATGATTGTTCTATACTTAACTTTTTGAGGACCCATTAATTAGTTCTCTGAACAAAGATATTTGAGGACAGGCATTGAGCGTGGACAGTTTGTTTCCTGTTTTCACGCACTCTCACGTAGGAACAAACTGGGATCTGGCCAAGGTACCTCTCCACCCCAGACCAACCCGGCTCACTTTGCCAGGTCGCATCGGCTGCTAGCTCATCTGACACATCAGACACACATTCTCTGCCTCAAACCTTCCCCGGACACACACTGGGCCCACGATGGACTTCCTTGCGTATCTCCAGTGTCACTATATGGGCAGAAATGAAGATATTCTAAAGAACACTCATCTCTCAATCTGTCAGACAATGGAGTCCAAAGAGGTGGGAATGTCTCTGGAGTCTCATGCAGGGAGAAGGAAAGGGTACCAGAAAGAGAAGTGCCTAACTTGACTTCCAGAAGAGAGATTCCACACAGTTCTAACAACTTGTCAAACCGCCCACAGACTGAAGCCCAGACTCTCCCGAGTCAGTGTGGGCGGGACCTCACTTTGACTGGCACTGCTTACATGTGCACATCCCCTGCCCTCTATTTAAACTTTGATCTCACTTCTGGATCCCAAAGATGGACTTGAGTAGTTTGCTGGACCTTTGTTCCTCTTTCCAATATGGACACATTTAATGACAATACTTATTCTGCTTTTGGCTATTAACTCTAGTAATTTGACTCTTTTTTTAACCGACTTACTGGAACTGGGTGGCTAAATGTGGTTTGGGGCACAGGCTGTAACCCCCATGTTCAATAACACCCTGACCACCCTAACTAAGGTAAGTCTGAGAGAGCATGGGCCATGCAGGTAACCAAGCCCCAGGAAGATAAGACTCTGAACAGAGTAGGGAACAAGCCCACCCCATCTGTGCTGGGTTCAGGGTAGTATGACTCCAATCACATATCATCCGACCTTTTTTCCCTATTCATGTGACCCCTGACACAGGGTCTGAATTCTTATACCTCACAGATCACACATTAACCACGCCTTCATTCCCTCAGGATGCAGGACCTCCATACGCTCTTCCTCCCCAGAAGGGGCCTTAAAGAGATATCGCCTTGACTAGAGACTCTCCCTCAGCACCAGCCCTGTGTGGCCAGTTATCAGAGACTTTCTACCTGAAAAGGAACGCCTGTCTCTCTTCCTCAAAACTCCAGCAGAAACCACAACACTCCAACATGCACAGTCCTAGCTTCCTGTTTAGTTTTCTGTCTTGGACAGAACAAGAATATGGAGGCAGTCTCCAATCCCCGCCACCTTAATGCTGGTCTGGGCTCATTCGATGGCCAACAGCTCAGCACATTTCTTTTGTCATTTTTGTTTTATATTATGAATCTTGACAACATTACTTCTGAATTTCAAAATCCTCTAAAGAACTGAATTCCTTGGAGTTACCAATTTGCACATGAATTGGTCTCTGAGACATCCTTGATCTTAAAGGAATCAGTTAAATGTCATTGAAAAGGAGGGCCAGGATGCAATGCATACAATTCAACAGCAGAGGGGGCAGAGTGCATGCATGCGATTCAACAGGAGAGGAGGCAGGGGTGCAATACATGCATTTCAACAGCAGAGGGGGCAAGAGTGCGTGCGTGCATGCATGCAGTTCAGTTGAAGAGGCAGGGGTGCATACATGCAGTTCAACAGCAGAACCTAGCAGGTGCCAATCCCCAGCACCACAAACATCCGAAAAAAATAAAACAAACCCATGAGTTTCTTTAACAACAGCGATGAGTTAATTGTGCCAACCAGAAGCTGCCACCATGAGTTGGGCTTCCTTGTCCAGTGTTAAGTGCTATGACTTTATTAACCGTGCACACAGAAGCCTCACCGGCTAAGAACACTCGCTGCTCTTACACAGGACCCAAGCTCAAATGCCAGCATTCACATCAGCCGGCTCACACCTGCCTGTAACTGGAGTGACAGGGGATCTGGCGCTGTCTTCTGTCCTCCAATGGCAACTACCCTCATGTGCACAAACCCCCACACAGATGCAGATGCATAAGTAAAAATAAATAAATCTTCTTAAACACATAGGCAGAGAGGGAGAGAAGTTTTTTCCAAGAATATGTGTGCCAAAATAAGCATGCGACATGTTACAGTGTCATGTCATGGTAGACTGTCATATTGTGCATCCACTGTAATTTTTCTTTTTTTTTTTCTTTTTAAACTTTTTGTTGATTCTTTGTGAATTTCTCACGGTGCACCCCAATCCCCCTCATCTCCCCATCCCTCTATATCTGCCCCCTGCCCTTACAGCCTCCCCCACAAAAGAAAACAAAAAATAAAAAGTATAATAAATCTCGCCATGGAATTTGTGGTTTCTTGCGCAGTTTTACTTTCAAGTGTTCGTTGCACTGACTCATCGGTCTGGTTCGAGGCCTCTGGCTCCTGCCACGCTCTCAATGCTGGATCCTCACTGGGACCCCTCCCAGAGATGCTCTTGTTACTCTGTGTCATGGAGATCCTGCAGCTCTGGTTTTGGAGGACTGGCCCCTTCATGTGCTCCAGCAATTCATAAATGGGGTAGATGTTGGGGCGGGCCAACTCAAAGCCCTAGATCTGGGCCTGGGTGGTAGCCGAGTTGGTCAGCCCACCAGCTCACCCACGCCCCTTCACCAGCGCCAGCTCTACTGTGTTACCTAGACTCTCCCAAGTGCTGTAGGCGGAAGGCGCAGGGCCAGTTGGGGGGCAGGGCCAGTTCTCCCCCACACCAGTCAGTGAGGGCCGGGCCAGCTCTGTGCTTAAACATGACGCAGGCAGCAGCCCAGACTCGTGACATCCACACAGCCTTTGGTGGTAACGTGGGCCATAGACATCGACACAGACCCCTGATGCTGCTGGCACCCAGACTGAGACGTGGTGTTTGGTAGCAGCATGGGTCAGGACATCCCCATGGTCTCCGGAGGCAGCGCAAGCTACTCACAGCAGGCTGATCCTCACCGCCCTCGCCTCTGCCTCCCCACTTCTGCCTCCTCGCTTCTGCCTCTCCTCCTAGGGCCCACACCATCTGCTTCTCTTTCTCCCATATCGTTCCACCACACGCTTGCTTATCACAGTGCAGCGCAGCACCGAGCAGGCCTCTGGGTGTCTTCTGCCCACTGGCACCACGTGTTTGTTTTTATTTTGCAAGACATGGTCCCTCTGGATAGCCCTGGCTGTCCTGGAACTCGCTCTGTAGAGATTCGCCTGCCTCTGAGTGCTGGGATTGAAAGCACGCACCACCACACCTGTCTGTCGGACTTTACCCTGTGGCCATGAGTCACCTAGGGCCACGCCTCAGGCCCCTAGTATTCTGGCTGGACTCCACCTCCACAGCCACCTGGCTACCGCCAGGTTTGCCCCGCCCCACAGTTACCTGGCAATAGACAGGGACCCCTGCCCACTATAGAAGGGGCTGTGTGGCCCCCCTCCTCGCTCTTTTGCCCACGCTCTCTTGTCCTCTTTTCTTCTCTTAACCCCCCCCCCTTGTCTCTTGCCCGCCTGCGCCCCCCTCTCCCCACTGTCTTTCCACGTGGCCATGGCCAGCTCTCACTTCTCTATTTTTTCTTTCTCTCTTTACCTTTTTATCTCTTCTCTTTCCCCCTATTTTTCTATAATAGAGCTTTGGGATCACGGGCTGTCTCTTCTTATCTAAACAACCGTGTTCCCAGCCGAGGAACCAAGCAGGCCTCTCAGCGTTCCCAGCCGCCAGACTGGACCAAGGACTCGCATGCCCCAGCGGGTCTCTCTCACCAGGCACACGGCCCGCGTCAGAACGGGCCCACGCACGCCCAGATTCTTGTCTTTTCCTTCTCTTTTTCTGTCAGAGAGTTCTCTCAGAGCCCACACTAGCCCCACGCTAGCTCTGTAGCCATGATGACCTTGAACTCCTAATCCTTCTGCCTCGGCCCACAAGTGGATAGTTTTTCTCTCTGTAGGTTCTGCTGGAACTCCGTCCTCACAGTAGCACCGTGGAAAAGATCACCCAGGCCCTGTGGGGATCGCCTTGAATGCTTTTCTTGTTCAGCTTTGTTTTTAGGTGTTTTTATTAATTCTTTGATTAATATATTTTATATATTCGCCACCACTCCTCCCTCTAGCTTCTCCCAAATCCTCCCTTACAGCCTTCCCCACAACCTTTTATTTTAAATCATGCACAGAATCCAATTTGTGCCTCTGATATATTCCTGTGTGAGAGCCATCCTCTGGATCATCGGAGCCACGCCCTAAAGAAAAGGATTCTCTATCTTTCTCTCCAAAAAGTCACTAACTGTACATCCTCAGCTGACGGTGGGAGCTTCCGACTCCTTTCTCCCTCTGTACTAGAACACTGGCTGTCTTAATCTTGCACAGGTCTTGTGCAGGCAACCCCAGTTGCTGTGAGCTCGTGAGGACAGAGGCTCTGTACCCTCCAGAAGGCACTGTGTCACTCTCGTCTTCCCCAACCTCTTTCCGTTCCCTCTTCCATGATGGTCCCTGAGCCTGGCAGCAGAAGGCAAGTATATCTATTACCACGTGCCTCTTCTCTGCACTTAGCAGGCTACAAGTTTCCATGTTACCCAGCATTCCATAAACAAAGAAACCCCTCTGCTTACGTCTGAGAGCAGAGCTAATCTATGGGTAGAGAGGTATTCATTTAGAGGGCACTTTGAGACTTTGTTCATTTAACAGAATAATGGTTCTCCCTGGGCCTTTGAGCTCCCACCGTAAGTTATGGGACAGATTTACAGTATTAAATCATGTGTTTTTATTAAATTAAAGCATGTGTTTTCTCCTGTGGAGCAGGCCTTGAATCCATTCAGGAAACAGTTGGTTACCCCCACAACATTTGTGCCACCACTGCACGCACAAACATGTCTTACCATATCACTCATTATGGAAGTCCACAGGGTCCACAGCTGGGTAAGGCTGGCCAGGGCCTTTATCTCCCTGCACAACACCTTCCAGTGCTATGAAATCAAGCCAGCAACTTCACAGTCAGCACTAAAGTGTCATCTCCACCTCCTATAACCATTGCGTCTGATGTCTTCAGCAATGGGATCTTAGCATCTGGAGAGCAGCCCAGAGCAGTGGCAAGAGGCTGAGTTCTTGGTCTCCAGAATGCTTTGGACCAACAGCTCTAGGGAAGATACACCACACCTGGTACTGGGGCTTGTTAGGTTGCCTATGGCTTCTGGAATGACTGCCACCTAGTGGACAAAACCAATTCTGAGAGCTGTTGTCATTTTTTTAAAAAATAAATAAATAAATAAATGACTTTATCTGGAATGCAAAACTTTCACTATACTAAAAAAAAAAAAAAAACCAACTCTGTACCTTCCATATCTTCTTGCCTTGCTTTGGATTAAGCCAGCAAATCAAGCATTAAATTTTCTAGTAAAGTGAATAATAAAATTTCTAATAAATAGAAATGAATCAAATTTCTAATAAAAACTTTTTTAATGTGTTATATTTTATATTATCTGTTGTGGATAGCCCTGGGCTTATATTTTGATGCTAATTCCACTCCTCAGAGGGGCCAGGAGGAAGTGGGAAGAGCTGAGAGTTTGGAGAGGAGCTTGGTGGGGGGAAGGGGATCAAAGGAGAGGCGGCAGCAGAGAGAGAAGCTGGGAGCCTGGAGAAACAGCAAGTTATATGGGATAATAAAGATGGAAGTAGAGTAGTGTAGTGGGAGATTTGCCCAATCTAGGCTTGTAGCTTGTTTTATTAACTGATTGAGTTGAGATTTCTTTTACAGGGGAATTGGGTTGGAAACAAAGTAGCAACATTATCTTGGAAAAAAAGATAGACAGTAAGATTTGGGTTTCCAGGGATCCACTAGACACAGGAGCCACTCAGAGAGGCTCCTGTTGTATAGTCAGAAATTGGTCTAGCCAGGCAGTGGTGGATCTTTAGTCCCAGCACTTGGGAGGAAGAGGCAGGTAGATTTCAAGGCCAGCCTGGTCTACAGAGTGCGTTCCAGGACAGCCAAGGCTACACAGAGAAACCCTGTCCAGTGGGGGGTGGGAGGGGTGGAAAAGGAAAGAAAGAAAGAAGTTGGTCTACTTTTTAGTGTGTTCAGTTGGGAGAAAGAAGAAGCCAGAGATAGCAGGAAGTAAAGAAGGGATAAAGAAAAATCAGAAAGGGGTAAAGACAGAGAAGAACAGCAGAAGGTAGAGCAGGAAAGACACACTGTGCCAGAAGCTGATGGTTTGTGTGTGCTCCCCCCAGAGAGTCATGCACTGGAAGTCAGGGTCCGAAGCATGGCTTGTGGGACCTTTCAAGGGAAGGGCTAGAGGGGAACCATGAGATTTGGGGGGTCATTCATCATCCTTGAAAGAAGTGTAATTCTCAGGTGATATCAAGTCATTAGAAAACAAAAATATCTGCATCCTGAATCTAATTTCCTTTGTTCTGTGTGATCGCCCCTGCAGTCGGCTAATACCCTTTCTGCTTCTTCACAACACAATTGTGTGACCAGCCGAGGGCTCCTAGTGAGGGTGTTAATGCCATCCTGGCTACAAGGCTGAGGCCACCAGAGCGGTGAGCTAAAAAAAAAAATTACTGGTTTGTGTAAGGCAGCCACAGTGTTTTAGAAGCGTCGTGGCCATTTTCATAGCATTATACATAAATCAGGAGCCTGGAATCCCAATTCTCAGATGGCAAAAACAGGGACTCAATGAAAGGTCAAAGGTGGGCTGGGCTACACAAGTTCCAGACCAGCCTGGACTACAGAATGAGTCCCCCTGTCAAAACAGCAGGGGCCAGAGAGATGGCCCAGCAGTTAAGAACATTAGCTGCTCTTCTAGGGGACCAGGGTCTGATTCCCAGAAGCCACGAAGAAGGTCACACCCATCAGCCCCAGTCCCTGGGGATCCCATGCCCCTTCTGAGCTCCTCCAGCACTGCATGCACATCATATGAAGACATACAGACAGACAAAGCACCCATACACATAAAACAGATGTTTTGGGGTTATTGGTTTTTTTGTTGTTGGTTTGTTTTTTTTTTTTTTTTAGTTTTTAATAAATAAAATAAAGCTGAGAGGTGATAGTGCACGCCTTTAATCCCAGCACTTGGGAGGCAGAAGCAGGCAGATTTCTGATTTCAAGGTCTACAGGTTCTGAGCCTGGTCTGCAGAGTGAGTTCCAGGACAGCCAGGGCTACACAGAGAAACCCTGTCTCAAAAAAAAAAAAAAAAAAAAAAAAAAAAAAAAAAAGACACCAGAAAGAAAGAAAGAAAGAAGGAAGGAAAGGTATAAAGGTTCCAGGAACCCGTAAGACAGAGGAATAGGACCCGATATTATAGCACAACAGTAGTGGTCACTAATCTGCATAAGGTCCTGAGTTCCCCCACCCCACCCCCCATTCTACCATGAATCCCCCAACCCACTCACGCCCCAGCCCTTAGAGTTTCCCCCTGGCACATACACTGCCACACCCGTCCTCATGTTCCTTCCTCCCTTCTCAGGACAACTGGGTTATCTTTATGCTCTTCCTGCTAGAAGGTGGGCTCTGGAAGGCAGAGGTTTTTAGCCATTCTTATTTTTTCCTTCCCGTTCTATTAACAGTAAGCTCTGGCACAGACATGGTGAGCCCTTGATACGAGGTAGAGGTTTATGAGAAAAGGAAACAAATGGGATAAATGACGGGACGGTGGATCCACTCTAGAACAGAGCGAGCAAGCCAGTGTTTTCGTGTGATCTGTTCTGCTTCATGACAGACACCCTCTATCATGGGCCGAGCACATTTTCATTTGCAGATATCCCCTGACCTTTGACTCCTGCTGCTTTTCCTCAGAGACAGCATTGACTCCCTAGCAACCGGGGGCTATCTTTCCACACTAGAATAAACACTGCTTGTTTGTCCAAAACAGAGATATCACAGGAAGCTTGTGACAGTGGATATAGCTTGAGTAAGCAGGGTTCAACATCGACTGTGTTTTCCAAAGCAAAGAGACTACTGGGAGAGACAGTACATGCCTGTGGTTATGGTTCGAGGGAGGCTGAGGCAGGAGATTACAAGTTTTGAATCCAGTCTGCTCTACTGAGATGCTTACTTGCAAATGAAAACATACAAGAGTACCATACCCCCGGGGCACTCTGCACCAAAAATGACTTTGCAACCAGTCCCACCCAGTTTCTTTCTATTCATAAGGCTGCCAACAAATTCAGGTTTCTCTGGTTCATCTCCTTTTGTGTTGGTATATGTTTATTAAAGTTATTAAAATTGAAATTATCTTATCTTCCTGGGGCTCACAGGTTAGCACTAAGCCTCCACTCAAACTGTCCGGTATCTGCATTCATCAGGTCCCTGTTTCTCATTAGCTCATTCTACTGTCTGTGCTCCCTTCTTTGCCTGTGCTCCTCCCCCTGCCTGTGCCCCCTCCCTGCCAGTGCTCTTCTCTCTGCCCATGTTCCTCCCCTGCCTGTGCTCCCTTCCCTCTGTGCTCCCACCTTCCTGTGCTTCCCCTGCCTGTGTTCCCTTCCCCTGCCTGTGTTCCTCCCCCTACCTGTGCTCCCCTCCTTCTGTGCTCCCCTCCCCCTCTGTGCTCCCCTCCCCCTCTGTGCTCCCCTCCCCCTCTGTGCTCCCCTCCCCCTCTGTGCTCCCCTCCCTCTGTGCTCCCCTCCCTGTATTCCTATGCAAAGGGAGAAAGAGAACACACTCCATCTCCAGCAGCTGGTATAGTTTTTAGCTGACACATCCTGAATTGTTCTAAAAAGAGAAGCAGCTGAAGAAGCTATAAGAACTGATGATTCTAACTCCCCCTGGGTGCTGCCTCAGGCAGCTCAAGAACAGGTTTATTCTGACTCATTCTGGTTTTCTAGAAGGGAGAATATAGTTAGCTCTCTGGTGGGCCGGACCCCTTGCCCTGCTGGTTCCAAAGTAGTCCACAGCGAGGGGCCATCCAATCTCAACCTCCACTCACACAGCTCAGCATTGTCTCTCAGTTAATCATTGACTGCCTGCTGCCTACAGATATGTTACATTGTTTTTGGGTTTTCTTTGACTTCTGAACCCAGAATTTGTACTTGCTAGGCAGGCAAGCATTATTCCACTGATCAGTGTCACCAACCTTTGTTATTGTTGTGTTTTTAGGTCTTTCATAGCCTAGACTGACTTCAAAATCATCATATAACCAAAGATCATCTTGTACTCCTGGCTGGTGCAGGAGGATCTCAAGTTCAAAGACAGCCTAGGTACCTACTAAAATCCTGCCCCAAAATAAGACAGCAGGCCAAGCTTGGGAGATACAGGCAGGAGGACCAGGAGTTCAAGGTCATCTCAACTTAAAGGTCAATTCCAGACCAGCATGGGCTACATGAAACCCAGTATCAAAATAAATAAATAAATAAATAAATAAATAAATAAATAAATAAATAAACAAACAAGAAGCTGGAGCTGGCTCAGCCATTAAGAGCACCGACTGTTCCCCCAGAGGACCTGAATTTGGTTCCCGGCACCCACATGGTGGCTCACAACCATCTGAAACTCCAGTTCCAAAGGATCTGATGCCCTCTTCTGGCCTCCAGGGAAACTGCACACAGGTGGTACACATGCATGCAAGCAACACATACAAATACAGCTGGAGCAGGGGGAAGACCACCCACAATAGTGTTGCCATTTAAAAAATAACAGTAAGACAGAGTCAAGCTGTGTAACACCAGGACTGGAAGCTTCAGACATATTTGAGAATCCACATGTCTCCAGAAGAAACTCAAGGTGTTTCGAGATTTTTCTTGGTGCCCAGAAAGACCAACGGCAAAGCAGCCAGGAGTGACATAAGTGACATGTGTGTCATCAGTGCAGAAAGTCACCTCTGGGCTGCCACCGGACCCCAGAGGCATGTGCAATGGCTGTCGTCTGTGAAGAGTGAGGCCAAGGTTTCGGGTGCACACCAGTGGGGCTGGACCAACCCAGGCCCTGTTAGCAGATACCGCAACACAAAGAGAGGCTGGACTGTGCCAGCAGAGAGATGGCTCAGCTGGTTAGACAGCCCACTGCTCTTGCAGAGAACCTGATTTCAGTGCCCAATACCCATGGCTGGTGGCTCCCAACCACCTGAAACTCTAACCCCACAGACTCAGGTACGCTTTCCTGGCTTCCCTGAGCATCTGTAGCCAAGTGTACACACACACACACACACACACACACACACACACGCTCACAAGTACATACACACACACAGGAATGGGGGGGGGGTCAATGAAACCAAATATGGTCATTCGGGCCTAAAATTCCAACACTTGAGGGCCTAATCTAGAAAGATTGCAATGGGTTTGAAGTCACCCTTGACTACATAATGAGTTCCAGGCCATCTTATACTACAAAATAAAACCTCATTTCCAAAACAAACAAACAAACAAACAAAATCACCAAATAAATATAATAAAGACAAAGCCATAATAATTTGGCTTAACCATTTTAAGTGGCTTTATTTTTAACTGTTAAATTCCACAAAATTGAAAAAAAAAAAAAAAACAAATCCTGCTTCAGGGCCAGCAGGATGACTCTGTCAGTAAAGGAGCTCACTGCCGCTCCTAACAACCTGAGTTTCATCTCCAGGACTCACCTAAAGATGAGTGAATCCTGAAAGATGTCCACTGATCTTCACACACATGCATGTGTGCAAACAGGCACTTACTCAACACAAGAATGAATGAATGAATGAATGAATGAACGAACGAAATAAGAGTTTAAAAAGAAAAAAGTTAGCCGGGCGGTGTTGGCACACGCCTGTAATCCCAGCACTCTGGGAGGCAGAGGCAGGTGGATTTCTGAGTTCGAGGCCAGCCTGATCTACAAAGTGAGTTCCAGGACAGCCAGGGCTACACAGAGAAACCCTGTCTCCAAAAAAAAAAAAACAAAAACAAAAACAAAAAAAGTTCCAAAGGGAGTGAATAAAAGAAGTTTCTCATTGAGACATAGGAAGGCTGGAGAAAGCAGAGCAGGCTGGTAACTTCAAAGTCAGTTTTTTTGGGAAGCGCAGACTGAACAGAGAACTTCACTGATGTCCAGCATCGGGTTACCTGCCGTCTTTTTGTATGAGCATTAGGGAAGAGGGGACCTCCATGACCACAGCGATTAAAACGAACCAGGGTTGACAATTGGCTCTTATCTACACATCCTGGTTTATCCAAAGGTCAGAAAAACAGATAAGTTTCAGCTTCGTGCAGTGGGATGTCAGCTGACTCTAATGTCTCACCTGCTGTCTGGCTGTTCCAGTGTCTCCTTTAACCCTGACTTCTCTGCAGAGACCAGGGAGGCCAGAGTGTCACCCAAACAGCCATGCGTGTCTACATGTCTCTCTCTGCACGTGTGTCTCTGTGTATATTTCTCTGTGTGTCTGTGTGTATGTCTGTATGTATATATGTGTGTGTCTCTCTGTCTGTTTCCATCTCTCCCTGTCTCTCCCTGTCTCTGTCTGTTTGTCTCTGTCTCTGTCTGTCTCTCCTTGTCTCTGTCTCTCTGTCTCTGTGTATGTGTATTGTCAAGGGCTTTTCTTGCTAATGATAAGTCCGTATGACCACATCGCTGAGTATTATTTAAGGAAAGTAGAGGGGGAACCTGAGTAGGGTGTTGGGAGACAGATATTCAATGGGAAGAAAGGATTGGGGGGCTAAAGTGATGGTTCAGTGGCTAAGAACACTTGCTGCTCTCGTGGAGCACCCAGGTTCAGTCCCCAGGACCTGCATGGTGACTCACATTTGTCAATCCAGTTCCAGGAGATCAGATGGCCTCTTCCAGCCTCCATGGTTACCAGGCACATACATGGTATGGATATAAGTATACACACAAAACACTCATACACATAAAATAAATGAACCTAAAATGTTTACTTATTTATTTATTTGAGACAGCACTTCACTGTGCAGCCAAGGCTCAGACTTCAGGCCCTTCTGAATATTGTAATTCTAAATATTGACTACTAATGTATGCAGCCTGAGAAAGAATTGTTTTTATTTTCAAACACCTCCCACTCCACCTTTTATAACTTAACAAGAGAAGGGAGCCAGTAGTGTAGTGGCCCATCCCCAGAATCTGGAAGGTAGAAGGATCAGTAGTTTGATGTCATCCTTAGCTACATAGACAGCCTGGGCTATAGAAGACCCTGTCTCAAGAAAAAAAAAATGGAGAAGGACACTGCATATTCATCAAAGGAAAAATCCCCCAAGATGACATTTATTATTAACATCTATGCCTCAAATACAAGAGCATCCACACTTGAAAAAGAAGTATTACTACAGCTTAAACCACACACTAATAATGGGAGACTTCAATACCCAACTCTCATCAGTGGAAAGGCCATCCACACAAAAACTAAACAGAAATGCTGCAAGTAGCTGAAGTTATGAGCCAAATGAACCTGACGGGTATTTACAAAAGATTCTACCCAAACACAAAATAATGCACCTTCTTCTCAGCACCTCACAGAACTTTCTCCAAAATGGACTACATCCTGGAACACAAAGAAACAATAGACCTTTAGATACAATAGATTCAATAGATCTATACAATATATGCAAGAAAACTGGACAGCTCTCTACTCAATGAAAAAACATGTCAAGACAGAAATAGAAAGAAATGAAAGACTTTCTAGAATTCAAAAAGAGAATACACAACATACCAAAACTTTATAAGACACAATGAAAGTGGTGCTGAGAGGAAAGTTCATAGTACTAAATGCCTTCATGGAGAAATTGGGGAGATCTCATACTAGCAATCTAACAGCACACCTGAAAGCTCTAGAACAAAAAGAAGCAAGCATACCCAAGAGGAGTAGATGTCAGGAAATCATCAACTTGAGGGCTAAAATCAATAAAATAGAAACAGAACAACAAGCAGAATCAACGGAACAGATGGTGGGTTCTTTGAAAAACATCAACAAGATAGAAAAACCCTCATCCATACTAGCCAAAGGACAGAAGGAGAATATCCAAATTACTAAGCTTAGAAGCAAAGGAGATATAACTACAGACACTGGGGAAATTTAGAAAATCAAAAAGATATCCTTTAAGAACCTATACTGCACCAAATTGGAAAATCTAAAAGAAATGAATTATTTTCTCAGTAGGTAACACTTAACACAATTTAAATGGACCCATAACTCCTAAAGTAATAGAAGAAAGCATTAAAATCTCACAACCAAGAAAAAAAATCCCAGGGCCAGATGGTTTTAGTTCAGAATTCCACCAAACTTTCAAAGAAGGTTAATACCAACAGTCCTTAAATTATTCCACAAAATAGGATCAGATGGAACATTGTCAAATTTTACGAGGCCTCAGTTACCCTGAAACCCAAACTACACAAAGACTCAACAACAACAACAAAAATTACAGACTAATTTCCTCATGAACATTGATGCAAAAATACTCAATAAAATACTCATAAACCAAATTTAAGAACATATCAAAAAGATTATCCACCATGATCAAGTAGTCTTCATCCCAAAGATACAGAGGTGGTTCAATATACAAAAATCCATCATTGTAATACACAATATAAATAAATTGAAAGAAAAAATACTAGGATCATCTCATTAGAAGCAAAAAACAGCTTCAACAAAATCCAACACCCCTTCATGATAAAAGTCTAGTGTCGCTGGGCAGTGGTGTTGCACGCCTTTAATCCCAGCACTTGGGAGGCAGACGCAGGAGGATTTCTGAGTTCGAGGCCAGCTTGGTCTACAGAGTGAGTTCCAAGACAGCCAGGGCTATACAGAGAAACCCTGTCTCAAAAAACAAAACAAAACAAAATAAAAAATAAAAGTCTAGAGATATTAGGGATACAAGGGATATATCTAAACATAATAAAGGCAATTTACAGCAAGCCTATAGCCAAGCTCAAATTAAATGGCAAGAAATCAAAGCAATTCCATTAAAATCAAAGACAGGATAAGGTTTTCCATTCTCTTCACAGCTACTCAATATAAAACCTGAAGTTTTAGCTAGAATAATAAGACAACTGAGGAGATCAAGGAGATTCAAATTGGAAAGAAAGAGGTCAAAGTATCATATTTGCAGATGATAGTATACATAAGTAAGCTAAAGGTTCTACTAGCGAAGTTCTATAGTTGACAGACACTCAAAACAAAATCAGTCACCCTTATTAAGGCCTAGGTAACTGTACCTGGCTAGCCTTCCATTTTTTGCTGTTATTAATATTATAAGAAAACTTACTCATATATGTTGTTTCTGCTGTTACTAGAAAACTTCCTCAAGCACAAGTTGATTACATATTTTGTTGTTCTGTGCCCTTGGAAACCAATCATGATATAAGTCAGCAAAACTGCTTTGTATGGTTACCCACAGTAAGTATGAACCTAAATCAATCACCCAGGAGCACTTCCTGTACCTATATAAGCTTTTATGGTATTTGCCTTTATAAGCTGTCCCTGGGATGGACCCCGACATAAGAGAGACACCTGCATCTGTTTAAAATAAGACTTCCATTTTAGGTAGGGGTCGAGTAAAGTTTAAGTTCCCACGGCCTCCCTGGGAACTGACATCCTACTTGACAGAAAGAGACGTGTATGTGGGTAACTGACATCCTGGCTGGCGAGTTAAGACGTGAATGTTAGAAAAGATAAGTCACTGCCACAGTTGACTAGCCAAACCAATGGGAGCCAGATAAAAGCACAACAAAGACATGCCCTTATGGAAACCTCTGATCCCTAAATTCTGACTGACGAATAACTTGGCATAGAAAACAGGCTTAAAAACCCTGTAGGATCTTAACTCAATGCTATGGTTCAATTCCTGAATCTGGAACATGGACCTGATCAATCAGTCCTGGGGCATAACTACCCCTGTCTGACTGAGATCGGTGTTTGTGTGGTTTGTGAGGCAACTCCTGGACCCCAGCAGCCTTCCTATGTATAACATATGACAAATAGGCAGAGAAAGAAATCAGGGAAACAACACCATTCACAATAGCCACAACTAATATGAACTATCTTGAGACCAATATAACCAAGCAAGTAAAAGACTTGTGTGGTTAAAAACTTCAAGTCTTTGAAGAAAGAAATTGAAGAAAATATCAGAAGATGGAAAGATCTCCCATGCTCATAAATCAGTAGGATTAATAGAGTAAAAATGGCCACCCTACCAAAAGCAGTCTACAGATTCAACACAATCCCCGTCAAAATTCAAACACAATTCTTTACTGAGCTTGAAAGGACAATTGTCAGCTACATATTAAAAAAAAAAAAAAAAAAAAGCAAACCAAACCAAACAGCTGGGCAGTGGTGGTGCACATCTTTAATCCCAGCACTTGGGAGGCAGAGGCAGGCAGATTTCTGAGTTCAAGACCAGCCTGATCTACAGAGTGAGTTCCAGGACAGCCAGGGTTACACAGAGAAACTCTGTCTCGAAAAACCAAAAATCAAACCAAACCAAACCAACCAAACAAACAAACAAATAACAAAAACTTGCTAACTAAAACAATCTTGAACAATAAAATAACTGCTGGAGTTATCACCATCCTTGATTTCAAAGCTGTACTACAGAGCAATAGTAATAAAAACTACAGTATTGAGATAAAAACAAACACATTGATCAGTGGAATCAAATTGAAGACCCAGACATAAATCCACACATCTATGGCCACCTGGTTTTTTTTTATAAAGAAACCAGAAACTCACAGTGGGGAAAAGAAAGCATCTTCAACAAATAGGCTGGTCAAATTGGTTTTCTGCCTGTGCAAGAATGCAAATAGATCCATATTAATCAACCCAGAGAAAGTTCAAGTCCAAGTGGGTCAAAGATTTCAACATAAAACCAGACACACTGAACCTGATAGAAGAGAAAGTGGAGAAGACCCAACACATTGACACAGGAGACACTTTCTGAACAGAACATCATTAGTGCCCATGCTAAGATAAACAATCAATAAATGGGACCTCATGCAACTGACAAGCTTCTGTAGCAAAGGACACCGTCAATCAGACAGAGAAGGCGCCTACAGAGATTTCTACCAACTCCACATCTGATGGAGATCTAATATACAAAATATATAAAGAATTCAAGAAACTAGATATTAAAAAAAAAAACAAATAATCCAACTTAACAATGGGGTACAGATCTAAACAGAAACTTCTCAATAGAGCAATCTCAAATGCCTGAGAAACACTTAAAGAAATGTCCAACATCCTTAGACATCAGGGAAATGCAAATCAAAATGACTTTAGGATCCTATCTTACATCTGTCAGAACGGCCACGACCAGTAACACCAGGGTAGCTCATGCTAGTGCAGCAAGGGACCAGTAACACAAGGGTAGCTCATGCTAGTGCAGCAAGGGACCAGTAACACCAGGGTAGCTCATGCTAGTGCAGCAAGGGACCAGTAACACAAGGGTAGCTCATGCTAGTGCAGCAAGGGACCAGTAACACCAGGGTAGCTCATGCTAGTGCAGCAAGGGACCAGTAACACAAGGGTAACACATGCTAGTGCATCAAGGGACCAGTAACACCAGGGTAGCACATGCTAGTGCAACAAGGGACCAGTAACACCAGGGTAGCTCATGCTAGTGCAGCAAGGGACCAGTAACACCAGGGTAACACATGCTAGTGCAGCAAGGGACCAGTAACACAAGGGTAGCACATGCTAGTGCAGCAAGGGATCAGTAACACAAGGGTAGCACATGCTAGTGCAGAAAGGGATCAGTAACACAAGGGTAGCGCATGCTAGTGCAGCAAGGGACCAGTAACACCAGGGTAGCTCATGCTAGTGCAGCAAGGGGCCAGTAACACAAGGGTAGCGCATGCTAGTGCAGCAAGGGACCAGTAACACAAGGGTAGCACATGCTAGTGCAGCAAGGGACCAGTAACACAAGGGTAGCACATGCTAGTGCAGCAAGAGACCAGTAACACAAGGGTAGCACATGCTAGTGCAGCAAGGGACACTCCTACATTGCTGGTGGATGTACAAATTTGTATAGCCACTATGGAAATCAATATGGTGGTTCCTCTTAAAATTAGGAATTGACATACCTCAAGACCCAGCTCTAACACTCTTGGGCATATGTCCAAAGGATGCTCCATTCTACCGCAGGAACACTTGCTGAACTATGTTCATCGTGGACTTATTTATAATAGCCAGAATCAGCCGGGCAGTGGTGGTGCACGCCTTTAATCCCAGAACTTGGGAGGCAGAGGCAGGCAGATTTCTGAGTTCAAGGCCAGCCTGATCTACAGAGTGAGTTCCAGGACAGCCAGGGCTATATAGAGAAGCCCTGTCTTGAAAAACCAAAAGAAGAGAAAAGAAAAGAAAAGAAAAGAAAAGAAAAGAAAAGAAAAGAAAAGCCAGAATCTGGAAACAATCTAGATGTTCCTCAACTGAAGAATATATAAAGAAATTGTAGTGCGGGGGCTGGTGAGATGGCTCAGTGGTTAAGAACACTGACTGCTCTCCCGAAGGTCCTGAGTTCAAATCCCAGCAACCACATGGTGGCTCACAACCATCCGTAATGAGATCTGACCCCTCTTCTGGTGTGTCTGAAGACAGCTACGGTGTACTTACATATAATAAATAAATAAATCTTCAAAAAAAAAAAGAAATTGTAGTGCATTTACACAATGGAGAATTACTTCATGGTTTAAAACAAAATGACATCATGAAGTTTGCAGGCAAATGGATGCAGCTAGAAGAAAATCATCCTGAATAAGGAAAACCAGACCCAGAAAGACAAATATGGTATATATCCACTTATATGTAGATACTAGCTGTTAAGTAAATGGTAATCATGGAACAGTCCACAGACTCAGAGAGATTAGGTAAAGAATGGGTATGGGAGGACACATGGGTATCCCTAGGAGGGGGAAATAGAATAGAATCTGAGGGTGTCCTCAGGGGGAAGGTTGGGACAGGAGTGGGAGGGATCCAGTGGGCAGGAGTGATGGGGAGAGGGAGTATAGAGAGAGACAGCTGGGATTGGGTGGCATTTGGAAAGTGGCATGGAAACCTAGTGCAGTGGAGACTTCCTGGAATCTATAAAGGTGCCCATAGTGATGATTCCCACTAATGGAGGATATGGACTCTGGACTGGCCATTTTTAATAGCCAGGCAAGGCTTCCCATTGGTGGTACGACTCGCGTTGTTGGCCGAAGAGGTCCTGTGAAGACCCCAAATGATTCTAGGACAGAAGATCACCCTCTAAAACTAACAGTGAGTCCCCATTGCTGAGGACAACATTCACACGGCTCATTAAACACAGAGAGGTACAGTTGGTGAGGACTTGGAGTCTTCACCCACTATGTTCTAGGTTCTTTGGCATGAGAAGGGATTCTGCAGTCTCTGGAAAGAGAAACCTGGATACCAGCCCAACCACAAACCCGCCACCTTCAATCTGTTCTGACTGTATTGGGGTAATGGTGGCACAGAACATGTGGGTGTGGCCAACCGATGTTTGGTTTAACTTGAGGCCCAGTCCATGAGAGGGAGCCCATGTCCTACACTGCCTGGATGGAGGGAGGAAGAGACTGGAAAGCTCAGAGACTTAAGGTAGAACCAAACACAACTGGAAAGAGAGTCAATGAAATGATTCCTAGTGATACTCCACTCTACTCATAGATTAGCGCTCCGTCCAGGTGTCATCAGAGAGGCTTCCACTGGCAGCAGATGGGAGTGGGTGCAGAGACTCACACCCGACATTATGCAGAGAAAGTGTGTAGATTGGAGGTCTCTGTTGGGTCTCTCCCCTCAGAGATCAGGGAACCCTGTGGAAGAAGAGGAGAAAAGGCTATAGGACTCAGAGGGGATGCAGGACACCCGGAGAATATGACCCAGTGAGTCAACCAAGCAGGGCTCACACAAGCTCACAGAGGCTGAACCAGCAGGCGCAGGGTCTGCATGGGTCTACATGAATGTATGTCATGGCTGTTAGCTTGGTGTTCTTGTCCCTCACAGTGGGAGTGGGTATGTCTTTGACTCTTTTGCATGCTCTTGGGACTTTTCCTCCTATTTGGTTGTTTATCTAGCCTTGATATGAGGGCTTATGCCTTATATTACTGCATTTGTTTTGTCCTGTCTGGATGTCATCTCTTGGAGACCTGCTTCTCTTTTCTGAAGAGGGAACAGGGGACGTGGATCTGGGTTAGAGAAGAGGTGGCAGGGAGCTAGGGGGATTGGAGGGGGGAAACTGTGGCTGAGATTGGATAAGAGAAGAATGTATTTTCAATATTTAAAAGTTCAAAAATAAATTTGTATTGGAGGACTATGACAACAAGTAATTGTGATGAGTAACTGAGGAATCTGGTACGCTTACGGAGTGCTACAAGAGAGAAACGCGGTAAGGATGGATAGAGACAAGGAAAGAAGTGGGAAAAGGCAGAGTGCTGGGTCAGACCCTGCACTCTCACCATTGGTGCGATCCCAAGCCCCAGTCTCAGCGCTCAGATGGCTGGAGGCAGGAAGATTGCTGGGAGTGTGAGGCCTGCCTGGGCTACCTAGTGAATCCCAGGCCATCCTGAGCTATAGTGAGACTCTGGCTCGAGACAATAAATGGGCTTGGAGTGTAAGTAGGTGATAAGGATGTTGGCCTGCCTGACTTCTGCATCTCCCAGCACAGCAGAGGAGTTGGGGGGGGGAGGGGAGGAGGAAATAAATGGGGTTCAGAGGGGACTTTGATGTAACATGACCTTTGAGCAGAAATAAAAAAAGTCCAAGAGGATATGACCTACATATCCAAAGGAAGATTGAAACAGCAGAGAAAGATGGGAAATTGTGGAACATGGGAAGGAGACATCTTAGTTGTCAGCTGAAGTCAATAACTTTAATGTAACTCACCACCATCACCACAACAAAATAGTTGTGAACACTAGAGAGCCACTTAAAGTCAAACTACGTGACCTTTGAGTTTAGCGGTTTTCTTCCTTCTATAAACCTGTACTCTTCTTTGAGCCTCACAAACAAGATTATAATCCACATTTACAGTCAGATCACTTTTGAAAACTTTCTTTTGAGATAGGATCTTGCTTTAAAGTCCTGCATATCCTGTGATTTGCTATATAGACCAAGCAAAACAGTGCTGAACTTGAACTTGTGGTAATCCTCCTGCTTTGAGCACTGGAATTACACCTCTCTCTGTCTCTCTTTCTGTCTCTCTCTGTCTCTCTGTCTCTGTCTCTCTCTGTCTCTCTCTGTCTCTCTCCCTCTCTGCGTGTGTGTGTGTGTGTGTGTGTGTGTGTGTGTGTTGTCTCCCAGGATGTCCTCAAGCTCACAGAATTCTCCCGCCTCTGCTCTCTAACAGTATAAGAATGCACCATGAAACCTGACTTAAAATGTCTTAATTTCGCTGGGCGGTGATGGCGCACGCTTGTAATCCTAGTACTCTGCAAGGCAGAGGCAGGCGGATTTCTGAGTTCGAGACCAGCCTGTTCTACAAAGTGAGTTCCAGGACAGCCAGGGCTACACAGAGAAACCCTGTCTCAAAAAACAAAACAAAACAAAAAAACCCCCAAAATCCAAAAATAAAACAAAAACAAACAAACAAACAAACAAACAAAGATCTCTTTGTGACCTACTTGGAATAAATATCTTTTGACCTTTTTAGTTGCTTTTATTTTATCAGCTTGTAAAGAAAAGCAAAAGAAGGTAAGAAACAAAGATCCAATACATGTCATATTTTACCTTCACCAAGAGTAGTAAATGTGTATTTTAATGTAAACAAAGTTGTGTGAACACTTTAAGAACCTGTGTTCAGAGGCTGGAGAGATGGCTCAGCAGTTAAGAGCACTTACCGCTCTTCCTAAGGTCCTGAGTTCAAATCCCAGCAGCCACATGGTGGCTCACAACCATCCATAATGAGATCTGATGTCCTCTTCTGGAAGACAGCTATTTACTTACATATAATAAATAAATCTTCTTTTTAAAAAAGAATCTCTGCAACAGATTCTTATATGCAACAAGAATTTAAGACAAACTTAACTCTCTGGAAACTGTTGACTGGCGAGCCAGCCAAGCCAGGCCAGCTGGCACCAGGTTGCAGCCTGGAGAGGAGGTATGAAGTCACTGGTTTTTGGACATGTTTATCTTTCTTTTGTTTTCTTTTCCTAGGAGTATTTAAAGGAAGAGTCAAAATAATTTACTAACAAGTGGACAAAAAAAGCATTGCAAGAAAGAGGGGAAAATACATAGCCTATAAAACTATGAAGACAATTGCTGTACAGATTTCTGATTTCTCCGGTCTACAGAACAAAGGATAGATTTTGTTACAAATGTAACCTAGTAGACAACTTCCAGTCCCTACAGAAGATACATTGTAACATGAAGTGCAATGTCACAATTCTTAGAACAATCTGTAACAAGCTATTGCTTCCTGATCCATGTTTCCACTCCAGGTTATTGAAGCAATGCTACAGACATTTTAAGAAACTGTCTTCCTCTTAAGGACTTCCAAGGAAATCCAAACCAAACCTTGCAACTGCATTAGAATTTCCATAACCAATATAAATCTCCAATATATTCTGACAGGTTTATTAGTACTAGGTCCTCAGTATGATTTTATTTTTCAGTCCTGGAGAGGGAATCCAAAGTATTCTTCCAACTGAACTACATCTTCAAATGAATCATATTTCAAATATTTTTTATTTTTATTATGTATGTGCATGTATGTGTGAGTGAGAACAGTTGCCCTACGTGGCAGAAGCATTGTAGTCTCCTGGAGCCCGAGGTACAGGTGGTTTTGAGCCACCCAAAATGGGTGATTAGAACTGAGCTTGAGTCTTCTGCAAAGGAAGTCACTGCTCTTAACCACTGAGTGCCTTCTACAGCCCTTGAAGATCTCTCTCTCTCTCTCTCTCTCTCTCTCTCTCTCTCTCTCTCTCTCTCTCTTAAGATTTATTTTTAATGAGCATGAGTGTTTTCCACATATTGTGTATACACATGTGTGTCTGTTGCCCCATAGAGGTCAGAAGAGAGTCGTAGAACCTGGAACTGGAGTTATGGACAGTAGTGAACTAGTATGTTGGCGCAAGGGCAACAAATTCTCTTAACAACTGAGCCATCTCTCCAGCACTCAGCGGGAACCTGAAGAGGAACTTTTTAGAGTAGGAAAAGACTAGGGATATGTACTGAAGAAAATGCAGATAAAAAAATTTTAAATCCTTAAAACAGTGTGTGCTGCGCACTTTCTCTAGGATTCTATGAACCAAGGACTTACCTGAGCTAGGACTCTGGTACAGAGATTACTCACCCGGGTGTGGTGACGCTGTTTTGGCCCATAATAAATATAATGATGCATCACCACCTCCCTTTGGACTCAATGAAATGCCACTGTCTACCTGTCAAATTATTAGTTTGGCTTCCATGAACTTTCAGAGCAAAAAACAACTACAAATTTTTAAGAGTATGTTTCAAGTCACACAGAGCTTCCTGCTGGTG
Organism: Apodemus sylvaticus; assembly: GCF_947179515.1. Lineage (NCBI taxonomy): Eukaryota > Metazoa > Chordata > Mammalia > Rodentia > Muridae > Apodemus > Apodemus sylvaticus. The sequence goes on from NC_067485.1 coordinate 7,630,940, forward strand.
AAGGAGATGTGTGTGTGTGGTGTGTGTTTGTATGTGCCCGTGTGCAGGTATTGAAAGAGCCCACTAGCATCAGATCCCCTAGGATGGAGTTACAGGCAGCTATGAGCAACCACCTTGGGTGATGGAAGTGAAGTTTGCTCCTCTGTAAAAGCAGGTCTCACCCATTCCCTCAGCCCCCTCATTCTCTTAACACATCGCCATTGTTTGGTGGTCACACTCTGCTAGATGTGACTTTTACTGTCAGTGAAAGGAATGCTATGGGACCTAGAGATGGCTTGCTGTGGAGGCTTGTCTGGCCTCAGTGGGAGATGTGCCTTATGCCCCCAGGGTTGGGCAATGTGGGGAAGGCACCCTCTCAGAGGGGAGAGGGAGTTATGTCTTAAATTTCTATTGTATTCCTTTCTTGCTGAATTAGTAGGATTGAGTTAATAAACTGTTTTCAAAACAGTTTCTTGGAATAGGCAAGGTTGTGTGCATTCTTCACTTTAAGACTGTTGACTAAAGAACCAAGGCATTTAAATTTATATGTTGTAGAGGTAGAAAGGAAAACTGCCTTGTTTTTTTCCAACACTTCTATTCATTAGTTGCTTGCCGGATTCAAGGCATTTAGAACACTTGAATTTAGAACAATGAATGTTCAATTAGAAAAAAATAGCAACTCTGTGTTGTTTGCTAGTTTGTAAGTCTGTTTTGGTCAAAAGAAAAAAAAATTGAATTCTTTCAACCACCACCAGGTCACCCTCCACCACTACACATATTCTTCAAAGTACGACCTTCCCCCATCCCCTTTCTTTTGTTTTCTTTCTTCTTGTTTTGTTTTTGAGACAGGGTCTTCGTATGTTTGAAAAACAAAATGAGGAGCGTTCCCCTTGAGCTTAAAAGATGGATAATCCAGAGGCTTAGGCCGCTGGACTTTCTTCAAGGTCGTTAACAAGGCCCTCACTGAAACTTGAAGTCACCTGGAACTATAAAAAAGACCAAGCAGCCTGGCTCAGTTTCCCCAGAAGCCACAGAGGGGTGTCGGGGAAATCAGAAAACACTAAGTGCCACAACTCGCAGGCAGCTAGCAAATCCGGACCTCTCCGCCCCGCACCCGCCGCGCGCACCCGGCGCTGGGCGGAACCTGGGCGGCCGCGCGCTTCCGGTGCGCGCTTCCGGCCAGCCGCGGAGCGCGGGGCGGGGGCACCGCCGCCTTCCAATCGCGCACAATGAGACGGCGCTGAGCGCCGGAAGTGGGGCCGAAGGAAAACACGGAGAGGAGCCGGGCCCGGACAGGAAGCGGCGGGGGACCGCAGCGGCGCTGGTGAGTGCTCCCGGGCGCCGTCTCGTCGCGTCCCTCCGGGACTCGCCTCCGGGCTGGGCCCGTGGGTTCCCCCCGCCCCGAGAAGCGTATCAGCCCGGCCCCGAGGTACGTTGGTGCCGTCCTTCTCCGGCCGCCTCGGCCCGGCTGTGCGCCCGGAGCCCTCGGGTTCGAGTCCGTGTCTTCACTTTGTGTCGGGGCTCCGGCCCTGGTCCGGGGGACCCCGGAACCCTGTCAATGGCCGGGCGCTTCCTGCTTCCTATTCCCCACGGCGGCTTCGTGGCCAGTAGCGCGGGACCGCCTCCTCCTCCGCCCGGGGACTCCGCTTGTGGAAACTGAGGCACACAGGGGTGGGGCAGCCGAATGGGGAAGGAAAAGGAGTGTCATCCTGCGGAGGATTGTGGTTGGTGACGAAACTGCACTTGTCTGGGGCTGGGGACTGAGACATCGGGTAAGTCAGCTGGCGTTGTCCCCCTGTCGGAAGCCGGGACCCTTAGAGAGCTGCCTTGGTGGGAAGTGCTGCCCCTTCGCCCGGCGGTCGCGCCGGGGCGGAAAGTAAAGCAGAGAGTGGGGCTGATCGAAACTGAAGAGTGTTCTCGTAGTTTTGGCTACTTTGATACTTAAAAGTAATTGCCAACTTCAAAAAAAAATAGATTTGGGAGTTTTGTAACAGTGTTCACTTAGGATGTTTACTTTGAAGAGAGGTGCTTTCTTTACATAGGAGTTACTACATTAGTTTTTTGAGGATTATAGAAGCGTCTTCAGATTTAGTCTTCCTTATTAAATAAGGACCAGTTTTTATGAACACTGTAAGGCTAAGCCTCCTAACTTCTGGAATGCATTAATTATTGGAAATGTGATAACAATTTAATTTTTAAATGGGGGAAAATAAAGGCTTCGGGGCATCAGTGTGTTACTTTGAGTATTTGGTATGATAATTATTTTACATTTTTGTTTTGTTTTGTTTCGTTTCCCCCCTCCCCCCAATGCCTTCTTTCAGGTACAAAGTAAGAAAGTTGAAGTCAAAGACCATGGGAGATACAGCAAAATCTTACTTTGTAAAGCGCACTAAAGACCGTGGAATTATTGATGATGATGATTTCAGAAGGGGTCATCCCCAACAAGATTATTTAATAATGGAAGATTATGCTAAAGGCCATAGCAGTAAAATGGAAAAGGGCCTTCCAAAAAAAAAGATATCACCCGGGAACTATGGGAACACCCCCAGGAAAGGACTATATGCGGTTTCCAGCAATCCATATGCATTTAAAAACCCAATTTACAGTCAGCCTGCTTGGATGAATGATAATCACAAAGATCAAAATAAGAAATGGCTATCTGATGAACTCGCTGGTAACGCGGACAGCTGGAGAGAGTTCAAGCCGGGACCTAGGATTCCTGTCATAAGCCGGTCAAGGAAAGAATCCTTTCAGGAAAGTGATGATGCCTACAGGTGGCAGGAGGGAAGAGGCTGCAGAGCTGTGAGAAGGCTGTTTCAGAAAGACCTCACCAGCCTAGAAGCCATGTCAGAAATGGAAGCAGGAAGTCCTGGTATGCCCCACGTTTCTAGGTTGTGTGTCTGTGCTATTTTCCTCATCCAAATAAGTGTTGATCTTTTCAGGAATGAGCTATTTAATGTGATTGTGTTAGTGTTTATAGTATAGTTGGGCAGCTTCAATGTATTTCATACATTGGACCATCACAAGCTCCAAGGCATGCTGGGTATCAAAGTGCAGTACTGTCCCCCAAAACCTAAGCAAAAAAGCAAAGCGAGGCTCATTTTACTTTAGTAAACACTTTATGGGAGAGGAAGAGGGTGTCATTAACCTTGGAGATCATACTCTAATTTCCATAACCTGTATTATTTTCTTGTACATGATTTTAATTTTAAAATATGTTCATATTGTACATGACAATATAAAACTGAAAATATTTACTGTTAAGACAGAGTATAGGCTGCATATATTACAAAGAGAGAGAGGAAGAAAAGGAGAGAGGGAGAGAAGTAATATGGCAGAGAAAGAGGAAGCTGTGGGAGTTGGGGAGGAAAACGGGTTTCTGTTTAACCTAACTAACTCACACAGGGCCCCGGGGTAGTTGGAATACAAGCGTGACAACAAAATTTGGGAAATAGAAATTTAGAGACCCAGAATTCAGATAAAAGTAGTGCTGTTCCCTTTCAAAAGAATCAAAATCTGCTGCTTTTTCACGTAGCCACGGCTAGCCTTAACTAGATTCTCTTGCTTGCACCTTCCAATGCTAAAACTTCATTTCTAAGTAACTTCACATTTTTTAATATACAAAGTGATTGTATTTTCCAAAAATGTGCAAGTAGATGTTGCATAGCAATTATTTCAAAAAACAGGAAAGTTATTTTTATCTAGTCAATGTATTTGCTGAAATGAAATAAAGTTAGTTGGATGAAAAGCGTGAAAACTGTTTATAGTATTAAATTAGACTTAGAAGATTTGCCCCCTTTTGGAGACAGTGTCTCACTGTGTGGTGCCCTGGTGTGGAATTCGCTGTGTAGACCAGACTGGCTTCACAGTGAGCCTTATGCTTTTTCTTCCCGAATTAAGGTTTAAAAGGACCCAGTCTCAAAAGAAAATAAATAAATTAAAATGAACCATAGCTTTACAAATCTTTGAGCTGGGCAGACTAGAAAGGCTGCTGTGTGGGATTCTGGGGTAATGTGGAGCCACAGTTTTATGACTTGGGCAGCTGCAGTTTGGAGAGGTTGAAATTGTCCAGACTTATTTATGCAGTGCTGGATGGAAAAGTGGAACTGAAATCGAAACTGAAATCCGGGATGCTTCCTGTCACCCTGACCATTACCTTGTCTGCAGGACCTTGAGTCCTGACAAGTGAACAGTGTTCATTGGTGATTTCTAGGCTTTGGATTTCTCTGTTACTTCTTAACGTTTTTTGCAGACCTTAAGTGTTTCTTTTATGGCATTCAAGTAGGTGTGGACATTGTTATATTTGTCTTATGGAAATAAAAAATTAAGATATGTGTGTGTCACATGCCTGCAACCCAGAACTAGAGAGGTTAAAGGGGAGGGTGGAAAGGTTGAAGGTGGCCTGTAGTACCTAGCGAGATGTTTGGGAGGTAGAGCAGGAGGGTCAGGAGTTGAAGACCAACCTTCAGCTCCCTAGTGAGCTCCCAGCCAATCTGGGTTTTATCAATAAGACAAACCAAAAGTTAAAAAAGAAAGGGGGAAAGGGGGTACTGACCTAACTAGCTGGGCTACCTTAAATGGCACTTTTAAGATAAGGTTTAAGCCAGGCTGAGAGGTACATACCATTAGTCCCAGAGTACAGGAGGCAGAGGCTGACAGACTTGTGGATTTGAGGCCAGCCTGGTCTACTTAGAGATTTCCACGCTAAACCAGGGCTTCTTAATGAGACCCTGTCTAAAATTACCACTACTAGTAATAATAATGGATTATAGATCAATGTTTTGCAGCTAGAAATATTAAAGGGACCAATTGCAGAGCAAAAAACCTCTTATACATGTTCTTTCTCAGTTTTAGGAATGACTTGGAAAGGTATCTCAGCAGGAAGTACATTGGCTCTGTATTTACAGACGCTCACTTAAATATTTCTGTAGAAAACAGAGTTTCAGGTTGCCAAGTGAAGAAACTGATAGTTTCCCTTAAATCATTATAAAGGAAACATTAAAGTTTTGTATAAGATCACATACAGTAGAGAGGAGTTTAATTTGATGTGTAAATTTTCAGTTCGTGGAAATGACTATAAGAAAGATCATTAAAGGTAATAAAATATCTTAATTATTTTCTTTTTGAGGCAGGGTCTCTCTGTAGCTCAGGTGGGCTTCAAACTTTGCATGTCAGTGAAGTCACCTCACACTCTGAGTTTCCTCTGCTTCTGCCTACCTTGTTCTGGGAGTAAAGGGCGCACTACCATGGCCTGCAATAATAAGTATCTCTCAAACTGAGACGATGTGATAAAATTATATTAAAGTTGATTTTTAAAGCTTTTAAAACACGGTTTTGTTTTTCTTTTTTCATTTTGACATTACTGTCCCTCCCTCAACCCTCAAATGTCCTAGACTGTCGATGTAAAGTCTTTGGGGCAATGTCATTAACAAGCTGGCAGAAAGCATCCGTTCAAATGTCCTGTGTGACTGGAACACCGTTCAGTTTGCAGATAAGATGTGAGGACTTGGAACACTCACAGCTGGGGTTTTGACAGTCCAAGGAGCCTGACATCTTCCTGTCAGTAGGCTGGGGACCTCCTTGGGCTGCTTTGCTGTTCAAGAGCTGCCACAGTGAACAGCAGTTTTCCCCAGTTTGTCCCTGCAGGCCTAGACAGCCCTGTCTGTTCTAAGAGTGCCACAGGGGGCTGTGTATGGATTCTCCTCACTTTGCATCCTGGACAATACAAGGCTGACTCCTGCCATATTTTAAGCTGCATTTTAGATCTTTATTTTGCCTTGGTCTTATACACTTAGACAAGTCGCTTTTTTTTGGGGGGGGGGGAATTTCGTTTTTTCGAGACAGGGTTTCTCTGTATAGCCCTGGCTGTCCTGGAACTCACTCTGTAGACCAGGCTGGCCTCGAACTTAGAATCCGCCTGTCTCTGCTTCCCAAGTGCTGGGATTACAGGCCTGCGCCACCACCGCCCAGCTCTAGACAAGTCATTTTGCTCTCCGAGACTACCAGTGTTACCATCTGCACAGTGGAGCTAAACCCCAGCATTGATGAGAGAAGTGCTACAGGGATGGGAGGGGGTGAGGCACACAGAAGCTCTGGCCTTCCTTCTGCTGTGGAATAGGGTAGCAGTGCTCGCTGCGGCCCCACTCGGCACGCTGTTGAGCTCTCCTTCCCCAAAAGCCATGGTCTCCGTCCTCTTACCTCGGTCCCCCAGTGCTGTGGCAGGAATGCTGTACCAGTCACAGCTGCAGTTGATTGCTACTGTCTGATGGGAGGGGTGTCTGAGGATCGGTCTTAGTGCCAGTGTACATGATAGGAGCAGTCTGCCATTTAGCTAAGTTCCTGGTCTGGCAGAGGCATTCTTTATTTTTGTAAGAATTTATTTAATACCTATCTATTGTTTTTATGTGTGTTCGCATATGTGCCTGCATGGATGCACATGTGCACCACCTGGATCCCCTGGAACTCAAGTTCACAGAAGGTTGTGGGCCTTCTTAAAACTGGAAGTCCTATACTTATTTTTCTAAGAATTTCCACAGAATTCTTTCCTGCAATTTGCCAATGCATTGCAGTTGCTAAGTCATGAGTCCCTCCGAAAGCTGGAGATTGCCTTGTGCAAGACTTCTTCCAAGCATTGACTTACAGAAAGCCAATGAAGAGAATCCCGTGTGTTTAATAAGAATTGTTTAAAAGTTTTACCATTTTGATTTTTGTGGGTATGTGTATATGCGGGTACCTGCAGAGGCTACATGGGTACCGTGAACAGAACTCAGATCCTCTGCAGGAGCTCCTTCCACTGAGCCATCTCTCCATCCCCTTCATCAGAATTTTAGCTTGGAAATAGATATCGTTTAAGCCCGGTGTTACAATTAGCTTCCATTGTCTTTAGAACCTGACCAGAGTGTCAAGGCTGCTCACCATGGGTTTTAAAGTTCAGTCTCAAAATTGTCTTATGCTCCACGGGTTGAAACGTTGTTAGCTTGAGTTTATTTAGTCTTTCCACAGATTGTAGAGCTAACAGAGTTCACGTCACATTTATCTAGAGTGAACTCTGACTTTTAGGTGCCAGTTGTGTTTTGTGTGCTCACCCTGTCACTGGTGTGTGGCAAAAGCTGAACTGGGGACTGTGTGTGCTCAGTAAATAAAACTTTGGCTTGAAGATTTTCCTCTTATTGAAGGAACCCAGTTATGATTGAAGGAACCCAGTTATGATTTAAGGCAGAATTTATAGCTAAATGATTTTTTTTGAACCATATAAGAAAATGATCACAATTTCCAAGTTCTCCGGGTACATACAATATTGTCCATTTTTCCCTACTTGGGATCTTCACTTTAAAAGAAAATCAAAGTAGATATGAATATTTTCCATTAAAACACAGGTGTGTTTGCAGTTTGGTTGAAAGTTTCATCCGTGCCCCTTATACATCAAGTGGATTAGAAGTACAGTTATATCTGCCTTCAGTGGGAGACTTCTGCTGTCCCACAAGTGCTCAGCAGTGTAGTGTGGGAGGAGGTAAAAAAAATCAAGTCCTATGGGAAACATGCTCCTTTTTACTTGCAGTGGTTCTGTGGATTAGTGGTGGAGAGCTAAGTTCACACGGGCTTAGGATAGGGCTCAGGGCCTAGCACGTGCTAGCATGCATGAAGACCTGGGTTCAGTACCTAGTACTATGTGCAAGTAAATGGACTTATAGGAAGAAAGTTCTACCTCTTCCTGAGAGCGATAATTTTCAATACCACCCATGTTGTCCCCTAATTTAAGAAAACAAGAAACAGCGGTCTCGACCTCGTAAGCCACGGAGGACTAGAACGGAGGACAGCGAGCAGGATGGAGATTTGGATGGTCCTGTGATCGATGAGTCCGTCCTTTCAACCAAGGAGCTACTGGGCCTCCAGCAGGCTGAGGAACGGCTCAAGAGAGACTGCATCGACAGGCTGAAAAGGGTACCGTCTTTATGGATACATTTACTAGATCATCTCTCAGTTTTGCTCTACATTGTGTTAGTAATTGCAGTATTTGCCTCTGGGACTTAGGCCTCCACTTCTTTATCAATGTGTAAGTAAGTCCGTATGCTAAGGGGTAATCAGTGTGATTTCAGAGTTATGCCATTGTATTTAAATACGAATGACTGTCAAGCTTCGAAGTAATAGGGAAACCATTATTCTGGCTCATTTTCTCTAAATGTTTAGAGATACATCTTTTTGTCAATCTTTTCAAATTGTAGCGACCACGAAATTGTCCAACAGCAAAGTATACCTGCAAACTGTGTGACGCTTTGATTGACTCTATCCCATTCGCTCATAAGCACATGAAGGAGAAAAGGCACAAGAAGAACCTTAAGGTGAGTGGCTCTCCGGGGGTTGGAACAAAGTGATACTTCTCATTAAAACACAGGCGTATTTATGATGTGGTTGAAACTAGTGTGTGTGTGTGTGTGTGTGTGTGTGTGTGTGTGTGTACATATATGCATACATACATCACGTGTGTTAGGGCTGCAGTTGTGTCTGCCCTATGCATCACATGTATTAGGACTGCAGTTGTGTCTGCCCTATACATCATGTGTGTTAGGATTGTAGTTGTGTCTGTCTTATACATCACGTGTGTTAGGACTGCAGTTGTGTCTGTCTGCCTTCAGTGGGAGGTTTCTGCTGTCGCATAAGTGCTCAGCAGTGTATGCTCTTGTGGTTTTCCTTAAACCCACTATAGAATACTCGTCTACTAGTCAGATATGTTTGTTGGGCAGCCCTGTGAATTTCCCCAAGTCCAGAGTTAGGATGTAGAAAGCCATTGGTGGGGTCTTGGTGTTCTTATGCAGATACTAAGGCACCTAATATTTGTGGTTGCTGTCCATATTTTCTCTGTATTCCTGCCTACTCTACATTATCCATATTAAGTACATAGAGTGTGTGTGTATGTTTGATAAGGTGAAGACTACCATGTCTAAGATAAGGAAGGCTACAAAGATTTCAGAAAATTCTATAGGGTCCTGTCTTAGTGAAAACAACAGCTACACCTGAGTCATTTTCATCTCACCATTGATCTCACAAGGAAAAGCAGGAGGAAGAATTGCTCAACACACTGCCCCCGCCAGCGCCCTCCCAGATACACGCAGTCGGCGACGCCATTGACAGAGTGGTGCAGGAGTTTGGTTTACACAGGGAACACTTGGACCAGAGGCTAGAGATTAAGCGTGTCATGGAAAGTGTGTTCCAGCCCAAACTACCAGGTATGGTCTGGATGCATGTTTTCTATTTAGCATCTAAAAGTGCTTCTACCTAATAAGTATTAATTTATGGCCTGGCCACAGGGGCTGCCTGTAAGGCTAATGGAGGCTGAGGGGGGGGGGCATCCCAAGACTGGGACTGCTGTTGGAAACCCTTTTTAGTGAATCGTACTGCTTATAATAAGTTAGCCTATGTGTATATTCTGACATTAGAACAAAGTGCTTATATTAGCTTATGGCTATACTGTAGGTTTTAAAACATGGTGTCCTTTTCAACATACACTATCTGAATTTTTAAAAGTATGACAGTTTTCTATAGAACATATGAGCTTGATTATGTAGAGGCCTTAGCATGCTCCTCCGCTCAGGGCAGAGTGGTTGAAGTCCAGAGAAAAGCCGAGCAAATGGCCGAGTCGCCCCCTCCGTGAGCGTCTGAGCTCAGTGTCCCGCTTCCGGGCACCCGCGCCTTTGGCTGATGAGCTCTAAGTAGCAGTGTTCATTTCTTATAGCTTTGGAGAGATTTCCTCCCGTGACTCCCGTGTGCTTCCTTCTCTCCAGACTGTTGTCTTCGGCTCTATGGATCCTCCTGTAGCAGACTGGGCTTCAGCGACTCTGACGTGAACATTGATGTTCAGTTTCCAGCTGTCGTGAGTACAGATGATCTGCTGGCCTCCACACTCACACACAAGTCTCTCATTTGTTTAGCTTTTCAGAAGTTTTATATTTATGTGCGTGTGTGAACTCATGTGCCCTCCCCCACCCGTGTGTGTGTGTGTGTGTACACACATGTGCCAGATGTGTGTAGGTGCCCATGAAGGCCAGAGAGGCCATCAGATCCCCTGGAGCTTGTGAGCCACCTATGTGGGTGCTGGGATCTGAACTCTGGACGAGCGAGTGCCCTTGACTCAGCCCCTTAGCCCCTGTCTTTATGTAAGCCATTTCTATTGTTTCAGTTTATGGGCACATTTGTACACCTTCAGTCACCTGGCACACCTGCTTGGTCATAGACTATCCAGCAGTTGGTGATTTGACTCTCAATGTCCTTATCTCTTCTGTCCCTCTGAAAATGGACAGGACAGCCACCTTCTTAACAGACTGGCAGAGGCTCTCAGGGAGGTCAGGGCAAGGCTTGTAGATTGGACAGTGCTCAGAACTGAATGGCTGATCAGCAAACACACTTGACTGTGTTAGCCCCTCAGGATCACATGGATTGTGAGGAAGCCAAGCCCTTCACTGCCAGGTTGTGGCTCTGCTCCTTTCTGAGGACTTCTGCTCTGTCCAGGTGGGGCTGCTCAACATAAGCTTGCTGTGGTTCCCACTAGCACAGGCTTTTCAAGGGAGCATGCTTGAGGCTTGTGGTGGCTGTCTGACTGTAAAGAGCGGAAATTCTGTCGAATGTCACTTGGATGTGAATGTACAGTGACAGCTCTCCCTGAGAATTTTCATTTTATGTCTTCTGTCTTCAGCTTCAGAATTTTAATTTTTTACTTTACAAATTTCAATGCTTATTTTGCTACAGATCTTCCCTACTTACTTATAATGTTGGTTTTCTGGCATGTGAATCCTAGGAAGATTCTATATATCTCTGACTTCAGAAAGTTTAAATTCTTTTCATAAAATCAACCTTCTATGACAAGAAAGGAAAGCAAATGTTCAAATAGTGTATTTGTAATATTTATAATACATAATATAATATGTTATATATTATACAATACATTATTATATTGTATAATATATAATACAGTGTTTATATATAAAGAATATATTCATAATATTACAAATAATACTTGTAAATATTCAATGATCTGGAAACCCATTAGCTCCCAAGTTCTCCTTTATATAGTAATAATAATTATAATAATAGTAATAATAGTAATAATAATAATAATAATAATAATAATAATAGTAATAATAATAAATGATGGGCCAGAGAGACAGCTCAGGTGCTTGCCCCGAAATCTGATGACTTGAATTCAATCCCTGAGTGTCACAAAACTCCCCACATACATCCAATGAATAAATGTAATTAAAGTAATTATACTTTCAATAAAAACCACACCTAACCTCAAATAATGGAACACGTCTGTAATCCCAGTACTAGAGAGCTGGAGGCAGGAATAGCAGGATTTCAAGGCTGTATTCAGACAAAGCAAGCTTGAGTGAAACAAGAAGTAAGGATCCCTCAACACATATGCATGCACACAGGTGCTCACACACACATGTGCACAAACACATGCACACATGCACGTGCACACAACACACACACACACACACCAGGTATACAAGTCTACATTTTGGTGAAATATTCCCAACGACATAGATAAGTCAGAACTTTAAAGCCAGAAGAAACTTAGATTATTGATGCACCCACTCTACTTCCCACTGTTTGATCTATGCTCAATTTAGTTGTTTGTTATAAGTATAGGTTCTGAGGCCAGGCATGGTAGCACATACCTTTGATCCTAGAGGTAGGTGGGTCTCTGAGTTTGAGGCCAGTCTAGTGTACATACTGAAGTTCCCAGTCAGCCAGGGCTACATAGTGAGATCCTGTCTTTGAAGCAACAACAACAGATTCTGAGGTTGGATTCCTTGATGTTCTAGTTCATAGCCTCTCCTTCCTTCCTTCCTGTGCTTAATTCTATAGCTCCCTGGTTAGGTAACCCACAGACTTTACTATTCCTTAAAGAATTTAACTTTGTGTATGGGGGGGGAGGGGTGTATCTGCACACGGTGTACATGTGCCTTCAGAGGCCAGAGGCGTTTGAGTCTCCCCAGAAGCTTGTATTACAAGTGATTGTTAAAAATGCCCTCTGTGGGCACCGGGAACTAAACTCATGTCCTCTGGAAAACAGTGTGTGTTCTCAACATTTCCAGTCCCAATCTTAATATTCTTTTAAGTTTCAATTTTTGATAAGTGATTTACCAGAGTAAATCCTTAGCAGTTATTTTGATCTGTGTCATTCATGTTGCAAATTTTCACTAAGGCTAGATGCTGTGTTATAAAGGACAAGATAGGTCTGGCTCTCTGGTGACACTTGTAAGCTATTAGTTATATTATAAGTTAGTAACTATAGTGAACTTCACAGAGAAACACGGCTGAGTGACAAGCTCTGAGCATAGACCTAGCTTACTCAAAGAGGGCACATTTCCATAGAACTCTGCTTAGGATGTAGAGACCTGGGTCAGTTATACAGATTCTTAAAGGCTATAACGAATTTGATTTTGTCCTAACAATGGTAAGAATTTTAAGGACTGTTGAATTGGGAGGGTGGTTCCTACCTATAGTCAAAGCATTGGGGAGGCAGTGGTAGGAAGATTACTGTCAGTTTGAGGCCAGCCTCAGCTGTAAAGCAAGACCTTATATCAAAAAACCAAAAGGCCAGGGTGACGGCTCAGCCATGACCTGTGCTTGTTTCTATTCCAGAGGACACGAGTCTAGGCTCCCAGCTCTTATATCATGTGGTGTACAACCTCCTATAACTCCTGTTCTGGGGTTCTGACACCCTCTTCTGATCTCTTCAGGGACACACACACACATACACACACACAAATAAAAATAAATCTGTAAATAAAATACCTCAAATCAACAACAAAAGAAACATTTAAGGATCCATTATTGAATTTTAAAGGATTTTGTTCCAATGTGGAGCAAAGTTTTGAGAAGGGTGATAGTGATTTTAAAACCATGTAGCTGTGTGTTGCTACAGTGTTTCAAAGTGAAAGGAACATTGTTGCAATAGAACACCTTCCAACCACCATTAGGAACTAAGGGGGGGTCACTACCTCTAGAATGAGTTTGTACACGGTTACTTTGTAGCAAGTCCTTTGCCCTCGCATGCATCCTCACATGTTCTTTGTTGGCCTTAAACAGGCTAGTGACTATGCTCTTCACCTGTAGGAATGTGCATTTTTTATTTGGAAAGCAATTTGGGGAACTTCAGAATGTGTTATAACCAGAAAAACAAAATTGCTTAGGGATTATTTCATGTATTCATTCATTTATTTCCTAGATGTCTCAGCCAGATGTCCTCTTACTTGTTCAAGAATGTTTAAAGAACAGTGGTAAGGCCAAAATCTTCCACATTTTGCTTCTGATTTTGTCTTCTGTCTATAAATTTTAATATATCTTACTACCAAACTAAAAGTAGAAAATTTACTTATAAAAATTACTTATGGGTAAAATCCAAAGCAAAAAATAAAAGTAAATGCCCTTGAATTATTAACTAGAGTCCTGCTAGCACTCCCAGGACCACCAGTTGGACAGCTGTTAGTTTGACAGCATTTAGGATTAATGAGCCCTGGACTGTGAGTGAAAAATGCAAAATATGTGATATTTACTCTGAAGAGTACATTCATAGTAATCTGCTCTATTGATGGTTTAAATTGAGGTTACAACTGGTAAGTAGGTGGGACCTGCGCTGATTAATGAACTCAAAGACAGTTGCTCCCAAGTGGGCTCACCAGCTGTCTTGTCCAATACAGTATTCCCCGTGGGTCTTACTGCGTTTTCTCAGTAGCTAGGCCTCACAAACCACTCCTTTCCTTGAGTTAGGCAGTCTTATTCTTTCTCTTTTGGTATGAGAAACACTTAAACATTCATCTTGTTTTAGTCAATACATATTTGACACTATGATTTAGTAGCTTTTACATCGATCTGTCTTTAGTCTCCTGTGCACATCCCTAATTATGTTGTCCACATAGCATTTAAATGCGGCATCTGTACTGCAGTCATTTCTGATCAGTGAGCTAGCTCTGAAAGATGAGGGAGGATATTGTCTGTGATGATTTGGTTCTTGGACACAGTGTTCTCTCCTTCTGAGTCTCTGGAGGGTGTGTGTGGTAGTGGCCTCTCAGACCCACAACTGTGTTCAGGCTTTTCCAGGGGTCTGCTTTACAGAGAGGCTTTTAATTAATTTGATTGTTGTTTCCTCTTTCCTCAGACTCCTTTATTGACGTTGACGCTGATTTCCATGCCCGGGTCCCTGTGGTGGTGTGCAGAGATAAGCAAAGGTTTCTGTGTCTTTAAGCTACTATTTTATGTGACTTATTTTATTTGGGGTTTTTGAGATAAGGTCTAACCATGTATAACTCAGAATGGCCTTGCATTTACCATGTAACTTAGGATGGCTGTCAGCTTGTGGCCTGCACTGTTCCTGCTGCTGTGTGGGGATCACAGGGATGCACCACAAGCTTCTCAAACTGCCAAAATCACAAGTAAACTCTCAGGGTCTAACTTACAGAATTGTAGGCTCCTTATCTGACTTGTACTTCTCTCTGGCCATTTTCCTCTACTTTGATTGTAAGAAGAAAGGAAAATAAAGTGTTGGAAGTGTCTTCCCGCATTTCAGCCGGACGGGTCAGCCTGGTGGGACAGTGGCTTTCTGGAAGCACCTGCTTCGCCATGGCTCTCTGTGCACTTGTGGCATCTGAGGTAGTGCTCAGGGTGGCCCCACGTGCAGCTCCTCTCCGCGGGAAAGCAGTCACCACCTCTGAGTGGGAGCTTTGTAAGCTATGCCGACTCTTCATTAAGCAAATTCCTCTGACTTGGGAGAAAACGTTGTACCCTTGGGATGAGCAGAGCAAGCCTTTGATAATTTTTATTACTGGGTTCTTTCCAAAATATTTTTAATATTTGAAAACATACAGTCCTAGTTTTGATAAACAAATCTACTCAAAAATAGTTGCCCTTTTTTAAAAAAATTGAGTTTCGGGGCTGGAAAAGAACACTGGCTGCTCTTGCAGAGGAGCTGGGCTCGATTCCCAGCACCCACTTAGCGCCTCACAACCAGCTGGCCTCCAGTTCCAGAGATCAGACAGCCACAGCCTCTTCTGACCACCTAGGGGTCTGTGCATGCACATGTATACAACATATTTCCATTTGGGCCAAAACAGTCATACACAAAATAAATCTTGTTTAAAATCCTTACATGAAGATGCTTGTAAGCTTAAAGTCTTTCCATCTAGGTTTTATTATTGGTATGAACTTACTGATGTAGAAGACTAATCCTCATGTAACGTGTTTTCTCTCTTTTCCTCCCATCCTTCCCCTTCCCCACTAGTGGCCTTCTTTGTAAAGTAAGTGCAGGAAATGAAAATGCTTGGCTGACCACAAAACATCTAACGGCTCTTGGAAGACTGGAGCCAAGGCTGGTTCCTCTGGTGATTGCATTTAGATACTGGGCAAAGGTATGGTTTGGTGGGCGGGGTTCTTCTCTTCCTCCTCCTCCTCTTCCTCTTCCTCCTCCTCCTTCTTGGTTTGTGTTTGTTTATATTTTTGTTGGGTTTATTTTGCTTTGCTTTGGCAGCACTGGCTGGCCTAGCACTCACTACATAGACCAGGCTCCGGCTATCTTCTGTGTTTTCCTCCTGGGTGCTGAGATTACAGATGTGTACCACCATGCCTTGCACCATATGTGTATTTATAGGCATCAGAAGAGTGGATGTCAGAATATTGGACTAGAAACTTTAATATACACAGAAGGGAAGGTCAGAGTTGTTATTTCAGTGTGATATTATTCCTCAGAAGATAAAATGAGCTATAATGCTTATTAAAAATCAAGTTTGCCTCTTTGCTCTTTGCTCTCTCATCTCTCTGCCCCCCTCTCCCCACGTGGTCATGGCTGGCCTCTACTTCTCTACTCTCTACTCACTCTCTCTCTCTGCCTTACTCTACCACTAACTCCCATCCTCTACCCTGAATAAACTCTATTACCCCCCCCCCCAAAAAAAATCAAGTTTGGATCTAATCTTATGGAATATGACCTAAGAAGTTGTATTTTAATATCTCTGTGAAGGGTTTTCTGGTCTCATGGTAATATTCAAGATAAGTCTTCTTGCACCATTTTCAGTATCATAGGCAGAGACTTCAGAAAGACCAAAGGTACTGCCATTGTCTCACGGTTCCGTAGTGTTCTAGATAGGTTGTTGCTTTACAGTGTCAGAGTAAGTAGTCCCAAATGAAGACCGTTTCCTGGTGATGAGAACGGCAGCTGGCCAGGCATTAGCACACATCCCCAGCACTGGGGATGCTGAGACAAGCTCTCGAGCTCCAGGACAGCCTGAACCAGTGCATACCAAGACCCTGTCTCATCCTAGCCACAGCAGTAGAGCAGTTCAAACAGAGATTCATGGCTAATGTTCTTACTGAGTCAGGTAAAGTTGTGCTAGAAGGTTCTAGTGCTCGGGTATGGATAAACAGGATTCCCTGTTTTTAACTTGGTGAATCAGAAAAACCCTACAGAAGCCAGGGGTGTGGCTCAGTGGCAGAGAGTTTGCTAGGACATTGATGCTGTGGTTTTAGTACCCAGAAACCCCCAAACTAATATCATTAATGTGCTTTTTGTTCTTTTGTAGCTTTGTAGTATCGATCGCCCTGAAGAAGGAGGCCTGCCACCATATGTGTTTGCTCTGATGGCTGTTTTCTTCCTTCAGCAAAGAAAAGAACCGCTCTTGCCAGTTTATCTAGGATCATGGGTATGACAGTTTCTAGTTGTGTCTGATAGTTACTTTATTAATTCCTTATGCAAATATCTAAACACTTAACCAGACCTGAAGTATTTATTCTACCAATAAGACCTAATTATTCTACCATACTTTTATTACTAAAATATTAATATTTGATTACAATGTTACCCCGTATATGGATAATACTATTTTTAAAGAATTATTTGTTTATTTTATGTATATGAGTACACTGCAGCTGTTTTCAGACACACCAGAAGAGGGCATCAGAATCCATTTCAGATGGTTGTGAGCTACCATGTGGTTGCTGGGAATTGAACTCAGGACTTCTGGAAGAAAGGGGCTGAACCATCTCTCCAGGCCCAGTATTTTTAAATAGTCGCTAATCTTAGTTTTGAATTAGCTCTGAGCTGGATGTGAATTTTCATTGCTCTTGGTTTTCCGACTTGATACTTGATTTTACTTTATTTCCATGTCTCATTTTTATCATTTGCTGATTTGTTTTTGAGACTGAGTTACATTGTTGCCCATGCTACCTCAAACACCTGGGTTTATGGTATCCTCTTGTCTGAGGCCGCAGAGTTTCTAGACTATGGCAGTTCTCTGGCTTCCCCTCTAGCCTATGAAATCAAAAGAAACAGAATCCATCCAATCATCGCCTGCACTGCAAGACGGAGAGCTCCACAGCCATTCCTTCTCCTTCAGGGATGTTTTGGGTTGCCTTTATAGCTACCATCCTTAGCAACACTTCTGTCTAACCTGGGGATACACCTCTTATATCAGCTATGCAGGAAGCTGAGGCACAAGGACTTACAAGGGCAAAACTGATCTCAGCTAGAGTGAGTTCAAAGCTAGTTACCTTAAGGACCTAATAAGATCCTGCCTTGAAAAGTAGTTTGAAAAATGCAAAGGTGAGGATGAGGATATGGCTGAATGTTGAGCCCCTGTGTCCACACACCTGCCCCACGAACCACTGTGTGTATCTACACACCTGCCCACGAGCCCCTGTGTGTACCTGCATACCTGCCCACGAGCCCCTGTGTGTGTCTGCACACCTGCCCCATGAGCCCCTGTGTGTATCTACACACCTGCCCCATGAGCCCCTGTGTGTATCTGCACACCTGCCCACGAGCCCCTGTGTGTGTCTGCACACCTGCCCCATGAACCCCTGTGTGTATCTGCATACCTGCTCCATGAACCCCTGTGTGTATCTGCACACCTGCCCCATGAACCCCTGTGTGTGTCTGCACACCTGCCCCATGAGCCCCTGTGTGTCTGCACACCTGCCCCATGAGCCCCTGTGTGTGTCTGCACACCTGCCCCATGAGCCCCTGTGTGTATCTGCACACCTGCCCACGAGCCCCTGTGTGTATCTGCACACCTGCCCCATGAGCCCCTGTGTGTGTCTGCACACCTGCCCCATGAGCCCCTGTGTGTATCTGCACACCTGCCCACGAGCCCCTGTGTGTATCTGTATACCTGCCCCATGAGCTCCTGTTGTGTCTGCACACCTGCCCCATGAGCTCCTGTTGTGTCTGCACACCTGCCCCATGAGCTCCTGTTGTGTCTGCACACCTGCCCCATGAGCCCCTGTGTGTGTCCACACACCTGCCCCACGAGCCCCAGTGTGTATCTGCACACCTGCCCCACGAGCCCCTGTGTGTGTCTGCACACCTGCCCCACGAGCCCCTGTGTGTATCTGCACACCTGCCCCACGAGCCCCTGTGTGTATCTGCACACCTGCCCCACGAGCCCCTGTGTGTATCCGCACACCTGCCCCACGAGCCCCAGTGTGTATCTGCACACCTGCCCCACGAGCCCCTGTGTGTGTCTGCACACCTGCCCCACGAGCCCCAGTGTGTGTCTGCACACCTGCCCCACGAGCCCCTGTGTGTGTCTGCACACCTGCCCCACGAGCCCCTGTGTGTGTCTGCACACCTGCCCCACGAGCCCCTGTGTGTGTCTGCACAACTGCCCCACGAGCCCCTGTGTGTGTCTGCACACCTGCCCCACGAGCCCCTGTGTGTGTCTGCACACCTGCCCCATGAGCCCCTGTGTGTGTCTGCACACCTGCCCCATGAGCCCCTGTGTGTGTGTCTACACACCTGCCCCACGAGCCCCTGTGTGTGTCTGCACACCTGCCCCACGAGCCCCTGTGTGTGTCTGCACACCTGCCCCACGAGCCCCTGTGTGTGTCTGCACACCTGCCCCATGAGCCCCTGTGTGTGTCTGCACACCTGCCCCATGAGCCCCTGTGTGTGTGCACACCTGCCCCATGAGCCCCTGTGTGTGTCTGCACACCTGCCCCATGAGCCCCTGTGTGTGTCTGCACACCTGCCCCATGAGCCCCTGTGTGTATCTGCACACCTGCCCACGAGCCCCTGTGTGTATCTGTATACCTGCCCCATGAGCTCCTGTTGTGTCTGCACACCTGCCCCATGAGCTCCTGTTGTGTCTGCACACCTGCCCCATGAGCTCCTGTTGTGTCTGCACACCTGCCCCATGAGCCCCTGTGTGTGTCCACACACCTGCCCCACGAGCCCCAGTGTGTATCTGCACACCTGCCCCACGAGCCCCTGTGTGTGTCTGCACACCTGCCCCACGAGCCCCTGTGTGTATCTGCACACCTGCCCCACGAGCCCCTGTGTGTATCTGCACACCTGCCCCACGAGCCCCTGTGTGTATCCGCACACCTGCCCCACGAGCCCCAGTGTGTATCTGCACACCTGCCCCACGAGCCCCTGTGTGTGTCTGCACACCTGCCCCACGAGCCCCAGTGTGTGTCTGCACACCTGCCCCACGAGCCCCTGTGTGTGTCTGCACACCTGCCCCACGAGCCCCTGTGTGTGTCTGCACAACTGCCCCACGAGCCCCTGTGTGTGTCTGCACACCTGCCCCACGAGCCCCTGTGTGTGTCTGCACACCTGCCCCATGAGCCCCTGTGTGTGTCTGCACACCTGCCCCATGAGCCCCTGTGTGTGTGTCTACACACCTGCCCCACGAGCCCCTGTGTGTGTCTGCACACCTGCCCCACGAGCCCCTGTGTGTGTCTGCACACCTGCCCCACGAGCCCCTGTGTGTGTCTGCACACCTGCCCCATGAGCCCCTGTGTGTGTCTGCACACCTGCCCCATGAGCCCCTGTGTGTGTGCACACCTGCCCCATGAGCCCCTGTGTGTGTCTGCACACCTGCCCCATGAGCCCCTGTGTGTGTCTGCACACCTGCCCCATGAGCCCCTGTGTGTGTCTGCACATCTGCCCACGAGCCCCTGTCTGTATCTGCACATCTGCCCCATGAGCTCCTGTTGTGTCTGCACACCTGCCCCATGAGCTCCTGTTGTGTCTGCACACCTGCCCCATGAGCTCCTGTTGTGTCTGCACACCTGCCCCATGAGCTCCTGTTGTGTCTGCACACCTGCCCCATGAGCCCCTGTGTGTGTCTGCACACCTGCCCTACGAGCCCCTGTGTGTGTCTGCACACCTGCCCACGAGCCCCAGTGTCTGCACACTGACAATAGGAATGGTAGTGGAAAGACCTTCTCCACGGCAGTATGATGTTTGTTCCATCATTTTTGTTTGTTTGTTTGTTTGTTTGTTTGTTTTTTGGTTTTTTGGAGACAGGGTTTCTCTGTATAGCCCTGGCTGTCCTGGAGCTCACTCTGTAGACCAGGCCGGCCTCAAACTCAGAAATCCTCCTGCCTCTGCCTCCCAGAGTGCTGGGATTACAGGCGTGCACCACCACCGCCTGGCACAAACCTGTAATCTTAACACTCCAGAGGTTGAGGCTATATATATACATATACATGTATATCAAAACCCCCTTCCCAACAACAAAACAAACAAAAGAAAAAAATGTTCTAAGCAGTTACTTCATGAAGAAGGTATTAACGTCTGCTATTTGCTAACCAGATTAATTACCTGATAAAGCAAACAAAACTGTCATTTTTTGTTTTGTCAAGATTTTCACAATGTAAGACAATGTTTATAGTGTCTAGAATACAGCTTTTAAAAATTGTTCAATATACAAAAGGTCAAGGCTCCTGGACTGAGAGCTGGTCCCTGGTGCTACTTGGCTTTGGTTGCTTCAGTGACAACCTGAAAGATCAGCATAAAGAAACCCGCCTTGTTTGTCTTTCTGCTGGTGGTTTCATTCTGTATTGTCCTGGCTCTGTCGCACTGGCCTTTAGTACCCTATGTGTATAGCATTGCAGTAGGAGCACTTATCATAAAAGACTGTTCAGCTCAAAGGAGCCACTAGCAGAGAGAGAGGGGCAGGGCCGTGCCATAGAGATGCTCTGGTTGGTGAAGCAAGCAAGAGGATCCAAGTCAGCCTGAAACACAGCAAGGTACCATGATGTGCACTAGTGATTCCAGTGCTGGGAGAACCAACAGGGAGTTACATGTGATGGATATGTTGTCAACTTGACAGAATCTAGAATTGCCTAGGAGACAGGCCTCCTAGGCCCATGGGCTTATCTTCTTCAGGTCTAGGTGGGTCAAAAGAAAAAGCTATCTTTGCTTCCCTGCCATGGTAGGTTTGTTTTGTATGTTTGTTTCCAGTTTTGTGAAGGGTCTCAGGCATTATAGGTAAGAAAGTACTTTACAGCTAAGCTCTATCCCAGGATACTGAAAACTTACTTTGTAGAGTCATCGTGCCTTTTTTCAAATCAGAACCCTGCCTTTTACTCTGAAAACAGACTTTAGTTACCAAATCTCAAAGGTGTTTGGTGAGCTTTATGTATTTCTTATTATCGTAATTGTGTTCATTCTTGTGTCTGGCCGTGTGCACATGTTACAGTGGGAGTCAGAGAAGAGCTCTTTGGTTGCACTCTGGGCGCCTGCACAGCAAGTGCCTCTGCCCACCGCCTGCTGTCTCTCTTACACCAGTGAAGTATAGGCAACATGTGTTGTTTCCGTCCCTACCAACAGTGCTTTTCTTTTTGGCTTGTTGAGACTTAGTTTCTTTGTAGCTTTGGCTGTCCTGGAACTCACTCTGTAGACTAGGCTGGCCTCAAACTCACAGAAATCTGCCTGCCTCTGCCTCCTAAGACCTGGGATTAAAGGTGTGCGCTACCACCAAGCTTGTACCAGCACCTTAATGCTCTGGTTGTCACACAATTGTTTGTGCTTTAGAGTAAGATATATCTAATTGTGGTTTTTTTTTTCTAGATTGAAGAATTCTCATTAAATAAATTAGGGAATTTCAGCCTTAAAGACGTTGAGAAAGACTCTGTGGTCTGGGAGTATACTGACAACAGCACAGGGGACACCAGCTCAGCGAAAGAGGTGGCACCCAAAGAGACTGCAGCAAAGAAGGGACAGGTCTGTGCGTTCCTCTCGGGTCATGCATGACTCTCCCTCGGGGCTCCAGCTGTGGCATTTGTGCAGTAGTCTGTCTGCCTGTCGTTCTCTTCACTGCCCTTCTGTTTACACTGGTTTGGGTTTTGGAGAGAGGGTCTTACCTGGTTCCCCTGGAACTTATGTAGTCCATGGTGGTTTGGAACCCATGGCAGTCTTCCAGCCTCAGCTCCGGAAGTCCTGGGATTGTGAGCATGAGCTGGCATCCCTGCCTCTAGCTTAACTTTCTCTGAAATGTAGTGTTAGTTAATTGTACAGAGGCATGGGTCCCACTACACACAGAACTTCTCTGTGTGATTGTAATGTGCTTTGACCTGGTTTAGTCCTGTTAACCCTCTTTGGTCCATCCGTCCCCTACCCCTGTTCCTTATCCCTGTCCCTAATAGATGTGCCTTAGTCTGCCCTTCCATCTGCATGTGAGACAAAATATGAGATGGTCATGTTTATGAGACTAACTTATTTTAATGTGGTAATCTTTACATATGTACATTTTCATGCAAGCGCCATGATTTTCTTTTTATGGGCAAATACAATTTCATTTTATATAGAGGCCATACATTCTTCATCCGTGTTCCTAGGCTGACTCCACAGCATGACTGGTGTGAGTAGTAGATGGTAAGCAGGGTATCGGGCTTCTCTGTGGTGAGCTGGCTGCCTCATAGGTTTGCCCCAGTTTATTTAAGGAGCTCACAGGCTGACACACTAGCTCACGACTTTCATCTCCTTTCTGTTGAGCCTCTTGAATAAACAGCTGATGAGACAGGCTGAACACTTGGCATCACCAGTTACTTACCTGGCGTCTTCTGTGTGGAGAGGCCTCTTAAAGGTACTGAGTAGAGTCCTTGCAAGGACAATGACGCCATAAATCCTTCTAAGACTGAGAGTCATGGTTCCAGGCCCACTGCTCATTAACAAGTCACATCCCTTCCCTAGCTCCTGGCTTATACGTGCCTCAGTGGAGACAGTGGTGAATGTGGACTCCAGTCTCCTGGAGCTGGGGAGGGAAGGGAGATGCCCTGACCCCGATGACCCTAGAGAGCGCCATTCTGTCTGCGCTGCAGCTTTGGTTATGGGCCACAGCCCAGGCTCTTGAGTCAGTGTGTGTGAATTTGTGTCCCAGCTCCGACTGTGCAGCTCTGTGTCCTTGGGCAGGTCACTTACTCTTCCTAGGCCCTGGCTTCCTCTCTACAGATAATCTCAGTGCCCTCTGGAAGCATCGCTGATTCCTTAGAGTGCCTAGCTCAGTGTCAGGCTTGTGGGGAGCAATCTGTCAAAACTAGCTGCTATTCTTACTTTACCTAGAAAAAAATGTTCTCTACTTTGAAAAAAAGGTCAAAGTATTTGAAGGTTCTGAAATTCTTTGCTATGAATCTTTGAAGATGTTTTAGTGAGAGACTTAAAAGTCCTTCATAAGACTACAAATGGCTGTGGATAAAGAGGTGAAATTCAGCAAGATTCTCGGGTTTCCGTGTCCTCCGTCACAGTGTGTGGGACCTGGGACATGTCCATCCCCTCAGGAGTCTCAGCACTGCCCGTAGTCCACCAGGTGACCCATGCTTGGCAGAGTCCATAGGCCCAAGATTTACTAGTTAGTGAGTATCGCACTTCCTGTTCTGAAGGGTGGTGTTAGAAGTCTGATTGTAAACGAATTTATAAACTTTGGATGGAAAAATGTTTCATGCATTGTGAGTTAGAGAATAATGTGAAGGAAAGTCGTTGCTAATTGTCCATTTAATACTTTCCTCGGAGAGGCTAAGGAGCCTCTAGAGCATACATAGCATGAGAGTAGTGCTGTGTTAAGCTCTGCAGCCTCTTCCTGCTGAGCCCTGTCAGCTGCAAACATAAACGACTTTTAGGTCCCCCTTGTGGCACTGGAGTTGAGCCGAGTGACCTCTAAAGCGTCTTACAGGTGTCACAGTGCATTTCAGTGATGTTTGCATTTCTTCAGAAGATAGTTCCTGAGAAAAGGGCAGAGAGCGACTGCATCTGCTGCTGCTTTCCCTTGCTTCTGACGTAATCCTCATCACTGTCCTGTGTTATAGGTGTATCATCCCTACTCTGCAGACAATGATAGCGACCATTTTTTGAACACTGTCTGCCAGGCACTGTGCTAAGCACTTTACAGACACTCTCTCACTCAGTCCTCCCAACAGTCCTATGAGGTGGGTACTGTTCTTCCCGTTCTCCAGGTGAGGATTCCAAGTCTTAGACAGGCTATAGACCATGACCAAGCTCATCACAGCTAGTACCTGGCAAAGTGTGGGTCTTAAACTAAGCTTGTCACACAGCAGTTTTCCTGCCTGTGCTGCTGATCATAGAGAGGAGGAATTAAGTTGCAGAGAGATAGCAAAGAGCTTTGAGCTGACTGAGTCACACTGGGACCTTCCCCCCCCCTCCCCCCCCCCCCCCCCCCCCCGTTCCCGCTGTCTTAAGTCCTACGTACTTTCATTATGTCACCTCTGTTATTGGAACCTGTCAAAAGTCCATGAGAGAAAAACTAGTGTCAGTTTCTGATATCAGATAGTATTTGACTTTAGAATTCAGTGCCACTTGGCAGGTATAGTGTTGGGGCAGTGATTGAGTTTCTTTCTCCTCCCTGCCTTAGCAGTTCTGGTCTATGGATATCCACACCTGTGAAGGTGCCTCCATCAGCAGCAGTGCATCAGCCTTCGCAGGGGCCTCTCCACCTGCTGAGACTTCACAGTTAGCTGTGCTGTCTGGCTACATGACACCAGTCCTTCCTCTCCTATGGTGAAATTCCTGGGATAATGGCTGAGTGTTAGCACTCTCGAATCTCAGGATGCAGTGCAGTGCTGTTCACCCCTGACCAACTAGAACTTACAATTAGATTATCTAGATGGATTGTCAAACTCACAATTTTCCAGAGTCTTCATATTTTTCATCTAGGTTTGACTGATCTCTAACTTCTCAGGCTGAGCTGGTATATGAGTTAACCTCTGTGTTCCTTGTCATCCATAGGTGCCACTAACATTTAATATAAAACATCAGCCTTCAGTGCCAGTCGGGCAACTCTGGGTGGAATTGCTGCGGTTCTATGCTTTAGAGTTTAATCTGGCTGATTTAGTGATCAGTATTCGTGTCAAAGAATTGATATCACGGGAATCAAAGGATTGGCCCAAAAAGCGCATTGCGATTGAAGGTAATAATGTTGGGTTACTTAGAAATGGTGCGAACCTAACAGTGTATTCCTGTCACATTCTCTTACAGTGCCTAGCAGAGGTAGGCCTGGTCTGAAGGTAAAATAGACACTGGCCTCTTGCATGCAGTGCACTGGGGTGAGGGACAGCGGGCCTACTCACCCCAGGTACAGGGTCTTAGTTATCAAGTGACTGGCTCGGGCACCTGAGTGCCTGCTCTCTCTCTACTTGCTCCCCCAGCTTCCCTGTTCCCTGTGGTTCTCACTCCCCTTCCCCTACCCCGTCCTCACTCTCGTGTTCTGAGATTCTGCTGTCTCAGGAATCTATGTTGAGCTTTAGCTTTGCAAAAATGAGTGAAATGCTTTTTCTTGTGAAAAATGCTGTTCTTAGGGTTGGTTGACTCCAGGACAGGGAACAGAGCTATTTTCAAAGCAGAAAGCAGTCATTTCCTCATAGAAAACACTTTGTAGTGAAAGCTATCACTTTGCAGAGTCAGCTGTCAGGACCTGGTGACCCTGTTGGTGTCATTCCGTGGACAAGCTCCTCTCCGCTTTGCAAAGTCAGGAGGTTGGAACCTTCTAGAAATCTTAGCTCTCCTCCTTTAACTTAAGAACAACAGCAAAACTCCTACATGGAAATCTCAGTTTTGCTTGATTTTTTTTTCAAGTTTTATGTTGCATAAGATTTTTTTTCTTTTTTCATAAATTGTGTGTGCAGTCCTGGGGAATCTCACACTGTTAAACCCTCCCTGCAGTTTCTCTGGCTCAGCTCTTCTGGCCAATGGCCTAACCTGCTGGAGTTCTAGGGAGGAGAAAAGATTGAGAGAAGTGGTGTCTCCTCCTGGTGCCTCCCTCTCGCCCCTGACACTCAGGCCAGCCACTTCAGTGACGGGGCCTCCCAGGGCGGAAGAGCGGAGGTAAGCCTGACACACTGCAGGGCTGGCGGAGCACGGTGAGCCAGGCTCGGCCACAAGCCTGCCAGAAACGCCTCAGCTCCCCCCGGCTCCAGAGCCAGCCGGTGACATCTGTCCCACCTCCAGTCACTGAGCAGCTAGGGAAGGGACATCAGTTCCCTGAGACTCAGAAGCATTGCTTTCAGCTCTTAACTGCTGCCCCCACCCCCACCCGGGTTCTTGTAAAGTGTTTAAAGCATGTAAGATGCATGATCCACTCTGCTGTTGTTGTTACCTGCTTTATCTTAGAAAATCTAGCTTTAAGCATGATGAAACAGAAGTATGTGAAGTGGTGGCTTTCTTTTTTTCTCTCTCTCTCTCTCTTTTTTTGTTACAGACCCCTATTCTGTTAAAAGAAATGTGGCAAGGACCCTGAATAATCAACCTGTGTTTGAGTATATACTTCATTGTTTGAGGACAACATATAAATATTTTGCTCTTCCACACAAAGTTACAAAACCCAACCTTGCAAAGCCTCCTAGCCCAATCACCTGTGTTTCAGACCCTTACAAAGAAGCAAGAAATGGTGGCCCAGAGCCCCAAGCAATAGATATTGATAAACTGGGCAATGCAGCAATGGCTCAAGATCCGGGTGTTCAAACCTCAGGTGCCTGCAGGGCACAGCCACGTACTCTTAGAAAGACCACTGAGGAGTTGGGAAGCCCACGAATGGAGGAGATCGGAGGTGTGCACATCCCAGACCACCAGGAAAGCTCTGACTGTGTCCAGGCAGAAGCCAATTGTGAGGGTTGTAAGGATGCCACAGCAGAGCATCGAGAAACAGGAAGTGACGAGAGCATCAGAAGGAAGACCAAGCATCCTTTGAGCACTGATGGTCAAGGTTTAAGCATCAGCAAGCACCCAGAACTTCAGAACTGTGGCAGCCTGTGCGGTCTCCGGGCAGACAACACTCTGGAGTTAGTAGGACTCCGGAATCCAGGAGCTGAAGAGGGGAACACCTGTGCCTCTGTGGATGACAAGGCTGATGTCAATGAAGAAAGCGCAGAAGGTGCTGATGGACTAGAAGAAGCTCTGAACTGCCTTTCCCCTTCAGTCCAGGGCTGCACATCAGCAGCCATGCACTTTGATGAGGAGGATGAGGATGAAGAGGAGGAGGAGGAGGAGGAGGAGGAAGAGCCCAGGCTCAGCATTAACCTTACAGAAGAGTTAGAAGATGAAGAGGGAGTTGCTAGTGTACATCAGGTGGACAGCAGGTATCCTGGGTCAGGTGAGGAGGATGCCCTCTCTGAAGAAGATGACTTGCCTGAGCCTGCTAAGGGTGAAGATCCAGAAGAATGTGGAGAACACATGGGTGGGGCTCTGCTCATAGACCTAAATAGAATAACTCTTAAAGAAGAAGGCTTTTCTGAGGAAAACTCACCTGGGGACCAGTCTGAGTTCTTCTATGAATTTAGAAAACTGACCTTCACCAAAGGCAAGGTAATAGTTGCTGATAGGCTTAGGTTTGGTACTCTAATAGCTCCACTGGATATTGTTTCTAGTTTTCTTTTTTTCCTCTTTTTTAAGATTTATTTATTATTATATGTAAGTACACTGTAGCTGTCTTCAGACACACCAGAAGAGGGCATCAGATCTCATTATGGATGGTTGTGAGCTACCATGTGCTTGCTGGGATTTGAACTCAGGACCTTTAAAAGAACAGTCAGTGTTCTTAACCACTGGGCCATCTCTCCAGCCCCCTCTAGTTTTCTTTTTATCACCTGTGAGCAATAGGCATTGTGCCATTGCACAGTCTGAGGCCAACTTGAGGAAGTCTCTCTTTTTCTTTCTTTCCTTTCTGGGGGTTCCAGAAAGTAAACTGAGGTCTCCAGGCTTGGCACCAAGTGCCATTTACCAGCTGAGCTACTTGTCAGCCCGGATTTCTGTTTCTATGAACTAGACCAGTAGCTTCCCATCTAGTGTGGTTTAACACATTTCTGTTTTGTACCCTGTGATCCCTGTCCCTCCTAACACTAATGGGGATGTTTGTATATGACAAACAGTTCGCATCACTTTCCCATCATCAGCATAACATGTCCCATCTCAGGCCTTTGGAGTAGCTTTAAATTAGGGTGTATGTGTAGATCATATTTTAAAGACCCTTCATTTAGAAAAGACTCACATTCATTCTTGTTTTGATTCACCATTTCCCTGCAGTCTCCTACAGTAGTGTGCAGCTTGTGTAAGCGAGAAGGTCATCTGAAGAAGGACTGTCCTGAGGACTTCAAGAGGATCCAGCTGGAACCTTTGCCACCCCTGACACCCAAGTTCTCAAATATCTTAGATCAAGTCTGCATCCAGTGTTACAGTAAGTGTCCTGTGTTCACATGATGCCACAGGAGTTGACGCTCGAGTCCTCAGAATTGCTGTCAGCCTCACAGTTGTGTCGGAGAACTACATACAGTATGTTGTGAGCATAGGCTCACCACCCCTCCCCCAGCTCCTCCTATAGCCACTCCCTCTCCTCTCCCTAACCAACTGAATCCAGGCTGTGCTACAGGTAGACTCCTAGGTGTGGGGTCCATCCACTGAATCCATATCCTTAAAAAGATTAGTGCTCCTTCTCCCAAAAGCCATCCACTGTCAGCTCCTCAGTTAGGCATAAGGGCTCATCACCCCTCCATGCTAGAATAGTGACTGGCCTGGTCGTGCAGGCAGCGTCAGCTGCTGTGAGTGCTTGAGTGCGGCAGTCCTGTTGTGCCCATGCCCTTGACCTCAGGCTCTTAGGCTCCTTGTGTTCCCTTTCCTGTGATGGCGCCTGTACCTTGAGAGAAAGAATACTTTGAACAGCCCACACGCAACCTCTTTAAGGAACATCCATTTGGGAAAGCATAGTGCTGCGAGAAGTTTCAGTTTCTATTTCTGAAGAAGCCTGCTGCTGCTTAGACTGGATGTACTCAGGCCCACCCTGACTGGGTCTTAAGAGGCTCCCTATGTCCTAGCAGGCTCCCCCTCTCTCCCTGAAGCTGTCATTGAAATTGCCTCCTGGATGCTGGGATTATAAGCAGGCGCCATCATGCCCAATCTATCCCTGCTTCCCTTGCTTCCTAATAGGGTCTCTCTCTCTTACTGAATTCTTGGCTCCAAAGAATCCTCTTCTGCCTCAGCCTCCTAAATATTCAGGATCGTGGACGTATACTACCATGTCTAGAAACCATTAACTGTCTTGTTAAGCTTTTTCAGATGTTAAGGAAGAAAACTGGGCTTCCAATTAAAAATAGAAAAACCTACAGACACCTCTGCTCCCTTTCTAGAGGATTCTGACAGGTTAGAGCCCTTGTCCCAGTTAGCTTCCATTTCAAGAGTAGTTCTTAGGGTTAGACTCCTTTTGAGACAGGCGGTGTGTGTGTGTCCCTGGCTGGCTTGGACCTCGCAGTGATGCTCTCCTCTGCCTCCCAGTGTTGGGATTATATCCGTGTCCCACAGAATTGAGACAGGTGCTATTTGTTTGTTTTTATTGCTAGCACTGTCTATTGAGAAGGACAAAAAAATTTTTTTTGAAGCTTAGAAGTTTTCTTTCTTTCTTTTTTTCTTTCTTTCTTTCTGTGTGTTTGTTTGTTTGTTTGTTTCGAGACAGGGTTTCTCTGTGTAACCCTGGCTGTCCTGGAACTCACTCTGTAGACCAGGCTGGCCTCCAACTCAGAAATCTGCCTGCCTCTGCCTCCCAAGTGCTGGGGTTAAAGGCGTGCGCCACCACTTCCCAGCAAGTTTTCTTTTTCTAAAAACTATTTTTTTTTTAGCTTTTTCTAGAAATATCAGTTCTTTTAAGCCGTTCCCCTACTCATTGTGCCTATCTGTTTTTAAACAGAGGATTTTTCTCCAACTATTGTAGAAGATCAGGCTCGTGAACATATCCGGCAAAATCTAGAAAGTTTCATAAAACAAGACTTTCCAGGTAAATATTTTTTTCTCCTTAGGAAAAGAAAGGTAACATACATATTCCAAGCACATTAACTTCTCAGCACATCTAGTTCCCAATAGGAAGATGGCAGTGTGGGGTCACCCAAGACATAAGAGTGACTCGCTGGGAGCTGCAGTTAAGTCACACACACACTTACAGGAGCTAGAGAGGCTTAGCAGTGGGAGTGCATCCTGTTCTCTCAGACACCTCTGGTCTCTGAGTCTATGCACTCATGTGTTGAGACACACACAAAAGTAAAAACCAATCTTTTAAAGTACATAGAAAGCATTGTTCTTACAGTATGAAATGTCATAGTGTGGTTAACAGCTTTCCTTGAAACATCCTTGCATTTTGGTGTAAAGTGATATCCACTGTTCTTTCATGTCATATACAGTTTGTGTATTTAAATAAATACACTAAAGGAATCACTAAGGATAAGTGTGTAGTTAAAAAGACGCCGAGGCTGGCAAGATGACTCAACAGATGAATGACCTTCCTGCCAGACCTGGCCCCCCGACTCTACCACCCCGATGATGGAAGAAAAACCCAACTCCTGCATGTTTATGTTGTCCTCTAACCTCCTTATGCACACATGCCAATGCAATAAAACAATAAGTAAATAATTGTTATAAAATATTTTAAGGGCCATAATTACGAGAGGATAGCTAGCAACTGGTACTTTGGATTCATGAAAGGGCCATTTTTTAAATAGAAACAATTACATGTACTCGGGTAATGAGCTATTACTTGTCATCTGTCCCTAACAGGAACTAAATTGAGCTTGTTTGGCTCCTCCAAAAATGGATTTGGGTTCAAACAGAGTGACCTTGACGTCTGTATGACGATTAACGGACATGAAACTGCTGAGGTACGGTTGCCACGTGAACACACATGTGCTGTGAGCATGTGGTTAGCGCCGTCCTCACTGGCAGAACTGCGAACTGGCAGAACTGCGAGGCATCTGGAATGTGCCGGGCATTCCACATGCAGTGCACCAGGAAGCACAGCCTCCGGCACCTGCGCTGACACTCTTGGAGGGGAGTGAAGAGTAGGGCAAGGCTCTGGCTGGGCATGGGTGGTGCACGCCTGTGGTCCCAGCTTCAGGGAGCCTCATGAAGGAGGATTGCTAGAAGTTCAAGGTCAGCCTGGGCTGCGTAGCAAGAGCCTGTCTCACCACAAAAACAACACACACATGCACACACATGCATACAGAGAGAGAGAGAGAGAGAGAGAGAGAGAGAGAGACACTAGATAGCTTTAAAGGGGCTTTTCAGTGTAGTACAGACTAGATTAGACTAGATTCTGTGAATCTAGACCACCTTCACCAGTGCCCATTGGCTTGGCCACTAAACCAGTACACCTATCCCCCAGTTACCTGTGATGTTGGTTTGCTTGTACATGGTGAGTATTAACTATAGTTCAGGACCTGGATTTGAGACAAACTAGGTCTTATCAGCACCAAAACGTGTGTCCTTTGGTAGATAACAGAAGTAATAATTTCTGTTCCCTGCTGCTTTGAGAAGTTCTCTCTTGGGAGGCTTGGATCTTACGCGTCAAGAGACCACAGAGAAGGGCCTTATGCTGAGATGCAGCTCAGAACCTACTTCTTGTTGTGGTGGTGGCAGTGGTGGTGGCAGTGGTATGATTTGTTCCTCTCTTCCTGTAGACAGACTTGTCTGAAACGCTTTATCCTCCTGCCTCAACCTGAGTGCTGAGCCTGTGGCATGTGCCCTGAGAACACTCTTAACCACCTGTTTTTACAGTTTTATTACCCATAGTGCCATACCCAGTCCTGGATTGTTCTCTGAGGCTGCTTTCTTTCTGATAACAGAGTAAGTCTGAGAAGTTCTGGGGGCAGGATCCAGAGCCTTTGCATGCCAGGTGGGGCCATCCTTGGAGCCACACCTGTCCCTGAGGGACACTTTTTAGTAGCAATGGTAGTGTAGAAGCTGTTGACACAGTAACTAACCTCTCAGCCACTACTCCGGGAGCTCTCGTGGCTTTGTTCTGAATCTACATTCTGAGGGTGTTCCTGACTTCAGAAGATATTCACCAAATCCCAGGTCTCCCTGGGATTTGGTGAATAGTGTGGGGTGAGATTAGGTCTACCATAAGGAATAACCTATTATATCTCCTCAAAGTTTATTCTTAATAATGCAGATTATAAACTACCTTTGATAGTATTTCTAAAGTAAAATTCTAAATAGGTTATAAGTCTGTGTAACCATCAGGGTTTACTCCAGTTAACAAGCATACTTTCACATGCCAAGGCACAGTGGGATGTGCTTGTATCCCAAAACTTGGGGGACACAGACAACAGGGCTTTGAAGTCAAGGTCAGATGAGCTACATACAGACACTTTGGTCTGAAAAACAGCAAAAACCATTTTTTTTAGTATGAATACCATTCCAAATTTCTGCATGACTTTAATTTTAGCTAGTCCTACCAGGAAGTACCCCGAGTTAGATCAGCAAGTTGCCAGCTCTTAGACTGTATGTAGACATGCCCAGCAGAGGTGAGGCGGGGCACAGAAGCTCTTCTTGCATATCCATACCTAAGGCATTCTTCCAAGTGAGGTAATTACATAGAGGGGAAAAGTGAATGTCTTCATGGTTCAGAGGCCTTTCTGGAAGCTCCTATTTTGACTTTTGTTGTGTATATCAAAACCAATTAAGATATGTTTTGAGGCTTGCATATTTTTAGGGTGTTTTGTATGTATGGTAACTGACACTCAACTGAAAGGAAAATGAAACCCATCTGAACTTGGGCTGATAGACGGCACAGCAGGTACAAGTGCTTGCAGTGCAGCTCCATGCCTGCTTCCCACAGTGGAAGAAGAAACCAGTTCCTGAAAGTTGTTCTCTGACCACCATGCACGCTGTCTTTCACACATGTACTGTCCTGACATGTGTGCTCACATTCATTCACACACACACACACACACACACACACACACACACAGAGAGAGACAAATAATATTTGAAATTAACCTCACCTCACTGTCTTGGAAGGTGATAGAAGTAAGCACAGTTTACTATTACTGTTTAGTTTTATGTCTGACACAGAACCCAACACGAGCTGGCCAAGCACTCTAGCACTGAGCGACAGAGCCCTCCCCCTTAGTCTCACTAAGTCACCCATGCTGGCTTTGAACTTCCTTTGCAGCCCAGGACAGCCCTTTAAGTGGTG
This sequence comes from Apodemus sylvaticus, assembly GCF_947179515.1. Taxonomy (NCBI): domain Eukaryota; kingdom Metazoa; phylum Chordata; class Mammalia; order Rodentia; family Muridae; genus Apodemus; species Apodemus sylvaticus. Next base: position 7,664,158 of record NC_067485.1, read on the forward strand.
ACTGTCTTGCTCAGCCTCCGGAGTAGCTAAGATGACAGGTGTGTGCCAACAGTCTCAGCTTGCTTCCTGATTTCCTTTGCGTTGTTTGTGCCTTTCCTGTAGGGGCTGGACTGTGTAAGAACTATTGAGGAGCTGGCGCGAGTCCTCAGAAAGCACTCAGGTTTGTCCATACCTGTTGTAAAGCACTTCTTTCTTTCTCTTTACTGTTTTATATACACAGAGTTTATTCGTGCCAGTGAGGAAGTATGCTGAGTTATTTATAAATATGTGTGATATTGGCATCATTAAAATGTTTTGTAGTCTGATATAGAAGAGGATTGCTAGTAATGCCAATGTGTGTTGGTGGCAGCTATTGGGTCTCAGTAGAAAGCATATTCTCTGTGTGGTGGTGGTGGTAGCTATTGGGTCTTAGTAGAAAGCATATTCAAGGCAGGTAAGGTAATTTAAGTCATATATCTTGATCTCTTTTAATCACAAATCTAGAAGGCTGTTGTAAGTGTTTTCTGAAATAGAGCTATAAAAAGTAGTAGATCCTACAAATGATGTACAGCCCTAAAGTGCTCTTACAAAATAGTGTAGGTGAGTGCCTGCTTGCTTGCTTGCTTGGGGTAGAATCCGAGGCCTTGCCATCAGAGGCAAGCGCCCTACCACTGAACTGCAGCCCCAGCTCTGCCTCCGCATGCCTCGAACTCATAACTCTTGCCTTGGCCTCCTGAGCACAGAGGATTGCAGGTGTAGGCCACAATGCTTGACAAAATACTCTCTTTACACATGAATTTCTTAATCTTTTATATTGAGATCAAAGAATTACAGTGAGCAATATGGCCTCTGTTCTTGTGGACACACTTATGGGTGTGCACACACACACACACAATGGTACAGTTTACTTTGTGTGTTGAGAAGGTATTGTCCTCAAGTAAGAAATCCATCTGTAGCCAGGCAGTGGTGGTGCACGCCTTTAATTCCAGCACTTGGGAGGCAGAGGCAGGCAGATATCTGAGTTCAAGGCCAGCCTGGTCTACAAAGTGAGTTCCAGGACAGCCAGGGCTACACAGAGAAACCCTGTCTCAAAAAAACCAAAAAAAAAAAAAAAAAAAAAAAATCCATCTCTAAAGATAAGTTTTATGTGGATTCCCAGGTTATACAAAGAAATTGAAGCTGCAAGATTAGATAGTGCTTAGGTTTTCATTCTGAGCTGTGCTTTGATGTTTATTGTAACTCTTGCTTGCTCTGGGTCTCTTTCTGGGTCACTTGAGACATACTGTCCCTTTCCTAAGCATCCTCAATGTATACTTCATAAGGACAAACCATGTTCACTGGTTGTAGAGCAGAAATGACTCTGTATAGTCATATATAGGGAATTATATGATAGAAATGAAATATAAATTACACAAAGAATTAAATGGCAGTTAGAAGACTCTTCTTAAACCTAATGCCTTTAGAAGTAATCCATCCAGCTATGGCATTGGATGCCTGCCTTGTAATAATTAGGAATGTAATTAGGACAGCAGAAAAGTTAAAAGGTCTTTGTCTCCTTTTATTGGAGTGGATAGACAGAAGGCTTTGGGATTATAAAATGGAGCCAGGGGGACATGCAAGGAATAGGTCTTCAAGGAAGGCTTAAGAGTGTCAAATGAGAGGTCTACCATCGTAGACTCCCTGAAGGGAAAGCAGAGTGCAATGTTCATGGGGGCTCTGGATTCCAGAGTTCCCACTTGTCCATGCCATGTGTGTGAACTTGGGCTTGCTGCTTTATTTTACATTTGCCTTCTGCTGCCTCTGCCCGTTCTTCTCTAAATCTCATCTAGACTTAAGCACTGTCATCTATGGAGTCATCAGAATAAGCAGACGGCCACTAGTCGCAGGGCACACAGTGAGGTTGGAGCTGCCTGGATTCAGCCCGGCTCCATAGCTTACTGCTTGCATGTATGTGAGTGACACCTGAGGTCTCTTGTTCTCCTCATGCAAGGTGAAGTTAAAAGTCGAGACCACTGTCTTCTCTTCACATATGTGATCCTCCATCTCTGCGTCCTCAGGCCACCATGACAGTTCATCAGGAGTGGTCACCCTGCCTCTGTCCCTGTGTTTCTGGCCTACTATTGTGCCTTGATTCTCTAGTACTTATGCCCTCACTGGCTTCTTTCTCCTCAAAGATAATTCCTCTGTTTCTTTCCTGGTCCCCCCAAGTCCATTCTCCAGCCTACATAGTGTCCTGGAAGGGCCCTCAAGCCTTTTTGTTCCATTTTCCTTGTCTGGTAAATAGCCTCCACCCCCACTGTTTCAGCATTTTTCTTTTCAAAGTGTAGCTCAAGCAGTCTCCTCACCTGCAAAGTCAGTTCCTTCCTTCTCCTTCAGTCCATTGCTTCTAGCTCTGTGGTGACTGCTGTGTCAGACATTGAGATGATGCTCCATGGACTGTCAGTCAGATGGACTGGGTAGGAGAGCTCGGGTGTGCAAACTGCAGAGCTCCTGTGTGGGAACGGACCTCTGCACACCACTTGCACATGCACTTGCGAGTTCTCCTTAACCAGTCTGTTCTTGTCATTCAAACATCCATGTATATAGCAGATGCCTACTTTGCCAGGTGTCCTCCTACTTAGTAACAATTGTTCGGTTAGTTGTAATGGATACAATGAGACAGCTGAAGTTAGATCTTGTTTCTCATGGCGCATTAGCATGAGAATCACCCCTCCCAAGTTGTGTTTAATCACTCATCTTTCTTCCCTTACAGGGTTGAGGAATATCCTTCCTATCACAACAGCCAAGGTGCCCATCGTGAAGTTCTTCCATCTAAGAAGTGGTCTGGAGGTGGACATCAGCTTGTATAACACACTGGTAAGATTTGGAGGCCTCGGCCAGCCTGTCTTTCTTGATGAGTAGCCTGGCCATCTGCCCCTCACTTGCCATGTCTGGAATCTCCTGTTTTGGTTCTTTGGATCTTTTTTTTCCCCTTTTTTTCTTGTTTGCTTGCTTCCTTCAATCCTTCCTTTCTTTCTCCCATCCAGTCTTTTTTGGGGGGCGGGGGTGAGTGAGAGTGGGGTTTGAGACACGGTTTCATACTGCAAGGTTAGTGGTGGACGTGCTGTGCAGTTCATGGTGACCTTGAGCCACCGCTCTTCCTGGCTCCTCCCTTCCAGCCAGTGCTAAGGTTACAAGCACATACTGCTAGACTGTTTCTTAAGGACATGAACAGGAATGAATGAATGTCTCTGTAAACACAAGTAAATGAGCCACACATGGTGGTGCAGGCCTTTGATCCCAGCTCTTGGGAGGCAAGGCAGAGGCAGGTGGATGTCTGTGAGTTGGAGGCTTTCCTGGTCTACAAAATGAGTCTAGAACAGCCAGGGCTATTACACAGAGAAACCCTGTCTCAAACAACAAAAAAGTATCTAAGGATTCAAGGCCTTGTTTCATCTGTCTTAGTGCTGTCTTTTTGGATGCTCAGTTTTAGCCCCACACAGCTGAACAGCTCTTTGCTCTGGTTTTCGTTACTCTTTGGGAATCATCTGAGTGGTTAGTGTGTGCCCAGAGTGTTCTGAGACTGGGACTGTGGAGAATTCAGTGGCTCTTCACATCCACATGGGCTAAGAGTGCTTAGCATTCCATCACAGTGCATATCAAGTCAGTAAGTTGGTAAATAAATATAAAGCTCGGTGGTTTAGGTGTGAGAATGTGTATGTATGTACATGAGAGAAAGTGTGTGTGTGTGTGTGTGTGTGTGTGTAAGTGTGAGAGTGTGTGCATGTGTGTGTGCGCATGCGTACATGTGAGAATGTGTGTGTGACAGAAAGTGTGTGTGTATGTAAGTATGTGTGTATGTGAGAATGTGTATATGCATGAGAATGTATGTTAGAATGTGTGTATGTGAGAGTATGTATGTGTGTTTGTGTATATGAGAGTGTGTGTGTATATGAGAGTGTGTGTATGCATGTGAGAATGTGTGTGAGAGTGTATGTGTGTGCATGCATGTGAGAGTGTGTATGTGTGTATATATATGTAAATGAGAGTGTGTGTGCACGTGTGTGTGTGTGTGTGTGTGTGTGTGAGCGTGTGTGAGCTCATGCACTTGTGAAGATTCACTTCAGATAAAGTCAGCTTTATCTGCGTGGCCTGAACCTGCCTGTAATTTTGTATGTGTGCTGGGTCCCTTCTTGGCCTCACACCAAAAGAAGAGACCCGATGGGACCTGGGAGCTTCTCACACAAATGATGCCACAGAGAGTCTTACATGAACTCAAAGAAAACTTCTTATTTTATTTTATTGTGTGTTTTCTTATCTTAATCCATTTGGTTTCACTGTATTGGTTTTTGAGACAGGACCTCTCATGCTGACCTTAAACTTATCATCCTTCTGCCTCCATCTCCAAAGTGCCAGGATGGCAGACCTATGTCACCACACCACTGTTCAGACCAAAGATTTATTCATGAAATCAGAAGTTATACCTATGTGTCATCTCTTAGATTAACACAGCTTATCTCAGAAAGAAAAAGGCAATCTCTACTGCAGTATGCCTTACTGCATACTGTACTACAGGATGAGCCTTTCCAGGTCACAGCATTTACCTATCAGCAAGAGCCTCACAGCATGTTTTCCCTTTTCATAGGCTCTTCATAACACAAGGCTCTTGTTTGCATACTCGGCCATTGACCCCAGAGTGAAATACCTGTGCTACACCATGAAAGTGTTCACAAAGGTGGGTACACTGCTTGTGTTTACCTGGAAATTGCTGTGTAGACCTGGCTGGCCTCAAACTCAGAGACCCTCCTGCCTCTGCCTCCCCAGTGCTGGTATTAAAGGCATGCACCAGCACTGCCTGACCTTAGTGTGTTAACTTTTCTTGATGCTCCTGCGGTAAATAACAGTCTACTTCTTTGTTGAATTCAGTTTGATTCAGGTTGGGTTGGTTGCTTTTGTTGACACATTTTCATTTTTTAAGATGTGATTTTCATATTAGTTCTTCAATGGTGATGGTGATGGGGTGACTGCAAGCTAAGTAGAAACACCCTTCAGAGTGTTCTCTCCCTCTAGATGTGTGACATCGGAGATGCGTCCAGAGGCAGCTTGTCATCCTACGCTTACACTCTTATGGTGCTATACTTCCTCCAGCAAAGGTCTCCACCTGTCATCCCTGTGCTTCAAGAGGTGGGCTCCCACAGGAGGCGGTGGGCTCCCACAGGAGGCGGTGGGCTGGGTCTGAGCCTCTGCTTCTGCCAGCGTGCTCTTGTTCTGTAGTGAAATCTTGTAACTTTTCCTGGGCATTTTGGTATCAGCATTTTAATTTTTCATTTTATAATAATACTTTTAAAATTAATTTCAGATATACAAAGGTGAAAAGAAACCAGAAATACTTGTTGATGGCTGGAATATCTACTTTTTCGATCAAATAAGTGAACTGGTATGTATTTTAAGAATAAAGGTTTTCCCAACCCTTGGCTAAAAGTCATGCTGTTCTGTGCTGTAGAGTTGTCTGTTGTATCCAGGAGGACTGGCATTCACAGGTGTCCCCGTTCAGTTGGTCCTGTCCCTGAGCTTGGTGTGTTCCAAATGCTGTTCCAGGGATTGCTCACTGTCAGCTGGTTCTTGGTAGTTAGTAACTATTCCAAAGGAATGGAATAGTTTTTGTGGTTTGAGTCTTGTCATGCTGACTATGTCCATGTGTACTGAGTTCACTGCTATGGCCCACAGAGCTCTTCAGTTTCTTCACAGATCCCCCTGCCATCGTGTCTTGAGATACATCATTGAGTATTCTCAGTTGTCTCTACTGCAAGTCACAGAATAGAGATTAATAGACTCATGGAAATGCTGTTTTAAAATGTGAAAGAAACACAACTCCTTGTTGTGTATATAAGCCAACTGATTAGTCCAGGTTTCCCGCTGAGGTGTGCATGCATCCTGCTATTAACACTTTATGATGGATGGAGTGACGTCCTGTTCCCTTCCCTCTGTAGCCCACTTGTTGGCCAGAATATGGAAAAAATACAGAATCTGTTGGGCAGCTGTGGTTGGGACTTCTGCGCTTCTATACTGAGGAGTTTGACTTTAAGGAACACGTAATCAGCATCAGAAGAAAAAGTCTGCTTACAACTTTTAAGAAACAGTGGACCTCAAAATACATCGTTATTGAAGGTACGAGTAAAGTTGAATTAGAAGTGAGGTGCTGGCCTGGCATGTGTGAGGGTGATGTGAAGAGCTGTTGAAGTTGAGCACTGAGTATGAACTCTGAGCCCCTCTGGCTCCTCCCCCAACACATCTTGGGGGACAGTCACATGTGTGCAGTACAGCAGCCCTGCTATGGCCCACACCACCCTAAAGGTTCATTTTTAAGTGGCTAATACCTCAGGTGGGGCCTTTCGTGGGTCCAGAGTCTGCACTGAGGAGAACATCTCTGCTGTTGGACCGACTTGGGAGAAGTGTACAACAGTAGAGGCAAGGCAGCTTTGGGACAGTGGAGGTTTAGAGCCTGAAGTGAGTGGTTTTCTGGTTTAATTCTGTCATGGGGGGGGGGGGGGCGGAGTTCATGGGTAACTGCATAAAGCACTCAGTACTAAACATTTAAAGTTTAATGTGCAGTTCTACGGCTGCAGATTCGAATGCCTGTCCCAAATGTTTGCAGACTTATAGAGTTGTAGAGACTTTGGGTCTGGTTAATTCTCGAGGGTGATATTTTTATGTATTTTTATAAGAAAGTTTTAAACTAAAATAAAAACAAGACTTTACCGAAGGGTGGAGAGCACCACTAGAAGTGGATTCTTAGGCCTTTACATACTATTGGGAAAAGAACTGTCTGTAATGATTTCTCACTGTTGACCAGAGAGAAAGACCTTTCCTGCTGGACCTGGTGCTGAAACCTGTGTGTGACTTGAACACCCAGGAGGCTGAGGCACTTGGATCAGGTCACCCTACTGAATTTAACAGTCCACTGGAGCCATTGATGTTTATAGTTAGTTATTTCTAAGTGGTAGAGATTTAATTTTTAAGACAAAATGCAGGTCAAATGTTTTAAAGTGAGCTGGGAAGGGGCTAAGAAAATATCCTCTTGGTCTCATAGGACCCTTTTTTTTAATGTACTGATATGCAGTTGGTGTATGGACTTCCTGATTACTTCATTACTTCAGGTAGTACTGGACACAGTGCCGTAAACATTACCTGGGCTATGTATGGTAGGGACCTGTGTTCTAGATGCTCCTATCAAAGCACAGATTAGTCTTCTCAGATTGCCATGTCTTTTGTTGTTGCTCAGCATACGAAGTGAATTCTTAAAAAGGAAAAGAAAGAGGCGGAACTGAGAGTGGGAGGCCACATCTGTAATCCCAGCCCTGGGAAGCTAACCTAAAAGCCACAGCAGTCTTCTCTCAGCTTCTCAAGCACTGGGGTTGCAGGTACCAAGTACCATGCCTGATGAGTAGCAATGCTTCAACTATATGGAAACTAATGTACAATCTGTCTTTTATAACCAGCAAACACCCAAACTGTAATACACACACACACACACACACACACCAGCAGAAAAGGGAAGACTGGGATGATGGCACTTGTCATCTGTGTCCAGTTACCTGTGACTTCTAGTGTCATGTTCCCCAGTGAGGTGCTTGCCCTGTGGAAGCTTTGTTTGCAGAATCTTGGTACCCAGCTTCACGCCCAGACTCCTGCTGTGTTGCTCTGCAAATGTAGTCCTTCACATCCACATGAGGGCTCTAAAAGACAGAGCCTGGTTTTCCCTTTACCTTTTTCAGTGCTGTTTTAGGAAAAAATGATGTCGATCTACATATGATGACCGTGACCAGATCATTAGTCATGCATATAGTGTTTTAAATCATCTATAAAATAATACTTGGGTTTAGAGGCCTGCTGACTGTGAGTCCTCCAGTTGCACCTGTCTACCCGCCTCTTCCACCCTGCCTTCCACTGCATCTGCCTCTTAATGGTTCTTGTGAATCGAGCTCAGGCCATGACAAGTTTGCTGCAAGCACTTTACACACTAAACCACCTCCTTGGCCCTTGATAATATTTACCACTATGGTGTCACTCTATAGCTCAGATCGGCCTGGAATTCGATTATACAGCCCAGGCTTCAGTTCCTTGTCTTTCTGCATCTGCCTCCCATGTACTGAGATTATAGGCAGGGCATGTATTGCCATTCCTGGTGTATTTATGTTTGCAACTGCTACTGTGAACACAAAATGGACATCACTAAATGACCTGGTTAGTGAGTCTGCTCAGTACTTTTTCCAGAAGTAGGCAACCTGGATATTATGAAGAACTTTATAAAGATCATAAAAACGATATAGTACTCTTTTCTTATTCATGCTTTTGGGAGATCTTGCCTGATGTGCAGGTTGGTCTGTTGCTGAGCTGTGTATAACTCTCGCTGACGGGCAAAGTCGGCGACACTGTTCTGGTTGAGTGTGCCTGCATAAAGAGCGGGAGGCGTGCTGGGCAGTTCTCCTCTGTTATCTTATCTACCTCTGTAATCTTCTCTACTCAGATCCCTTTGATTTGAATCATAATCTTGGTGCTGGATTATCGAGGAAAAGTAAGTTACTCTTGTTGGTTAACTTGGTGCAATTTCTTGTTCTCTTAACGCATGTAATTGAATTCTTACTATTTTCCTTATAGTGACAAATTTTATAATGAAAGCTTTTATCAATGGTAGAAGAGTATTTGGAATTCCAGTCAAAGGATTTCCAAAAGACTACCCTTCAAAACTGGTGAGTTTTTGTTAGAAATGCCAGAGAACAATTAAGATGCATATTGTAAGCAACAAATAAATCTGCAGCACACACAGAATAACTGAATGGAGCTGGCTGCTGTATCTGTCTCCTCCTGTGGCACTTCCTGGTGTGGCAGTGGCAATATATGCACTTACTCTGAAGTGAGCACTATTGACTGTAGCCAGGAAGTTGCAGCAGATCTCTCCAGACATGTTCCTTCTCTGTCCAAACCCTGTCCCCTTTGAACAGCAGCTTGCCACTCCCTTCCTGCCGCCTGGAAGACTGACTCAGCTGCTGCAGGTGGGCGAGTAGGTCCTGTTAGCAGATGATTGTCCAGCTCTGTCAGTACTGCTCTGGGCACTTAGAGTGATGTTTCTCGTGCTTGTTCAAGAGCTACTTCACCTGCAAGTGTGCTCAGATGAGTGCTTTCTCCAGTGGGTGTGTAGGGGACGCAGCCTCCCCACCTCGTGCAGCAGACACTGAAGCAGCCGTGTTTACTTTTCCTCAAGAGGCCGTGCCCTCTTTGCCTTACTTTAATACAGAACTTGCACTGTATGCTTCTTAGTTCACTGCAGTGTAGCCATTTCATCTCATGACAGCCTCAGCTTCTGCTGCTGTGTTGAAGCCACTATTATGTCTTATATGTCAATGCCCTCCAACTTGAGGGGATAAAAGACATTTAGAGTTTAGGTCGGTCTCTGTCAGCCACTGTGTCACTGTGCCTCTCCCTGGTGTGCAGGTCTGTTGGGGATGAGTGGGACACATACTAAAATACCAACCTGTTCTCACACAGTTGCGCGGTATGCCGTGCTCTCCTTCACAGTTCATTTTACACAGGTGTGTTCTTGTAGGCATACTTTTTTGATCCGGATGTCCTAACTGAGGGAGAACTGGCCCCAAATGACAGGTGCTGTCGCATTTGTGGGAAAATCGGACACTTCATGAAGGACTGTCCTATGAGGAGAAAGTAAGCATGTGTTCCGAATGGGTGGTGTTTTTATTTTCTTGTACCAGTTTCCAAATGTGGGTCTATTGATACAGAAAAAATAAGCCTGTGAAATTAAAGTAATTTTAGGGGCGTTTCTGCACACTCTAGCCCATATATCTCCCAAATAAGACACAGAAACCTGTTATTTTTATTAGCAAGCTTTTGGCACTATACTAGTCAGGTTCTCAATTGTTCTCACCTACACCCAGCCATGGCCCCAGTTACTGTTCTCACCTACACCCAGCCATGGCCCCAGTTACTGTTCTCACCTACACCCGGCCATGGCCCCAGTTACTGTTCTCACCTACACCCGGCCATGGCCCCAGTTACTGTTCTCACCTACACCCAGCCATGGCCCCCAGTTACTGTTCTCACCTACACCCAGCCATGGCCCCTGAGTTACTGTTCTCACCTACACCCAGCCATGGCCCCAGTTACTGTTCTCACCTACACCCAGCCATGGCCCCTGAGTTACTGTTCTCACCTACACCCAGCCATGGCCCCTGAGTTACTGTTCTCACCTACACCCAGCCATGGCCCCAGTTACTGTTCTCACCTACACCCAGCCATGGCCCCAGTTACTGTTCTCACCTACACCCAGCCATGGCCCCGAGTTACTGTTCTCACCTACACCCAGCCATGGCCCCTGAGTTACTGTTCTCACCTACACCCAGCCATGGCCCCTGAGTTACTGTTCTCACCTACACCCAGCCATGGCCCCGAGTTACTGTTATCACCTACACCCAGCCATGGCCCCTGAGTTACTGTTCTCACCTACACCCAGCCATGGCCCCTGAGTTACTGTTCTCACCTACACCCAGCCATGGCCCCTGAGTTACTGTTCTCACCTACTCCCAGCCATGGCCCCTGAGTTACTGTTCTCACCTACACCCAGCCATGGCCCCGAGTTACTGTTCTCACCTACACCCAGCCATGGCCCCAGTTACTGTTCTCACCTACACCCAGCCATGGCCCCAGTTACTGTTCTCACCTATACCCAGCCATGGCCCCAGTTACTGTTCTCACCTACACCCAGCCATGGCCCCTGAGTTACTGTTCTCACCTACACCCAGCCATGGCCCCAGTTACTGTTCTCACCTACACCCAGCCATGGCCCCTGAGTTACTATTCTCACCTACACCCAGCCATGGCCCCTGAGTTACTGTTCTCACCTACACCCAGCCATGGCCCCTGAGTTACTGTTCTCACCTACACCCAGCCATGGCCCCAGTTACTGTTCTCACCTACACCCAGCCATGGCCCCAGTTACTGTTCTCACCTACACCCAGCCATGGCCCCAGTTACTGTTCTCACCTACACCCAGCCATGGCCCCTGAGTTACTGTTCTCACCTACACCCAGCCATGGCCCCGAGTTACTGTTCTCACCTACACCCAGCCATGGCCCCGAGTTACTGTTCTCACCTACACCCAGCCATGGCCCCAGTTACTGTTCTCACCTACACCCAGCCATGGCCCCAGTTACTGTTCTCACCTACACCCAGCCATGGCCCCTGAGTTACTGTTCTCACCTACACCCAGCCATGGCCCCTGAGTTACTGTTCTCACCTACACCCAGCCATGGCCCCTGAGTTACTGTTCTTACCTACACCCAGCCATGGCCCCGAGTTACTGTTCTCACCTACATCCAGCCATGGCCCCAGTTACTGTTCTCACCTACACCCAGCCATGGCCCCAGTTACTGTTCTCACCTACACCCAGCCATGGCCCCAGTTACTGTTCTCACCTACACCCAGCCATGGCCCCAGTTACTGTTCTCACCTACACCCAGCCATGGCCCCAGTTACTGTTCTCACCTACACCCAGCCATGGCCCCTGAGTTACTGTTCTCACCTACACCCAGCCATGGCCCCTGAGTTACTGTTCTCACCTACACCCAGCCATGGCCCCAGTTACTGTTCTCACCTACACCCAGCCATGGCCCCAGTTACTGTTCTCACCTACACCCAGCCATGGCCCCAGTTACTGTTCTCACCTACACCCAGCCATGGCCCCAGTTACTGTTCTCACCTACACCCAGTCATGGCCCCAGTTACTGTTCTCACCTACACCCAGCCATGGCCCCAGTTACTGTTCTCACCTACACCCAGCCATGGCCCCAGTTACTGTTCTCACCTACACCCAGCCATGGCCCCTGAGTTACTGTTCTCACCTACACCCAGCCATGGCCCCGAGTTACTGTTCTCACCTACACCCAGCCATGGCCCCAGTTACTGTTCTCACCTACACCCAGCCATGGCCCCAGTTACTGTTCTCACCTACACCCAGCCATGGCCCCAGTTACTGTTCTCACCTACACCCAGCCATGGCCCCAGTTACTGTTCTCACCTACACCCAGCCATGGCCCCAGTTACTGTTCTCACCTACACCCAGCCATGGCCCCAGTTACTGTTCTCACCTACACCCAGCCATGGCCCCAGTTACTGTTCTCACCTACACCCAGCCATGGCCCCAGTTACTGTTCTCACCTACACCCAGCCATGGCCCCAGTTACTGTTCTCACCTACACCCAGCCATGGCCCCTGAGTTACTGTTCTCACCTACACCCAGCCATGGCCCCTGAGTTACTGTTCTCACCTACACCCAGCCATGGCCCCTGAGTTACTGTTCTCACCTACACCCAGCCATGGCCCCTGAGTTACTGTTCTCACCTACACCCAGCCATGGCCCCAGTTACTGTTCTCACCTACACCCAGCCATGGCCCCGAGTTACTGTTCTCACCTACACCCAGCCATGGCCCCAGTTACTGTTCTCACCTACACCCAGCCATGGCCCCAGTTACTGTTCTCACCTACACCCAGCCATGGCCCCAGTTACTGTTCTCACCTACACCCAGCCATGGCCCCAGTTACTGTTCTCACCTACACCCAGCCATGGCCCCTGAGTTACTGTTCTCACCTACACCCAGCCGTGGCCCCTGAGTTACTGTTCTCACCTACAGCCAGCCATGGCCCCTGAGTTACTGTTCTCACCTACACCCAGCCATGGCCCCTGAGTTACTTGCCAACTGAGTCTTGATCTGTTTGTTCTGTTCCATGTTTGTCCTCAGGGTGATTTCTCTTGGCCTCCTTCGTCCCCTATCTTTTTCCTTCCTCTAAGACCCTCTACTCAATCTCAAGTCCTGCCTTCCTGTCTCCTGCCAGTCAGTCAGCCTTTTATTATCCAATTGCAGATTGTTGAAGAGCATTCTTTATAGCACATGGGTCAGTACAATGCCCATGTCCAGACTGTAGCCTGAACTTGGGGCACACGACTCAGCATCTGAATATACAACACACAAGACCAACCCAACAGAAACTGAGAAGCTTTCAGATAAATTTAATATCTTTTTTAAAAATGAAAATAAAAGTGTGTAAATGTGGCCGTGGGTGCAGACGCTGCAGGCTGGCTCACAGGCCAGGCCAAGCACTATTGCTTCCCTAGGTTGGGTTTGGCTTTTGATTTTAAATTAGTTTAATCCTTAGTAATTATTTCCAGAAGCTCAGGTGCTTGGGCACCATGCTTTTCTCCTGCTGATGTTAGTGAGAGGCAGGGGGATACCTTTATGGTCTGCTTGGGGTCATTGTCCTCCTGGCTGATAGTGGTTTGCTTTCAACTAAACTTTTATTCTCATTTCAAACTACACTTAAGTGAGTCGGTCACAATCTGGAATTTAAGAAATTGTAACCAGCAGGGCTGAAAGAAATATTAATACCTAAGTGTGGTACCATTTACTACTGCTTTCTATGCTTGGGAGGCTGAGGCAAGAGAATCATGAGTTCAAGGCCAGCCTCAGCTACAAAGGGAATATGTAGCCAGCCTGGGCTGTGTGTGACATTCTATCAAAAACCAATACAAAGCAGCTGAGGAGACAGCTCAGTGAGCGCACCTGTGCTCAGCATGAGATCCTGGCTCCCTCCCAGCACCTGCACTGGTGCTCACAACCACCTGTCTCCAACTCCAGGGCTTCTGTGGACACTTCATATATATGGTACACATATGGATATGTGTATAAATGAAAGCAAATCACTCTTTAAAAATAAAACAAAGGAAAAGGTGACTCTGACATTCTTGAAGATAAACCCTCTTAAAACCATTGTTTAAATTTTTCTGTGAAATTCATGTCTTACAGTTCAAATTTTCATTGCCTAATAAAAGCTAATACACCAGAAAGGCTGATCAGCAACCCACCATGATTATTTGCATTTCATCACACAAGTATCATAGCAGGCATTGGGACTGGAGTGATGGCTTAATGGATAAGAACGCTAGTTGCTCTTTAAAAGGACCTGGGTTCAATTCCCAGCAACAACATAGCAGCTCACAACTGTCTGTAATTTCAGTTCCAGAGGACCCAATACCCTCACACAGACATACATGCAAACATAACACTAATGCACATGAAATAAAAATAAATTTAAAGAACTTTATTTTAAAAGGCAGACATTAAGCCCAGGAGTCTCAGCAGTAAGCATTGCTTGTAGCACTGGTGACAGGAGGCTCTGTGCTAAAGATTTAAGATTCCTGTTCCAGCAGGTGCAGAGCAGGGTGATTAGAAGCTCATGCATCTGGGTTCAAAACACATAGACTTGTTTTTGTTGCTGTCCCCTCCACAGTCCAGTGTAACTGTGAGAGGGCATGTGCACATGATGCATATAGCACTCACATGACTTTCTGTAATGGCTAGGGTGACTGTGGGTTTGGGTTCTGAGTGGCCATCTGTTACCCACTGTCTGTGGGTGCTGGAGGATAGCAGAGCTCTTACTACAGAAACCAGGCTTTGTCATAATCAAGGTCTCCTTTTCACATTCTGGTCTGCCCATCTCTACACTTAGACACATCTTGATATCCCGTAAGTTTTGTTGACATTTTTCCTATTAGTATTTTATCTTCACCAGAGTGAGGCGACGGAGAGATCAAGAAGATACTGCAAACCAAAGGTACGCGGAGAACAAAGAGAAGAGAAGCAAAGAGGACAAGGAAATTCAAAACAAGTACACAGAAAAGGAAGTGGCGACAAAAGAAGACAAGCCCACCCCGTGTGCTGCTGCGAAAGCCAAGCCAGTGAGGGCAGCTGTTGACCTGGGCCGGGAGAAGCTTCTCAGGACACCAGCAGAAAAGTGGAAGAGACAGGATGACAGAGACTCAAGAGAAAAGCGTTGCTTCATCTGTGGAAGAGAAGGGCACATTAAAAAGGAATGCCCACAGTTCAAAGGCTCTCCAGGTACAGACGCCTCTCCAGAAACCGTGATGTTCATGGTCAAGGGCTATTAGAGGTCTGGAGGTTTTTCACATTTTGTATCAGTTTCTTTAAGCAATATCGTGTAAGGAAGTGCTGTACCTCCCCACCCTTCACACACATGCACCTTTAATACTCACCCTCTGTACAGCTGAAGTGCGTATTCCTGGGTGGAGGTAGCCTTTTGAAAGTCTAAGATTGTCAATGAAATGACAGTCTTCTTCTCTTCAGTCCATATAAACATTGTCTGAGTATCCAGTCAGCAGGTCACACCCGAGGCATGCTGCTCTATGCATATCGGTGAAGTGCTGCCTAGACGCTGGGTGAGTGAGGTGGTAGCTTTCCACCATGTGCAAATAAGGATATGTTCATCCACATACTCTAAGCAGGAAAGAGAACAGATGGGTGTTGACAGTGTTCTTGTCTGCGAACAACTGGGGAGGTTTCATCTGCAGCCCTTATTGAAAGATCTTTCTACCAGTAACCATAGTAACAACCCCCAAATCCACAGATGAGAGTCAGCCACACATCTTCTCAGTGCAGTGGTCCATGGCTTTAGTCAAAGCTACCTAAAAGGCTGAAGCTGAAGGACACTTTAGCTCAGGGGAATAAGACAGCCTCGCCAACATAGTATGACCTTGTTTTGAACACAAAACTAAACCACCTCTAAACACTGACCCCTTGTGTTGCTGGATGTGAATTGGTCACTTGAATAGATTGTGTCCATGATGAGCACCTTTTAATGGACTGTTAATACACTGTCTGGGTGCCTTTAAGTTGTGTAAGCTATGGTCTTTAGAACAGTTCATATACTGTACTGGCCTGTAGAACAAGCCTAGGTGAGACTGGATAATCGTAGATGAGGAACAGTAGAGAGTAGCTGTTCCTGCTCATCTGCTGAGGCCTGCTAGTGAGAGCGGCTCTGTGGCCCCTTCACCTGAGCACTGTGGTACTGGGAGTGGTTTATTAAATCGAGTGTGCTAGGCAAATTGTCTCAACTTCAAAGACTGAAAGTTTCACATGCCCTGTTCTCACCCAACACACCCCAGGGCTTTTGAGGCAGAGACTCACTAGTATAGTCAAAGCCAGCCTAGAATTTGCTGCATAGCCCTGGCTGGCCTCAAACTCAGTATCCCCTGCCTCCTGCATTTTGGGTCACATGCATGTGCTGTCATGTCCAGCTTCTCCTCATTTATTTCTTGAGAAGCTTTAGAGAGAGAAATTGTGTAATGCTCGAGTGTTTATAGATGGCTTGGCTCTGGGCACCCCAGCCTGAGTCAGCCTTGTTCTTCTAAGTAGCTGGGGACTTAACCCCGACATTCGCCCTGATTTTCCTTTATAAGGAGACAAGATTTAAAGAAATTAAATGATGGTATCTGTTAACATTCAGTTGACATGCTCCTCAGGGGCAGTTGACACTATTTCAGTAGAAGTAGAGTTAATGATGACCTCACTTAGCTCAAACAATTGCCTCCTTCAAACTAGTTGGAACTAGACAGTATAGATACAGTTTAACATAGTTTCACCAAATTGTTCTTCTATACTATATTTGTCTTTACAAACAGCATGAAGCAGATCTTTGTGGTACCATCCTCCTCATCCTCCTCCTCCAGCATAGTTGTCCTGTGCCTCTCCCTCAGGTGCAACCCTTTGTCTAGTAACAAGCTTCAAGTTCCTGCCCAATATGTCTCAAAACTGTTTAAGAGTCGGGGCCTAAAGAGATAGTTCAGAGAGGCTGGAGAGATGACTCAGAGGATAAGAGCATTGACTGCTCTTGCAGAGGTCCTGAGTTCAATTCCCAACAACTGCATAATGGCTTATAACCATCTGTCATGAGATCTGGTGCCCTCTTCTGGCCTGCAGGCAGATTAGTGTATACATAATAAAAAAGATAAATCTAAAAAAATAAATAAATAAAAAGCTGCATGGCTTCTTAAAAAGAATGTTAAAAAGAGAGAGCTCAGTTAGTTAGTAACATGTTTGCACGAGGACCTGAGTTCTACTCCCAGTATACACATAAAAAGCAAAGCATTGCAGTAGATCCTTTTAATCCCAGTGCTGGGGAGGCAGAGATAGGCGGATAGACCCCTGGAGCCTGGTAACCAGCGAGAGACCCTTCCCCCTCCTTCACAAAAACAAAACAGATTGCTCTTGAGGAATGAACTCAGAGGTTAGCTCTTACCAGATACGTGTACACCCATCCACACACATGCATGTGCACACACAAGCTTAGAAGTGGCAGGTCTGTCAGCCTGATGGGACCCCTGGTGGCTAACCTTAAGGATGAGCAACCTTAAGAAACACCCTGGTCTAGAAGCTGGCTACTTCCTAGGCAGTATTCATAACAACCATCAGCAGTCAGCATCTGAGAGCCAAAGGGAGATGTGGGTGAGAGGATGACAAGTGCTGCTTGGTGCTAATCAAGTCATCCGTCGGATATTTCCAGCCCAGAGTTCTGCCCTTCCCTATTTTTCCTTCAGTGGATTGTGTGGAATTCCATCATGTCATCAGAAAATATTTCTTACAACATTTTAGAATAAGACTGTTGCTTTAACCTGAAGTAGGAACGAAAGTGTTCCTCTCTTTCTGTAGGTTTGTGTAAGTCAGATTATGTGTCTGCATACTCTTCACCTAGCCCTTTGAGACCAGTTGCTCAGGTAAAAGCCAGTCCAAACCTGAGAGGGACGCCTCTGTCCTCTTTACTCCCCACAGCCTCTGGGTGCTTGCAGCGGCGTGCTGGGCTCCTGGCTGGCCCCTGGTGCTTACTCCTCCTGTGCCCCACACACTGTGTGCTAAGGCTTGTTGGGCCCTGGTGGTAGGGGCTTGGTGGACGGCTCCCGCATACGTGTCTGTCTTTCCGACTATCGAGCGACCCTGCGCCCCCTCGTGCCTAGCCCTAGCTCTTCTTGGATGCACTCTGAGGCTGTTTCTGTTGCTTTACCTTCAGTTTTTGTAAACCAGTCTATTTCATTTTTTAGGCAGTGCTTTTACATGAAGACAAAAAGAAACAAAAAACAACCATATTTTTGAGTCCCCAGTCAGGTATGTGGTTTTAAAGGGTCAGATATGTGTTGTTTTCTTCTCTGAATATTTTACCACATGCCTTTGAGATGCTTCCTTTCCTGTGCGGTTCTGACAGGGATATCATAACTTCACGAGGGAACTTTAAACAAACAAACAAAAAGCACTCTTACCTTGCTTCCATCTTGCACCCGAATCTGATTGTTCAGTGGGTAAGGGCAGCCTGTACATTTTCAAATATTGTGGGTGACCTCCTCGCCTGAGGAAGAATTGCTGCCCTTAGCCACGGGGGTCTTTTGTACACATTTGTAACTGCTGTGGATTGGCTGTTGTCTTGCCCTCACTGTTTCTCCTCGTGGAAATTGTCTGCCATGCTCCCGAACAAGGGAAGGAAGCTCTAACCTGAATCCTCCACGCTGCGTCCAGACAGCTATGTCATTTATTTCTCTCTTCAGTAAATATCCGCTGATACTGTCTCTTACTGCCGGGCACCAGCCCCAGCCCTTAACACGCCTCAGTGAGAGGCAGAGCTCCTAATCCACATTCTTATCAGGAGTAGACAGTAGAGAGAAGTAAGCAACTGTAATCATGGTGACAGTGCTTTAAGCAGGAAAAACACAAGATGATGCTGTGTATGGCAGTGTTCTTCTTAATAAAATGCCATCCCAAGTCAGCTGAGTCACAGGATCTGAAGGCTCAGGCTGAAGAGGCACAGACCTTTAACTGCTAGCAGCTCCTGCTCTTCATCTGATGCCTGGCAGGGACGGTGTCAGCATGTAGGAGCAGTGAGAGGTGAAGTTGGAGTAAATGAGTCTAGCTTCTTGAAGCTGCAGCAGTGATGGAGGGATGGGAAGGATTTTGCTCAAGGGGAGGAGAAGCTGCTGGACACTTAACTGGAGGAATGGGGCTGTTTGAAGCAGTAAGTGGCTAGGACAGGATCACTGAAGCCAGTACTCAACCAAGGTAGTTGAGTAGAGACATGGCTCACAGGTGGGTAGAAAATGCCAGGGAGGACAACCATGTGCTACACATCTGTATTCTGAAGACAACATTGACAAAATTAATGCTGTGGGTTGTGACATGAATACACGGTGAGGCTCATATGACGCCATAGTCTGGCTAAGAACCAGAAAAATAAAGGAAATGTTTGAGGAGAAATAGGAGTTAGTGGTGAGCTTAAGGTAGCTGGAGTTCTGGACTAGAGAAGTTGAGTCCAGTTAGTTGTATTAGTCAGGCTTCTCTAGAACCACTGAATGTATGGAATGTCTCTCTATATTGAGGGAATTTATTGTGTCTGTAGTCCAACTAACCCAACAATGGTCAGCTGTGGATGGGAAGTCCAAGGATCTCCTAGCTGCTCAGTCCCACTAGGCTAGTTGTTTCCACTGGTCTTCTGTAGAAGTAGGTTCCAACAGATGTGCTGACAAGTAAACGCAAGCAGTCTAAGAAGAGTGAATCTTCATCTTCCAAGTGTCCTTATGTAGGTCTCCAGCAGAAGGTGTGGCCCAGATTAAAGTTGTGTACCACCACGCCTGGATCTGGGACTTGCTTTGTCCCATGCTGACCTTGAACTCAGAGATCTCCTTGTCTTAGTCTCCTGGGACTGAAGGTGTGCACTACCTTGCCTGGGCCTATGCTTTTCATGGCCACTGTGCCTCAAGATCTCCATACCAAGATCCAGGTCAGAACTTGTGTCTTTCAGCCTCATGATCTGTATCACAGGTAATTCCCTCCAATTCTGGATTGTAGTTCATTCCAGATATAGTCAAGTTGACAACCAGGAATAGCCATTACACTGTGGCTGGCATTTAACCAGTCCAGGCTGCAGAAAGGAGTGTAAGTGGCCATTGCATTTCAAGCCCCTATACTCAAGGCGATCTCTTAGCAAGTCAGTGCACATGCTAGAAAGGGATACATGTGGATCATGGAAATAAAATAAAAAAAAAAACAAAGATGGTCAAAGAAGGAGCAGAAAGAGTCAGAGTTGAGCTCAGAGTACAAGTGAAGGCAGAGTTTTGTGAGGTGCTGCTTAGATCTCTGTAGAAACTGAGTTCAGCACTGGATTTGGGATCTGAGCTCACTGGAGCCTTTGCAAAGCTCCTTTGCTTTTTTGGTAACTAGGTTCAGAACTCCAAGAAAAAGAATGGGAGCCTGCTTAGCCTGGGCTGTGGTGTGAAGGGCAGAGCTCCCCTTCTGCCATGTCTCGAGCCTATGGAGGGTTGCTGAAGAGAGCCTGATGGAGTACTGGGGCAAGAAGGTCTTTTGCTGCTGGTATTTCAAGTGTTCTTCTCTCAAAAAAGAGAGGGGAAAACTGGGGTAAAAGAAAAGAAAGTGACTTTTTCAGCAATATCATAGGAAAGGACAAAACTGTAAGACATTGTAAACAGTGGGGTCCTTCCTAGGACAGCCTCTCAGTAGCTTTGCTTCGTCAGCCCTAGTCCCTCTTTACCTCTTTACGAGGAGGCTAGCAATGGGCAGTTAAGCAGAGCAGCATGAGTAATCAGTCCCTTTTAAGTTCTTGTGTCATTTATTAAAACTTAATGAGGAGGCCTTTTTATGTATATGAATGTTTTGCCTGTGTGTGCCTATGTGTGCTTGGTACCTCTGGAGGTCACAAGAGGTTGCTGAATCCCCTAGAACTGGAGTTATCGTTGTTTTACTGTATGAGTCCAGGGTGCCAAGCCTGATCTTAACTGCTGAGCTGTCTCCAACCCAAAAGAGTGAAATTTGTAATGACAATGCTTATGTAACTTATACTACAGCAGTGTCACAGAATAGGTATGTAAGAACATGCATGTAACATCTAGAACACAGATTAGAGGCCATTTCAGGCATCCACTGCAGATTCTGGGAATGGCATCCTAATGCTAGGAATAAAGTACGGGCTTTTTAGTGTTGACTTTGGCAGAGCAAGAAGTCTTCGCCTGCTACTCGGGCTGAGCTGTCTCCCCGTGTCTTTCTGGCCTCTTCTGTCAAGGCAAGGACACTGACCACTCTGGGGAAGATGAGGAAGCCTTGGGCTAAGAGTGTCTATTATTTCTACTGTGAATGCAGTTCGTGGAGGAAAAAATAGTGGGATTGTTAATGTGTTTGACTCCTTAAGTATTTTCTTTCTTCTTTTTTTTTAAAGATTTACTTATTTATTATATATGTAAGTATATATATACATATATTATATATGTATGTATATGTAATTATATATGTAGCTGTCTTCAGACACCCCAGAAGAGGGCATCAGATTCCATTACAGATGGTTGTGAGCCACCATGTGGTTGCTGGGATTTGAACTCAGGACCTTCAGAAGAGGAAGAGTAGTTGGTGCTCTTAATAGCTAAGCCATCTCTCCAGGTCCTGCTTAAGTGTTTTCAACACCAAGAGGCGTTATCTTAAGTATTTGCAAGTATTTTACTTTTTTTCATGAATAAAGGGAAACATTGAAATGATAGATTTTTTTAACTAGGGTCTCATGTAGCCCTGGGCGCACCATGCAATGCTTTGCAGGCACTCTGCTGTCTGCGTGATACTCCCAGCCCCAGGGTCAGACTTCTTTACACAAAATGTAAAGGACCTAGGGATTGTGGTTGGTGTGCATGCAGTATAAGGGCATGTGACTTGAAGGAAACAGAACTCTCCAAATCTAACTGCACTTTTAACTGAAGGAGAACATTAGGAGAATATTGTACGTGACAGTTAGGCAGGAAGAGGTTTCAGGGAACACAAACTCCTGTCTTTTCAGGAAGAGTTGTGACTGTTCTCCATGGAGCACGCCATTTCACAACAGGAGTGCTGCTGGATCCCTTCCAAATCCAGTAGACAGAAGTGAAAGCAGAATGGTGCCCCACCGCTAAGCTGATTTTGGGTGGGAAAGAGAGATGACTGTAGTATAACCACACTGACCTTCAAATGGCCCTAGCCTTCCAGAGGGCGTGAGCCACAGACCCCACCAGACAATGACTTCATCTTCCCTACAGATCTGGGAGTTTGAAGATATAAGGCGTCCATGTATAATCAGATTAAAGGAATGTGGTTTTAAGCAACTCTGCCCTTAAGCAGATATTCCCAAAACCTTTCACACAGGAAAAATCCTGATGTCCCTGATGTCCCTGATGTCAGGCACATAAAGGAACACAGTGTAAGCATCTGTTGTGCAGTTTGTTGCGTGTCTGGTTTCCACTTGCTGTGTTGGGGACACTCCTTGCCCTGTACATACCTCAGGTCTCTCGGCTTTGAGCTGACTGCTGAGGAGCCATGGGCAGACACTTGAGCAGATTTGTGTGAGTGCAGGGAAAACGTTCCTGGGAGTGCTGACTTCATAGACCTTGTCCCCACACTGTTCCCAAGTCTGCACAGAGCAGCATTGTGGCCTTAAGAGGTTACATATCTTAAAAGTGGAGTTTTACTATAATTTTTCTACAGACCTAAAACTGGCATGGCCAACTAACATTTACTTAGTTACAGGGAAGTTATTTTGTTATTTATCTCAGTTTTAAAAAAATCCTACAACCTAAAAACTTACCAACTTAAATTTATTATGGGAAAATTTTATTACAAATTGTATTCACCTTTCTACAAGAAAAAAATTATAGATGGCTAAGATTTGTCCTTGCCAATAAAACAGCTCCTAAAGTTAGTGTCGGCTGTCACATGTGTTGAAGGCAGACTTAGTTTCCCTTGAGTCCCTTTGTGGACTATATCTCTGACCCACTCTAGTTTCCTTAACAAGCACGTGTTGATGGACTGCTGTGCTCTTACCATTGACTTTGCCATCTCCCTAACGGGTGCATTCCTCTGTTTCAGATGTCTCAGCAAATGGTACTTGTTGTTTTAAATTAGCATAAAGACCATTGGTGGGGCTGTGGAGATGGCTCAGTGGGTATAAGGAGGACCAGAGTTTGGATCCTAGCATCCATATGTTAGACAACATGGCAGCCTGCTAGGAGTCCATCACATAGGAGGTGGACGGGGAGCTCCAGACAGGCTGCACAGCTAACTAGACCTGCCTTCACACACAGGGAGGCGATTGTGAGAAGACATCCACACACACACAGTGTCCAAACACACATAAGCATGCACAAACATGAAACTATTTCATACACACAGTCATATGGGGAAAAACGGTTCGGTGGTAGTGTGAGGATTGTTTGGTTGTTGTTTGTTTGTTTGTTTTTTAATAACTAGACTTTAAAATTCTGGTCAGTGATAAAGTTATATAAATATACATGAACATAAATGAGGCAGATAATTACCAATCTCTTAGAATATCTCTGATTTTTAAAATATCAAGCCATTTGATTAAAATGAAATAAAGGAAAAACTTGTGTGGTAGATCATTCCTAAAGCTCCTGCTTTAGGAAAGTTGTGTCCATGTTTTTGAAAATATGTACTACGGCTATACTTTGACTTTCCTTTACTTACATTTAATTCTGCAGTTCATTTGGAAATGATAAGAGTGACAGTTTGAGTTTCCTTCTCCCCTCAGAAGTTATGGCTGCAGGCCAGGGGTGGTGGTCATGGTATAGTATTTAATCACAACACTCGGAGGCAGGAAAATCTCTGTCCATTCCAGGCTAGCCTGGGCTACATGATGAATTCCAAGCCACCCAAGACCTCACAATGAGATTCTGCTTTAAAAAAAAAAGAAAGAATGTAGCTGGCATGTTACCAGTTACTAAACACTCTGCATTCCTTTCACTCGTTTGAATAGAGCCTTCATTATATAATGGCAGTCCTATAGGCTCTCATTCCTTCCTGTGCTCAGATCCAGAATGCAGGAAGTGCTGTGCGCTGTGGACGGCTTCACTACTAAGTACAGAGAAGTTTATTTTCTCATTGTACATCCCTAAGATATCACTAGACTTCTAAAGGGTAATGATATGAGGTGCTAATTTCTGGTCAGCAAACTCTTTGCGGTCTGGGTGGTTACGAATGAAAAGAAAATAATATCCTATGTAAAGAACTTTCGGACTTTCGGGGGGGGGGGGGGGGCGCTGGAGAGATGGCTCAGTAGGTAAGAGCACCAAGTGCTCTTCTGAAGGTCATGAGTTCAAATCCCAGCAACTACATGGTGGCTCACAGCTATCCGTACAAAGATCTGATGCCAGACACCAATGTAGGTGTCTGAAGACAGCTACAGTGTACTTACATATAATAAATAATTTTTAAAAAAAGAAGAATTTTCAGAGGATATAAAATTTAAAAAAAAAAAACAAAAAACTCTCAATGTTTCTTCTAGCCTCGGTGCCAGCCTGCAGCTGCATTAAACAGCCTCACGGCTGTAACTTATCAGCACTGAGGAAGCAGCGCCTGAGCACTGCCTAATGCCTCTAATGTCTGTGCACTTGTGTTTATATCTAGTTTGACTATTGACCCAGGACAAGTGCCCTTTGTGGTGGGACACATGTCTATGAGTAACTGACAATAAGTATTGTGTGACTTTGCTCAAATAATGTTTCTTTCATTTATGTTGGATTTTGTTTTCCCTCCTAGGTAGCCTTTCCAGTAAATATATGACTCAGGGGAGAGCCTCAGTGAAGAGAACCCAGCAAGAATCATGAGGGAAGGAACTGCAGCACTGGAAATGCCACTCAGGTGTCCCTGTCCACTTGGGAAATTAGGTTCACGTCACAGGACACAGTGACACAGATCAGGCTTCAACTTAACAGTTGAGGGGTATCGTAATTTTTAAAATTTTAATGAAATTGTTAATGAGGAAAAGAAATTTTAATATAGTCTAACTATACCACCAATCCCCAGAGACTTAAAGATTTTAATAGAAAGTCAACTTAAAAATATAACTGAGGGCCAGTATTCAATGGCTACAGTGTCATGGTTTTTAGTTCTTTCAAAGCACTCTAAAAATAGTGTGCTGCTCACCAGAGGAGTCAGCCCTCTTTTCCCTACACATCCCCTTTTTGATTTCCAAAAGGGGCAATTCTCTGTTGTGGCTGGATTGTGGTATGGACGCACATCGAGGACATTGGACCATACTGCTGTACATAAGGTCTACAAGCATTCTCCATGGTTCTTTGTAGAAACGATAGCATGGGATGCACGCCCTGTCGGCATGGGCCTCGGTGGACGACCGCAGCAGCAGCACCGGCGCATCTCCGAGGGCTTCCTTCTCTAAGTAATTGACATAGAACTGTTGTGCTCATAAAAATGAAGTCATAAAAATAGGTAGTCCTTTTTGCTGGTTTAAAAAAGATAAAGGGGAAAAGGACAGAATAAGAGTGCTTTTTACTTTTTATGATACTCAGAAATTAGGGTGGAGAACTTTTATAAACCTCTGAAGATCAAAGAGGCTGCTGTCTCTGCCAATCACAAGTTTGATTGGCAGCCTTCCGGTCTGACTGGAGCCCTCTCTAAACTGTTAGTGAACTTCGCAAGCCTTTCTGAAATAGTACAGAGTCAGAACTATGCCGGTTTATTTATCATTTTAAAATAAAATCGAACTTTCAACATGTAATTTTATCCACATTATTTTCTTATAAAAGAATCATTAGAAAAGTCAAAGATCTGACAGTACAAACCTCCTTACTAGAGGATGCCTATGCTGTTCCCCTGTGATGTGTGCCGGGTTGTTGATAGCTGTGCGCTGGGTCTGGGCCATAGGAGCAGGAGACTGGGGGAGGGGGCTGAGGGAGAGCTGGCCACAGTGAGGAAGACTCAGAAGATGCATATATGTGTGAACGTCTGTTCATAGTCTACTTGTGGAAGAGTCATGTCAAAATGAAGTCTTTGAGAAATTGAAAATCATGGTTAAAAAAAAATAAAAATGGTGACCATCAAACTCATGAGTTGTGCAACCGGGGCCTCCCTGCTACATGACTACTCAGCTGCTGTCCTGACTGCTTTCCTCTTGCCTCTGGCTGTGAAGTGACGGCACTCTGCTCTGTCTGGATCTGTGCCTTGCCTACTGAAAAATTCCTAGTGTTGTCTATCTCTCTGCCCCTAGAACAGAAATGAAATGCGAGGCCAGACCAACCTTTATCCCTGGTTATTTTCTACTTGGATCTTTCGTTGGCGGTTGGGGGAGGGGAGTGTACTTATCCCTAAAAAGGTTTCCTACATTTTGATTCTTAAAAGAAATTCTGCCCAGCAGCCTGGAAGTTTTGATCGCTTTACACTGATATACTGTTAGACAAGTGAGGCATACTTGTCAGCAGATGAGAGAACAGCCAGTCTATAGCCAGGTTAAAGCTGCCTTTGCAAACGATCGCAGTGCCTGGTGCCCTGTTGTGTTCTAAAACAGTGGAAACTCAGAATTCAGTTTTTATAGTAGGAGTTCTGAAAACCCACCCGATCTTCACTTTTTAGCAGTCTCTTGCTCAATGTGAACTGCTTTGGCAAGCTTCCTGGTATTAAAAAAAAACGTGTTTTCAGTGTGCTTAGAAAATGTTTTCAATCTCTTTTTCCTTTGCTTCAAAGGTGGCTTTTATCTTAAGGGGGAAAAATCTTCCCAAGTGGAACAAAATCCTTGCAGGAGAGATCAATGATTGAGTGGGGTTCACAATATTCATGCATTAAAAATAGAGTTGAAAACATGGTATACCCACTCTTTGTAAAGCTATGAAGAAAGGGGCAGAACATTTTCTTAGTTCCTGGGCAGCTCTAGGCAGCAGCAATGTGGAATATCAGACTTACTCTGTCAATGTTCCAGCATGGCTTAAGTCCCCACTTAGGACTGGAAACTGCCCCTTCTGGTCAGATCAGTGAGAGCATACTGGGAAAGAAAGCACTTGTTCTTTCAGTCTAGACCTGAGCCGAATCCATTTCCCTCCCTTGGCCTCCCTGGAACCATAAGGGGGCGTTCAGGGCTAGCAAACTCCTCAGTGCTCCCCACGCCCACCCAATGGCTGCACCCGGCCAGCTGCAGCTCCAAGATAAAGGAGCTCCAGTTCCTACGTCACCGCGAGCCCGTCGCAGCGGCCGCGAAGGGAGCCGAGGCTTGTTGACAAGCACACAGCTAATCAAGTGGGAACCGCTTGCTGGAAAGGAGACCCTAAACGCGCACGGGACCCGGGTCGGGAATCAAGAACTGGTTCTAACGTAGCGTCCAGGGCACTCTCGGAGGCTCGGATAGAGGCTCCATGCCCGTGCTTCCATCCTGTCTGTTCCAGTCTGTTGCGAGGCTGGTAACTATGTACGTGCTCAGTTTTCTTGACACAAAGCGCTACACAAGAGTGACATTTCAATAACTGGAAACCTGTCGTGTGATGTCTATCCGCTTGCTTTACTGTCAGAGAAGCTTCAGGGTTACAGAACGGCGTCCCCACTTCCGGGGGCCTGTTGTCAAAATGAGCTGTACGGAAGAAGCCATTCCGCTTCCGGTAGCACAGTGCCCCACGAAGTCAGCAAGGTCACAGGTCACCTCCCGTGCCTCGTCAGTGATGACGGCCAATCGGCCCGGCCCGTCACTCACCCGGACTGTCCAATGGTGGAGCGGGGCGGGCATCTGGGGGCGGGGCCTGTAGCGCCTGCGCAGGAGCTTGTGGCGTCAAAGTGCCCGCCGTGTCCATGGAGAGAAGCTGAGGCCCCACGCTCCAGCCCGAGGCTGCGGGCGCTGCGACGTGGACATGTCGGCGTCGTTGGTCCGCGCCACCGTGCGGGCCGTGAGCAAGAGGAAACTGCAGCCCACGCGGGCGGCGCTCACGCTGGTGAGTCCCCTCGGCGTCCGCGGGGAGGTGGCGGCGGCCCGGGGCGCAGAGCAAGCCTGGACGCGGGCTCAGGCTCCCGGCGGGCCGCGCGCGGAGCTCGGTGGGGCGGACTGGCTGTGGGCGCTGCCACCGGGCGGCCGAGGCCGAGGACGGCGGTTTGCCGCCGAGGTCACGGCGTTCCGGGAGAAAGGTCACGCAGGGAACGCCGCGGCTCGCCATAACCTCCCTCGAGGCGTCAGCCCAGGAGGGAGGCAGGCTTAGGATGCGGACAGCGTGAGACCAGGAATACATCCGCTCCATCCAGAGTCCTAAGAGGGGCTCTTGCCTATAATTAGTTGAAGCAAAATAGAAGTAAGTCGTGATCAAGTAAGAGAAACCGCATTTATGATAGGTCGTTGTTTGTCCCTTCAGTTTGCCCCAATAATCACACTGTGTTATGTATTGCTTTTTCCTCAGGAGCAAGCTAGTTTTCTTCTCCGCAGGTATATCATGGATTCTAGGATTGTGCAAGGACAATTCCAGCTATGTTCATCTTACTCAGAATCCTTATACAAGTAATAAATAGTAGGTCCCAGAAAAGTCGAGGCGCAGAACAGGTGGTGGTTGTTGTTGTTGTCGTTGTTTGCGTTGTTTGTTTGATTGCTTAGGGTTTTTTTTTTTTTTTTTTTTTTTTTTTTTTTAGTCACCATTTGGCATATTACATGTTGCTTGGGAAATTTGGACTCGCCCCTTTCTTCCCCTTTCCTACCTCTTCAGCATACATTATCAAGACCTACTGTTTTTCATGACAACTGAGTTGCCTGGGTCCCACCCTCGGTAGGCCATTCTTACCAGGAGTAAGTAACATCTCTTTTGCACAGGCCTGGCCTGTGTCCTGCTTTGTAATCTTCTGTTTGGTTGTGTATTGTTGTAGCAGATCTCAATTCACACCCTCTGCCGTGCTGCCTGGCTCAGCTGTAGAGTCTGTGGTGTTAGGCCTGGTCCTAGAATCACCTTTCCCTGATTTTCATAGGACACAGGGAACAGCCCTGTAGCCTGTTGGCAGATGTCATGGTTCGTGCTTGTTTTTGAGCTTCTGGTAAACATTTTGAATCCCAGCACACGGCAAATGCAAAAGCATTGAGGTGGCCTAAAGTGTGAGAGAGAGATAACTAGCAAACAAGACTGATAAGAGTTAGCATTGCCTGGCTGGCACTTCAGCCTGACAGCAGGGAGTCTGACATACTGCAACATCTGTAGAGTCTACTAGAGGTCAGCCATGGCCAGGAAAGGTATAACATAAAACATAAGCACCAACTGTCTGTGAGCCAATGCCAGTCCTGGGCAGAATTGACCGGCTGGCACACTGGGCTGTGTGTGATCCCACGAGGCTAGTTGTTTCCCCTGGTCTTCTGTAGAAGTAGGTTCCAACAGATGTGCTGGCAAATAAGTGCAAACAGGTGAAGAAGAGCGAATCTTCATCTTCCAAGGCCCTTATGTAGGCCTCCAGCAGAAGGTGTGGCCCAGATTAAAGGTATATACCACCATGAACTCAGAGATCTTGTCTTAGTCTCCTGGGACTGAAGATGTGCACTACCTTGCCTGGGCCTAAGCTTTTCATGGCCACTGTGCCTCAAGATCTCCATACCAAGATCCAGGTCAGAAACTTGTATCTTCCAGCCTCACAATCTGGATCACAGGTGAGCCCTCCAATTCTGGATTGTAGTTCATTCCAGATATGGGCAAATTGACAACCAGGAATAGCCACTACACTGGTGTAAAGTGGTAAGATCTGTAAACCTGGAATGGCTCCAGCTTACCACATCCAAAAAGCGTGGGCAAGAATGGGCTCCTTTCCACCCCCATATATCTAAGAGTTAATAGAATTGAGTTTGTAGGGAGCAGATGTGACTGAAGGATGTGAAAATTACCTCCTGGTTGACAGGCATCCTTATCTTTATCATTGAACAAGACAGAGGTAGTCAACTCTCATGACTAGAGGCTCATACTGCACAAAGCTCGGCTTCTGAGTGTGCAATGGGGCCTAGCTAGTATCCATGTTGATGTGTGAAGACAGGCTAGTTAACTATATATATACAGAAGACTGGAGGCCTTAGCTTCCCAGCATGGCCTGATAGAGAGGGCCCAGCGTGTAGAAGGACCTGTTGCTTCACTGGAGTATGGCCAGATCATCTTTGGAACAGCAACTAGCATGTGCCTCTGGTTTAGAATGTACCAGAAAAACCTGCAGAGTGCAGCCAGGTTCCTAGTCCAGGGTAGAAGCTGCTTTAGGTTATGAGTGAGGAGAGGAAGCCGTTGGTGAGGTGTTGTGTGTTCATTGTGAAGAGTTGTTTGTTCCACAGTTGTTAACTCTTTGGACATTAATTTAGTAGCCCTTGCAAATATTTAATTACATCTTAACCTGAGTTGTAAGATTAAAAGCATAACAAATACCAGCTAGGGGAGGGGCCTGTGGGGGAGGGGCCCAAGCCGCAGAGAAGGAGCTGTGAAGCTCCCGGTTCCTCTCCAGTTCCCAGATTAAAAAAAAAGAAGCTGGGGGTGGGGGTGGTGCATCCTTGTAATCGCAGTGCTGGGATGGGAGCGGCTGGACTGGGGCTCCAGTGGCCAGCAGCCACCCTGCCGCCCGGCCCAGGCCATGTGAGAGTTCTGAAACACTCGCTGCAGAAGTGCACTTCCCAGCATTCTGACAAAAAAACAGCCTTGGAATAAACCATTGTTTGGTTTGCATTTTTAATGTTTTAAATTACACTTGTTTGTTGTGTATGTGTGGTCATGCATGCCTTAGTGATTGTGTGATCAGAGGTATCACTTCCCTTCTTCCTTCCTGTGGGTCCCAGGGATCAAATCTGGTCCTCAATCATGTCCACAGGTTCCTTTACCTGACAAGCTGCCTCACCAACCCTTTGAAACATTCTTAAACAACATCTTCACTATGTTCTCCCTTCAAGCAGCCATGCTCCTGTGGTAGTTTACACAGGAGCTGATTAAAAGGCATTACTCAACTTTACAGAATTTAAATAATCTGAATTCTGAGCCCTTACTTGTTGGTAAATTTCTTGGGAAGGTTCAAGTTGAGCTGGTCTGGGAATGCAGACATAGTAGAAAGCTGCCAGACTTGTAGTGGGGTTGAGGGAAGACCTCCCCTCTGACAGGGTGTGCACACAGACCTGAGGCAAGTGGGTACTTACCTTCTTTCTAGTACCATGTCCAGCTCTACTGTGATCACAAAGGGCAGTCCCATCCGGACCCATGCAGTTCTTTTGACTGACTAATCAGAACAGTCCCTTGGCCTGTATGGCAGCTCACAGAAGCATAAGGGTCAAGTGTTAAGACCAGTCTGGCATGCACAGTCTATCTCCAGAACAAGGCAGGAATAGAGCAGTCCCTTGGCCAGTTTAAGCTGCCCCTCCCTTCCTCTTAGTTGAGAGCTTCTTAGTAAAAGCTCCTCAGGGAGGAACAGGGCAAAGTTAACACTGGTTTTGGTCACTTGACAGCAGCTTACAGACATTAAGGACCTTTTTTTTTTTTTTTTTTTTTTTTTGGGTGGGTGGGTTTGGGTTTTGGGTTTTTGTTGTTGTTGTTGTTGTTGTTGTTGTTGTTGTTGTTGTTTTCCAAGACAGGGTTTATCTGTGTAGCCCTGGCTGTCCTGGAACTCACTCTGTAGACCAGACTGACCTCGAACTCAGAAATCCACCTGCCTCTGCCTCCCAAGTAAGTGCCAACACCACCACCTAGCCATTCAGGTTCTTTTAATGTTACTTTTCCTCTTGTGCCTTTTCCTATATACATATCATATACAAGATGTGGATTCTAGCAGTTCGCGGCAGTGTGGATGGTCTGCATAGCTTGCTTTTGCTCCCTGTGTTGAAATTGCTTTGAGACAAACTAGCTGTGTATATCAGGCTGACCTCAAATTCATGATCCTCCTGCCTCAGCTTCCCAATAGCCAGAATTACAGGCAGCCACTGTCTAAATGTTTTCTGAGACTTGAGAAAAGAAGAAAACACCAAAGTAGGCAACTTAGAAAACTTTATGGGGATAAAAGTCACACCCAGTTAATGAGAGAGCCCCTGTGTTGTCATCAGACAGTATGCTGGGTTTCATCTTCTCCTCCTCCCCATGTGTTCTACCCAGGCTCACGACAGAGTCTAGCTCCAACAATCTCGGCTCCCTAAGCTGTACAGTCTAAGGTTTTTTTTTTTGTTGTTGTTGTTTTTTGGGGGGTTTTTTTTGTTTTGTTTTTGTTTTTTTTTGGTTTTTTGGATTTGGTTTTTTCGAGACAGGGTTTCTCTGTGTAGCACTGGCTGTCCCAGAACTCCCTCTATAGACCAGGCCTCTGCCTTCCCAGTGCTGGGTCTAAAAGCCTGCGCCACCATGCCCGAGTTGTTAGAACTTTAGTGTGTTTTTGTTAAATTTTTGGCGTTCCAATTCCTTTCTTCTGCCCTTCTTGCAGTGCCTGCACGTGCCTCTCTGGTCAGCAGCACTGTAACAGAGGCCTTGACAGACCGGCTGGCATTGATTTTTTTTTTTTTTTTTTTTGCAGTGCTACACAAAATACACACATATCATATACATAAGAGCTTAAAATAGTGCACTAAACAGCAGCCGATTACTTTACATGCATCACATTACTTTCTTTTTGTGTGTGGGGTGTGTATGTAAAGGGGTTGCTGGCGCATGTGTACATGTATGCATATGTGTGGAGACTGGAGGACATCTCCCGTATCATTCATTCCCCAGGGGCTCCCACCTTTCCTTTTGAGGACAGGACGTCCTGCAGGCCTGGATCTCCCCAAGTGTCCCCAGGACTGCAAAGCCACGAGTTACCAAAGGAGCTGCCTTCCTGCCTGTGGCACAGCGCCGTGGTTCCTGCTGTTTTCAGTGCTGAGTCCATGACTCTTGATTTAGTTCTGACCCTGTATTTGTACCCCATCGTCTGTCCAGTCTTCAGCTGAGAGAGCGAGCCCAGGCTAGGGCTGTGCCTGTGATCTGTCCCTCTGGCCTTGGCCGGGTGCTCACTGAGCTTGATGAGGAGGGACCCTGCCAGCGGGAGCAGCTAATGGACATAAAGAGCAAGGACACCATCACCTCCTCGTGGGTCCTCTACCTTCCCTACAGTAGCTGCCAGTCTGTACTGTGCCTGGTCCTCTCCCTGATTCCAGAATATCTCCCTGTCTAGGCTGCCTCCCCTGCATTTCAGTAGTTTGTCTTAACAAGACTCCTAGGGAAAGGATTACCCATCACCCCAGTAGAAAACTAGACATTAGAAAAATGTTCATGACATCTCCCCTTGGGCATACCCAGTGAATAGTCCAGGAATATTTCAGATCAGACTAGGTCCCAGCGTCCTCTACAAGAAAATGAGTCTGGTGGCACTTGTCTGTACATCCAGACATTTTTCTCATGCTGAAGACCACTAGGCTAGGGTGAATTGCATTCTAAGAAACACAGCCACAGACCTAGGCCTGTCACTGAGGACAGTGACCGCCCACCCAGATACCAGGTGTGTGTTGACCCACACTGGAAGTCTGAGCCCAGAAGCAGCCCTCTAGCCACCCATTGAGATGAACTGAAGGGGACTAAGCCCATAGGGAAACCTCCGGAAGGCTGGCTTTTCCATTGGTTGGCTGTTTCTGAGCATCTCTGTCTGACAGTGTGCTTGTTCCAGAGCGTGCAGTAGATGCACAAAATATGATCTTCTCAGGGAAAGCAGGGCTCTGTCAGGGTAGATGGCACAGGCAGAGGAGGCTTTGGCTTCCCTTTGCTGGACTAGATCTACAGGTCCTCTGGCAAGACGTGAGCTTGTTACAGGCTGCTGTAATGGAAGGGCTGGCCAGAAGATGAGTTTGATAAACTGTTTCTTTTTCAGACCCCCTCTGCTGTGAACAAGATAAAACAACTTCTTAAAGACAAGCCTGAGCATGTAAGTAACTGTTGAAAGGTTAGCAGAGCTAAAGTTCTGTTCTGGGGACAAATGTATTTATTTTGCTGCAAGTATGTATGTTTTCGTTGATTGAGGTGTTTGGTTGTGTTAGTTTTTACCTGGACAAGGATTCAACCCCGGGCCTCACTCAGGCAGGTGCTCTACAGGGAACTGCACACAGACTCTTGACTCTTACACAGGGAGCGAGCATTTCCATAGAAAGCGGCTGCTCATGACCCTAGACAGCCAGACAACCAGACTACAGAGCAGCCTGAGCCTGTCTGCGGGCTCACTGTGCCTGGGTACTCCCAAGTTATGAGGCTCCCTGGGGAAGCACTGGCCTGCCTGCACGGGTTCTTGTGTGGGCTTCTCTTGCTTCCACAGACAGTGCAGTACATGCTGTGCTTACACTTCGTTTTTACTCTGATCATTCAGCCTGAAGATCTTCCAGGTCATTATTAAAGTTCGTACTCTGTCTTAGTTAGGGTCTTACTGCTGTGAACAGACACCATGGCCAAGGCTACTCTTATAAGGACAACATTTCATTGGGGCTGGCTTACAGGTTCAGAGGTTCAGTCAGTTATCATCAAGGCAGGAACATGGCAGCATCCAGGCAGGCCTGGTGGAAGAGGAGCTGACAGTTCTACATCTTCATCTGAAGGCTGACTTCCTGGCAGCTAGGTGAGAGTCTTAAGCCCTTGCCCACAGTGATACTTCAACAAGGCCACACCTCCTAACTTTGCCACTTCTTGGGCCAAACATATTCAAACCGTCACACCCTCCTTCATGGCTGCCCACCTTCCTGAGAAGGTTTGATTTGTTCAACTAACCTTGTGTAGGAAAGGTATCTGGGTTTTTGTGTCTGCCACAGATATCATTTACCGACTGTTGGTGAAGTGAGCCAGGCCCAGGGTTCTGGACCCGGATGCATGACTTACTGTGTCCACAGAGGATCCGTCCCGCATACAGGGTAATTGAATTGAGTCTGTGAATCTCTTTGAGCTGTGGCCTGTGGGTAGTCATTTGTTAGGCCTGGGGCTATTTTCTGGATGCTCTGAACAGTTAACTGGACTGCTCACAGCTCCATCCTGGAGTTGTTAAATGCTAACAGATGTCAGCTCTCTGACCTTGTTTGGACTTTCTAGTACATAAATTGACCAAGAACCCCCCAAAACTCCATGAAATTAGTTGTGTAGGTTTATAAAGGTATATTTGTTCTTGATGGTGTAAAAATATGTAATTTATAGCATTAACAACTCCTTTTCCAAAACTGCCGTTACCTAAACCTGCCCAGGTCGGAATTCTATGTAAATGAGGCTGCCTTTGAAGCCATGGAGATCAACCTCTCTCTTTCCTTCCCCAGTGCTTGGGCTGCCGCTGTGAGCTGCCAAGCCTGGCTTCACACTGTATTTTCCAATGCTGAGGAGGAGCAATTCTGTTTGCTTTTGCTTTGTGTGTCTCTGGGAGTGAGCATGGACTTCAGACACACAAGGACAGACCTCACCCCGTCAGAACTCTAATGCCCCTGCCTCGGGTTTAGACTTCTGCTTTCTTAAGGATTTCTGGGTACAGAGATGGAAACAAAAAAGTGCTTAGAACTTATGTTCCAGAAATTCATCCAGGCAGCTTATTCCCACTTGGAATGAAAAGTCCTCATTCTAAGCTTTGCAAACTCCCCACTGTGATGGAGCCTGGGAAGCAAGCACACCTTACAGCCTCACAGAACTCCAGTGCCCTGGTAGGGCAGGCCTAGGGAAGTGGTGATTGACTGTTTGCGTAAAAGAAAAGGCAGGCCCCAATACTGAGAGCATAGGTAGATATTGTTAGAAAAATCACACCAATGTGTTGTGCTAGACAGTTTTATGTCAACTTGACACAAGCTGGAGTCATCTGAGGAGGGAGCCTCAACTGAGAAAATGCCTCCATAAATAACCCTGAGCTGTAGGGAAACCTGTAGGACATTTTCTTAATTTGTGATTGACGAGGGTGTGGGCGGAGGGGCTGTTGTGGTTTCAGTCCCAGGTTGGTGGTCCCAGGTCCTATAAGAAAGCAGGCATGGGGCTGGAGAGATGGCTCAGCGGCTAAGAGCACTGACTGCTCTTCCAGAGTGTCCTGAGTTCAGTTCCCAGCAACCACATGGTGGCTCACAACCATCTGTAATGGGATCTGATGCCCTCTTCTGGAGTGTCTGAAGACAGCTACAGTGTGCTCACTTACATGAAATAAATAATTCCTTTTAAAAGAAAGGAAAAAAAAAGAAAAGAGGCCAAGCAAGCCACGAGGGGGCCAAGCAAGCCAGTAAGCACATGGCCTCTCCTTCAGCTCCCGCTGTACCCCACCCCTAACACAAACACACACACACACACACACACACACACACCTCTACAGGGGTCTTAGGCTTCCTGGTATTTTGGAATGTTTTACTGAATTGCCCTAGATAGGAGGCTCCTCGGAAGGCAGGATGGTTGCCAGGTAACAAGATGAGCCTCCGTGTTCACTAACCACAAGCCTCCGAGAACACCTCCAAATCCCTGCCATCAAAAGAAAAGAGGACCAGGCAGAGGTGGGGCACACACGTTTAATCCCAGCACTTAGGAGGCAGAGGCAGGTGGATTTCTGAGTTCAAGGACAGCCTGGTCTACACAGAGAAACCCTGTCTCGAAAAGCCAAAAAACAAAAAAGAAAGAAAGAAAGAAAAAGAGAGAGAGAGAGAGAGAGAGAGAGAGAGAGAGAGAGAGAGAGAGAGAGAGAGAGAGAGAGAGAGAGAGAGAGAGAGAGAAAGAAAGAAAGAAAGAAAGAAAGAAAGAAAGAAAGAAAGAAAGAAAGAAAGAAAGAAGGAAAGAAAAGGAGGATGGGTGTGGTGGGTGCATACCTTTAACTCCGGGCTTTTGGGAGGCAGAGGCAGAGAGACCCTGTCTCAGAAGAAAAGAAAGCCAACTGTAGTGGACACAAGCCTTTGAGCTAGCCTAGAAACTAGCAGGTCATGAGTTCTGGGCTGGCCCAGGCTTGGCTACATCGTTCAGACCCTATATTCAAAACAAAACAAGAAAAAAAAGGTGAGGTCTGGTAACACACCCCCAGCATTTTGAAGGGTGAGCCAGGTGGATCGTGAGTCTGAGGCCAGCCTGAACTATAAGACAGGCAACAGGCAACGTGTGTTCACTGTGCCCACGTTACTTCAGATTAAAGCTGGAGAGCTGACACTGAACTGGAGCCTTGTGTCCATAAATAAAGGGAAGTGCGCAGTGTGCTGTGATACAGAACACAGATGCACATGCAACCGGGCCTGGAAAAACAGGACAGCAGTGGCTGTGTGCTTCTTCCTGTGTGTTGTCTGTGTTGTTTTCAAACTTGTTTCCTGTTATATTTGTTCTTACAGGGGCATTATGTAACCGAGTTACATATCACCAAGTTTAAGAGAAAAGGAGGGCTGGGCGTGGTGGTGCACGTCTGTAATCCCAGCACTTGGGAGGCAGAGGCAGGAGGATTTATGAGTTTGAGGCCAGCCTGGTCTACAGAGTGAGTTCCAGGACAGCCAGGACCACACAGAGAAACCCTGTCTCAGAAAAAAAGGGGGCGGGCAATAATGGGGATAAATATCAAAGGTTGCTTTTTTTCCTTTAAATTTGATTTTATTCTATGTGCAGGTATCTGTATTACTGTGTGTGTGTGTGTGTGTGTGTGTGTGTGTGTGTGTGTGTGTGTGTGTGTGTGTGTGTGTTCCTGAGCTGACCCGGTCAGCCCTTTTCTGAGCTAATGCAGCCCTGTTGCTTTTCTAGAGACTTTGTCTTACTCTTTGGCCTCTAGCTTGCCAAAGTCCTCATCCCTCAGCCTCCCAGGCAAGTGCTGGGGTCCGAGGTGTGAGCCACCACATTGACTGTAGCCAAGATTTTCAGTAGTCCTTTAACCTGTACTGTTAACACTAAGCTTGTAATCTCAAATCTTTTCAGGTGGGTCTGAAAGTTGGCGTGCGAACCAGGGGCTGTAACGGCCTTTCCTACAGCCTGGAGTATACAAAGACGAAGGGAGATTCTGATGAAGAAGTTATTCAAGACGGTGAGCTCTCTTGTCTTTTTGAGACAAGTTCTTTTGTAGCCTAGGCTAGCCCTGAACTCTTTGTGGGCAGGTGGAAGAATGACCTTAATTCCCACTCTACCTCCCCGTGATGAGAGAGAGTATACTCCCATGCTCACCTCTGGGAAGTAGTGCAGTTTTTGGTTTCTCTAATGTTTTCTGAGCACATTGTTCTGACGAAAACTTTTCTTGTACAGAGCAGATGTAAAGACTGTTGTTTGTCGTAGGAGCCGTGTGAGTGGTGCTTGTTGCGTGCCTGGCCTTGGCAGGCAGGCTTTCTCTGGCATATTATCTGTGTGCAGCCACTGAAAGGAGAGAGGGGACTTTTTCTCCATTGCACTGAACCGTGCAAGGAGAGGTTCAGTAGCTGGGAGGCTCGTGGTTCGGAGAAGCTGGGTTGCCTCTGCTCTAACGGTCATCACTGGGAGAGGCTTTGGTTGATTTTGATCGCAGTTTTTTGTTTTTGTTGTTTTGGTTTTTTGAGACAGTGTCTTTCCTATGTAGCCCAGGCTTGTATCTTGATTCTCTTTCTGCAGCTTCTGAGTGCTACAGTTACAGTTGCCTCACACCTTTTTTTAAAGGTCATGTTAGTTTGTGAAGTTGGGACAGCTTTTGGGAGTTGGTCCTCTCCCTTCACTGTGGGCTCTGAGTGTCAGCTCAGGCTCTCAAGGCAAGATCCTTTTACCCCCGAGCCTCTCACCACCCACACAGATTTTAAAACCACAGAACAAAGTGAACGAACCATCCAGCCATTTCTGTTGAATAGTTTTGCATATATAGTGGGTGTGTGTGGGTGTGTGTGTGTGTGTGTGTGTGTGTGTGTGTGTTAGTGCAGACTCCTGATCCCTGGGGAGGCCAGAGGCAGCTGGTCCCTGGAGCTGGAATGACCAGGGGTTCCAGGCTGCCTGAGATGAGTGCGGGTCCTCTGCAGGAACAGCACATGCTCCACCACAGCTACGCTTTCAGCGGCCCCGGCATTGAGTGAGGAGGCGCGGTTTGTGGGGGGTAATGCTGCTACTAGTGGTGATGGGGATTGTAAGTTTGGGGTTCAAGATAAGGTCAGGCCAGCCTGGGCTAGCAAGGTCTTGTGTAAGACACAGGAAAGAACACTACAGCCCCTGAGAAAGAGAGAAAGAAAGGAGGCTTTGTGGTCAGGGCTGTGCTTCTGAGCCGCGCTGATAGGGCTTGCAGCCCTTTCTGTGTGAGACAGGCAGGAATTCTATTCCTGACTCTATGTCCATCATACTTAACTGAAATTATCAGTAAAGGCCATTTGTAAATTATGAAAAAAAAAAAATTGGAGCTGGAGAGATGCTTGTGGCTCTTCCAGAGGACTGGGGTTCAGTTCCCAGCACTCAGTCACAACATCTCTAACTTTTGTTCCAGTGCCTGTCCTCTGTGGCACAGGCATTGCACAAACACCTACAGGCAGACACCCCTCCACATGAAAGTCTAAGAATGGCATCAGTTCAAACGTAAGCCTCACCCACCCCGACAGAGGAAAACACCCGTGCTGTGTGTTCATGTGTTAGTGTGAGGCCAGCAGCAGCTGCAGCTCTGGAGTCCAGGGCTCACTGTTTGGTCTTGTGTATGTGGTCTGGTTAGAAGTACACCATGAAACAACAGTACTGTGGGTATTTTTAGCTGATGGTGTCAGGCACAGGTCTCTCATGTCATCATTTAAAAGCACATAGCATTACATTACATGTTTTCCTACAGCAAATTGGGAAAAAAAAAAAAAAAACAGTAAACTACAGTGAAAAGCCAACGCCAGGGTTTCCACGTAGCTAAGGTCTTCTCTATTGTGTATAGAATTGGTTGGATGCAGACTGGACCAGCAGGAAGCTACGGACTTCCCGCTGGAAGGAAGTCCGAGGTCACTCGTCAGCTGTAGGGTGACTGACATTGCCCACTGAGAGCCTGGGCTTTGGTCTGCACACTCTGCACTGTGGGCTGTGACGTGTGTTTCCTTTTCCCCAAGGAGTCCGAGTGTTCATCGAGAAGAAAGCGCAGCTGACCCTGCTGGGAACAGAGATGGACTATGTGGAAGACAAACTGTCCAGTGAGTTCGTGTTCAACAACCCCAACATCAAGGGGACCTGCGGCTGCGGAGAGAGCTTCAGCGTCTGAAACCTCTGGACTGCCGACTCCAGGAGAGCTGGGGCTGCCTTGCAGCTCACCGAAGAAATCATGTGATGTCACGTGCTCAGAAGTTATGGCGTGTGGCTGCCTCGTGGGTGAAAATAAAGTGGCATTTGGAAATCAAGCCAGCGTGTAGGGTTCCAAAAACATGGTATCTGTCCTCTATGTCAGACACAGAACCTGAGACGCAGTTGGTTCCCTCGAGTCATTCTGTTCTGTACAGGGAACCCCTACCCGCTCGTGCTGTGGCCTGCTTTGTGCCAGAGCCAGATTCGTGGCCACCGCATCACAGAACGCCTTGATTTTGTCTCCTGTCCCTTTCTCTCAATCTTCAACAACCCCCAGTCTCAGGCAGGACAACTGTGGGTAGCAGTGTAGTGGACCTCGTTTCCCTCACCTTTGGCATGGCTCAGTACATTTTTACCAAAAATGTGATTATCAGATGCCTCGCTTGCCAACCCATCAACAGTTCCCGAGTTCTGAAGTTCTGAGTTCAGTATCAGAAGTTGGGAACCACCAGGCCTGGTTTCAGTCTGTCGTCTCGGGCGTGCTTCATGGTGTTTTGCCTAGACCTTCCAGTTAGAAGCGCTTACGATAAGCAGCCCTCATAATGGAGAATAGTTCTCAGAGCTCCTGCCCTGCTCTCCCTTCCCCGGGGTCACAGCAGTGCTGTCTGAGACATTTGGGGAGGAGAGGAGCCTTGGCTTCCTGCCTGGCCAGCGCTCTCACCAGTTTCTTAATTTATAGAGACTGCCTTAGTTTTCTTTTGAATGGAAGTCTTGTGTAAACCCTTTCATGTGAATTGCCATCTTGTTTGTTTAGAACAACAATTGTTTGAAACAATAGTTTCTTCGTACAGAGAAGATCTGCAGCAGTGGGATTACTCTCAGCATCGGACCTGTGGATCAGAACATGCAGTTATTACACTTGCCAGTAGGCATGTGCTTTCTGGCTCCTAAATGAAATTGCTAAATTTTTTTTAATGTTTTTATCACCAGTTTTTTGAGCCATGGTTTTGCTGTCCACTACAGGCCGGCCTTGAACGCACAATCCTCCTGCTTCAACGTTCTGAGGCATGTGCTACCACACCTAGAGCCCAAGTTTTTCTTTAAGTGGTCTTGATTGACTTGGATTGGACATCTTAAGTAATTGTGAATTCTTTTGTGGAAGGCTGAATCTCATGCAGCTGAGTTTAATATTTGTGCTATTTACTAAAGTACCTACCACCACAATGTACCAACTCGTAGTTTTATATGAATGTTGATGAGTTTGTATCATAAATAAAATTATAGATACATCCTTAATTTGTGCAATATTATATGAAGAGATTGAGTTACCAATTAAAAAACACATCTATATGATCCTAATGGTGCCTTTTCTTGTTGGGGAAGAGAGTTTGGGTAATTACCTGCTAAAGCCACAGAAAATGCCAATATTTTGCTGCTGTCTCCAGAAGCCTGAGCACACATTGCAGATGGTGCTGTCTTGCTTTGTTGCCTGTTTGTGGTATCACATACACACCATCATGTGTGCATCCCTCCAGCTGACACTGGTACCCACCACACCATGCCTCCAGCCTACACAGATGCTTCCAGATGTCACTGGAGAGACTACCATCTCCACGCGGGATGCTTTCCCTTTGTTGTCCAAGCCTCAGCTTGTCTTCCTTCTAAAAGGGTCTTAACAGTTCAGATCCAGTGAGGCTGCCCCGACCTCATCCCAGACTACACTAAAGGGTATGGTACTGTGTTATGTGTGGAATACATGCCAAAAAAAGCTATATGCTGTAGGTCTAACTACATTTTCATGTGCAAGAATCTAAAGCATGACATAAGTAAATATTTTATGTAATTACGTGTGGCCAGGTCAGCATTAACCCTTGTGCTGTCAGGCTATGGCCCTGTGCTCTGCACAGGTGCAGCGGAGACTGCGTGTTTTGGTGACCTCTAGGGGTGGAAGGCAGACGGAAAGTGGCCTTGAGGTTATGTCCTCAGCCAGCCGAATTTTCAAAGACAAGAAATGAAAGAGGAAAAGAGAACAAATGAACAAAAGTAGTGAGTTTGAAAGGAAGATGGTAGGTAGCACATGCCTTTAATCCCAGCACTTGGGAGGCAGCGGCAGGAGGCCAGCCTGGTCTACAGAGTGAGTTCCAGGACTACACAGAAAGAAAAGCTAAGCCCTGAGAAGGAAGACAGGCTCAGGAAAGGCAGCGGGACAGTCTGGGCTGTGCAAGGGAGTCAGAACACAGCTACAGCCCGCCAGGCAAGGGGCAAGCCTACATGTGAACTGAACATTCAAGAGCGAACCAGGAAGTGGGCAACAAGACCTTGCCTTACCACACACACAGTGAAAGAAAGCAGTGCCTGGGCGCTTGGACCCGGCACACGCACAGAGTGTGCTGGAAGAGGCAGAACCCTGAAGGACAGGGGCCAGCTTGAGTCTGTTTATTTGCTCACAGCCATACCTATTGGAGGTTTGGGCTGGGGGTACTCGGCCAGTATTAAAACGTTGAAGATAGGACCCCAACGACCAACCGTGTCAGTGTTCTTTGCTCCACAGGCAGAAGGGCTCGGCCAGCATCCCTAACAATCATGTCTTTCTAGCCTCAGCCCTAACCGGGAAGGCTCTCACACATCTACACAAACCCTGGTGTCCTGTGCAAGTCACTTGCTGGCACCCTTAAGTGACACTTGGACTAGGCTATCAAATGTTCCCCCGTAACCTCAAACGGTGGCAAATCTCTTGCTTCATATAACCTCAGTTTAAAACTCACTGTTCAAATCAGGAAGCTCAGCCCAGGCTGGGGCCACTGTGGTTAAAAATACTCCTTTGTGCATTTCAGAAGGCCAGCCTGGTGTGCTTCATTGTTCTGGGACACCACACCCCCCTCCCCCGCACAAACAGGAAAGGAGAGTAGGGGATTGGAAGAAAACCCACAGGTTGGAGGGTCCCTAAAATACCCAGACCTTCCTAGGATTGATTCAGCAGGAAATACCTCAAAAAAAAAAAAACAAAAAACAAAAAAAAAACATAGCCTTTCTTGCCATGTTCTTGCGTTCTTGCGTGAGTGATCAGGAAACGCAGGTCTGTGAGACTGAGTTGTGAGCACCATTTAGACCCCAGGGCAGCAGTGACCTGGGACAGAGACAGGCTTGGCCCAGAATCAGCACAAACATAGCCTTAGGCATAGTAGTCTGGAGGTGAACACTGATGGGCATCCACCTACCTCAACCTTAACTGGTGTCCTCAGAAGAGAACACACAGGGAACGGGGTCACAACCCTGTGACTACACAAACATGTTGGGGTTAGAGCCAATAGCCCAGAATGCCAGGGCTTGCGGGCAGAGGCTACAAGAAGCATGCAAAAAGACCTTTCAGGCAGGCTTTGGGTGACTATGGGCTCACGACACCATCTCCTTTGTCTACTTTCCAGACACGAACAGACTAGATTTTTAATTGTTTTAAAAAATACCTGGCTTGGGGAGGTTTGTGACAGCAATGTAGTATATACTCTGTTTGCCAAATGTCAGAATCTCAGAGGCCTCATCTTGGGCTGTCTTGGCACAATTGAGTGCATGCCAGCCACTAAAGCCCTTCCTTACCTGTGACTTTTTGAGGCTTGGTCTCTGCTTGCCAGCACAGATACTTAGTCCCACAGTGCTGAGGAACATACTGAATTAATTCTGCTGAGCGCTACATACTAATTCATAGGCAGAGAGGGAGAAACACCAAAGCCCACCCCAGTGACACGCTTCCTCCCACAAGGCCACACCTCCTAATCCTTTCCTGACAGTTCATCAGCTGGGGACT
This sequence comes from Apodemus sylvaticus, assembly GCF_947179515.1. Taxonomy (NCBI): domain Eukaryota; kingdom Metazoa; phylum Chordata; class Mammalia; order Rodentia; family Muridae; genus Apodemus; species Apodemus sylvaticus. Next base: position 7,707,721 of record NC_067485.1, read on the forward strand.
CAGCATGCCAGTCTATGAGCCTATGGGAGCCAATCGCATTCAAACCACCACAGATGGTGACACTTGTATTTTGGATCCTTGGTCATGACGAGCACAGGAGAGGAAAGGATCATGTTCTGCCTCAGTGGGGCTGTGAGTGGGCACACTTAGAAACCATCCTAACCTCATCTGTCCCAAAAAGCTCATAGTAATTCAAAGCTGTAAAATCATGAGATCCGCTACTCGAACTGAAATAGTAATTTCTCAAGTGTTTGGGAGGTTCTCAAGGTTAATTTCAGAACCTGTTTCCTGTGTTTGGTAAAGCTGTGTGATCCTGCATTATGTTGGAAATTTTGCTTTTAGAGAAATGTCAATAGTGTTTTAAGGGACTCTTTGAACTCTAAAGTTACCCCTTGAGCATAGCGCTATCTAATGGAAGGCAAAAGGGACTGGAAGTTTATCAGCACATCTTTGAAACAGTTCATGGGGCAAGCACATACACACACATGCACAGGCATGCACACACAGTCATAAACACATACACTCTGAGAATCTACTTCCCAGAAATAAGTTCTTCTTGGGGTCAGAATTGTCCTGGGACATTCCTGTCATTAGTACTGAAAGCAAGTTTCTGGACTGCTAGCTTGGGAATGTGACAAGGGTCAGCTTTCTCCACGCCTGTCAAATACAGAAAAAGAAATCAAGAAAACAATCTTTCTCATAATAACCACAAAACATGTGTCTTGGAATAAACCTAACTGGAAAACAGAAAGACTTCTACAATAAAAACGTCAATATTGAAAGATATCTAAAAGGCAACATTATTATTAGTATATAGTAGTTAGGGTTTTACTGCTGTGAAGAGACACCATGGCCAAAGTAGCTCTTACAAAGGACATTTAATTGGGGCTGGCTTACAGGTTCAGAGGTTCAGGCCATTGTCATCATCCATCGTGCTGGAGCATGGCAGCATCCAGGCAGGCATGGTGCAGGAGGAGCTGAGAGTTCTGCATCTTCATCTGAAGGCTGCTAGTGGAAGACTGACTTCCATGCAGCTAGAATGAGGATCTTAAAGCCCTCACCCACAGTGACACACCTCCCCCAACAAAGCCACACCTACTCCAACAAGGCCTCACTTTCTCTTAGTACCACTCCCTGAGCTGAGCCTATCACAAATGGAAAGACTTCCCAGGCTTATGGGCAAGAAGAGTCAATATCATAAAAAAACAGCCAACCTATAAAAAGTGGTCTAAAAATCCTATGCACTCTGTCTTAGTTTGGGATTCATTGCTGTGAAAAGACACCATGGCAGAGGCAACTCTTACAAAGGCACACATTTAATTGGGCCTAGCTTACAGGTTCAGAACTTCAGTCCATTATCATCACAACTGACAGTGTACAGACAGTTCTCCATCTCCATCCAAAGGCACAGGAAGAGACTGTTTTCTGAAAGCAGCCAGAAAGGAACTGGCATCCACACTGGGTGGGGCTTGAGCACAGAAACCTCAAAGCCCACTCCCACGGTGACACACTTCCTCTAACAAGGCCACACCTTCTAGTAGTGCCACTCGATATGAGCCAAGCATTCAAACAAGAGTCTGTGGGGACCAAACCTATTCAAACCACCACACACTCCCAGTCAAAACTCCAGGACTGTCATTCGAGGGATGGAAAAACACTCTTAGTATTGATGAACAATGTCCCGAGTAGCATAGAAATCCTGAGGAAAGAATACTGACTCGCACCAAACCTGATTTCAAGTCAGAGTCATAATTATAGAAACACCAGAGCACAAGCAGGAAAGCTTTCGTAGATCAGTGGGAAAGAGGCGGCAACCAGACACAAATCCATAAACCACAGCTACATGTGCTTTTGGCAAAGATGAAAAAGAAAAAAAAGACATAGCTGAAAAGGTGGCATCGAGGGCTTCTGGAAAACTGGGTCTCACCATGCAGAAAATAAAACTTATCCTTCCATTCTCAGTGTCCCGGTTAGCAGGATCTCCTTTCTGTGATAAAATGCTAACCAAACCAGCTGGGGCTCAAGACGGGAACCTGAGGAAATGAGGAGCCACCCACCACTGCCAGCCGGCTCCCTTTCTGCACAAGCCAGGACCTCTGTCCAGGGCAGACCCGCCCGCCCTCAGGGACACAGCCCCTCCCACATCAACCACGAATCAAGAAAATGCTTCTCAAACTTGCCTGAGATGGAGGCATTTTATCAACTGAGGTTCCCACCTCTCTGGGTGGCTCTGGTTTATGTCAAGTTGGCAATTTTGTGTCAGACTGACAGACAACACCTTTCAACTAACCTTTTCTTTCTCATTTGTTCCCGTTAATATCAATATCAGTATCATATTATAAAACACGTTACAGTCTTAAAAATTCTACAGTCTTTTAATCACTTTAGAAATTCAACCTCCTTTAAAAATCCGAAGTCTGTAAAACTCCAGAATCTAAAAATTCAGCCTCTCTTCTTTCTTTTTTATTTACTTATTGACATCTGGACCACAGCTGCCCTGCCACCTCCCCTCCCCTTCCCCTCAGAAAAGGGGAAACCTCTCATGGATATCAACCAGCCTTGGCATATTAAGGTGAATTAAGACTAGGCATATCTTCTACTGAGGTTGACCAGGCAGTCCAGTTAGGGGAAGGAATCCAAAGGCAGGCAGTGTAGTCAGAGATAGCCCCTGCTCCCTATGTAGGAGTCCCACGGAAAGGCCCAGCTGCATAATCATCACCGATTTCTTTTTTGTTTTGTTTTGTTTTTTTTTAAGACAGGATTTCTCTGTGTAGCCCTGGCTCTCCTGGAACTCACTCTATAGACCAGGCTGGCCTTGAACTCAGAAATCCACCTGCCTCTGCCTCCCAAGTGCTGGGATTAAAGGCGTGCCCGGCCAAATTTCTTAACCAAACCAGCATCAGTTGTTCCAGTAGTGGAAAGGATCACTTCGGTGGTTCTGCTCTCTCACACACAGCTGATTCTTGAGCCTGAGCTGATCGAAACCATAGATTCTTAATCCCAAATATCAAATGGTGCTTACACGAGGCCTTGCTTCCCTCTGAAAAATCACAAGGCAGCGCACCTCAGCTACACTGTTCCCAGAATCACCCTCTAATCTTCCAGGTTCTCACAACAACCAGTCAAGTTTTGAAAACTCATGGCTTTCCTAGCACAAAGTTCCTAAGTCCTCCTAAAAATCCTCCCCCAAAACAACATGGTCAAGTCTATGTCAGCAATATAAACCTGGTACTAATTTCCATCTTAGTTAGGACTATTGCTGTGGTAAGGCACCATAACCAAAAACAACTTTGGGAGGAAATACTGATTTGGCTTACATGTCCTGAGTCAAGTGTGTAGAGGAAGGCTAGGTCAGGAGCCCCGAGGAGGCAGGAGCCGACCCGAAGGCCATGCAGTCACCTCCGACTCTTACAGCTTCTCCTCACCCTCTTCCAAACAGATCCCTGAGCCTTGACCAGAAGGGTCAGTGTACACGTGCTTTTTAACCCACATAAAGCCTGCAGGTTTTGTTTTCTATGAACAGCCCTTATCAATGCTGGCATCCAAAATGTTTTAGTATACTCTATTATACTCTATTCTTAGGGCAAGACTCTCTGTTTAGAAGGCAAGAGACCTATTACTGACGGCAGAAGTGGGTCACATTGTCGTTCCACATGTTCTGTGGCCACACCATCCCAGAGGATGATTCTCCCGAGCCAAGACAGCTAAGTTAGTGGCTAAAACATAGGCACTGCAGATCCTTTTAGAACAAATCCAAGGCCTGGTGAATGCTGTGCAGTGTCTGTGACCAAAGGGGGGAAAAGCCTGTCAAAGGTACTGTGGTTGCATGTGGCATCCAACCTCGCCGGCAAGGAAAGACGCAACACTGGGGAGTTACTTCCTTCTAACCTTGAACAAAGCTTATTTTCTTCTTTTGGCGGCCCGAGCCCTCTCCCTGCCACCCTTATATAGCCTATTCAGCCCTGTCTGCCATAGAAAGATAGCGCGCCGCTTCCTAATAGGTGAACTAAGTGAATTCTTCATTAGTATGTAAGTGTGATAACAAATACAGCACACTGCGCATGTACTAAAGTAATTTATCACCAGAGAGCTGCATCCGGCCAGCACCATCTTGTAATGGAGATGAACAAAAGGTGGCTTACTACAGTTACAGAAATTAGAGGAGTCTTGTCAACTCATCACACCCAGATCTGCATTCTCTGCATGTGCAAAAGGAACCTTCTAGGGGATGGAGAGATGTACCAAGGATTAAGAGCACTTGATATTTTCCCAGAGGTCTGTAACTCCATTTCCAGGAAATCTCACCCTCTTTTGGCCCCTTTTAGGGGCCAAGTATTCATGTGTTTCACAGACATACATGCAGGCAAAACACCCATATACATATTTTTATTTTTTCTAAAGGTTTATTCATTTATTATATGTAAGTACACTGTAGCTGTCTTCAAACACACCAGAAGGCATCAGATCTCATTACGGATGGTTGTGAGCCACCCTGTGGCTGCTGGAATTTGAACTCAGGAGTTTCAGAAGACCAGTCAGTGCTAACCTGCTGAGCCATCTCTCCGGCCTCACTTTTTTTTTTTAATTTGTGTGTATGCATGTGTGTGTGTGTGTCTGTCTGTCTGTCTGCTTCTCTGTCTGTACATCACAGCTTCTACTTGACCTATCCCACAGTCACAGGACAGGCTGAGAGGGAAGGAACACTGAGCGAAGTTCTTAGGAGTCCGAGCATATCTGAGAATCCCAAACCAAGAACACGGCATCTAAGAATCACAAAGTAGTGTGTCCTCTAGCCACATGCTGGGGAAATGCTTCTCTCTGAAGACATATGAACAAGAGTGTGGAGAAATTTAGGAGGATACGCCTATGTGGCAATGTAGGTTATCAGGGAGATGCTACAGGAGGTGACAGGGTGCTCCCCTGCTCTCTGTGAGGTCCTGAAATGCCCTGCTCTGAGCACACCCAAGTCTTAAACCTACTGTGCTCCCTGGAGAGAGGCATTTAAACCTGTTATCAGTCCACAGCTCCCTGGGATGCGTGCGGGCCCTGCAGGCCTCAAAAACAGGAGTGCCAAGAAGATGCTGGGGGGCTAAAAACAGAGGTGACAGTTTCTGAACACAGCAGAACATACAAAACAAATTAATCAGTGTTTGTTTTACATTAAAGCCATATTCTCAGACCAATGCACGAGAACCCCAGCCAAGCATTGGATAGAGCTTTGGGACTCTTACAGAGGAGTTGGGGGAAGGATTAAGGGCCCCAAAGGGGATTAAGAACTCCACAGGAAGACCAACACAGTCGACTAACCTGGACCCTTGGGGGCTCTCAGAGACTGAACCACCAACCAAAGAGCACATATGTAACAGATGTGTAGCTTGGTCTTCATGTGGGTCTCAACCAAGTAGAGTCGGGGCTATCCCAAAAGCTGCTGCCTGTATGTGGAATCCTTTCCCCTAACTCAGCAGTCTTGTCTGGCTTCAAGGGGAGAAGCACCACCTAGCCCTGCAGAGACTTGATGTACAAGGGCCGGGAATACCCAGGGGGACCTCCACTCAGAGGAGAGGGTGGAGGGGGACTGTAGGAAAGGGACCGGGAGAGGAATAGAAATTGGGATATAAAGTGAATTTTTAAAAAGATTTGCAAAACAAACAAAGTCATTTTCTCAGCTGTGAAACTGCTTTCATTTTAAGACTAGGACCTAGGGACTGAAGAGATGGGCCAGAGTTTAAGAGCATTGACTGCTCTTCCAAAGGACTCAAACACCCACTCAGCAGTTCAAAACTGTCTGTAATTCCAGGATCCTACACCCTCACACAGACATACACACAGAGAAAATGCCAATGCACATGAAATTATATATATATAGTTTTTTTCTGAGACAGGGTTTCTCTGTGTAGCCCTGGCTAACAAGGAACTCACTCTGTAGACCAGGCTGGCCTTGAACTCAGAGATCCTCCTGCCTCTGCCTCCCAAGTACTGGGATTAAAGGCGTGCGCCACCACTGCCTGGCTAAAAATATATATTAAAAAAAAAAAAAAAAAACCCTTAGAACCTAGTTGCTAAGAAGTCACATTTTAACACTTTTTAAATGATTCATCGAGAGCATAAGAATTTGTGAGGTCTCTGGGTTCCACCTAGAGACTTACTTAACCTCTCTGAGCTTGAGCTCATTCATTGAGAAAATGCTCCAGTGTCTTATTCACTGTGTTGCTGAGAGAGCCGGTAGAGAGCATTGGAAGACATTTGGAGGTCACACCGATGCTCTAGAGTCGGGTAGCAACTATGTTAGAAACAGCTGCAGTCAATGAAGGAGGGTTTATCAATGTTAATCAACGCTAATGGCAAAGCACAATGTGTCCACAAAGTGTCCTTTGTTGCAAATCCACAAGAAGAGAACTCCGCTCTTACTCTCTTATTCCTTCTAGCTTTGGAGAAACTTCTGGGAGGAACTGAAAACAAACCAAATTATAATTGGGGGGAAAAGAACTTTTACTGAAACGTCACGTAAACTTGAACTCTTGGCACAAGTCTACATGAATATAACTGACCAGTGACGCCATTTTAAAGGGCAACAGTGTTGTTTGGTCATCTGTGTGAAGGACTGTTCGTTCCTAGCAGTGAAAGAATAGAAAATACAGCCTAACTCCAGCCTTCTAAGGAGCCCCAAACACTTCATATTCCAGAGCCTGCTCTTTGTGCTCTTTGTTAGAAACTAGGTAAAAGGTCACATTCCAGAGTCCACCCTTTAAGACCTAGGCAAAAAGGCCTTGAATAGATAATCCTGGCCCCATAAGGTAACTGGAAATGAGCTAAGCTTATCTTGCTTCTGTAAATTGCTTATGCCATTAACCCTATCCAGTAGTTCATGCAGCTATAGACATTCAATGAAATAGGAAACTAATTGGTCCACTGAGCATGGGCTCCATTTAAACTGATTGGCCTAAAAACTATGGAGTGGTACAAATTGATGGCTCGCATTTCGTGGGCTCTCCATACTAAGAAATGAGTGGTTTGTGATTCGCGGACTTTGTTGTAAACTTATAAAAGCTGTCACAATTTGGCACTCGGGGTCCACAGTCCTCTAACCCTGTGGGGTATACGGCTGTGGAACCCAGAATTCTGGAATAAAGAAATCCTCATGTTATTGCATCGAGACCGTTTCTCGCAAGTGATTTGGGTGTCGCCTTCCGAGGCGTGGGGTGCTGGGGCACCCTCGGTTTTGGGGGGTCTTACAGTAGGAAGCTTGAGACACGGGCAGGGAAGCCTCACTAGGCACTGGGTCCAGGCAGTGCTCACCCACAGCCCCAGGTCCACCCCTCGCTTGCTCAGGGTGGTTTGCAGCTTTTGAGGGGTTGCACTTTTTCTTCAGGCTTGAAGCATTGACCTCTGTGGAATACAAATCTTCAGCATAGCTGTGAGCCCCTCCCCCCAAGCCTGTGACCTCTAAGTGTCTGTATCTTTCTCCTAGGTCCTACATGAAGACTTGGCCAAGGTTGCAAGCCGAGGGTGTGGAGCTTGTCCTCTGGACAAGAAGTGTGTGTTTAACTCACAGGGTTCTGCCTCGCTTGAGTCTATGCCTCACAGGAGAGCTAGTAAGAGACATGCCCTGTAGAATGCAGGGATGGAGGTAGAGTTTAAGGGAGGCATGGGACATGCGCAGACGGGCTGGAACAGAGCAGACAGAAGAGAGCGTCTAGAGCAGGGATGGGGTGGAGGTAGGTCAGTCAATCTTGGGTTTATTTAACCCTGAGAAGAAATGCTGCTTGGATAACATGTGACAGACTCTTCAGTTTGGGGGCTGGGAGGATATTACCAGGCAATTATAACAAGTATATTTTAGAAATAATCAGTGAGAGAACTCAACCCAGGCTCTTCCCTGGCTTTGACAATCCTGAGTCCCACTCTGTCACCAAGAACTTGGGGATTTGCCCTAAGGGTGTATGTCAGTCAGCCCCATGAGGGGGATTGTGGACCACTTATGCAATCACTGACATGGCCAGGGACAATCTATACATGGGAAAATAGGGATCAAAATAATGATGCATGTGGGAGAAACAAAGGGAGGGAAGACAGACTCTCCTCACACAAGAACAGTACACTGATTTATGAGAGCAAGTTTGTGTGTGTGTGTGTGTATATATCTATGTGCATATCTGTATTAGTCTGTGTCTGTGTCTGTGTGTATATCTCTGTGTCTGTGTGTGTATCTGTATCTGTGTGCATATCTGTGTGTGTTTGTATGTGTCTGTGTGTGTATGTGTGTATCTCTGTGTCTGTGTGTATGTCTGTATCTGTGTGCATATCTGTGTGTGTTTGTATGTGTCTGTGTGCATCTCTGTGTCTGTGTGTATCTGTGTGCATATCTGTATGTGTTTGTATGTGTCTCTATGTATGTGCGTGTCTCTGTGTATATCTCTGTGTGTGTCTGTGTGTCTGTGGGTGTCTCTGTGTCTGTGTGTGTATGTGATACACATACACACAAAGATATACACAAACACACTAACACAGAGACACACATACAGATACAGACACACAGAGATACACATACACAAATGCACACACGGAGATACACACAGACAGACACACAGATACAACATACAGACCCACACTGACACATACACACAGACACACAGATACACACAATCACACACACACACAGACACACAGACACACAGTCACACACAGACACAAACACACACCCAGACAGACAGGCAGACACACACAGACACAAACACAAACAGACAGACAGACAGACAGACAGACACAGACACACACACATGTACACAGACACTGTGGCCCTGTGTCTGTGTACATGTGTGTGTGTCTGTGTCTGGTCAGTTAGGGACACACAGAGAAGCAGGATGGGAATGGAGCAGCAGGCCCAGGCAGAGAGGCCTCCACTGGCACTTGTGGGGGAGGGGGTATTGAAGCTCACCCTCCTCCCCACCCTCACAAACCCTCTATGACTCCTCTCTGCTCTGTGATGCAGGGCTGCTGCTTACAGTGAGGCCCACACAACTTCACATCTCAAGGCAGCGGTGTGAGTCATACTGTGCGGAAGGTTCTCTCCATTCTGAGGAACGCTACGGAATCATGGTTGAGCTTTGGCTCAGTGCTCTGGGACACTGGCCACTCTACCTTCCTGAGTGCAGGAGCTGCTTCTCCTGTGCCCGTTGTACCTGATACTGACTTCATTCTATCGCTGAGGCAAAGGCAAGGCCTCCAAAGGCGAGGCAGTGACGGTGAGCTCCCTGGAGCGAGTCTTGGTTGATGGGATTGGGTGAGTTTGGCTCTCACAGAGATGTCTGAAGGGATGCTGAGGAGAGGAGAAAACAATTTCCCTAGGGCATGAGACTTGGTGAGGCATAGATTTAAGAAGGACCAAGGTTTTCGCCTGCGCCCACAGGCACCTCTCTGGATGCACTGATTCTTGGTCTCTGAAGGGCAGTGTCTCCTGACACTTAGTCTGCCCTGTTCCACCCCTCAAGCTCCTTCACCAGGCCTTCCCTTATCTGGGCTGCCTGAGAGGCCTCTGAGGGCCTCTGAACAAGGCCTGGAGTCTCTCTGAGCTTTGTCCCTAGGACGGAGCTTTCCGAGGTGCTGAGCTGAGGCTGCTGGCCCGAGTTAATGCCTGGAGAAGCGCGCTTGGGGCTGAGAGCATCCATTATGATGTCACAAACTCTTCCTTTAGTTTCCCAAAGAACAACTGAAAATGACTGTCTTTCAAAGTTAGCACGGGAAACTTATTTGAAGGCGGTGTTCTTGGATATTAGACATCCAAGAGAAGCAGGAAAAGCTGCCCCTCCCTCATTCTTCCGTTCTAAGAACAGGGCAGAAGCAACAGAACAACAGTGGGTCACAGTAAAGTCAACACCCTCCCTGTTCCACCCGAGCCCTTCAAGAAGCCCCTTTCCAGGATCCAGGGTCTGATGATGTCATTTGCTAGACGCCATCCTCTCAGGAGAGAGCTCTCTCAGAAATGGCTTACAGAGTCAGACCTGGGGCATTTCTCCAAGCACAAGCTCTTGGAATGTGATGGTTTGAATGAGATGCCCTCCCTCCCCCCACAGTCTCGGGCATTTGAATGCTTGGTCTCCAATAGGTGGTGCTGCTTTGGGTAATGTTCCAGAGGCATAGCCTTGCTGAAGGGAAAGTATGTCCCGGGGGATGAACTGCAAGAACTTAAAGACACACACCATTTTAAGTTTGCTCCCTCTGCTTCCTGCTTGAGGCTGGAGATGTGGGCTCTCCACTTTCCCTGCCTCCATATCTACTGGCCTGCCGCCAGGATTCCGGGCACAGTAGACTCTTAATCCTCTAGAACTGTAAGCCTAAATGCATCCCTTCTTCTACAAGTTGCTTTGGTCACGGTATTTTATCACAGCAACAGAAAAGTGACTAGTACAGAAATCGGTGTGAGGCAGTTAAGAAGGGCCGAGGCACTGGGTCCAATATATGCTCACCAAGAGAAGTTTAAGAGGGCCCATTGGTTACTTAAGTCACGACTTCTGTCTCCTGACATCGTCATGTAAAATGCTGGCCTCCTGAGCACTCAGACATCTCCGTTTCCCATAAAAGGACTCTTGTAGAATCCTTGTGTCTCAACCTTCATTTCTGTATTAGTTGTGTTTACTGTTCCCACACCGCAATACCCTGACTAAAGCCACTTAGTAAGAATTTGCTTTGGTTTTTAGCTCAAGGATACACTCGGTCCTGGTGGGAAGCCCTGGCAGCGGGAGCCTGAGGTGGCTCATTACATTGTATCTGTAGCCAGGAGGCCGTGATCCCTGAGGGCTTGCTTTCTCCTCTGTGTAAAGGAAGTCCAGGACCTCAGACTATCGACCAGTGCTGCCATTTAGCATGGGTTTTCCCATCTCATAAGCTAATCTAGAAGATGCCTCACAGCCATGCACAAGGACTTGTTTCTAAGGCTTATTGAGGCCACCAAATTGCCATTTGAGATTAACAACCACAACGACATATAAATTACTGTTTGTGTTTTCCAGTTTGGAGAGCTTTCCAGAGAGAAACAGAAGAAGGGAAGAGCTTGTCGGTTCTGGAAGGTAATTCAAGTATTTCCCTTTAGACTTGTTGCCTTCGTAATGTGGTCCGTGCACCCCAGAGCTTGGAGCAGCCCGCCCTGGTCTTGGGAGGGAGGGTTGCTAGAGAGCACAAGTGGCTGGGAGCTTTGTAGAAACTTGAGTGTTTTTAGGTCAGAGATGTGACAGACCGTGGCAGGCCTTGGGTGATCCTAAGATCGGCCACGTGGCTGTCTGTTCCTTACATTGGTCCTTACAAGGGCTTTGAAGCCCCATGTGTCCACACCATGACAGTGGCTACTTACGGTAACCACTGTGTCCTGCCGAGGTCAGCCACCTGCTGTGCCTGGCATCGCTGGTCCATCTCTGGTCCCTTTGACTTCTGTAGCTCTTGTGGCTGTCCTTGATCTCCCTGGCCCCTCTTGGGAACCCAATCTAAGTCCCTCTGCCTGTTCCCACCCCTCCATCCTATCACCTAACCAAGGCACCCCCTTGGAGGGCTTGCTTTCATTCTCACTGGGTAGCTAGCTGTCTGACACTAGGACATAGTTCTCCCTTGGATTTGAAATTCTGAGTGGCCATTCCCTACCCCAACTGTGCACACACCTATCCCAGGCATGCTTTACGGTGCTTTACGGTAGAATAAGCGATCCTGTCAGACCATCTTGTCTTCACCAGGTAGACCCACCCTTATTGCCATTCAAATGTGGCAGTTCCACAGTTCTCCTCAGCAGAATGCATGCCTCGCCTGGTGAGATTGCCACATTGGTTCTCGGCAGGAGAAAGCTTTCCTGTGTGGGGGTTTGCGTGATGCCTTGTGAGGAGGAGCGGGCCCAACTTCCTCCCTTGCTCTTCACATACAGGGACTCCTGAAGAGACAAATGACAAAGAAAATGTCTCTCCAGACTCTGGAGGAGGAGAAAAAGAGGGATGAAACCTCTCCAGATCCCAGGAGGTCAGAATGCCAACTCACAACCCCAGGGAGCTTGCCAGGTTCGGCTGTCACTGATCCGGGCACCCAGGTCCCGAAAATCAACCTGAAGCTGAAAGGGAAGCGAAAGCAGTTTGGGGCTTCTGACCAGCTCCTGTGTGTGAAGATCCCAGAGGGAGACCTGGGCCAGAAACACAGCCAGCTCTTCTGGGGTCTCCCCTCTTTGCACAGCGAGTCCATCGTGTCTACTCTCCTGGTCCCTGTGAGCAGTTACTCTCCAGACCCTCACCTCGTGCTGTTCAATGGGGTCTGTCGAGCTGCTGCAGCCCCAGTCCTGAGCCACGGTCTCCCAGCCCTTCCCCAGCCCCAGCCCTTGCCCCTCACCCTGGTCCATCCTCATCCTTTTCCTAAGGTAGCTCTCCAGCCACAGACTCTTACTGAGGGCAAGCCCCATGCCCACATGCAGTCTCCACTGCCTGCCATGGCCTTGCCATCTCTACCCTGTGCAAATGCACTCCAGATACCACAGACCAGGACGGTCTCTGACGTCTTAAATGGGAAAGAACCCTTGCGATATCATTTGCTGCAGAATCCTCAAGGTGGTTTGTGGGGTTTGGTCCCTGAATGCCAGCGATATGAAACGACTTTCGGTCTTCCAGTCCACAGCTTTCCCTTGGGTGGCCATCCTCCACAGACCTATGTCTCCATCCCCGGGCCAGGCCTTTTTCACCTCAGCAGTGAACATCAGAACAACCTGGACCCCTATGGACCAAACACCCTAATCTCACCCTGGTGCTTCCAGCCCTGCAACAGGACAGGAGTGCCAGAAGTGATGGACGCTCAGTTCCACCCAACAGGAGTGTCTTCCCACTGCTACAAATACGCTAAGCCTCAATGCTGTTTACACTGGGGCAACATCTGCTCTGAACCCAGGGCTGAAGAACTGGGTCACTCGGAAACTAGGTCAGCGCTAAGAAAGGATGTGGCCAAAAACCTTGGCCAAATCCTGGGGAAAAGCCCATTAGACAACCCACAAATGATCTCAGGGTGTTACATACTGAACAGTTTGAAGGCTATCTCTGAAACAGAGGAGGGATGGGTGTGTCGCTCAGGGACTGGCTTGGAAAATGGACAACTCAGCATCTCGAGGAAGAACTTGAACCAAAGACACACAAGAAGCATTCTGAGGTTACACATGAGCAGGAAGTACTGGCAGATCACTATGGGTCGGATCCCGATCGAGGTGTGTAGGTCCTGGCTCGCCGAAGATGCGTCTCTCTGGAGCTCACCCCTGGGAAAGATTCGCTGCAATACTGCTATTCCAGAAATACCCTTGCTTGATCGCAAGACCCAGAAGATGCTGGAAGCCCACCTCATAAGGTTCCGGGTGAATCAGCAATGGGGCCTCCCCATCAAGGTTATTGAATCCATAAAATTCTATATTTTGAGAGAAGCAAAACCACGGCCCCTTCCTCAGTCTGCTCTCCCCTTATTAAACAGCATTCCTGGGCTGGACTTAAAGCGTAACCTTCCCAGTCCCCTCAGGGGAAGCGCTGACCTTCTCCATGGGGACAAGATAGAAAGCACAGACTCAGCCCCCACCACAGATCACTCTCTCGCCCTCTTACATGTAGACACCGAAGGAGAGGGGGCCCTGAGACAGTCAGTCTCTAGCCCTGTGTCCGATGTCTCAGAGACGGTCCAGACAGTTGAGGAAGACAGGCCCAGCAACCCGGACCTGAGCCCGAGTGAGGCCATACTACAGAGCAGGCCCAGACAGGAGCAGCCCTTAAAGGAAGAAGTAGCTAGGTCTGAATCAGAGAATGAGATACCAAGTTCTTCTGCTCATCTAGGAACTGCGGAAAACAAACAGAGTGTAGAAAATCATCCAAAATATATGGTGACACCCAACATGCTCAGAGAGATACTCAAGGCCCGGGAGATGAGTGTTCTTCTGTCAGGGTCTGATTCTAGCATCAGGTCAGAAGGCTCCACAAAGCAAGACGAAGATGAGAGTAGATCAGGCTCTACAGTGACCACAGAGCAGGACCCATCAAGGATGTCAGTCCCCGAAGAGCCAACTGTATCGGACTTTAAGAAAGAGCTGTTTAAGGAACTAAGGTCTAAGTTGGAGAATCAGCCGCAGTGCCAGTCTGAAGGTCCAGAGACCGAGTCATCCTTTGCCTCAGACAGTTTCTTCGGCTACTCGCCATCTTCTTCCAACAGCGTGTCCAGTGCAGACATCTCCATTTTCAGGGGCATCCAAGGCTACGTGGATAGCACAGGAATCGGTGCAGATCCGTGGCAGGAGCCCAGGATCTTCAAACGTATCTTAAAGAATTTCGCACCAGCTGAGAAGAGACTGGCATTGCCGGTCTCCAGAAAAGAAAATGGTAGAAGCCATCCTCAGGAATTAGAGACGTCCGAAGCAGGAAAGAAGAGCCAACCTATTAAGGAGAAATCAGACAAGAAGGAACATCCTCCTGACAGTTACTTCAGAAAAAAGATAGGACAATTTTTTCAGTGGCTTTATTCCAACAAAGACAGCACAAGACACAGATTGGAGAAAGACAGGGCTCTCTTTCTGAGCTGCGGGCCCCCAGAAGCCCACGAGCTCATGGCGTCCCTTGGGAAACTCCTGGAAGATAAGCTGTTGTGTGGGCAGAAATCTGAGTTCTTGGAGTGGAGCCCGAAGAGGACCCTGCCAACTCATCCAGAGCTCAAGAGACAACTCTCCAACCTTGGGGCTGTAGATGACCACCATAGAGAAGCAGCAGGTGACTGCTCCGGCCCCCAGACAGCTATCACCCCTGGCCCGAGTCATAGGCGGAGCCTCGGACTGAGACATCAACGCATATCTTTTGAGCACCCTCCCTCTACTCCGGAGAGCCTTAGTTCTGTTCAAGCTCCGCTCGCATGAAGGTGTCTCCTAGGCCTCCCCCCACCCCATCTTCCGCAGGCTCAGTGACCTTTCACCTGAACCTCCTGTAGAAAAGATGAAGGAAAAAGCTTCCACAATGGAATCTAGTCTTTGCTTTAAAAGAAATTGTTTTAAATATTTTCAGAGCCATATGCCCCGTGATGAGAAGAATCTATTTAACAGAACCAAGAATAAATGTTTCTTCCGAAGGTTTAGAGCGCTCTGTCTTAAACTGTGGGCCTGGGTCATGGAACTCTTCAGAGATGCTTAGCGAAAGGGGGATCTGTTAAAAACAGATGTCTAATCCCTGCCAGGGTGCTTGGCCGTGGCCTTCCCAGCTCAGTTCCGGAGCCCTGATCTCACTGGCTTATGAAACATTGTTTTTATTTTGGGGATATTCATATATATAATGGAATATCCCTATTCCAACAGCCTACCCTAGTGTCTCCACCAAGACAGCCCCTCCCAAATTCATGTCTTTTATATATAACCCTCTAGGGCCAGTGAGTTCTGCCCGTGTATGGGTGGGATTCGACCACGCTTTGGAGCGTGCAGAAGCTACTAGTGGCCACATCTTCAAACAGGGATGACATGGTGGCTCAGTGTTTACCCAGAGGACCTGAGTTTGATTCCCATCATAACAGCAGATATCTTATAAACACATGTGACTCCAGCTTCAGGGGAAATGACTTCTGACCTCTGTGGGTACTCACATACAGGTGACAGGCATGGACACAATACTTACACATAAACGTGGCTCTTAAAAGGCGGATGGCTCTTTTTTTTTTTTTTTAAGGGAGTGAAGATGATGGCTTCAGCCAAGTTTTTTTTTCTGATTTATTTATTATGAGTACACTGTAGCTGTCTTCAGACACTCCAGAAGAGGACATCAGATCTCATTACAAACGGTCTCGAGCCACCATGTGGTTGCTGGGAATTGAACTCAGGACCTCTGAAGAGCAGTCAGTGCTGTTAACTGCTGAGCCATCTCTCTCTCCAGCCCCCTAGACTCAGGCTGAGTACTGACTGTGTGAGGTGTGTGTGTATGTGTGTGTGTATATGTGTGTGTAGACCTGTGTACTCACTGTGTGAACTGTGTGTGTGTGTAGACCTGTGTACTCACTGTGTGAACTGTGTGTGTGTGTAGACCTGAGTACTCACTATGTGAGGTGTGTGTGTGTGTGTGTGTGTGTGTGTGTATAGACCTGTGTACTCACTCTGTGAGGTGTGTGTGTGTGTAGACCTGTGTACTCACTGTGTGAGGTATCTGTGTATATGTGTAGACCTGAGTAGTCAGTGTGTGAGGTGTGTGTGTGTGTGTGTGTGTGTGTATAGACCTGTGTACTCACTGTGTGAACTGTGTGTGTGTGTAGACCTGTGTACTCACTGTGTGAGGTATCTGTGTATATGTGTAGACCTGAGTAGTCAGTGTGTGAGGTATGTGTGTGTGTGTGTGTATAGACCTGTGTACTCACTGTGTGAGGTGTGTGTGTATATGTGTAGACCTGAGTAGTCAGTGTGTGAGGTGTGTGTGTGTGTGTGTGTATAGACCTGTGTACTCACTGTGTGAGGTGTGTGTGTATATGTGTAGACCTGAGTAGTCAGTGTGTGAGGTGTGTGTGTGTGTGTGTGTGTATAGACCTGTGTACCCACTGTGTGAGGTGTGTGTGTGTGTGTACACCTGTGTATTCACTGTGTGAGATGTGTATGTGTGTGTGTGTGTATGTGTGTGTAGACCTGAGTAGTCACTGTGTGAAGTGTGTGTGTGTAGACAGATTCATGCTGCTTTGGGGCCTGTGCAGGCTCTAGAAACTACCATTTTTGGTGCCATGTTGCTCTCTGACAGTGACACTATTCCTATTCCTAACCTGAAAATGAGGCATCTTTACATATATGGGCACTTGGACGGGAAGGAAGAGCCTCCCTGCCCCAGAAAACGCCCCAGGGTGCTGGCTTCCTGAATCCACAGAACAAAAGTCCTTCAGCAATCACTTGTAGTGATGGCCTGCATGGCCACCCTGTATTTGAGAATAAAGGAGACTGAGAAGAATCAAAAAGTCAGAACTGGGAAGAGAAGAAGAGAACAAGGGAAGGGGCCATTCTCTCACCCTCTTGACCCCCTCCATCCAAGAGCCCATGACCTACTAGCCCTGTGAGGGGTGCCTTTCAACATGGAGACTGCCCCTGTGGGATGCTGTCTTAGTCTCTTTGAGGATGGATCTCTTCCTACCCTCCTTAAACTCCCATCCAAAGTCACAATGATCCCAGCATGTATTAATTAGTACCTATTGGTGTTAAATGTATTGGTTAACAAGCATAACTTATTGTCTTGGCCTCTGAACCCTGCATTCTCTGCCTTGGGGTAGGAGTGGGGGGTGGGGTCTTTGACAAGGCTGGAACTGGAAGGCTTGATTGGGGAACAACCCATTTCCAGGTTCTTCCATGGAACTCTGGCAGGGTTTTGGTGGAGGCTGTCCGTCCGTGCTCGCTGGTCGCTGGCTGGGATGGGCACACCCCACATGGTGGCAACTTCATCAAAGGCAGGGGAGGAGAGATTTTGCTAGCAAGACAAATACCAATGTGTTACTAGAAGTGCAGAAACATCAATGTGTTACACACTACAAGTACAGAAATGCCAGTGTGTGTTATACACTAGAAGTACAGAAATGCCAATGTGTTACACACTAGACAGGCTCCTTCATGGTAGCTATGGTTCTAGTTTTGAAACTAGTTTATAAAAAAATGGGTTCTGTTATCAATTTGGAGGCCTTGGGTGGACCACCTGTAGGAAGCAGCAAGACTGGTTGTGGGATCAAATAAAATTTGCATGCAGACCCACTGTGTGGGAAGCTGGAGAAACCAAAGCAAATCAAATACATGCAGTCACAGCCTGAGACTCAACACTGAACAAGGAACACTGTAACCAAGGTACCAGGAAAGACCAGTGCTGGACCCTCCAGCACTTAACATGGGGACGTAAGCAGGGTTAGTTCAACTCAGAGAAACTACACACTGCTAGGTTTTTTTTTTTAAAGATTTATTTATTTATTATATGTTTAAGTACACCATAGCTGTCTTCAGACACACCAGAACAGGGGTCAGATCTCATTACGGATGGTTGTGAGCCACCATGTGGTTGCTGGGGTTTGAACTCAGAACCTTCGGGAGAGCAGTCAGTGTTCTTAACCGCTGAGCCATCTCACCAGCCCCACACTGCTAGTTTTATTCCAGGGTTTGAGTCCAGGTGGGTTTTCATGATTACACCTCCTTCCATCTCTTCAGAGCTTTGAAATGTGCATTTACACAAGTGCATTCTGAGGGACAGGGAAAGCTATCTGAGTTTAGAAGGTTTACCTGGGTCCTTGTATATAGAGATGCATAATTTGGATCTGAAAGATAACCTGCCTAGTTTGACTGGCTTAAGGGCAAGAACCTGCTAACTGAGGTACCTAGAAAAACCTGAGAATGAGATTGGAGTCCAAGACAGTTGCAGAATTCCTGAGCACTAGGCACAGATGGCCTTCACGTGCTGCTGAAGAAAGTCCTCCATGTGGCTGCTTCTCTGCCCTGAGACAATTCTGGATGAGAGCAAGCCCCCAATATCAGGGGTCATCTTGTCAGGTGGAAACAAACTAAACTCTGTTGATGGTCTTGTATTGTCAAGGTCACCTACAGGTTCATTCTGGAACATGCTTGCCACATAAGTACAAAGATCTGATTTCAGATTCCCAGCACTCACATGAAAAGCTAGGTGTAGTAGTGTGTGCCTGTGACCCCAGCGCTGGGCGGTAGAGACTTGCTGACCAGATGGTAGTCTATCCGAACTGGTCAACCCCAGGTTCAGTCTCCAAATCTAGCTAGGAGGCTGGAGAAATGACTTAGCAGGTAAGAGCACTGGCTGCTCTTCCAGAGGACCCAGGTTGGATTCCCAGCACCCACGTGGCAGCTCACAACTGTCTCTAGCTCCAGTTCCAGCGCTTCTGACACCATCACACAGACACATGCAGGCAAAATACTGGTGAACATAAAACACGAATAACTTTTAAAAAACGAGGCAGAAAGCCAGCCTGGTTTACATAGTGAATTTCAGGACAGCCAGTGGTAAACAGTGAGACCATGTTTCAAAACAAATTATATATACACATATACATGCTACAGTCTTGGTTACTGAAGTTTGTTCTGTGCTGAGTCAGGGCTGCCTAGCCAGGAAGGATTGTAGTGGAGCTGCTGGTGTTTTGAGAGAGCAGATCTCTTCCCAAGTGTTACAGCTCTTATGACAGAAGCTCTTAGACAATGGAGTAGTTCTCACACACCTTTAATTCCCTGAATATAATTTATATAAAGTTTTGGGGGTGATTCAGTGTCTGACAGCAGGTGCTTCTCATTGGCTTGGACTGAGGGTTTGGGGAAACCTTATTTACATGTGGGAGGTGTCTGATAGCCACATACCTCTCCTGTGGTGGGGGAGGGGACTGTGGAGGCTGTAACTATGACAGGTGACAGGGGTTGGGGACTGGGGGGGGGCATGACCAAACTCCTACATCCTATATAGGTGGAAGTCCCGCCTACTAGGTCACCAGGGTTCAAAGTCAGTGCTCAATTTGGGACCAGGCTACCTGTGCACAGCTCACCTCCCAACAATCGTATTTACTAGGCATGTCAGCACAACTGTACAAATGGCCTCATATGCAAGAGGCAGCCAGACAAACCCGGCATGGATGAGGAGCGAGTTATGAATCCTCACCCCTTCTGAGGAGCCACTGACAGCCGAGGGTTGCCAGACAAAGGACAATCGCTTTCTTCAGGGAGAGGGAAACAATGGAAAACCAAGACACCAGTGTTCACTCTAGTACATCACACTGGCATATCCAACCTGTTCTGTACCTGAACCCACAGTATTCAATGCCTCACGCTCCCCACCCTACCCAGACACCACAGCTCCTCATCTCTGCCTAGCTCCCTACCTTTTGAGCTGCCAACCAACCAACTTCCACAAGCCACCCTTGTCTGACGCCAAGTAGTTGGACCCCTTTTCCTCTCATGGAACTCTTGTCCACTCTAGATTATGATGTCACATAACCCACCAACATCACCTTCCCTAATGTCACAATAGTGCCTGGTACCACCGCTCACTCAGATCCCTACTCTGTAGAATGTCCTGATTTACCCCAGTCTAACCACTGTGCCCAAGATCACAGTGGCGCCCCTCCCCCCCCACCTCTAGCCACGACACCTGTCCTTGTAACCTATCTCCTGGCCTTCTGCTCTCTCGACCTTCACAGCCATTTTGGTCCTCACCATAACTGCTTCCGCCTGTCTCCATAGCCTCCTTGTTCCCTGAAGCACTATAGTGATGATACGCAGTGGATACCAGCCTGCTACCCTGCTTGGCCCAGTCTTCCCAGTGTGCACACCTGCTGTGCACAGCAAACTCACGCCAAACCTCACCTTACTTGCCCCTACCCATTCTACCTTCTAGGAAAGCCAGTTCAAAAACTAGGCTGATCAGTGTCAAGCCAGGCCCTGTCCCCATGGAGTCGCACACTCATCTCCCCCTAGTCTGTGGCCCTCTAGCGTGCTATCCTGCTCTGTCCCTAAACCTAGACCTATGGCACCGTTTTTGGCCACCTGACCAACGGCCACATCCTAGTCTTCCAGGCTGACATGCTCCCCAGCTCTCTCTCTTCCACTCAGGAACAACATGCCCTGCTAGCCTACCCTGCCATTCCGCTTGTTAGCCTGGTCTTCCCAGAAGTTTTGGTTCCTAATTCACTATATTCAATACAGGACTCCAACCCAGGTTAGTTCATAGTAACCAGCTATGACAGCCAGCCCTGGCCTTCATCTTACCCTGATACACTTCCTGCTGACCTGCCAGCCCACCCCACCGTCCAACAGTTACCTGCTTTTCCAGGATCTGATGCACACTGTACCTCAGCTTCCCTCCTACCTCCACTGTTCCATTCCCACCTGCTCAACTCTACCCAGTGTGGGCATCCCACAAATGTCAATTTGCATACAATGTATACACAATGTATCCATTTGTGTGCATTTTCCCCAAATGTGTGCACACATTTTCTTGTGTGCAGCTCACAAGAGTTGTCCCGTTTCTATTCAGCTTGCCTACCAGATCTCTACCTCATCCTGATCTATATAGGATATTTAATTCCCAGTGATGCACAGATCACACAGCCTGCTGGGTTCCCTAAGACTGCAGCTGGATGGACTGCCATCTGATACTGTCACCTGCTCTACCATATACCACCAAGCACAAGTTAGTCTGTGACTAACCCGAGTCCTTCCTGACTTGGCTTCCCAACTTGGTGGCCACCAAAAGCAAACACTATAATCATACACAAAAGAAAGCTTGAAATTCTAACTGTGTATATCCTGAGTTTATGACAGCTTGGCAATTTTAGTCTGTCCCTCTGAAGACACTGCAGGATGACTCAAAAACAAAACTTGGTCATTGGGCATTGTGCCCAGCCTAGGTTGTCCCCAAGCTTACGTGAGTTCTCCAGTTTCTATTCAGCATGCCTCCCAGGATCTCTATAAGTAAAGACATGGAAAAGAAAGTCAGTCTTGTAGCTAATTTGGTGAGAGGGGAAATGGTCCTGAAGATACACTGAAAGACAATGTTCCTGTTGAGACCAACTTAACAACAGCAAACGTTTCAAGGAAGATCCCACCTCAGGGTTTCTCGGCAGAAGAATTACATGGGTCCAGTTCAAGGGCTGCAAACAGTGAAGAACTGAGATGAAGGCTCGGACACAGAGGGAGCAAATGGAAAAGTTCCATGTAGATGGGATGAAATCAGGGTGGGGGCGGGGCATGGGCGGGGACTGAGGGCTCACCCTCCTCCCCGCCCTCACAATCCCTCTATGACTCTTCCCTGCTCTGTGATGCAGACCTGCCCACTCACTGTGAGGCCCACACAACTTCGGATCTCAGCTGCCTTGGGCAGCCCCTGAGATTCACACTATGAAGAAAGTTCTCTCCATTCTCAATAGCTCCATTCTGACGAGCGCTACGGAGTCATGGTTGAGCTTTGGCTCAGTCTTCGTGGACATTTACCCCAAATGCATCTTTCTGAGTGCACTAGGGCTGCTGTTTTTGTACCTAAGGTACCTGATACGGAAACCCAGACAGGTTTCCACACAGACCAGCCAAGGAATCAAGAAGGTAAGGCTGTACAGAGACTTCCTGGGACACTCTTCTTTTGCAGTCACTATTTCTTTTCTTTTCTTTTTTAAAAGATGTATTTATGTATTATATTTAAGTACACTGTAGCTGTCTTCAGATACTCCAGAAGAGGGCGTCAGATCTCGTTTCAGATGGTTGTGAGCCACCATGTGGTGGCTGGGATTTGAACTCAGGATCTTCGGAAGAGTGGTCAGTAGTCTTAACCACTGAGCCATCTCTCCAGCCCCACTATTTCTATGTTCACGGTTTTCCAGTGAGTTTGACTGTCTGAGAACAGTACCTGACCTAGAACACTGTGGAGAGAGAACCCTGTGGACTTACAGCATGAAGCCTGAGATGGACAGAGTTAGTTTCATCGGGATCTAGAGCCTCCCTCCCTGGGTGTCCATGTCCAGTGCTGGGCACCCACTCCAGATCTTAATGGCTTGGTTCCAGGTGTCAGGCTTTCTAGACTCTGTCTGCTGACACTGGGTCCCAGGCCCCAGTCCGGCCTCATGGTCCTTCAGCCCCCTTCTCCTGGCCTTCCAACTCTGGCTGCAGAAGAGCAGTGTTGACCACTGGGACCAAGCAGACCCTGAAGCCGGAGTTTTGTCCCAGGACAAAGCATCTCAGGGAGCACCATCTCTCCGGCCCCAGAGTCTGTGCTGTTCAACACAGGGCATTAAACCTGCAGATAAAAATCCTCCTTTGTTTTTCTCAAAGAAGGAAAAACTGAAAATTTTCTATTACCTTTGAAAGTAAACAAGAATAAAGATAGGAATTAAACTCGCCTGACCAGAAATTACAATGTTCGTGGTTAATGGAAGTTTTGGGGATCCTAGAAAAAAAACGACAGGAAAAAAAATAATTTTTCTTTTTGTTCACAGCAACAGGGCAGAGCTCAGAAGGAAAGAAGAGCATCGTTTAAGGGTAGGCTCCCAGGTCCAGGGCCTCATCACCCCAGTTTCTTTCTTCCTGTCATTTCCATGAGCATCCAGGTCCATGATCTGAGGATACTCATTCCATCACCAGGCACACGCTCTGTCCCTGACAATAGAACTCTCAGAGGAGACTGAGGAGGCCCGTGTCCCCCTCAGCTTACCACAGGCATGAAGCAGTGATGCCCGACCTGGGCAGTAAAGGCTCCTGTGCAGTGAGCACAGGGGGCATCTAGGGAGGACTGTGGGTGGTTTTAGAGCTATGGTTCCCGCTGCTTGCTCATACCTGGATGCTCAGGCATCTCTGAGGAAGCCCAGCTCGTGAGCTCCCGTGTTATATACATAGTGAGGTGATGTCTGTGAAGAAACACGGGGTGTGTGTGTGTGGGGGGGGTGAGGGGATGCTCTTGAAGAAACACAGGTGAGCAGGCATTGCTGGTGCTGGTGCTGTTGCTGACGACATCACCACATCTCC
This sequence comes from Apodemus sylvaticus, assembly GCF_947179515.1. Taxonomy (NCBI): domain Eukaryota; kingdom Metazoa; phylum Chordata; class Mammalia; order Rodentia; family Muridae; genus Apodemus; species Apodemus sylvaticus. The sequence continues at coordinate 7,731,206 of NC_067485.1, forward strand.
TGTTTCTTGGTGTCAGACTACAGCAGCCCAGGTGTTTCCCTTAGAGGAAATGTGATGCCCACATCTCTGTCATTCATCCCATACAACCTATATACCCCTGCCTTCCAGAATTCAGAAGCTTCCATGGAGAAGCACGGGAGCGGAGGAAGCTGCAGTCTGTTGTGCAAAGGTGACTTCTTTCCCCTTTCCTCCATGACCTGTGCCCTCCCCAACCCCCACCCCAAGGTCAATGCATCCAGGGGACTTAGCATAGCCTACTCTTGTCATGGGAGGGAGAGCCAAAGGAACAAAGGAAGAAGTGTAAAACTGGGGGTATGAGGACGGATGCTGCAGCCTTCCTGGTGGCCAAGGACAGAGCAAAAGGAACAGGCTTTGGGCGTCGCATCCTGCGTGGGCCTGTCGGCCTTCATTTTATGCATCCTGGTTGTCCTGGTTTTGAATCTGTTAGTGTGATAAAACACCACAACCAAACGTGACTTTAAAGAGTAAAGGTTTACTTCAGCCTACAAATCCAGACCATGGCTGCTTGTTGAGGGAGGTCAAGGGAGGATCTTGAAGGCAGGCCTGACCGCTGCTCTGTACATCACCATCTCTAACCAAGGGCGTGAGCAATCTACCTCACAGCCACGAGCTGTGGGGAATGCTGCTTGCTAGCTCGAGTGGAGTCAGCTAGTTGTCGTATACACGGCAGCACCATCTGCCTAGGGACGGGATGGGCCTTCAAACAGCCAAGATAACCTTCTGTAGACGTGACTGCCAGCCCGTCTTCTCTAGGCAATCCTTCCACGGAGGCTCTTCTCTCTGGTGAAGCCACGTTATGTCAAGTTGATAGGTAAAGCTAACTGGGACCCAGGTCCTGACTACAGATCTGAACTTTGTGTGTCCTTCAGCCCCTGTGGACGGCTCTACGACCCCTCCTACTTCCGGCAAGCGCTTTGTCAGGATCCCAGCTGTGATGTGTGCAACGGAGCGACAGTGAAGGTCAGGAGACTGCTCTCGTGGGCCAGCCTAGAGGACTGCTCTGCCTCTGCATCCAGCATGGCTTCCACAGCTTCTGTGACTGAGACCTCATTCACTTTCTCTTCTTCCCTCTCCCCAAGCCCTTCAGGATATCAGATCTCATCGTTTTCACTTGCACCTTCTCCCCCTCCCCCCTCCATTATCTCAACTAACAAGCTTGTCTCCCTGGAAGACATTCCTCCTCCCTCCATTATCTCAACTAACAAGCTTGTCTCCTTAGAAGATGTTCTTTTGGGCACACCACAGGGTGATTCTCTGCCACCAGAACCCACTCTCCCAAGCACTAGCTTACCACTGGATTACCCCTTACCTCACCCACTTCCCAAGTCTCCTTCCATGGCACAGCCTGCCTCTCAGCAAACGGAAGGACCTTTAAGACTGGAAAACATTCTGTCCTTGGCTGGCAGCCATGGTGACAGGTTTCTCGATGCAGCACTGAGTCAGGATGCTTGTGATGCCTTGTCAGAGTACTACCAGCAGCAGAACGGTGCGCAGAACTCCTCCCCATCCCAGTTAAAATGCTTCGCTAACCAAGAGATACCCAACTGCCACTCTTCTGAAGATTTTGATGGGGGACAAGCCTCACCCCAATTCACAGTGCCTGAAAACCTCCTGAGAATACTTGAGAGACGAGAGGAAAGCCAGGCTGACGCTCTTACCCTGAAGGACAGGGAAGGAGAACCTTTCTCAAAGGAACTTGCAGTTTGGGAGAAAAAGCCAGAGCCAGCTGCTGAGCTACAGAACTCGGGGGACTCCTTTCCTCTAGGGGGCAGCAGAGCCCTACTCAGCGAGCTGTGTACGCAAGCAAGCTGTGTTGCTCAAGTGCAGACCTCTAGAAGCCAGTTAGAGGCAATGCCCACGCAGCACTTCTGGGGCCTCCCTTATCTCCACAGTGAGTCCATGAGCTGCATCACTACCCTGTCTCACTGCTCCTCCATGTGCATCTGGTTTAACAGAACCACAGACTCCCCGGCCCTGGCTCCCTCCTCACCCCTGCCCTTGCCTGAAAGACAACCACAGACCTTGACTCAGTCTCAGTCCCGAAGCATCCAGCTTGCCACGCCCCAGACCCAGCTTCAAACAATCTCAGTGCCATCACCTTCCTCTCAATCTCAGGTTAGGGTTTGTGGTGTG